>NC_141685.1:1870608627-1871222127 GCF_964263255.1 Lissotriton vulgaris | reverse complement strand
GGCTTGACCCAATGTCAATCGGGCAGATCTACACCGGCAATTAAACCACCTAGCAACTTCCGGGGGTTTTTTCCCTTTATTATTTTTTGACTGTGTAAAACATGGTTTTAGGAGGGAAAATAACTTATTATGGATGTCTGTAATATCCCTGGACCCAGGGGTTGTAGATTCTACCGCTTCCATAGAGGAAATTGCCTTATCCACCTCAAGATTAATGAAGGTCATTGTTCCTTCATTTGCCAATACCCTTGGCCATTTTAGCCTTCGTGTGTCATTAGCCATTACTGGGATGTGGTCATTTCTTGTATGCATGTTTTGGGGTCCAACATTCCACCACCTATGGGTCACACAAAGGGGATTGTGATCACTTTCTAATCTGGGCATGAATAACGAGATACCCTGGGATCAGGTTATCAAGCATAATCCAGGTTAGACTGTTTCAGTGTTTTCAGATTCTTCTCTACACATCTGTTGTATCTCTCTCTGGGATAGGACATGATCTGTTTAGTCCTATCAACTATCTCTGCCTATTCCTCTAGTTCATCCATTTAGGCACTTTAGGTCACTATTTATCTTTATTTGTCACATTCACAGCTCCCCTGCCCTGTAGTAAAATTCTTCGATCCTTCTTGCACTCATACTGTATTATGTGCATCCCCGTATATATTTACACATGACTCCCCGTAAGTAAATCCAACAGAGACATCATGTGGCTCCATTCTTGTATGTATACTCTTTTCCTATGGATCTGATACATTTGACCAACCGAGTAAGCACCAGCACACCCCTTATGACATACCACACTTATATTGCCATGTATATTATGCATGGAACTCACTTAGCAAGCATCAGCATATTCTAGCATGGCGCACACTGCAAGTCCTGCTTCTATTTTCTACCCCATCACACTAGATTGCAATTAATATGTGTACATTTCCTTTGTACACTCCAACATGGCGCCCATCGCGAACTCTCACTAAGTCCTCTTTCTATCTCCGTGCTTCCGCCGCATTCCCATCCCGCATTAGCATCATAGACCCGATGCACCTGGTAGCGCACCAAACTTGCGGGCGGGAGCCTTTAGCCCCATATCAATATCCACCCTATCATCTACCCCCCGGAAGCTTTCCTTCACTGGAGCAGAGGGATGCCGAATAGACTGCCGCTTGGACGCTGTATCCTGGCGCCGGCCCTACATGTTCGAGGCACTGAGCAAGGACTACGGTAAGACTTCCCCCGCCACTGATGGCTGCGACTCGGTTTCATTTTCTCACTCCTATCACAGCCGCTGCGCCCCTCACAACTTCCATAATCCTTATACTTTTCAGCCCGTGCCCCCGATCACCAGGCAACGCGACTGCCTTGATTTTGACTGCTTCTATCTATTCTGACCAAAAATGAGATCATCGTTCACACGAGCCATTCAGGTAAACGGCACCTTTTAGCATTGAAGACCTGCAGCCCTCCCCTATTTAATCAACTGACTGTTATATCAGCCTCCTAGTTGTACAACTTTTGATACATCTTGTTACAGGCATCCTAGAGCAGCCTCATCATCCACAGATTCCGGACTTTGAAACCATTTTTATTTACCTTCGTAGAATTTCTGGCACATTTGGCGGAAAGCTTCCAAGACCTTATCTTGGAGGGTCTAAATGTTCATTTTTTTACCTTCTTTTAACAGACAGCAGGGCCTTCTCTAGGGTTTTATACGGGGTCCTTTTATTTCCCCACATTTAGAGAATTCCGGGACCCGGCCACAGGGCTGTGTACATCTCGCCCTGACTGACAGCCTGTATACATAGGTAACTAGATGCCCTTTCCATCCGCTCTTTCCTAGTTGCCACTTAATTCTTGTCACAGTGGCCCACAGAGGTTTGTACTATACACCTAATTAAGTCTAGTTTGGATATGTTCTACATCTGGCTAGCACTCTGGTCAGCCTTAACGTGCCTTTTCATCCTGTGACATCTTTTTGTCTTTTCTACATCTCTCTAGAACCCTTTTAACAATCGAACCAGGGATCAACCAGCTCCACGATTGCTTGTTTCTGTGAGACATCACTTTAGGTACCATAGATACTCCATGCTACCATGTGCTATATCTCTCTTTATGCGACTTGGGACCTTAATATCCTCCCCCCCCTTTTTTTGTCCCTGTTAACATTAATATTTTTCCTGTACATTCTTAAGGGTGTCATTTCCACTCTACTTGGATCTAGTATAAGATCCTACAAGGTGGTGGCTTTTTATCTATTTCACAGCAATCTCTGCCTTCTTTTCTAGATTTCTACATATTAGGCTTGCGACAAATGTTTTTATCCTTAGTTAGCATTTTAGTATATTAATTTTGTTTGTGTATAATGTCTAGGACCGCAATTTATCCAATGTGTGACACAAACTGTTAATACATGCCTCCGACTACATCTTATTTCACTTTTCAGGTCACATCTTTGTCTTTGAAAACATGGCTTCCTGAGGAAGCGCGTAGGAACATATTGCCTAGCCATGCTCCAAATTACTATGACTTATCATTTTTGAACTGTAATGTGACCATTGATTGTCTGACCTGATACTCATTGATATGTTTTAGTATTACCATTCTGTTAATGAACTTTTGAATTATTGTGTATTTATTGTATCTGATATATATTTATAAAAAAAAATGTTTCCAATAAAAAGATATCCCTATGAAATTATTATTTTCATTTGTAACCGATGACATGTATTTTTGGTATTCGTGAGCCAATAATTTTGTTTAGGTCCACTGTATTTATTCTGTTCCTAAATGCTCATATTTACACCAGTTGTGTGGGTGTGTCCAAATGGTATTTTGATGTCAGGAGTGTTGTGGGTGTAGGCCAATGGATTTGTATTATTTTTTGGGGATCTGTTCTTTAATCGTTATGTGTTTTGTGTATTTGTGAGCCATGGCTACTTTACTTTGTGCCAGTTTTGGCATGTTTGCAGGGTTTTGGCATTGACCGCCATGTTTTTCGTATTTGATCCGCTGCGGTAGCTATGCTGCGGCTCTTCCACTGGCTCTCCCATTCACTCCTGTTAGCGACCGCAGCAGTCGGAAACACCAGATCGTACCGCGGTACCATCGGGGATATACTAATTTCCCATGCGGTGTCTCCTCTTTGCTTGCGGCAGGTTGTGAGTTTTCCTCTGTGTTTCTGACCGCCGCGGTCGGTTTTTGAACATCTCCGCCCACGTCAAGCGGTTTTTGTTAGTACGCTACGGTCGCGGTCGGTCTTTTTTGGCGGTTGATCCTAATTTGACCATCGGTTTATCCGCGGTCCTAGCGGGCGGTTGTTTCCCGCGTCCATGGCGGTCGGGGTGATTTTCCGCCCGCTACCCTAATGGGGCCCTAAGTGCTGTCTTCAAGCTGCTGGGAGCTTAAGGGGTGCCCAGAGGGACCTATGCTGAAATCTCTGAAAAATGTGGATTGAGAAAAATTCCGGACTTCCGGAGGACTAGGACCAACCACCCAAGTCAATCCACTCACGGCCTGATCTTGCTGTGTAACAAAATCATGTTTTCCCTGCCCAGAGCTTTTTACTATCTTAAAATCCAGTCCAGCAGACCCTCATGGCAAGTGTATCTGACTTTGGTGCAACTTTTCCTGATACAGCCTGCTGCATTGGCCCTCTGGGGGAATCAGAGCTCCAAACAGAAGAGACTAAATCTGAAGGTGGAAATCTTGACTGGACAAAGGCTCCAAAATACATGACCAATGAGAAGACTTCCTGGGGCATGAAATTTGACTGTCAGCGTAACCTTGCTTATTGCCCGTCCAAATTCGAAGGTACTTCATTTGTGATTGGGGGTGAGTGTCTGAAAAGTTTCAGAGCTCCTTCCATCATCTCCTTGTGTTTGCTTTGTTGGCCCTAAGCTGGCAGCGTATGCCCAGACGTGGGTCCTTTGCTCACTTTGCCACTGGATTCGAACTAGCCTGGCTGATGAGGGCTGGAAGCCCGAAACCGGTCCCAGGTTACTCGTTTCCGGTCCAGGGAAGACATGGCTTGGCTGTTTGGGCTCGACTGTTCACATGAGGTTCATGGTCAAGACTGATTTGCATAAAGCTGTCACTGAACAGGGATGGCGAAGTAAGCTAAAGAACGATGATTGATTCAACCCAGATCTGTGACTGGGAGAGAGTGTCTGAAAAGTTTCAGCGCTTCTTCCATTGTCTCCTTGTGTTTGCTTTACTTCTTCTGATACAGCCTGCTGCCTTGCCCTCTAGAGGATATTGTCTTCTAAGTCAGAAGGTAAGAACTCTGACTGAGACAAATTTGTTTGGCATATCTGACACATGCTTCATCACGGCTGGCCTAAAATTGCTCTTAGGTCCCGGTAACACATGAATAATACTTTCTTTATATTTTCTTTATGCTTTTTCTTCTAAACTTTTAAAATTCATCTTTCCATTTAGGATATTGGATTTTCGTTGTTTTGGTGTCATTTTCTTTATTAAATTTCACTCTATTGCTATAAATTATAGCAGGATTTTTATTGTGTGGTGTTTTTGATCTTTTAGTTTTGGTACTTCTAAAAGTTGTGCATAGTTTTCTAAGATAAGTGTGTCTGTTCTGTGCTGAAGATACTAGAGGATGAGCGTAGGTTTAAATTGTTGAAACCTTTGCCTGGACCTAAGAGATTAGTGACAATTTTACTTGTGGTGGACTACCATCCACCCGAAATAATTCGCTTTCTTACAGATGCCAAATTTGGCAGATGAAGGATCGGTCGAGTCCAGGAAATCTATCCATGATTACTGGGTTGTGTCCAAAATGGTGAATGATTGTTGATATGATGGATGGATTGTTTGGGGTGATTGTGCAATGGGCAAATGTTTTGTGGGTCATTTACCCCTGAGATTGTAGTACAATTTGGAGTAGGTGTAACTTTTTTAATTTAGTGTAGTGTAGTAATGTAGAATGATCTACAAATCTGTGACATGAAGTAGAATTCAAGAAAATTGTTTCTGAATTTAGTTATTTTTTTTAGCACCAGAATGCCCCTTGACGTCGTAAATGGACGGAAAGATGCATTTTACACTATGAAAATAGTGCTAAATGCATACCAACATGGACACCAGCATGAGGAGCCGCTTATGCTTGCTAAATTAGTTGCTTCTGTGCTAATTTAGCAAGCACAAATTACTCTTAATTACACAAGCAGGCATAATCGCGTACTTACTTGAAAATGCCATGGCAAAGAGTCACAAGGAAATTTCCAAAATACTCTGATTACTCTGAAGCAATTACAATTACTCCCAGGCATCGTGACAATTACATGTACAATATCTTATGCAGAACACCTTGTGCCACATATTCTGTACCACCAAAGGAGTGCACACTTTGAATTAGGAAAACCAGTTTATGAAAATCCAAACAATGGAAAGGAGATTTGCTACATGGTGAAATTAATTACATCTAAAATACTTTTGAAATCTACTGCAAATTTGAGGTCTCATAAAAAACTATTTGTTTTACCCACAATTCTGTAAATATGCTGAGCTTTTAGTTGAAAGTTATGCACCAGAATCATTTCTGGCTGTACCTGTTTGCTGCAAAACGTCGATTTAATTGCAGAATTAATCCAAGATAAGCTGTCATCATTTGTGAATTAATTAATCAATTTTTCCAATAATACAAAGCCCTGCTTTGTTGCGGAAAATAACGGAGATTTGTTTTGAGTGGAACTATTATCACTTTCACCAAACATCACAAACATGCTGTAATGCAATTTAACCCCTTGTATGCTGATGACGGAACCGCTCGGTCATCAGCTGCGGTGGCGTTGTGCTGATGACGGAGCGGTTCCGTCATGGCCCGCCCGCCGCTCATGCGCGGCGCGAATTCCGCGCCTGCGCTGAGCGTTCTATTGAGCGGGCAGGGCCATGACGGAACCGCTCCGTCATTAGCACAGCGCAACCGACGCTGGTGACAGAGCGCTTCCGTCACCAGCATGCGCCTGCCGCTCTTCCGCCCCGCCCCCTTAACACTGCGGGGGAATAGCCACCACAGTGAAGGGGTTAAACAATGATTGACTTTTGTAACAAAAACTGTTGACAACTAAATTCTGACTACAATGATAACTGATGTTCCCTCTACAATGATCTTATTGCAACATTGCAGGGTTGGAACACAGAGAAACACAGATTCATTTTTAGAAAACACTTGCAAATTTAGACACTGAGGGCAAGATTTATTAAGGTTTTGTGTCACCCTTGTGCCAAGCAAGGGGGCGCAAGGGTGAAGTAAAACCCAAGAGAGACTTATCAAGCCACACAAAGCTTGAGTGGCCCTCGATGGCTTGATAAATGTAGAGTATCGCAAGGCAGCGCAAATTGCTGCCTTGTGCTACTCTGTTGCATGGAGGCATTCCATAGGTGGGGCGTGGGTGTTCCCACACATTATCCCATGGATTTTGGCGCATTCCCAGATTCCCATAATTTAATATCAAATCAGGAAGACATTGAAGAACACAGTAGATATTAACGATTTAATGATACTCTGTGACATAACCAATGATCTAAAAAGATTGGTAATTGAAAAGACACATGTAATGGTCTACTGTTCATACCTTGTCTATATTTATATGTTTGTATACAGAAAGGTATTTATAATGATGAATTTTTAAATGTTTTATGTATCTTAATTATTGTGGCCTTTAATATTGTACCATTTGGGTTTAAAAAAAAATATTTTTAGATGATATTGGATATATGAATAAAAGATTATTTTTTTATATATAAAATAACATTTAGTGTATTGTTGACCCTTGATGTTATCGGGTTGAGCATGAAACATTGAGTAAGACTGAAACCTATGTGTGTGGTTTGCTTAAGTTCTGATATTGAAGCCCAAAGGGATTTTTAATTTGACTAATAGTCTACAGGGGTGCCCTGTCCCTTTGGGTAAGTGGGGCCCCTCTCTGCTTTGTGAGCATTCCCAGATTTATCATTAGTGATAGACCTGGGAATGCGTCAAAATGCTACGCCTCCACAGCTGAGGTGTAACAAGGAGACATATCTTTATTTCTCCTTGTTTTTTCCTCTTTCTTTGTTTGCTGCATTCTGCAGCACACAGAAAGAGGAAAATGCCTCTCAAAATTGTTTTTGTGCAAAAAGGTGTGCCTTCCTGCATAAAAACAATCCTGCCTACAATGGAATCACCCTTGCACATGACACAAGAGTTTCTATGTTAGCGGCAGGCAGCCAAAAGTGTGCCAGCAGTGGCGTAGCAAAATTTGAGGGGGGACTCCCTGCAAGATACGTGGAGGGGCCCACTACGGGCACTATCAGGCGCTCTCCGGCGAAGTGCTGTGCTGAGGGGGCTCCCTGGAGCTTGGGGCCCCCACACTGTTGGGGCTGCAGGAGCAGTGTTACGCCCCTGTGCGCCAGTGGTAGGGAAGGACAGAAATGAGCCATGTAGTGCTAAATACGGCACAGTTCAACCCTTTCACGCAGTGTAGAACAGCAAGGTGGCTTGCTGTGTTGTATTGTGATGGAGCAAGGATTCGCATGTAACAAAATCTCCCCCATAATCCATAGCAAATTAAAATTCCAAATCCCACCATCTTCTCTGTTCAGTCATTAGAACTCTCCCTTGTTGCTTTCATTGCCATTTGCGTGTGGTTGATAGTAGTAATATTTTTGCGACGTATAGATGTTTACAACTTAAAAAACTACTGTTACTTTTTGGCCTGCCGAAATATTGTGACCACAACTCGTGAAGATAAGTCTACATAGGTAAGTATAGGCTTACTGTACCTAACTCCATACCTATGTACCCTGAAGGTATAAAAGTTACATAGATGTAGAATTTAAAATAGTACATCTATGCCTACCTATACATGCTTACTATCACACCACTCGATATCTTGGTTGATCGATAATTGTCTTCAGTCTTCTGACACACAGACACTTCTAATGCCTCCAACCCTTCACTCAGTACTTCCTACTCACTAATAAATAATTGTTCATGGTTAGCCACATCTAGATGACACGCGCTCAGTATCCTGATGCGTCGGATTCGAACATGTAAGATTCGTTTTACAACAGAAAAGACTATAAGACAAATGTCTCAGCATACTATAGTTACAAATGTACAGGAATTACGTTTTTACTTATGTTTTCTTTTGAATATGATATCATACCCAGCCATTTATAATAGCCGGCGCCCGTGAGAGGCTCTGAAGTCATGTTTTTTCTTCGTGGGAAAGTCCCCAACTTTCAGTGGCATCTCTGAGTGCAATGTAACTCATTCTAATCCAGACAGCTCGAATACCTTGCTTCATGGGATGACAGGAGACAAGAGGCTGTTTCCCTTATTTTCTAATATCAAGACCACCACATACCAACCAACAAAAAGCACTGTATAATGAAATTCCTGAATTCTCAACAAGGCTTTTATCAGTTTTGCAATACATGTATTTAACTAGTGGCCCAGAGTCCCACGAATGTAACAAGACGTTTGAAATTTTTGATTTGCTATTCTTGAACATCTTAACTCGTTTTCGTAATGAGACAAACATTCTTTGTCCTAAGACACATTGGGAGCAGGGCCTGTTGCATGGGGCTCTGATGATAATATGTGATACCTCATTACCTCAATAGGCACAGGAGTCCAAAGCATTTTCACAACCATTCTTTATTTGTACAAATGGTGCACAATTACGCAGATATTTAGCTCATCGGGGGAGCCTCCATTGAGAGGGATCAGTCTGTGCTGCCCTGTCTGAACCATCCTTGGCATGCCAAACAAGGTGTGCCCCATTTTCCTAGCACTCATTGGTTGGTCCTGTCCCCTCGTAACTTTTGAAAAGGAACAAAACAATGTAACATACATGCTTGAGTCACCACTTCTTACGTAAATATTAGCCAAGTCAATTTTGTGTCCTTGTCTAAGCATCCAGTCATGTTTAGTTCATTGGCACTCGTTTAAGAAAGGACTAAACATTTACGAATGAGTCCATCCCTGCTCGTGAGATGGCAGCCAGTCTCAAGTGCTGGGGTCTCTTCACCTTGCATGGGGTATCAAATAACCCAGGGAGATGGTATGGTACCAGAATATCCCTGTCAGAGCTTTGTTTTGACAAATATGTTAACCTATTTTCAAAAATATCGATATTTTTGGAGACAATATTTAGGGCACTATATTTATGCAAGACACTATTTGTGTAAGATAGCCTGACATACAATTCAAGAAAACATTATGAGCTATAGAAGAAAAGTAAGCACTGAAGGTGCTAACGTAAAGCATGGTCTCTGCACAGTTTTGGTCTGACTGGTGTCTTAAATAGTCGAAGAGCTGGAGCAGCAAAATATTAATCAATTATACCTTAGACAGAGGTAAGTGGATGTTTGCCACTGGAACTTTAAAATAATGTCCTGCTTTTCGTTTGAAATGTAGCAAAGTTTGTTCACTTGTCTATAGCAACTACAGGGCACAATAGAAAACATAACATAGCACAAAACAAAATAACAAAACAACAAAACATAACAGGGCAGAACACATAAAATAGTCAAAAAAGAATGCAATACACTAACCACAGTACAAGAAAACAATAGCAATGCGGTACAAAAAACAAAACAGCGCCACTACAACACATCACGACTATGACAAAAAGTAACCCAGCAAATATACACAGATGTTACTGTCTTTTTTTATCACCTTTATTTTATGAGGGTGGTAGGGAGACAAAATATCGAAATTTAAATATCGATATTCAATAATATTGATGTTTTAATTTCGATAGTATAGAATATCGATGTTCAAAATATCGACAGACAGAATATCGTTTTTATGGTATGTATGTTACTCATATCAAAATTTACTAATATCGAAATTATGTTTAGTGTTATGTATTTTATTATGTTGTTTATATGTTTGTTAAATATGTTATTAAATGTATGTTCTAAAATTAGTAATTTTGTTTACATTTTGCGTTTTAGTATCAGAGCGGGTTGTGGGTTTATAGGGGAATAGGGTGGGAAGTAATTTAATAATAATTAATTAATTAATATATTTTTTAAAATATTTTTAAATAATAATTAATTGGTAAATAAATAATAATAATTAGTTAATTAAATTAATTATAGTTAATGTGCTAATATATATATATATATTTTTATTAATTAATATTTAATTGGTAATTATTAATATTAATTAGTTAATTACATTAATTAGAGTTAATGTGCAAATAAATAGAATTATTTGTTATTGGTAATTAATAATTAATTGGTAATTAATTAATATTAATTAGTTAATTACAATAATTAGAGTTAATGTGCTAATATATTTAAATTTTTGTTATTGTTAAATAAGAATAAGATATTATGTGTAGTGGGTTGTGTGTTTATAGGGTAATAGGGTGTCATATAATAAAATGTAATTCATTAAAGAGATTGTATTTATTTATTGGTATTTATTGTTAATTAATTGGTAATTAATATGCGTTAAGTAGTTCAATTTAATTTAGATCAATTTAATATACATAATTGTTATTAATTTATTATTAGATATTTATATTAATTGTGTTTTTTTTAATGTGTACTGTGTTGTGTGTTAAAGGGGGAGTAGTGTGTGAAGTAATTTTTACCCCTACGCTATCCAACCTTTTCCCTACTGTTGCACCCTCTGGAGTGGGATTAGTAATTTTTACCCCTACCCTATCCAACGCATTCCCTACTGTTGCACCCTCTGGTGTGGGAATAGTAATTTTTACCCCTACGCTATCCTACACTTTCCCTACTGTTGCACCCTCTGGAGTGGGAATAGTAATTTTTACACCTACGCTATCCAACCTTTTCCCTACTGTTGCACCCTCTGGAGTAGAAATAGTAATTTTTACCCCTACGCTATCCAACGCTTTCCCTACTTTTGCACCCTCTGGTGTGGGAATAGTAATTTTTACCCCTACGCTATACAACGCTTTCCCTACTGTTGCACTCTCTGGAGTGGGAATAGTAATTTAAACCCCTACGCTATCCAACGCTTTTACTACTGTTGCAATATGTGTAGTAAGTATATATATATTAATTTAGATGTACACTTTTTAAATTATTTTAAATGTATATGTATTAGTTATTATTTTTTAAATATGTTTTAATTTTTTTTTAATATTTGTAAAATTAAATGTATTTTTAAATATTTTTACATTATTATTAATACATTAAAAACAACGATAATTTTAATTTCGATATTTTTGTACTACGATATTTTTTTTCTGATATTTTTGTACTTACCTTTATGAAGATATAACTCCAATATTTTTGTGTCGATATTTTTGTATGTAGATATTCTGTCTGTCGATATTATGTCAGACATTCTATGAGGGTATCACAAAATATAGAAAATTGAAAACGTAATAAAGAAAATACAGAAATGTGCAGTGTGAATCAGAATAAATACAGATAAGTACATCCATCATAAAAGAATAAGTCATGGAATAATACACTACAGGGTTGGCAAATCATATCCAGCCAAATGCCTCTGCCTCCAAAACGTAAGGGGTGCAAAATACGATTGAATCTTTTTCTATGCTTATCTGTACCAAAATAAAAATTTTGAGTGAGCGAGTATTTAAACATTCTTGCCATAACATCTTGGGATCTAGGGCTCTAGCTATTAACCAGTGCTGTGACAAGACCAACCTAGCCTAGGAGATAGCAAAATAGAAGATCCCCAATACTGCTGGTGGAATCCTAGGGGAGTGCCCAAGTATGATCAACTTATAGTCCCATCTGGAATCAATAAGAAATAGACCATTCAATTTCTGAAAAATAGAATTCCAATACCCCTGTAGACCTGTACAAGCAGCAAATATATGAACTTGAAGTCCTGCAGAATACTGCTGCCAGGCTAATGCTGAATCTCCAGACGGGATCCCCTTCGGCACCCAACTTGAGACTTCTTCATTGGCTTCCTGTTAGGAAGCGGGCTTGTTTCAAGATTCTCTGCCTAACACACAAGAACATGTATGGCAATGGTCCCGATTAGTGGGAAAAAGAAACTCTGTTGGTACCGGACATGGGGGGCTTTAAGATCGAGGAACAAATCCCTTCTAACACCCCTCAAGAATCGTGCCATAAGACAGGGAGGGAGATATTTTTCATTTCTCACTCCTGCTTCCTGGAATACACTGCCACTACATCTACGTATTGTCTATGATCACAATCATTTTCTCAGGGAGCTAAAAACATGGCTATTTGCAAATTAAATAACTCTTGTCCAAACCAACTCCTGAGTATTCTGCAAGCGCCATGAGACTTCCGGGTGATATGTGCGCTAAATAAATATTCCTGATTTGATTTGATTAGAACCACACCTGCTCCGTCAACCCTACAACGAAAACATTGACTATCCTGCCTTATTCTCATTTTGTTTACCCTCTATGGGGTATAAAATAAATCGTTCAAGAACTTAAAGTGATGAGCTTTGACTAAAGACACGTTCAGGACTGTGTGTGCCAGAATATTACTGCTTTGAATTTCCTTAGGCGTTACCATAAGGCCAAAAGAGTCACTCAATTTCTCAGCCCTGAGTCGACATAAATAGATTTTTCCTTCGACCTAGGCTGCAAGAATCACTTTATAAGACAAACTTATGTTCCTAAAGCAAAAGGAAGCAAATGAAAGGAATAGTATGTGGTCTATAATCATTTTGCTTAAAACTGACCATAAAATAATATCCAGTGAAAAAAACACTAAACTAGACATTAATTATAAAATACACTCACAAATAGAATAAACTTCAAGAATCGGTGAGATCCTAGCCAAATAGATGATAGCAAACTAGTCAAAATGTTCTATTGAGTCACAAGCAAGAACATGTATTAGCAAATTCATAAGTTAAAAACTTATTGAAACAACACAAGGAAACACAAACATGCAGAAATGGTGTTCCAATGTAACAGAAAATTAAAGTCAGTAGTGTTTACTTTACCAATGCATAGTAATGGTGGTTGTACTTGGGCTGTGGTAATGGTGGTGGTTCTGCTTGGGCTGTTGTATTGGTGGGGCTTGTATTCTTAGTAGTGATTTTGGAGGTGGTAGTGGATTGGTGTATGAGACAGTGTGAAAAATGCTGCAACAAATGATGGATGAAATGCTGAAGAAATCAAACACTCCAGGGAGTAACTGGCTCGGCAGTTCGGGGTGAACTGTTCCCATGAGGAGCAGGGTCAAGCCTGATTTACATATGGCTGGGTCCAGTGAGCAAAAGAACAATGGATTTATCCCGGATGGAACAATAGATTTAACCTGGATCTCTTGACTGGGGGTGAGTGTTTGATTTATTCAGCATTCCGTCCATCATTTGTTGCTGTAGCATTTTTTCTCCTAAGTGTGATGGGTATGCCCAGACGTGTGTCCAATGCTCACTGTGCCACTCGATTCAAGCTAGCCTGGCTGATGAGGGGTGATACCCTGAAACTGGTCCCAGGATGCTTGTTTCCAGTCCTTGGAGGACTCAGCTTGACAGTTTGGGCTGGACTGTTCCCATGAGGAGCAGGGTCAAAACTGATTTTCATTTGGCTAGATCCAAACTGGGGTAGCGCAGCGAGCATAAGAACAATGGATTTATCCCAGATCTCTTGACTGGGGTGAATGTTTGATGTATTCAGCATTCCCTCCATCATTTGTTGGTGCAGCAATATTTGCCCTAAGTGGGATCGGTATGCCCACACGTGGGTCCCTTGCTCGCTGTACCACTGGATTCAAGCAAGCCTAGCTAATGAGAGTTACTAGCTAGCTAATGAGAGAAACTGGTCCCAGATGCTGGTTTCTGGTCCAGGGAGGACCAGGCTTGGCAGTTCGGGATTGACTGTTCCCATAAGGAGCAGGGTCAAGACTGATTTGCATATGGCTGCGTCCAAACTGGGGTGGCGGAGTGAGCAAAGAACAATGGATTTAACCCAGATCTCTTGACTGAGGGTGAATGTTTGATTTAATCAACAATCCGTCCAACATTTGTTGCCGCAGTGACTTCAATAGAGAGGGGCAGCAAAGAGAAGTGACATGCCCACCCCAGCGAAAAGTCTTACGCATGAGTAGCTGACTAATGTTTATGAGGTGCAGTTAGCACTAGGGAGAATTTCTATAATATTTTTGTGGCTATGCTCATCTAGTCGAGCCACAGTTGTTTGGTACATTGGTCAGACGGACAGGCATAGCTGAGAAAACCCACCTGTGGGAGAGTATAGTCAATAGGGTGAATGCTGTTGCACCCATCAGACGCACAAGGAAGGAGTGCCAGGCCAGGTGGTACAATCTGCGGAGGATGATCAAGCGCAAAATTGATGAAGACTACGCACAGAGCCAGCACACTGGAGGTGGCGGGCCTCGCAGACCAGTACACTACCAGCCCTGGGAGGAGATGGTGATGGCCCTGCTTCCACCGGTGGGAGTACATGGAATTGTAGGAGTAATATAGAGCCTGGTGAGTACACAAACAACTCATGTAACATGGGGGTAATGGCATCCACACCCCAAGTACAAAAAATGCCCGCACCAAAACCCAAGAGCCCACCGCCCAGAACTACAGCCAAAACAACGCTAATGACACTAACATGTGTATGCCCCATTGACAAAGCAAGAGGATGCTATGTCCCATGCTACAGGAAGCACAGACCCAAGAATGGATGTCCGGTATGCTGGGAGGTTGGGTGTCACAAAATGCATTGTGTGATCCAAATCAGACCCAATTGCCCTCATCCCATATGGCCCAGGTACAAACCCATGCACCACGCTCAATGCACAGGGAGTGGGAAAGTATTGACAAGATAGCTGACACTGGGCCCTGGTGTAGGCAGCACAAGGCCCTCCTACGACTAGTGCAAATACAAACACCAGGACAACAAAGTCTGATATCTTGGACAGGAACTTACACCCACTGTCATGGTAGCATGCTCCATGGGGGAACAGCTACATCACGAGGGAGGCCCAGTGTCAACTCAGACTCCAACTACCAGCACGGCCTGTTACACACCCCCCTTACACAAATATACCCTCCTGGGACAGGCAATGGAGTGCCCCACTGTCACAATGGCCATGTAACACAATGAGACCAGTACAGATCTGCTGAAGCATCCAAGCCAAAAATACACAGCACAGATTTACAAGCCCCTCGCACCTCTTTTACATCGCCGTTGCATTACTTTTGTGACGCAGCGGCGGCACAAATGTGGCGCCATGGTGCAGGGTATTTACAAGGTGATGCATCTGGGAGATGCGTTACGTTGTAAAGCCCAGCGCTAGGAGTAGGTGTTCCCGCACGGGGGGGGCGTTCCGGCACAGGAAAGCCTCCTAAAAGTGGCTGAGTGACTTTTCCAAGATTTCACTCAGTCACTTTTAAGGCCATGCTGCGTCAAAACCCTGCGCCTGCTTTAAGCAGGCGTAAGGATTGACGCAGCATTGTGCAGATAGGGCCCCCCAGATCAATTCTTGGCCCTGCGTTGCGCTTGCGACGCAACTCCAGCAATGCCCCACTTTTACGGCACAGATTGTGACGCATCTGTGCCGTTTGTTCCCCATGGTGCGCCGCATTGTAAATGCGGCGCATCCATGCTGGTGGAGCTGCTATTGCAAATATGCCCCCACATGTCAATAACTCAGGAGCACTTATCAATCTGACCTCACAACATACCCATCCACAAGTGAACATTGAGGACAATGCAAAGCACAGACAACTACCTGGTGAAACAGTGCCAACTACAATGTGTATGAAACATGGATGTTGCATGAAATGGCATTAACATTGTCTGTCTCTCACACCGACAGGGCAATGTGCAGAATTTACCCTCAACAATGGGGGAGATGATTCACAGTCCCAGGCTCCGCAGGACCCTGATCCCACCGTCAGCGACGCCTCTCACCACTCCACGGATGACCCCGACCACCCTGGCCCCTCTGCTGTCCAAACCCCTGCAGCACCTGGATCCGGAACATCTGTGCAAACCACCACCACCATTCCTTCCACATCCCAGCCGACATCTAGGAGCCCTGCCCGCAGTGAACAACTGAGCCAGTCTGACGATGAGGGACAAGGTGCGCTGGGCAACCATGAGGAGGCAGACAACACTACCACTGCCATCCCGCAGGGGTCCCGCCGTCCCAATGTGCCCACAAAGGCAGGCCAGGCTCGTGTGGGCAGGGGTGGTGGGAGTGGCGGCAGGTGGAGGCAAGAACTTGACCAGCCAGCTGCAGGGCCCAGTATGTCAGGACTACGCAACATCCTGGAGGCATACCTGCGGGACACCAGGGAGACCAGCCAGGTAGTGGTGACCCTCACAAACAACCAAAACCTGCAGGCCCAGCAACACGCCAGTCAACAACACCAAGGACGGATGGAGGCAAGACTGGCAGAGCTCCTGGCGGTGCAAAGGGACATGAGAAATTCACTCTGTCGGATCACAGACAACATGGAGAACCATACCTGTGTCACCAGGCAACACACTTCTAGGCGAAGACCGCCACCAGGCACAGGGAGGAAGGAGGAGGAGGAATCGTCTGATGGAGCATCCCATGCATCGTCAAGGCCTGCATATGAGGGTCCGCCAAGGAAGGTGGGTCGTCCACGGAAAAAACCATGAGAAGCAGTGGGCCGTGCACATCTCCCAGGTCACCTGGTCTGGCACCTGGACTTTGTGTGCAACAGCATCACCTCATTGACTGTCATACTCTGCCGCATGGACTTGCTGGTTGCAGTCTGAACAATGATGCCAATCACTGTGGTCTGGACTCTGGTGACCCCAACTGCAAAGCATCACATCTCCCTCTGTGATCTTTGGATTCTCTGGATTATTCGACAGCACCTATCACCTACTCACGAATCACGCACCTGACAGAGAAATAAAGAAAATAATCACAAGGTAAATTGATGCTGCAGTCATTTAGCATGAGTCAACAACATACGTGTGGGAATATGTCAAAGTATGCCTGAGTGTGGAACAAACTCAAGCCATCCATACACTGGGATCTGAATCCATTGGAGGACACACATAGGTCACAAAGTATCTTTAAATTCATACTTGGAGTCGAATACTTACCCGTGATGGTCTCAAGCTGCTGAAGAGTGGGGTGAGTGCAATACTGCTCGGGCAGACAGGTTTGAAAGAGTACCATGAAGGCGTAGAGGTCATGGGTCATGTGGAGGTGCCCGGGGAGAGAGTTCCAGGTTCGTTTGGCGAGGTGGGAGAACTATCTCCCGCATGCAGTTGTTCTGTGGATGTGATGAATGGTGGCCAGGGCAAGGTTGGCTTGATGGAGTTGGGGCAACGGGGTGTTGGATGAGAGACGTACAAGGTCGTTTTTGTGTCTGGGGTTGTGGACTGCCTCCTGAGTCTGGGTGAGGAGTTTAAAGGTGATCCTGCAGTTGACAGTGAGCCATTGTAGGTATCTCAGGTGGACGGTGATGTGGCTGTGGTGGATGATGATCAGGATGAGGTGTGCGGATGTACCCTGGATGTGTACAAGTCCTCCTGGAGTTTGGCTGTTGTTCCTGCATAGAGGGCGTTGCTGTAGTTGACCCGGCTGGTGTCGTGGACCTGGGTGACTGTTTGTCTTGCCCAGGAGTGGATCTATCTGAGGATCATTTGCAGCATGCGGAGGGTGTTTCAGCAGGAGTTACAGATGGTGTTGAGTTGCATGGTTATTTTGATGGAGAAGTCTTCGATGAACACCAGCTTGCATGCGTGGTCACTGGGTGCTGGTGCGGTGCCCAGGCAGGTGGGACACAAGAAGTTGTCCCAGTCGTAAGGGGACAATCCTCAGATGATGACCTCAGTCTTTTCCAAGTCCAGCTCCAGGTGGCTGATGTTCATCCATTCGTCAATGGACCTCATGCATTCTTCAAGGTTGGATCTGGCAGTGGCTGGGTCTTTGGTGAGGGTGAGGAGCAGCTGGGTATCAATGGCATAGGAGATGATGATGAGGTTGTGTGTGCATGTGAGGGTGGAGAGGGGGCTCATAAAGACATTGAAGATTGTCACGCTGAGAGATGAGCCCTGGAGCATGGGCCAGATGACCCCAGTGTAGTACGTGCTGAAGGGGGGAGGCGGACTCCCTGGCCCTTGCTTTTGAAGTACTTGGTGATTTAATCCTGGGCCCTCCTCTGGATCCCAGTGTTGGAGATGTGTGATCTGACAGTGTGGTAGCACATGGTGTAGAATGCCGTTGAGAGGTCGAGGGGGGTGAGGGTGGTGGTCTCACCATTGTTGAGCAGGGTCCAAGATGTGGGTGGTGGTAGCAATGAGGGCGGTTGCAGTGGTGTGATTACTGTGGAAGATGGACTGGGACGGGCTGCCTTGAGGTGTTTGCTTGGATGAAGTTGGTCAGTTGTTTCTTGACTCTCTTCTTGAAGACATTTGCCAGGTAGGGATGCAGGGTGATGTTACAGGAGATACTGCGGTACTGCCTTCCGTTGTTTAAGAAGGGCCTGGGTCTCTACATGCCTCCATCTAACATGGAACATGGAATACTCAAAGGAGACATTCATGGCGTGCTGGAGGTGGGCTTCAATGATGGGGTATGATGTGATTGAGCTGTTGTGTGGGAAGAGTCCTGATGGAGAGCCGGAATGGATGGTGTACATGAGCCGGGTGGTGTCTTTGCTGCTGAAGGGAGTCCAGAACCTGAGGGGGATATGTCCTGTGGATAATAGCATGGTCTGCCTCTGTGTGCCGAGGCTGTCGTGTATGTCCACGAGCTTGCAGTGGTATAATGTTGCAAGAGATTCACTTGGCCTTGAAAGGGTGGGATGTCTTTTGGATGGAGAGCTGGGGTTAGATAGTTCACTCACGATGCCGATTAGCTCCTTGATGTCGTGTGTGTTGGTGCCTAGGGTCTATCTGAAGGATGGCCTCTTGTCCATGCTGATGATATGGTGATGTCTGTGTGTGGTAGTTTCCAGGGCTGAAAGGTAACTGATGGTTGTTTATGTCGCAAGATTTGCACAAGAGTCCGGCTAGATCTGTATGAGTCCAGTAGATCTGCCTTGTCCCAGATGGCTTAACTGTTGTTGTGCTTCACAGGAAAGTCCGTCAATGTTGCAAGATTGTTGGATCAGTCGCTGATCCAGTGTCTGAGTTTGCGGTGTGTGGCAGTGGTGTTGGTTAGAGTGTCCTGTGCGAGGGTACCACACAGCTCATCTGTCGTGACTTAGATCAAGCATCTTCGGGGGATCTGTAGCGGGGTGTGGGGCAGTGTGTTGTTTGTCGGAGAAGTGGATGCAAATGTTGATGCACCAATGAAGGATGGTGGTGTGGTTGGCCTCCAGCCAGAAGTTGCCAACCCCAGCCACATGTAGTCTGTGGAGGTGAGGGCGTGTGTGCTGATGTAGTTGTTGATGGCTTAGTGGAATTGTGGATGTAGGCCTCGAGATCTGTAGATGAGTGTTAGTCTAAGGGTGGTCAGGGGTTTGGTGAGAAACCTGAAGTGCAGGTGCTTGACAATGCTGAGTGTGTCCTTGGTGTTGTTTGTGACTCTGAGGATGTACTTGTAAATGAATTGCAATTCATCCACCTGGATTGTTGGTGCAGTCCCTGTAGGTGATCTTGTATCCGTCTGTGATGGCAATGTTGAAGTTCTGTGCTGAGGATGTGTTTAACCAATTTACTGTAATGAAGGTGATGTGTGGGGTTGTTATGTTGAGGAGGTAACAGAGTCCAATGGCATGCTGGTGGACGGAGCGGGAGTGGAGTAGGAGGCCCATGACCTGGTTGTTCTGACATGGTCTAGTAGGCAGGGCAGCGCATTGTAGGCAGTTGGAGTTGCACACCCAGCATGCAAAGCTGTTGTGTGTGCGCTTAGGGGTTGCCTGATAGCAGGTGGTTGATTGTCCGGTGTTCATTGCTTGAAGGG
The DNA here is from genome assembly GCF_964263255.1 of Lissotriton vulgaris. Lineage (NCBI taxonomy): Eukaryota > Metazoa > Chordata > Amphibia > Caudata > Salamandridae > Lissotriton > Lissotriton vulgaris. Next base: position 1,871,202,255 of record NC_141685.1, on the reverse strand, counting down.
TGGCTGGAGCATGAGTCTGTTGTGTTACGTGGGTCATGCAAGGGCCAGAGGGTCTTGCACTGTGCACGTTGCAGAAGTTGACGGGCACTGACGGTCCTGCCTTTGCCATGGCGTTGGCGCAACAGTGGCATAGACAAGCTGCTGCCTGCATTAAGAATGGGTGGAGGGAGGGAGGAGCATCTGGGAGGCATGTGGGTTGCAGAATCTGGGCACTCGATGGGGCAGTGCCGCAGGGAAGGCAGCAGCAATAATGTGTGAACACCTGACGGCGGAAGGGGTGAGGAACTAGGCAAGAACTAGCACACAAAGACAAGGAGGTCATAAAGGCACAGTGTAACAGGTGTATGGAAAGGAAGGAGTAGCAGGTTACTCATGGGTCACTCGAGGAAAATGGATGAGCAATCACCAAAAATGACGGGCACAGGATCAGGCTCCAAAAGGTCAAGCTGCACCCAGGACACACAGCGTCAGCAGGCGTTGCCTACCCGTTGCGGGTAGCAACCTGCACAAATACATACACAACCAAGTACGTCATGCACAACCAAGTACGTCATGCACAATAGGGATCATTAGCCATGAAGAACTACATGCATGTTGCCAAAGTACTCATACACTCATATGCACAATCTTTGACAATTATGCCATAGATGATGCATGCAAAGTGGCAAGAGATCTGTGGTGACAGAGATGAGGCACATTGTATTGTGGTGAACACATTTACTACACAAACGGATCAAGTATGTGTTGAGGCCTTGCTGCATGAGCCAATATCCATGGCCAGTACCATTGCTCTGCGGAAAATAACAGTAATGTAATGAGTCTACCTGTACTGCAGGTGATCCAATGTGCACATGACTGCCTGTGACTGTCAGGGCCTTGAATCCTTGGAAATATGCGATGCTCAAAGAGGTCCATCTCCCGATAGCCCCTTGGTCTGAGTAGAAATAACTGACTCAAAAGGGTGATCAGGCGAGGGAAGGAAAGGAAGGGAACAGCAGGGAGGGAGATCTGGAACAAAGGTAAACAAGCATAAGTATTCAACACTTCTTGTCACTGAATCACAGAATACCTCATGACTCATACTGTAACAGTAATACCTGTAAAGGAGAACAACAACCACTGTATCCTAGTTTGGATCACAGTAATAAAAGTGCTACTGGATCTAAGGATAGAACAAGGACATGACTACACCCTTAGAAAGAAGGCTGTTCTATAAGTTTCCATGGATCCAGCAGTTAGCAACATACCCAAAAAAGTTATAAGAGCCACGTAACAGGGGAATTGGAGCTTTCTTCAGGACGAGCTCTACAAGCCCCTGCTGTGAAAACAGAGATGAACAATCCACATGAATTCATAGCACATGGAAAGGTTATTAAACACCAAAACACACCAAAGATAATGTAGTACGAGTTGCCAAAGAAATGGCCAATGTTATGTTCCTGTTCCAAGGAATGTGCAACTAGCACAGGGATCACAGAAGAAACATAAAAGGTAGCAGAGTATCGCAGCGATATGAAGCGGGTATAACGCTCTACAGCAGGGGTCTCCAAACCGGTCCTGGAGGGCCGGTTCCATGCCAGATTTTTAAAATAACTACATGTATCTCAATTGGGATATCCCAAAAATCTGGCATGGATCCGGCCCTCAAGGACCGGTTTGGAGACCCTTGCTCTACAGGCTGCTTCAACGCAATTAAAGCCTTGCGGTAATCAAGAAATTAACAGTGTATAAATAAAGTCCAATAAAGAGCAATTCAAATGCGCCTATGCGCGTCTCACACAAAGTGGACAATCCGTAGTTCCCCCAGGGAATCAGTGAGGGTCAAGAAGGGAAATTACCCAGCTCCCGCAAGAGCCTTAAGAAACAAGGGAGGGAATTAGGTAAACACAAGGAAGCCCCGCAAGACCCAGTCATCGGCACGTCCAACTGTGCTTCGAAATGCCCAACAGAACAAGCTGGTGGGCCGGAATTCAACAGAGAGTAACGAGGAGCGATGGTGCAAAAGCACCTCTACCGTGACCAGGATATGCAGAACGCCACAAGAGAATCCTGGAATTAACGGTACCCGACTGGTGCCACGGAAGCATTTACATTCACTTCCGCGCAACGTCATGACGTTATCAGCGTCACGTTCTTGGCTTCATGGGAAATGTAATTTCTCATCTACTTACCGAGAAGGCTTGCACCGCAGTGTTCTCCACCGGCCCTGAGGAAGCGACGTGACAGTGACATGACATAGTGGCACAAAGGGAAATGCATCCATACGAACAGACTCACAGGACAGTTGACAGAACATGTGAAACATACGCTGACCCCCAACTTCACAACATGGATGTTGTAAATCCAAATGAACTGGCAAACTAGATTAAGGGGATGAGCCAACCACATCCTGCTGCACACGAAGAGGCTGCAATTCCCCATAGAGCCTGTTGTTGTGATGTCCCACACAATGTCAACCTGTGGCATCCGCAATGTGTCAGGGGCAAGGTTTACACACATTGATACCTTCACCAGACTCCACACTCCACTACAGATGACTGTTAAGAAGGGTGACTGTCATGTCATGGGAGTGATGATACTGTTATTTTATCCATGGAGAGGAAACATGTATGCATGGTACTACAACATGCACAGAAACAGCTCCCACACACTCCCAAACCGTACCAACACCAAAAAGCCTATTTGGATTCCTTACCCAAACTGACATTTACACATATCCTTGCATGGAACGCTGATTCTGCCCACGTTGCAATCATCATAAGGAATAGCAGGAGGACAAAGATGGCACGAGCAGAAAACAGGCACAGCAACCTGGGAATGACAGTTACATAAGAGGTCACCGGAAAAATGTTTTACAGCAGACATGTGCAGTTACAAAACATGAACAATGTAGGACACATGCAAATTTCAAAGAAAGTCATTGCGCATTACTGTGTGGCATGACATCAGCACTTGAGTGACACATCAGAACACACATCAAAGTCACTTTGCATTCAGTCAGCTGGACACACACATTGCAACACATGCCACTCAATGCTACAAGCTTGCTCACTCATACCCAGTGAATCACAATTATGAGAAGAAGTTGCGTATGAGCTGACTCCAGATATCATCCTCCTCCTCCTCATCACTTGCATCGTGACCAAGCCCTTGATCCTCAACGGGTGGATGTTCCTGCTCCTCAGGATCCAGGGTGAGTGGCACTGTCTTCTCAACTGCCATGTTGTGCAACATGCAGCACACGATGAAGATCTTACAGACCTTGTCCCGTGCATATGGGAGGTATACGCCAGTCTTATCAAGGCACCGGAATCGGCTCTTCAGGAGGCCAAAACTTCCTCTCAATCAATCGCCTGGTCTGCCCGTGTGCATTATTGTACCGGTGATCTGCAGCTGTTCTTGGGTTGCGGAGAGGTGTCATTAGCCATGGCATGTTGGGATATCAGAGTCACCTACATGGAAACATCATGTAAATAAGTGGGTCAGAAGATGCCGTAAGAGCAAAATATACTGAAATACACAGGACAAACAGAGTTTACCCACCAACAAGACATGCCCACTCGTTGCGCAGCCGCAGCATCATTTGTGGCACCCTGCTACGCCTCATGATGAATGCATTGTGTGCCGAACCTGGAAAAAGTGCACAAACGTGGGAAATCAGCATGTTAGCAAGACTGTTGCGGTAAGCCTGCTCCTGTGCCTATGGTGGCACCAAAGCCTCATGTGTCCCATCAATGGATCCAATGACATGTGGCATCTCTCCCAGCGCATAGAAATCACCCTTGACATCTGTCAACTTGGTGTGTATCACTTACAACGCAACTTTTACGTTGCATTCCGTTACAACGCAGATTTTACAACGCTGGATCCATTACATCGGATGCCATTACAACGCATGGCATTACATAGCAGATGCTATTACAACGCATACCATTACATCGTAAGTATTGGTAAGTATATAATTTTTTTTTTATTTTATTTAATATTATATAATTGATTTAATTTTTATTAATTAGAAAAAAAATATTTATTTATGTTTTTAAATATTATAAATTAAATATATTAATTTAAGTAATTTTTTAAATAAGTATGAGAATAGGAGTATATGTTTTGGGGTACTGAGGTATATGTTTTGGGGTGTTTGGGTATTTTTAGGTTTTAGGGCAGGGTTTGGGTTTTGGGGTACAGGGGTGTTTTTAGGTTTTAGGGCAGGGTTTGGGTTTTGGGGTACAGGGGTGTTTTTAGGTTTTAGGGCAGGGTTTGGGTTTTGGGGTACAGGGGTGTTTTTAGGTTTTAGGGCAGAGTTTGGGTTTTTGGGGTACAGGGGTGTTTTTAGGTTTTAGGGCAGAGTTTGGTTTTTTGGGGTACAGGGGTGTTTTTAGGTTTTAGGGCAGGGTTTGGGTTTTGGGGTACAGGGGTGTTTTTAGGTATTAGGGCAGGGTTTGGGGTTTGGGGTACAGGGGTGTTTTTAGGTGTTAGGGCAGGGTTTGGGGTTTGGGGTACAGGGGTGTTTTTAGGTTTTAGGGCAGGGTTTGGGTTTTGGGGTACAGGGGTGTTTTTAGGTTTTAGGGCAGGGTTTGGGTTTTTGGGGTACAGGGGTGTTTTTAGGTTTTAGGGCAGGGTTTGGGTTTTGGGGTACAGGGGTGTTTTTAGGTTTTAGGGCAGGGTTTGGGTTTTGGGGTACAGGGGTGTTTTTAGGTTTTAGGGCAGGGTTTGGGTTTTGGGGTACAGGGGTGTTTTTAAGTTTTAGGGCAGGGTTTGGGTTTTGGGGTATAGGGGTGTTTTTAGGTTTTAGGGCAGGGTTTGGGTTTTGGGGTACAGGGGTGTTTTAGGGTTCAGGGGTAGGTTTGTGTTTAGGGATAATTAAATTATATTGACCATTTTTAAATTAATTAAAATATATTTAATAAATTAAATTAATTAAAATATATTTAATAAATTAAATAATTTTTTTACATTAATTACATTTTTAAATTAAATTATTTAAATTAAATAAAGTATTAATATTAATTTAATTTAATTACAATTTTAAAAATATGTACATTAAACTAATTTCTTTAATTTATTTAAATTAATTAAAAATTTTATTAAAATTACATTTATTAAATAGATTTTATTTTATTAAATTAAATTAATGACTATTTTAAAATGTATTTTAATTAAATTGTTTAAATAAAATTAATTAAATTAACTTAATAACATTTTTAAAAAAAGGTATACTTACCTATACTTACGATGTAATGCCATGCGTTGTAATACCATCTGCTATGTAATGCCATGCGTTGTAATGGCATCCGATGTAATGAATCCTGCGTTGTAAAATCTGCGTTGTAACGGAATGCGACGTAAAATAACGCGTTGTACTGACACCAATCCGTCAACTCTTCAGGAGTAGGAGTAGGAAATTTGATGAATTCATTAAGGTGCTCCAACATGGCTGCCAAAACATCATGCAGGATACGGCTGAACATCGTCTGTCACATCCCTCCAACATCAGCTATGGTTAATTGAAACGTACCTGTAGCTAAAAAATTTAGGGATGCCATCACCTTAATCTTGGGGGTAAGTGCAGTAGGATACCTGTGTTGTGGTTGGAGATGTGGTGCCAGCTTGTTTGTCAAGTCCGCAATCAACTGTTGAGTGAATCTGTAAAGTCGGATGCAGGCACCTTCCATCATGGTAGCCAAGTCCGGGAATGGCCTTGGTACAGGCGGTGCCCTGCAGGAAATTTTGGGGAATAATGAAGATTGACAGTCAGCCAACATCAATGGCAATGAACATAGCACATGCAAAACTGCTACTAGACATCAGGTCACTATGGAGTCTGGCGTGTGCAATACATCAGGACACATATGCCAGCTTGAGTTTGAGTTTAAAACATTTATAAAGCGCACGTTCACCTGCCGGTTTCTTGGCGCTATAGAGTACTGAACCTCAGAGAACAGGAAGGTCAAGAGAAATAGAGTGGTTTATAGTGGGAAGGCTTGTAGAAAGAGAAAGGTTTTCAACGCCTTTTGGAAGTGAGAGTATTGGGGGAAAGATCTGAGGTGGGCCGGTAGAGAGTTCCAGAAGATAGGGGCGAGTGTGGAGAATTTCAAGCCCCCCACTTTTTGCGCCTAAATCGGGGAACTGTCAGCAGATGTTGGGAAGATGAGCGCAGTTCCCCGGCTGGGGCATAGGCTTTAATTTCCGAGGAGATAAAGGCAGGGGCGGATCCGACCCGAGCCTGAAAAGTGATACAACCCATCTTGAACTGGGCTCGTTCTTGGATGGGGAGCCAGTGTAAAGACTTGAGGAGCAGGGTGACATGATGGGATTTGGCCAGGTTGTAGACTAGGCGGGCTGCCTGATTTTGGACCAGCTGTAAACGCCGCATACTGTATGCGGGCATGCCACAGTATAGGGCGTTGCCGTAGTCTAAGCGAGAGATGACCATTGCCAGGACAATGAGCTTTAGGGCAGAGAAAGAAAAGAAGCGGGAGACCCTACGAATGGTACGAAGTGAAAGAAAAGAAGAGGACACCGCTGAACTGACCTGGGAGTGCAGGGTGAGTTGATCGTTCAGCTTGATCCCAAGAGTTTTCACGGAGGGAGATGGAGAGGGAGGGAGGCCTAGGGAGGGGGGGCCAAAAAAGGGGGGTCCAGGGACTGGAGCAACCGCCTGTGAAAAAAACGCTCGGTTTTGTCTGGATTTAATTTCAGGTGGTTGTGGTTCATCCAGTCCCGGATGAAGATCATAATAGATTGAAACTTGGCCATGGACTCAGGGGAAAGTGACAAAGAAAAGATAAGCTGGAGGTCGTCCGCATAGTTAAAGACGGAGACCTCCATTTGCTGAAGGGCAAAAATGAGGGGGGCAATGTATAGATTAAATAAAAGTGGGGAAAGGGAGGAGCCTTGAGGAACCCCGCATTCTACCTTCCGTGGCTTCGCCGAAAAGTCACCCAGGCGCACAGCTTGGGTGTGGTTCCTGAGGAAGGAGGACAGCCAGACCAGGGCAGAGCCACCAACCCCGGCCGCCCTGACATGGGAGAGTAAGATGGAGTGATCAACCGTGTCAAAGGCGGCGGAGAGGTCGAGGAGGACTAGGGCCTGGGGGAGGTTGGTGTCCATGGCCTCCCTGAGGTTGTCGAGGACCGATAACACCACAGACTCCGTGGAGTGTGCGGGGCGGAAACCGGCCTGGCGGGGGGCTAACACCCCGTTTTCCTCCACGAAGGCAGTGAGCGCTCTGGTCACGTGTCGCTCCAATACCTTCCCCAGAAAGGGCAGAAGAGAGATGGCGCGATAGTTGACAAGAGTGGATGGGTCAGCACCAGGTTTTTTGAGGATGGGAACAATGATGGCTGATTTTAGGGATGGAGTAACAATGCCCTGAGACAGAGAGCTATTAAGAAAGGTAAGAGGGGGTTGCACACAGATCGAGTAGATGTGCCTGAGGATGTGAGCAGGGCAGGGGTCTAAAGGGGAGCCTGATTTAACCAAAGGGAGGAGGGAGAGGAAAGTCTCTTCAGTCAGAAGGGGGAACGAGTCAAGGCTTGCCTCGACTGATGGACACCGTGGGTCAAGAAAAGAAGGGGAGGGGGGGATATTGGCTTTAATTTTTGCAATTTTATCCAAGAAATAAGTTTTAAGTATTAAGGGAGTCGCCTAGAGCCTGGGAGGGGGAGGGTTTGAGGGTAGCTCTATCGGAGTAGGCGAGTAGGCTTGCTGGCACTCCTACGAAAAGCCAGATACACCTGTTGATTGACAAATGAACATAACATGCCCTGAAATGAGCTGGTGGGCCGGTCTGAGTGAACAGCCAGAGATATCACCGGAGTGACACACGTCACTATACTTGCAGTGGAAGGATGTCACATGGAATGTCAAATGTACATATCAAACACATTGCGATTATGGGGTACACGTGACAACAAAACAACACGACGCAGACATGTATGCCTGGGGAAATATGATGTCTGATGCACACAGACCCAACAGCCGTGGGAATCCACATGTGGCATGGTGTGCTTAGATGTGAAACCATTCCCATCTCAACACAGACCCATGTTAGATGCACCAACGGCAGATGCAGTTTACGAAACACAAACAACAAGCTCAATAGAACACATGACGCACACCTGACATAGTCACATAGGGTCATGCTGAGCGTGACATGTCAGTTAACAAAGTGCCCCTGTCCCTGGCATCAGAAGACAGGTGCCAGTAGTGATGACTGTGCGATCCCAGTGTTGCTGTGCATGACAAACACCGACTACTGATACACATGTGACAAGTGTCAAGGTGATGTGTGCCACATAGTGCCCCATCACACATGACATGTTTCCAAAGGTCATCACACAAGATTAGATGACCTGTGCTATATCACTGGCTGCAACACCTAGGGCGTGCATATGAAAGTTTTCAATGACAAGTACTTGATAGACATCCTTGTGCAACTCTTACCCCGCATTCATGGCATGTGTGCGCCTCGTATCATTATTGTGATGGTGCCCTACCCGAGCGTGTGAAACGCACCGTACCCCGCATTCATGGCATGTGTGCGCCTCGTATCATTATTGGAATGTGCCTTGCGCGAGCGTGTGAAACGAACCGTACCCCGCATTCATAGTGTGTGTGCCTCGTATCATTATTGGAATGCTGCCTTACGCGAGCGTGTGAAACACACCGTACCCCGCATTCATGGCGTGTGTGCGCCTCGTATCATTATTATAATGGTGCCCTACGCGAGCTTGTGAAACGCACCGTACCCTGCATTCATGCCGTGTTTGCACCTCGTATCATTATTATTGTAATGTTGCCCCACGCGAGCGTGTGAATCGCACCATACCCCGGCATTCATGGCGTGTGTGTGCCTCGTATCATTATTGTAATGGTGCCCAACGCGAGTGTGTGAAACGCACCGTACACCGCATTCATGGAGTGTGTGCGCCTCATATCATTATTGTAATGGTGCCCTATGCGAGCGTGTGAAAGGCACCGTACCACGCATTCATGGCGTGTGTGCGCCTCGTATCATTATTGTAATGGTGCCCTACGCGAGTGTGTGAAATGCACCGCACCCCGCATTCATGGCGTGTGTGCAACTCGTATCATTATTGTAATGGTGCCCTACACGAGCATGTTGAACACACTGTACCCAGGCATTTATGGCGTGTGTGTGCGCCTCGTATCATTATTGTAAAGGTGCCCACGTGAGCGTGTGAAATGCACCGTACCCAGCCTTCAAGGCGTGTGTGCACCTCGTATGATTATTGGAATGGTGCCCTACGCAAGCATGTTAAACGCACTGTACCCCGCATTCATGGCGTGTGTGCGCCTCGTATCATTATTGTGATGGTGACCTATGTGAGTGTGTGAAACGCACCGTACCCCGGCATTCATGGCGTGTGTTTGCCTCGTATAATTATTGTAATGGTGCCCTACGTGAGCGTGTGAAAGGCACCATACTCCGCATTCATGGTGTGTGTGCATCTCGTATCATTATTTTAATGGTGCCCTACGCGAGCGTTTGAAACACACCGTACCCCGCATTCATGGCGTGTGTGTGCCTCGTATCATTATTATAATGGTGCCCTATGCGAGCGTGTGAAACGCACCGTACCCCGCATTCATGGCGTGTGTGTGCCTCGTATCATTAGTGTAATGGTGCCCTACGCAAGCGTGTGAAACGCACTGTACCCTGCATTCATGGCGTGTGTGCATCTCGTATCATTATTGGAATGGTGTGTGTGTGTGTATGTATACGTGTAAAGCGCACTATCACCTGACAGGCATCTTGGCGCAGTATACCGCAGTGGAACCCGTCCTGGCATTCCCTGTGAGATGTTCCCTACTTGGCACCCCCAAGGTGAAACCAGGCATCCCAGCGCTTTAGGGCCGTTGTGGAGATTAAGCAAGCTATTGCCCAGAGTTGCAGAGTGGGGACCCATAATTAGAGTAGGCACTGAGGTGAGAATTATCAAGTCCGTGGACATTGAGTCCAAGACCCTGCCGCTTCGGGAATTGAACTGTGGTCCCGGCCAGACCTCTGCATCAAGGTCTGCTGCGCTAACCATTGAGCCACACTTCTCCATGCCCTACGCGAGCATGTAAAACGCACCATACCCCGGCATTCATGGCTTGTGTGCACCTCGTATCACTATTGTAATGGTGCCCTACGCGAGTGTGTGAAACGCACCGTACCCCGCATTCATGGAGTGTGTGCACCTCGTATCATTATTGTAATGGTGCCCTACGCGAGCGTGTGAAATGCACTGCACCCCGCATTCATGGCGTGTGTGCAACTCGTATCATTATTGTAATGGTGCCCTACACGAGAATGTTGAACACACCCTACCCAGGCATTTATGGCGTGTGTGTGCGCCGCGTATCATTATTGTAAAGGTGCCCTACGCGAGCGTGTGAAATGCACAGTACCCGGCATTCATGGCGTGTGTGCGCCTCGTATCATTATTGGAATGGTGCCCTACGCAAGCGTGTGAAACGCACCGTACCCCGCATTCATGGTGTGTGCGCCTCGTACCATTATTGTGATGGTGACCTACGTGAGCCTGTGAAACGCACCGTACCCCGGCATTCATGGCGTGTGTGTGCCTCGTATAATTATTGTAATGGTGTCCTACGTGAGCGTGTGAAACGCACCATACTCCGCATTCATGGTGTGTGTGCGTCTCGTATCATTATTGTAATGGTGCCCTATGCGAGCGTGTGAAAGGCACCGTACCACGCATTCATGGCGTGTGTGCGCCTCATATCATTATTGTAATGGTGCCCTACGCGAGTGTGTGAAATGCACCGCACCCCGCATTCATGGCGTGTGTGCAACTCGTATCATTATTGTAATGGTGCCCTACACGAGCATGTTGAACACACTGTACCCAGGCATTTATGGCGTGTGTGTGCGCCTCGTATCATTATTGTAAAGGTGCCCACGTGAGCGTGTGAAATGCACCGTACCCAGCCTTCAAGGCGTGTGTGCACCTCGTATGATTATTGGAATGGTGCCCTACGCAAGCATGTTAAACGCACTGTACCCCGCATTCATGGCGTGTGTGCGCCTCGTATCATTATTGTGATGGTGACCTATGTGAGTGTGTGAAACGCACCGTACCCCGGCATTCATGGCGTGTGTTTGCCTCGTATAATTATTGTAATGGTGCCCTACGTGAGCGTGTGAAAGGCACCATACTCCGCATTCATGGTGTGTGTGCATCTCGTATCATTATTTTAATGGTGCCCTACGCGAGCGTTTGAAACACACCGTACCCCGCATTCATGGCGTGTGTGTGCCTCGTATCATTATTATAATGGTGCCCTATGCGAGCGTGTGAAACGCACCGTACCCCGCATTCATGGCGTGTGTGTGCCTCGTATCATTAGTGTAATGGTGCCCTACGCAAGCGTGTGAAACGCACTGTACCCTGCATTCATGGCGTGTGTGCATCTCGTATCATTATTGGAATGGTGTGTGTGTGTGTATGTATACGTGTAAAGCGCACTATCACCTGACAGGCATCTTGGCGCAGTATACCGCAGTGGAACCCGTCCTGGCATTCCCTGTGAGATGTTCCCTACTTGGCACCCCCAAGGTGAAACCAGGCATCCCAGCGCTTTAGGGCCGTTGTGGAGATTAAGCAAGCTATTGCCCAGAGTTGCAGAGTGGGGACCCATGATTAGAGTAGGCACTGAGGTGAGAATTATCAAGTCCGTGGACATTGAGTCCAAGACCCTGCCGCTTCGGGAATTGAACCGTGGTCCCGGCCAGACCTCTGCATCAAGGTCTGCTGCGCTAACCATTGAGCCACACTTCTCCATGCCCTACGCGAGCATGTAAAACGCACCATACCCCGGCATTCATGGCTTGTGTGCACCTCGTATCACTATTGTAATGGTGCCCTACGCGAGTGTGTGAAACGCACCGTACCCCGCATTCATGGAGTGTGTGCACCTCGTATCATTATTGTAATGGTGCCCTACGCGAGCGTGTGAAATGCACTGCACCCCGCATTCATGGCGTGTGTGCAACTCGTATCATTATTGTAATGGTGCCCTACACGAGAATGTTGAACACACCCTACCCAGGCATTTATGGCGTGTGTGTGCGCCGCGTATCATTATTGTAAAGGTGCCCTACGCGAGCGTGTGAAATGCACAGTACCCGGCATTCATGGCGTGTGTGCGCCTCGTATCATTATTGGAATGGTGCCCTACGCAAGCGTGTGAAACGCACCGTACCCCGCATTCATGGTGTGTGCGCCTCGTACCATTATTGTGATGGTGACCTACGTGAGCCTGTGAAACGCACCGTACCCCGGCATTCATGGCGTGTGTGTGCCTCGTATAATTATTGTAATGGTGTCCTACGTGAGCGTGTGAAACGCACCATACTCCGCATTCATGGTGTGTGTGCGTCTCGTATCATTGTTTTAATGGTGCCCTACGCAAGTGTTTGAAACGCACCGTACCCCGCATTCATGGCGTGTGTGTGCCTCGTATCATTATTATAATGGTGCCCTATGCAAGCGTGTGAAACGCACCGTACCCCGGCATTCATGGTGTGTGTGCGCCTCGTATCATTATTGTAATGGTGCACTACGCAAGTGTGTGAAATGCACAATACCCCACATTCATGGCTTGTGTGCATCTCATATCATTATTGGAATGGTGTGTGTATGTATATTTGTAAAGCGCACTATCACCTGACAGGCATCTTGGCGCAGTATACCGCAGTGGAACCCGTCCTGGCTTTCCCTGTGAGATGTTCCCTACTTGGCACCCCCAATGTGAAACTAGGCATCCCAGTGCTTTAGGGCCGTTGTGGAGATTAAGCAAGCTATTGCCGAGAGTTGCAGAGTGGGGACCCATGATTAGAGTAGGCACTGAGGTGAGAATTATCGAGTCTGTGGACATTGAGTCCAAGACCCTGCCACGTCGGGAATTGAACCCTGGTCCCGGCCAGACCTCTGTATCAAGGTCTGCCGCTCTAACCATTGAGCCACACTTTTCCATGCCCTACGCGAGCATGTAAAACGCGCCATACCCCGGCATTCATGGCTTGTGTGCGCCTTGTATCACTATTGTAATGGTGCCCTACGCGAGCGGGTGAAACACACCGTACCCCACATTGATGGCGTGTGTGCGCCTCGTATCACTATTGTAATGGTGCCATACGCGAGCGTGTGAAACGCACCATACCCCGGCATTCATGGCGTGTGTGCGCCTCGTATTACTATTTCAATGGTGCTATACACGAGCGCGTGAAACGCACCCTACAAGTACACTTCAGTTTTTGTGGCACGCAGGGATTGCTGGAAACGTCCCCCAAGTAACCGGACATTGGTGGTGATGTATGTCATCCTGATTATGGGTTTGGACTTTGGTGTGCGTGATGTTTACCACCCCTCACCTCCCAAATCGCCCCTGGTTGTTGTTCTCACGGTATGCGCCGTGGTCGGTTTCTGTGCACCAGGTCGTAGGAGTGCAGGACTGGGATGATACGGGAGATGGGGTTTGTGGCATGTATGTTGCATACCGGGGATGCGGTTCAGGTCGGACTCTGCTTTTCCGGACGTTTTGAGTTCCCGTAGAAAAAGAGTCATACAGAGTGTCGCAGAGACGAAACGTACTTGCTGGGCCGGAAACTGTCGCCTAATTACGTATGGACGTCACGTACTGCATGTTCCAGATACAAATCGCACGTATTTTTTAATCGTACGGATTTTAGTACGATTCATATGGAAATCTGCTTTGGATCCGAATCGTACTTCATCGTACGTACGGGGATGTTTAAGGGTACGATTTGCATGGGAAATATGCTCCGTACGGCTATTTGTAAAGGGATTTTACTGATTCGGAATCGGCCCTGTGTTGCTCAAAAACTAATAAAGAGCATTCATAAAATACAGAGCATTTCACTTGTTGATTCTCAAACTAAAATGTCCCTGAATGGCAGGACAGAATTCATGTTTATTAGACCAGGCCCTCACCGGAGGGTCACCTCCTAACGCTTTGCCTTCACCCCTCATGTTTTCTGAACCTGTTTTTGTTGGCTTTAGGACTCTGTGCACTTTACCACTGCTAACACGTGCTAAGGTGCTTGTGTTATTTCCTCTAAACATGGTAAAATGGACTTCCACCCAATTGGTCTATTTAATTTACTTATAAACCTCTAATAAAGTGTTACTACACTTATCCAGTGCCTGTGTATTAAATACTATGAGTGGGCCTGCAGCGGTTATTGTACCACCCACTTAAGTAGCCCTTTAAGACATGGCTCAGCCCTGCCATTGCAGCCTCTGTTTATTTATTTATTATGTATTTATTTATTTTATTTTAAGAACTTGTAAAGCGCTGTCACCATTGCAGGCATCCTGGCGCTGATAAAATCTGAAGAAGCGGAAGTGATCACGGGGAGTGTGAGCTTTCAGGCGGTTACCTTGGGGAATAACCAGGTTTTAATCCTTCTTCTGAATGGGAGGAGTTCAGTAATGTGCCTAATCTCGATAGGGAGAGCATTCCAGAGTTTGGCAGCTGCCACCTCAAAGGATCTGCCTCCGGCTCTGACTTTCCTGAATCTGGGTATCACTACCAGTTTGGCCTCAGAGGACCGACGCTGTCTGGTTGGAGTATACCAGGCAAATTTCGATTGTAAGGCGGCTGGGCCAGTTCCATGGAAAGCCCTAAAGACTATGCAAAGGGCCTTGAATTGTATCCTCTGTCTCACCGGCAACCAGTGCAGTTTGCCCAGAGCGGACGGCCCATGAGATCTTCTCGGAAGCCCCAAGGCCAGCTTAGCAGCTGCTGATTGGACCCTTTGGAGCCTGTCCAACAGGAACCCAGGGGACCCAAGCAGAAGGGCGTTACAATAGTCCAACCTACTGAGGATGGTACACCTTACCACTTGGGCGCGAGCATGGGTTGGTAGGAGAGGTAGGACTTTCCTCAGGGACCGAAGGATGGCAAAACAGCAGGCAGACGTATTTTGTACATGCATCTCCATACTGAGCCTTTGATCCAGCATGACCCCTAGATTGCGGACTGATTCCACCGGCCGTACTTTGGTCCCTGTTTCCGGGGGCCAAAAGTTGTTTGGAAACGGCCGGGAAATCTTAGATCCGGCGCTAAAGAGCACCTCCGTCTTCTCTGCGTTAAACTGGAGGGAGTTGTCCTTTAGCCACCGAGACGTATCACGCAGACAGTTGTGGAAAACCTCCACAGATGTTGAGTCCTCACCTTCCAAGGAGAGGATCATCTGCGTGTCGTCAGCATGGTTGACAATCCTGATGTTAAAGCTTTTGATGAGTGAAATCAGAGGTCTGAGGTATAGATTGAAAAGGATTGGGCTGATTGCTGAGCCCTGAGGAACCCCATGCGATATCAGAGTAAAAGCTGACTGAAAAGGTGGCATGGACACTGCCTGCTGTCTATCCTGCAAGAATGATTGGAACCACTGCAGCGCTGTACCTCTCACTCCCGCCTCAAACAGCTGCCTCAACAGAATCTTATTGTTCACCGTATCAAAGGTGGCAGACATATCAAGCAGGATCAGGAACGCTGCCTGTCTTCTGTCTGCACGCCTTTGAAGCTCGTCCATAGCGGTGATTAGAGCTGTTTCAGTTCTGTGGGCAGGCCGGAAGCCAAATTGATCCTCATCTAGTAATTGATGACATTCCATATGGTTGGAGAGAGTGTTGCTAACCAAACGCTCGACAATCTTGGCATGAAAAGGTAGCAGGGAGATGGGCCTATAGTTTTTTGAGCAGTCTGGGTCTAGAGAAGGCTTCTTTAGCAGAGGAGAAACTAACGCCCTTTTCCATTGAGATGGAACGGTACCAGTCACTAGTGATTGGTTACATATTAGGTGGAGTGAGGGGAATAGTTCGTCCTCAAATTCCTTCCAAATTTTAGGAGGCACAGGATCCAGAGGAGACCCAGATGAAATCCCTCTGGCTAGCTTCGTGAAGGCCTCGTACGTAAGGGTTGGGAACTCAAGTAACATTTCTTTCGTAGCCACGGCTGGGCCAGTCATCCGGTCCCCAGAAGAACCAAGTCTAAAGTCGGAGGGAGGGACAAAATCCGAGGGAGTTTCCAAGTCCTTAAGGATGAGTTCAATTTTTTCCTTGAAAAAACAGCAAGGTTATCGCACAGATCTTGGGACGGGACAATAGCATTCCTGGAACACTCAGGGTTAGTGACACTATTTAGAATGTTAAAAATGCTTCTGGAATTGTTGGTAGAGTTAAAGATCAGAGAGGAATAGTATTCTGCCTTAGATTTTTTAATCAGGTTCTTATATGCTAGGACCTTATTTTTCCACACCTCCTTAAAGGTTTCTTTATAGTCACGTCTCCACCTTCTCTCATCTGGTTTGCATCCCTGTTTTAGGTTTTTTAGATTGTCATTAAACCAGGGGGCAGAGTCCTTACCCTTACAACTACGTGTTTTAGAGGGGCATGAACCTCAAGGAGAGCTGTGATTCCAGTGCAAAGAGAGGTGTAATTTTCCTCTATTTGCTTTTCCCCATTAAAGAGCTGCTCCATATGGAACACCTCACCAAGGGAGTGCAGACGTGCAAGAGCCCTCCAGTCTCTGTACTTAAATTCCCTATTCATCGCAGGAACCTTGTGAAGACCACCGTTCATGTGTATAAAAAAATTAACAAGTGAGTGGTCTGTCCACTCCATAGGTAAGGTTTCCCCAATAGCCACCAAATAAGGAGCCGCGAAAACCAGATCTAGAAGGTGTCCCGCTTTGTGGGTAGCCCCAGTAACCAGCTGGGAAAGGCCGAAACTTTTGCAGGCTTGGAGTAAGTTGCAGAGACCCAAGTCAAGGGCGCCATTGCGCCAGAGATTAAAATCACCAAGGATAATCAGCTTGTGATGAGAAAAGGCGATATTAGTCAGGGTAGCCAGTAACGCTTGTTGCTGCTGAAGGCTGAACGCCCCTGGCCGGCAATAGCATACTACCCCAGTGACAGTAGTCCCGAAGTGAGCCTGAATTGATAAGCCTAAAAGCTCAAAGCCCACAGTAGGGTCTAAAGCAAAGGCCTTAATGCTGCAGGACACTCTAAAAATAACTCCTACCCCCCGCCTCTCCCATTAGGCCTAGGAGTATAAAGAAATTTAAACCCAGGAGGACACGCAAATCCGGGGTGAACCAAACAATCAGGACGAGTCCACGTTTCCATCATGAAGAGGATGTCTAATTCATGAGTTTCAATCAAGAGCTGGATTGCTGTACTGTGCTTAGGCAGGGACCTCACATTCAGAAGCCCACATTTTAGAAGGTCGTCACTCAGAAAGTCGGCTCATGGGAGTGCCTTATGTAACAGAGTAAATGTTCCTGTATCCGCATGGTGCTTACCAATTTGTATAAGCGTCTCTCTTGAGTAGGGGGTCCCAGAAGGTAGCTGACCAAGATCTGTTAAGCCAAAACAGGCAGCATAGCAGGCACAAGGCGCTACCTTAGCGCGGACGGGCGCAGACGGGCTTGCCGTAGGCGCACCTTCGGCGCGCAAACGGCGTGCCCGCTGCGCTCGTCCGCTGCGCTTCCGGAAAGTGCACATAATTTGTAGGGTGGAGGACGGCAGTGGGGGGGGCGTGGCCTCAGAAAAAGGGCGTGGGAATAGCGGCAAGAGTTTGTTGTGATTCTTCCGCGGCAGCGCTGAAATCCGCTGCGCGGCCTGGACAGGAGCAAGCTAGTGCCCTGATATGGTGCCAGGAGGGGAAGAGGGGTAAGTTACAAAACACACAATAAGTGACTCTCAAATTTTAAAAATTAATCAGGTCGCGCTCCCGGCTTCCGGCTCAGGGGATAGAGTGATTCTAAAAGTACTCAGCGTCTTTTGTATGGGCTCGGCGGTGGGCGTGGCCTCAGGGAAGGGGCGTGGCCTCAACGAACGCCGAGAATGGCGGCAAGAGTGTTTGCAGCTTTAAACTGCCATTTAAATCTCACAAAAGAAATCTTTTGAAGGCCTAACCCTTCCTTTTTAATACATATAAATCACCTCTAGAGTAGGACCTAAACAGCCTATAGGGTATGTTGTATAAAAAAAGTTGGATATGTACTTTTAAGTATTACATGCCCTGGTGGTCAAAAAAAAGTCTCAAATTAATTTTTCACTATTGTGAGGCCTACCTCTTCCATAGAATAACGTTGGGTTACCTTCTTACATTTAATAAATTATAACTTATATTTGGGAGCAGGTAGGAATGTCATGTTTGGTGTCTGAGGAATTGTAATTTAAAACCCTCTTTAACGGTATTGTTGAATTTTAGGAAAGAATTCTGAAAGTACCACTTTTAGAACTTTGGCGTTTTCTTGCCCTAACCATTTGATTATTGCAGACTGTATCCTGGGTCACATGACTAGGTGTATTTGGCAGTTGGCTTTTGTGTACTCTTACCAGACAGTATCACGAAGAGGGTCTTGGTGTTGGCAGGATAGGCCATCCTGACTTCATGAGATTGATGGAGCTGTCACCTGTCACACTTTTATTTCAAAAGACTGCTAAGTTCACACACAAAGGACTTCATACTAGCCTATTATGCCCCCAGGCAGCTTGGGACCACAGGAGGGAGGTAGGAAATTCTACACACATGTGTGGTGGGGAAAACTCCAGATGCTTCTCTTATTTCAAATGGTGCACCAGGTATAAAAATGGCACTCTCAGACCAACTCTTCAGTACACTCCTGGACCGGTATAACTACCGAAGAAGGACTGCTCTCTCACTTGAGGCCTGCTCTGCTGTCTATGAAGGAAGGCTGGACCTGCACTCTTCATCCCAGGCTAAAGTGACTCCAAAGGTCAGCTGACTGACCTCCTGTTCTGAGCTACAGGGACACATCAAGCTCCAGAGTTATCTCTGTAATTGCCAAACTGACATGCTGCAAATGGACCTGGCTGGACCTGTAATTGGACCTGCATGAGCCATGCTTGACTATGCTGGAGGGAGTTCCTGATCCCCAATGGTGCCTCCCAGGCCTTGGACCCTTAGCGTGACATCTGTTAAGCTCTTTCCTGAAGTTGTGGGCTATTTGTGACTGCGAACATGCCCATTTGTTCCATAATCTTGCCTCCCACACCGACCACCAGTGAACCTGACTGTGTGCTACAGCAAGTGCAAGCACCGACTGGCAGCGTGAGATCTGCACTTCATGCTACAGTATCGGCAACTCGGAGTGACTGCCAGCGCAAAGCTCCAGAAACAACCATCCGTGACACCGGACAGGATCTTCGTGCTACAATGACGACTGTCCACGTTTCTGGGCCTGTTCTTCATGGTACAGTGACGACCATCCACAATGCTATTCCTGATTCTATTGGCCTTCTCTACCCCAAACTGTACTCCCACACTGGACATAAGAATGTATATTTTTCAGCAGAACTTTCTCCCTGTAGCTGGCCCAAGCTCCATTGTGGTTGGCCTGAACTTTCATCCGGTATCCTACGACCAGGAAACCACAAGTGGTGCTTTGCGCATTTAGGAGCCATACCTATCTTACATCTTTGACATTGCATATCTCCGGTTTTACTGATTGGATTGTTTTTGATTTGGTGTCAACTTGTACAATTTTACTCTAATTTGCCAAATTGGTTCAGGACTTTTCTTGTGTGGTGTTTTCACTTTATTGCTGTTTGTGTACTGCATAAATACTTTCCACATTGCTTCTAAGTTAAGCCTGACAGCTTTTGTGCCAAGTTCAAGAGGGCTGAGTACAGGTTAATTTAGTGACATTTTGTGGTTCACCCTGACAGAGATTGTGGCTGTTGTTTGAGTTGGGTTTCACCCTCCTCATCCAACAACCTAATTTCTCATAATGTGCAAGACTTAGCAAAGTTCAAATAAAGAGATCTGCGCAGTCAAATATTACTAAATGGATCATTAAATATATGAATGTCTGACAAAATGTCGATATCCAAAATATCGACCTACAAAAATATTGCAACAAAAATGTCGATTACAAAAATATCAACATGCTATCTCTAACAAGGTAAGTACAAAAATATCAAAAAAAATATTGATGTCAAAAATATCGTAATTAAAAAATATTGTTTTTTTTAAATAAAAAAATGTAATATAAATTAAATCATACTTATAAATGTAATAAACATAGTTAGAAATATGTTATAGTATTTAAAATTAATAAATAATATACATAATGTAATTTTTAAAAAATAATTATATACATATAATACACATTTACTTCCTTAATAATCGCTTTTTTAAAAATCATTTTAATAACTTATAAATAAATAAAAAGATTATAAATTACAAATAAATCTATACACATAAAATAATAATATAAATAAAAATGAATAAAAATGTAAAACAAATTAAAAAAAGTAAGTACATGTTGGATAGCGTAGGGGAAAAATTACTATTCCCACTCCAAAAAGTGCAACAGTAGGGAAAGTGTTGGATAGCGTAGGGGTAAAAATTACTATTCCCACTCCAGAGAGTGCAACAGTAGGGAAAGTGTTGGATAGCGTAGGGGTAAAAATTACTATTCCCACTCCAGAGAGTGCAACAGTAGGGAAAGTGTTGGATAGCGTAGAGGTGAAAATTACTATTCCAACTCCAGAGAGGGCAACAGTAGGGAAAGTGTTGGATAGCGTCGGGGTAAAAATTACTATTCCAACTCCAGTGAGTGCTAAAGTAGGGAAAGTGTTAGATAGCGTAGGGGCAAAAATTACTATTCCCACTCCAGAGAGGGCAACAGTAGGGAAAGTGTTGGATAGCTTTGGGGTAAAAATTACTATTTCAACTCCAGAGAGTGCAACTGTAGGGAAAGTGTTGGATAGCGTATGGGTAAAAATTACTATTCCCACTCCAGCGAGGGCAACAGTAGGGAAAGTGTTGGATAGCGCAGAGGTGAAAAATACTATTCCAACTCCAGAGAGTGCAACAGTAGGAAAAGTGTTGGATAGCGTAGGGGTAAAAATTACCATTCCAACTCCAGAGAGTGCAACAGTATGGAAAGTGTTGGATAGCGTAGGGGTAAAAATTACTATTCCAATTCCAGAGAGTGCAACAGTAGGGAAAGTGTTGGATAGCGTAGGGGTAAAAATTACTATTCCAACTCCAGAGAGTGCAACATTGGGGAAAGTGTTGGATGGCGTAGGGGTAAAAATTACTATTCCAACTCCAGAGAGGGCAACAGTAGGGAAAGTGTTGGATACCGTGGAAGTTAAAAATAACATACTTAAAACTAAATCAATATTTTAAAATATTGAAAAAAATAATTATTAAATAAATATAAACTATTTATAAATACCAATACATAATTATTAAAAACTTAATTTGCAAAAAATAATTAAGTAGAAAATACAATAATAATGAATACCAATTAATAATAATTAATTATCAATTATTGATTAATTAACAATAATATAATTAACAAAACAATTAATTAAAATAAATTATTACTTAATTACATTTAAAATACTTTCCACCCTATTCCCCTAAACCCATAACCCACTACAGAACATAATTAACAATTAATCAATTAATTAAACTTAATTAACATTTAATAAAAATTAATTAGCAATGAATTAAAATTAATTTATAATTCCTAAAAATTAATAATTAATTTAGTATAATTAAATTACTTCCCACCCTATTCCCCTATAAACCCATAACCTGCTACAGAACATAATTATCATTTAATCCATAATAAAAATGAATTACCAATCAATAAATAAATAAATTACCAATTAATTACAAATAATTCATAATTCCTAAAAATGTATATTTAATTTAGTATAATTAAATTACTTCCCACCCTATTCCCCCATAAACCAATAACCCACTACAGTACATAATTGTCAATTATTCAATTAGTTAAAATTAATTACCAATTAATAAAAATTAATTACCAATTAATGTATAATTCCTCAAAATTAATAATTATTTAGTATAATTAAATTACTTCCCACCCTATTCCCCTATAAACCCACAACCCTTTACGGTACCAAAACACAAAATTTACTTAAATTACATTAAAATATATCTATATTAAATACATAATAATATACGTAAAAATCACATAAAAATCGATATTAGTAACATCGACATTACTAACATCGATATTAGTAACATCGATATTACTAGCATTGATATTAACAAAATCGATATTACTTACCTTCGAAATTCGGTCCCATCGATATTAAAAATATCGAGATAACTTACCTTCTATATTCTGTCCCTTCGATATTTAAACATCGACATTATTGTATGTCGATATTTAAAAATCGATATTTTGTCTGCCTACCTAAATATACACCAGTATCCCATGGATCCATGCCTATTTTCATGTAACACTTTAGTGCAATGTCATATCTACTGCTAAGAGTGCTGCATAACATTGCAGTGCATGATGTCTTCTTGCTGTCAGTATGGCACAGTGATTATAAGTATGGAAATTAACTCATATAATGGTGAGCAACACATTTTGAAATATGAAATCCTGCTCTCAGCCATTACTTCTGCTCTCTCTGCCCAATTGTGCTGTCAGTCACAAGTTGCATCTCTGCCTGCACCAAGGGGCTCTGATGCTAGATTCTTTTGTGGGGTATTGTAAGGGTGCTTTGGAGGATAACATGAAGGATGAGCTGATGCCGGATGCATGATACCCAGGGTTTTGACAACTGTTGGGAGGGGCTAGAGACGAAATCTAGCAGGCCTCGCTTCTGCCATGAATATGAATTAATCAATGAATCAATATAATTTGTAAGGCGCCCATGGGCGTCTTGGTGTTATAGAAAACGAGGATAGCTACAGCAGAAGTCAGAAGTGAGTCAGGCAGATGATCAGCTGTCTTTTAATCTTGCGGGAAAAGCTAGGTCTTTAAGGCCTTTCTGCAAGTAAGTAAAGAGGGAGCAGCATTTAAGCTGAAAAAGCTCTTACCACCCCAGTTGGTCCTCCTAAAGCAGGGGACAGTTAGGCTCATGACAGAGCCTGATAAAGCGTCTTCGCTAGGACGTACCATTTGAGTTTCTCCCTGAAGTGGGCTGGCCCCAGTTCATGCAATGATTTACAGGCCAGACAGAGAATCTTAAACTTAAATCGTTGTTTAACTGGCAACCAGTATTGTTTTCTTATGGTTCCTCTAGCCGATTCATGTTTAAAATTTTTAAAAAGGAAATGGGCAGCAGCATTTTCCAAGTCAGAAGCCTCTTCACCATACCTGTTGAGAGAGTGAGATAGAGACTATTGCAATAGTCGATCTTTGTAAGTATCAATGCAATGATAGAAGTTCTCAGAAGTTCAGGAGGCAAGGATTTTTCGATCTTTGTTATAAGCCTTGTGGAGCAAAATGAGACTGATGTAATTTTATTTACTTGGTCCTTGAACTTCAGTTCTTTATCTACCGGGATGCCTAGATGTTTAACTTTCTTTGAGGGTTCAGGAACTGAGTAACCGCTGGCGGAGAGCTCCGCTCCGCCCACAGGGTGTGCAGAGATTTCCCTACTCCGCGTTCCGCAGAGAAAGCGGTATCTACAAATCTCCACGTGCCCGCAGATGCGCACATTCACAGTTTTCACAGAGAACACAACGAAGAGGAGGAGGGCAGCAACTAAGGTGAGGTGTTTTTATTTACTTTAAGGTCATTTTTTAAAAGTTGTAAGTAATTGTTAATAGGGCGGTTGGGAGGTGGGTGGCATAGCAGAGCTCCACGGAGTTCCACAGAGTTTGTTATCAACTCCCTGACCCTCTGGTAGGCCCGCTACACACTATGCCTGGGGTTAGAACTTAGTCTAATTAGGGTGGACACCAATTCGGCGTCCAACATTACGGGATGAGGGGTTATTACCAAAGAGGATGACCTCAGTTTCAGCGGCATTTAATTTAAGGCAGTTGTGGTCCATCCACTTGCTCACATTGCTCATGCATGATCAGAATGCCATGCCAGAATTGTTTTCAGGCTTTGCCAGTCACACCACAATTTGGTATCATTGGCGTAAGATGCCAGGAGAAAACCTGCATTTTTGATAATTGTCGCAAGTGGCGTAAAATAAAGGTTGAATAGTGTTGGACTTAGTGCCTATCCCTGGGGAACTCCAAAGGGTGCGAGTCTGGCGGCTGCACCGAGAAGGCTAAAGCCTCGAAATCAGTAGTGGTAAGTGGCTCAAAGGTCGTTTTAAAATGATCACAGTAAAATACTGCCAACCCTCCTTTTTTTATTGTCTCTCCAACCGATGGTCGCATAGCCGGTGGGTGGGGGTTAGCTTAGACAATTTCTGGACCAGAGCTGAGGTCTGCCCATGTTTCGGTTACAAATGCCATGTCTGTGCACTGTGCTTGCACTAAGCCAGAGAACTCTAGATGATATTTTACTAGTGACCTAGTGTTCAGTAGCATGCTAGGAATGTTTGAAGGTTTTGGACCCAAGCCTGTCCTGTTTACCTGAACAGTTGACCCTGTGTCACCTGAAATATTTGCCGACTTTGGCCTGGGAGACCCAGTATAATTGGGTAGGAGTCATAAATTTAGTATCAAGAGAGCCATTGCCAGATAATCTCAAAGCCAGTAGAGATTCACATGAGTACCTAATGATACCTACTGTGTTTGGGAAAATGTTCCAAGGGAACAGGCACTAGGTGCGGTCTGGTCAGAGACGGGCTTGTCTTTGGCACACCTAATTGCCGCCGGCGTGCCCGCTGCACGCGTCCACTGCATGTCGGCACTATGCTATCCCTTTGTAGCCAGAAGCCAGAGTCACTGGAAAGAGACTAGAGCATCTCACTTCAAAATGGCAGCTTAGAAATGGCCGTCAGAAGTGGGTGCAAGCCCCACCAACCAAAAGACCTCCCCCCACTCCATAAGGAGTAATTCTGCAGTGGTGGACCGGGGAAAAGAGGAGCCGAAACGGCTGTCAATTAAGTGATGAGCATTTAAAAGAAAGAAACTTCCCTCTGTTCAAACAGCAGAGATTCTGCTGCGGTGGACGGGGAAGAGCAATTGTTCAATCTGAGTGAGTTAAAACTAAAAACCTTTTTTTTAAAAACGAGAGTTAGGATTAATGTAAAACACTTTCATGCACTCTCACAGAGTAAGTACCTTGCTGCAGCTTAATCGTCATGAATATTATGTCTTTCCTCTCCTGGGTATTCTCCTGCATAATGTACAGGTGTCAGTACATTAAAGGTAAATAGGTGTGATCAATAGAAAACACATTTGTTGTATAATAATATGTTTTCCGATGTGATAATCAACAATTGCTTGAATATATTTTTAGCATTTAATCTAAGTGCTGACTGTTCTAACTTGCATTACTTTTATTGTTTAATGATGAGTATCTAGTAGGGGGATAACTATTGTAGTTGTTTAAATGACAACCGTCTCAAAGAATAAAAGAAAAGTGAAAGGGCATCACAACACTCTACTACTTGTTTAAGTAAAATAATGTTTAAAAGCCAAGCAGAAAGAGAAGAGGTTGAGAGGAAAATATCATACAAGGTGACAAAAGAATCATATCACCAATTCTAATTGAAGGTTACTGGAGAGACCCTAAGGGGGTCATAAGGATGGCGGGCAGACTTAGTCCGGGCACCATCCTGTTGGTTATTGGGACCTCCCGCCATAAGGGCGGGGGTCCCGTGGGGGGTATTAGGATGCGCCCACCACTGTGGCGGGCGCATCCTGCATTTTTAGCATTATGGCGGGCGGTGATCTCAGCACCGCCCGCTACAATGCTAAAAATGCATTTGCATAAACAAAGCGACAGGCACCGCGTGGTGCCTGCCGCTTTGTTTATGCAAATGCAGGGGGTACCACTGGTACCCCCCGGGTGCACCCCCCACCTCTCCTTCACTCAGGGGGCCCGCAGGGGCCCCCCAAAGTGAAGACCGCATGCCTTTCTGTGGAGTCATCGCCGCCACGGAATGGCATCTAAAAAAAACATGCTAATATGGCTGGCGGTGTCTATTAGACACGCCACCATATTAGACCTTTCCCGCCCAGGTCGCAAGGCGAGCAGGCGGAAAAGCGGCAGACGGTCTTTCCGTCCGCTGCAGTCCCCCCGCCATACTTATATACAGGCCGGCGGTGGCTACCACCAGCCTGGAGGGGGCAAATTGCCCGCCATCCTAATGGGCCCCTTAGTCTTTGCCTCTTCACTCAGTGAACCTTTCAGTGCAACTAGTCTTGAATGACAATAATAGCAGGCTTTGCAATTATACCTGTGTGAACATAAGCATTATTGCTCAAACAGGTATGCAGGTGTGGACCATGTGAAACTTGAAATATGTTTTATTTTCTCCTGCGCTAGAATTAGAATATTGCTTAGAAATAGAACAATTGGAGTGGAATTTCTATGAATGAATATCAGCAATCATGTTGGAGTGGATTCTTTTATTCATGCTTTTAGTAAAGGTTGCTGATGCCATTTTGATTTTCTTCATTGTGGTTACAATTCATATTGTGTGCACTAGGCTAAGGTTTTGATTTTGGTAGAGACTTAACAAGGAACAACATCTGTATTTTTTTACTTCCTCTTTCCATGCGTAGTGCATTCTGCAACACACACAGAAAGAGGAATATGCCTCTAAGGATTGCTTTTGTGCAATAAGGAATACCTTCCTGCACAAAAACATTGCTGCTTGTAATACAGGCACACTTGCACCTTGGTGCCAGAGTGGTTGAGTTGGCGATAGGCAGCACACAGTCGACCACTGCTGTAAGAGAGCTGAAGTACGTTATATCTTAGAAGGTATGATCTATTATGTTTTCTTCCTTTTACTCTACTTTTACTTTACTTGCAGCAAAATGTCTTGCCGCTTTCCTTTGCGTGGAAGAAAAGTAAATCTGGACCAGGAAATGGTAGCACACTGTCATTTATAGACATCACATTTCTCATTGAAATGGAAATTACATTTGCACGAACATGTAACTTTACCATTAAAACGTCATAGGGCTTAAATAACAAGTTGTGAACATTGGATTTCAGCTAATATTCATCACCAAGTTGAGTGTCTTGATTTGTATTGATTGTATGAAAATCTTCGATTCTATCACATTTCAGAATTAAAAACAAATATATTGGGGGGCGTGGCTAAGTGCCCGACGTGGACAGCGGCTCCGATGTGAGCGCTCCGTATCAGCCGAGGGATTCACCCTCTTTTACCTGTTTTGAACACCTCTGGGAGGACGCATTCTTGGTCGGAGCATGAGAGGAACGTCGTGACTCCAGATGGAGCCTTTCTCAGGCTTCCTTGTGCTTTGTTTGTTGCAATACCGAGCGGCCGCGGCTCCCTGTCAGCAGCGACCGCCATTTTGTTTTTGCTTTGCGCGTCCTACGCGCTATTTGCCTCGAACAATGCTGACTCCATCTGCTGCTCCAGACCCCTGCAACTGCTCATGGTGAGCTTATTTTTCAATCTTCAACTTGCTGATGCTTTTACCCTGCCTGCCTTAACCTGAGTGAGCAACATCCACGATTATCGCGACTTTGGCGGCCATTTTGTCTTCCCCGACCGTTTTCTTCACACAGCTCCCCTTTCTTCACGCTGCCAGCGCCTCCTTTTGACTCTGCACTTATTTCAGGCTGTCCTCATTCACCACGAAGCTGGAACTTTCCTGCTGGATTTTTTCCTCTTTACCACACGCTATCATTTTGTTTTTCATGACATGGACATTTTGCGCTATGTTTATTAGCATAAAGGCTCCCTGACTTTAGCGAGTGGACACTGCCATGCGTCCTCATGTGAACCCCTGCAGCTCCTAAGTGGTTATGAGGGGGCTTCCTTCGGGCCTTTTTGCTCTTACGTGCTTTTGTTGATTAAGCCCTCCTTCACTCATCTATTGACTCTCGCAGGCATGGAATATTTCAGGTTCTAGTCTCTCTATTGTTTTCTCTTTGGAGGCGGCTTTCATCATATGGAGAGAGGCTCAATTGGTCGTGTTTCCAAAACTCCACGACGTGTTTTCATCAAAAACTCCAAAGTCTTTTCCGCATTGGCACATCTGGAAGCTTCTCAAGCACTTGCTGTCCAAATGTCGCAGTCCAATGCGGAACGTCCTGTTCAGCCCCCAGGAAAGGCTACGTCGAAACGCCTCAAAAAAGACCCTCCATCACCGTCAGGTTCTACTTCAGCCGTATCTATGGAGCTGCTGTTGGAGGAGATACGTGCTCTCCGAACTTTCATGGAGGAAACCAATTCTAAGTTGCAGGTCTTAACCGATAATTGGTCACAGATGGATGCGAGAGTGACGACTGTGGAACACTCCATATCTTCTCTTCAGGAATCATCCTCCAAGGTGACACACATGCAGTCGCAGATTTCCTCTCTCCAGAAGCAGGTTGAAGAGCTTGAGAATCGTAATCAACGCAACAACCTTCCTATTTATGGCCTGGCGGAGAATTGCGAGGGGAATGACCCCATTGCTTTTTTCAAATCTTTCCTGCCTAAGCTCCTCCACTTACCCGAGGGAACCACGCTTAACATCCAACGAGCACACAGGCTCGGCCACATCTCTTCATCTTCCGCCGCCTCTTCCAGACCGCGAGGTGTCATCATGTACTTTCTGGAATATACTGATCTTCTCAAAGTACTATCGGCGGCCCGCGCTTCTCCTCGCCTCACGTGGTCAGGATCTACCCTCTTCTTTGCACAGGATTACGCCAGTGCTACAGCCAGCCGCCGTAAAGCTTTCCTGGATGTGCGACCGGAGCTTCGATCCATTGGCGCCAGATAAGGCCTTTTTCACCCTTGCCTTTTTAGAGTCACTCATAACAACAAAACGACGACCTACGAGGATCCTGTTCGCATTCGGAGCTTCCTTAATTCCTGCCAAACACCTGACATGGACCTCTCCAGCTCTTCATCAGCTTTCCCCCCATGACTTTCCTGACCTACTATTGTTGTTCATTCATTAGTTCGCACAGTTCGTGTTGATTTTATCTATGTTCGTACCTATCATGTTGTTTTTACCCCTCTCTTATGTGATTCTCCTCCCTCTATATTTGTTCCCTTACTGCTCCATAATTTGTTCATTTCTTTCCCACTTACTCTGGCATTTTGTTTCTATCAGTAAATTTCTTGATGTTTTCTTCTCCTCAACTCTTTTGTTTTCTTTTTTCTCCCACAGGTTTCACAGTTTACAGTATGTCTTTCCCTTGGCTTGATGGTTCGTTTACATCGGTTGTACTACCTCCTCCAGTTGGCGTCCCCCCTCAGTTTTCTCTTCTCGTCTCACCTCCCCCGTGATCATCCTACCCCAGTTCCACCCTTCGTAAGTATGTTCTCCTTCCTTCCCTTGTTCTTCGCTACTCCCTTTTTGTCCTTGATCCTGTTTTTCTCTCTAGTTCTTCTCTGTTCAAAGGTGTCTTCTACTCCTCTCTCTCATCTACTTCTATGTCTTCACTCTCTTCATGTTTCTTTTCCTCTCATTTGTAGTCCTCTACTTTATTTCTTCATTCGTCTGATTCTCGCTACCTCTTTTTCAGTTCACATTTTTGCTCTCTATTTACATTTTTTCCTTTCTTTTTTCTCTTTCCTTCTTTTTTCTGATCCTTTCCTTGTTGCTTATCATTCGCTCTCGACCTTGCTCCTTTTTCTCCTGAATCTTCTTTCTTCATCTTTTCTTATTCCTTCTCTGAATCTTCTTTCTCCATTTTTTTCATCCCTCTAGCATTCTTCCTGCTTATTCACTTGTACTTCCTCCTTACTAACTTTCAATCTCACCTTACCTTACTTCTTTTTGATTCTCATATCCTTTTTGCTCATTTTATTATTCTGGGTACTTATTATACGCCTTTTTTATTGATATTTTCTTTATCATTTTCATGCTATGCCGTTAAAAATAGTTACATGGAATGTTAAGGGCGTCAATTCTCCCATCAAACGACAGAGAATTTTGTCGCACCTTGCACGTTGAAATGTTGATATTGCTTTTTTGCAAGAAACCCATTTGTCTGCTGAAGAATCTGTTAAACTGAAAAGAGGTTGGGTGGGTGATGTTTACTACTCTCCAGGGGATGGCAAGCATAATGGAGTAGCCATTTTATGTCACAAAAATCTTTCTCACTCCTTGCTTACTCAGGAATCAGACGATGGTGGTCGCCGGACATATGTTAAGCTTTCTATTAAGAATGTTCCAATTTCCCTTCTAAATGTCTATGCCCCCACTGCTGGCGATCCTACTTTCTGGTATACATTTTCCCATCATATTACCAGATTTATTGATGACAACTTTATTTTAGCGGGAGATTGTAACCAGCCCCTTGACCCCTTTTTGGATAGACATTCCAAGGCTCACTTTGTTCCTAATAAGTCACATAAACTCTTCTCTCAAGCTATCTCTCAACATAAGCTCACTGATGCCTGGCGCTTATGTAATCCAGAGCTGCAGGAATTCACTTTTTACTCTCCCTGTCATCATTCTCAATCCCGGATTGATTACATTTTTGTTACTCACGACATTGTTCAAACCCTTACTCATGCAGAGATTGGCCCGATTTTACTTTCAGACCATGCCCTCACTTTAGTTCAACTTGACATTCTCCCTAAATCAGTTGGACCCAAGCGATGGCGCTTTAATAATTCCCTTCTCTTGGATCCCAAGTTCACTGCATCCTTCACTGAATTTTCAGATGATTTTTTTTTACTTAATGACACTCCCTCCATTCCTAAGCACACCATCTGGGATGCCTTCAAGGCCGCAGCAAGGGATTTTAGAATTGGCTTTGTGGCAAAAAAACGGAGAGCTGCTCGTAGCTTTACAGCTGCTCTCCTTCTTGACATTAAGAAATTGGAGCATTCTTATTTTACTTCCCGATCACAGGAAAGTTTAACAGCCCTAATTAATGCCAAAATGAAATTTAACAAAAAGTCCACAGATGATGCGTCTTTATATTTATTGAAATCGAGTGCAAAGTTTTATGGGGGCAAAAATAAGGCTGGGAAGATTCTAGCTAAATATCTGAAAGTAAAGCATAACAAATTAAATATCTATGACACACACTCTGTTCTCAAACATAAAGATACAGACATTCTTGCTGAATTTTCTGCCTTTTACAAAAACTTATACTCTTCCGCAACCCAACCCTCCTCTCAATCCTTAGACCGCTTTTTCTCCAACATCCAAAAGCCAGCTCACTTCCCGCTTGACCTCTCTCACTTAGAGCTTAATATCTCTCAACGAGAGTTACTCACAGCACTTCAGAATCTCCAAAAAGATAAAGCTCCGGGGCCGGATGGCTTTACTGTTGAATTTTTCCTTCACTTTTCAAAACTTTTCATCCCTAAACTACACTCCCTCATTGACGCTTTCCTCACCTTGGGATCTTCCTCTGGTTCTTTCTCTGATGCACACATCTGTCTTATACCCAAGGAGGGGAAAGATGCTCAACGCTGTAAGAATTATAGGCCAATCTCCTTGGTTAACATTGATTCCCTTGTGGCCATTGCCCTTGATGCTGAAAAGGCGTTCGATAGAGTTGAATGGACCTATCTTTTTCACACCCTTCATTGGTTTGGTTTTGGTCCCAAATTTATTTCTCTGGTTTCCTTACTTTACTCCAATCCACGTGCAGCTGTTTGTGCTAATGGTCAAATATCCCCCTTTTTTGATTTGGGAAGAGGTGTCCGTCAAGGGTGCCCCCTATTTCCTTTTCTTTTTAAATTGGCCTTAGAACCCTTTCTGTCTAAACTTTGTCAGAACCCTACCATTCAGGGCTTTCAAATATCAGATTCCCAAGTTAAGCTAGCTGCATACGCGGACGACATCCTTCTTTTTATCTCTAACCGCACTGATTCGATTCCCGCCTTCCTTGCTGAAGTGAATGATTACTCCCAAATATCTGGCTATAAACTTAATAATGATAAATGTGAGATCCTACCCCTGATGAAATTCACATTTAAACCTGATTTTGCTGCCTCTAACTTTACATGGAAATCCTCCCATATTAAATACCTTGGCTTGCATATTACTCCCACCATTCCAGATACTGTTTCCCTCTGTCTATCCAAATGCATCCAAAAATTAGTGGATTTAACGTCCAAGTGGCATCCTCTTTACCTGTCCTGGTGGGGCCGCCTTGACACTATTAAAATGATGTTGTCTCCCATAGTCCTCTATACTATTTCTAACATTCCAGTATCCATTCCTTCCAATTTTTAAAAAAAAATTAACTCCTTAATATCTTTCCTTCTCCCGTAAACAGTCTTCCATTTCCACTCCCATTCATAAATTTACTACTAAACTGCTCCTATCTTCTTCCCATTCCCCTCCCACGACCATTGCTGATTTCCTTTCCTCCACCATCTGGCATAACACCGCCCTACTTATTCATAACAAACCATTCTTTTGGAAAGCATGGCATCACAGGGGGTTGATATGGGTCTCTCAACTCTTTTCTCAATCCTCTTTCTTATCTTTCACCACTCTCCGTTCCCTTTATGACTTACCTACCTCCTTCACTCGTAACTATCATTTACTTAGGGAGGTTGCACTGACAACTTATAATCGGCTCTCTCAGTTATGTCCATCTCCTACTTCTCCCACTCCCATCTCCTCACTTCACTCATTTTTACGCAAGACCCCAAAGGCTTCCTCCATTTACAAATACCTTCACACTACTGACTTTCTTAGGCCTAAATCCAAAGTGGAGGAATATTGGGAACATGACCTCTCCACGTCCTGGCCAATTTCACTATGGGACAAAGTTTGGATCAAGATCCGTAAATCCTCGAGAGCGGCAACCCTGACACAGTCCTTGTTCTTTATTTATAACAGACTTCTCTATACACCCTTTGACCTCCATAAAACGCTTTCTAAACACTTCTCATACATGCTGGTCTTGCTCATCCCCACAAGCAACTTTGTTTCACATGTTGTTCTTATGTACCTCTGTTCATGATTTCTGGTTACAGGTTTGGGCTCAAATTAATTTGATTTTTCACACATGTATCCCTTTTTCTCATATAAACATTTTCTTAGGCAGCCTTTCCCCTTGCTGGGATAATGTTGAACTAAAGCCTCAGATTATTGATTTGCTACTGGCCGCTGCTTTCTAGCAGAAAACGGTAAATTGGAAGGACTCCTCTAATATCTCCTTTAAGGCGTGGTGGTTCAATGTTTGCCATAACCACAGACTTGACATTGTTTTTCCAGCTCACATGGCCGCAAAGCGTATGGACTTATGGCTTCCTGTCACGCTTTACTTGGATACCTGTGCTAATCGTTTGTTTCGTCCACTGCCTTTGCAACAAGAAGTCCTCAAACCTCCTTAAATGCTCACTGCATTCTATTTTTCTTTTTTTTTTCATTGTAACATCTTTATATTTCTTTCAGGTATTTTCATGCTTTTATGATTAATGTTTTATATGCCTTTTCCTTTTTTTCATTCCATTGCCCGGATTTTCCTGTTGATACTATTTACAACCTTATACTTGTTTTATTTATCATAGTTTTCAAAGTTTTATATTTCCATTGTACTTTGTATTGACACCTTGCTTTTCTCTTTTCAATATCAAATAAAATTTTCTTGAACTTAAAAAACAAATATATTGTATTTGTGCGTTCCTAAATTATGATATATTTTTGAAATATATGTACTGTTGATTTACAAATATTGACTTTTTTCTGGTAAAATAAATTACAACCTACAGTCTTTCCTTTCACACTCCTTGAACCCCCAGCACGATTGCCACATTGCTCTCTCTACAAGATTTGTAAAAAAATGTATACAGAAAAAAATACCCCGTTCTCCATGTTAAAAAACATAAGTAGCAAGTTGTAGAAGGCATAGCCGAACAAATAACCTCTATCTTTTAACGCACACAAATGAGACACAATGAAAACCATTCACCTTTTAAACCCCAGCATGGTTATTTTGGGGGTGCTACAGCACAACCGGCAGCAGTACTTCCCGTTCCAGAGTTTATCTGCAATGAAGGGCGCAGACCTCATATTACTACAGACACAGTTGTTTGAGAATTAAAATGTAATGATTGAATCTGAATGCAAGGAAAGGAGGAAGAGAATGCCTAATGACTGTTAACTAAGGTGTGCTGAAGAGGTTGGTCGCACACTAAAAGCATGTAGTTGTAGAAGTTCGCCCTGGATTCACAGATTTGTTGGTAGGCCTTGTGGTTCACTGAAGATTTGTGTTCTCTGCTTCTCCCAGAGGCCTGTACTTAGTGGGTTGATGCATCCTTCCTGTGAGCACTGGATTCAAGAGCCTGGGATGGAAGATGAGATGCTTACTGTACTCTGTACCGCATACTTGGTGGTCCCCTGGCTGGTCTGGCCTCATCATCTGGGCTTCAGGTAGCACTCGCTGAATCTAGGAGCTGTACCAGCCCTTAAAGTGGTGCGGAGGCAAGATTAGGCTAAGCAGCAATTTATCTCCCACACACTCACACAAAGGCAGAATGGGTAGTATATGTGTTATGTCTATGTGCTATGTACACAATAGAGGTGGACGAGCAACTGACAGCTTAAGTCCGATCCATGTCAGATGCATAGCTCTGGCTCAGCTTGAGGTCTTTTTGGCATGTCCAGCCCAAAACTAGCCAAGCTTTCACAGGAGGCAATGTGGCTGCAGCTGCCGATCATGGGGAACCAGGTTTAAATCCCAGCCTCAGCTTAGCATCTTGTGAATCTCGTAAATCCCTGCAAGCCAAAACAAATTAATTGTGCAACTTAGTCTGCCTGCAATGAAGTGCTCCTTCCTATGCAAGGTTCACGCTATGTGAAGATGTGTACAAATTAAAATATGGGTTTGCTTGTCGTCTTCGTTCAAATCTAATGCTCCAAGATTTAAAGACAAAGTATTAATCTTTAAGTTCTGAAATAAATACCCCTCCAAATTGCACTCTGTAAAACTTGAAAATCTGGGATGAATTCATCTTCCTTGCTTGACCAAACTGTGTTATCAGAGCCAAATAACTTATTTCACTGAGCCTACTGCTTTGTTCATTATAACCATCAAATACGTGAATTCAGTACCTGGTCTGTACAAAAACCTCTTTGGCGTTTGATTGAATGCACTACTATGTTGATCTATCTATAATAACATTAAGGTATACATGACGACTGACTTACCTCTGAGTTCAATAGTTCACTAATAGCATTGTTATCCAGACCGAAATGTTTATCAGTTGCAAAACTCGCACTTTTAATAAGTACTTTTGTAGTCTACGTACCAAAGTTAAACATTTCTGTATGTTAAAGAAATACTCTTCCTTGAATTTTGAAGGCACCTTATGATGTTTGTTGCATGATTTACACTTACATGCCAAATATTTTCAGGGCTTGGCTTGGACATGAGCTCTTAGAGCAGAGCCAACCTTTGTCTTCCTCTAGCTTGGCTCTCGCTGTTAGCAAGCCCGACCCTCTTCAACATATATTTGTGCTCCCAGGCAGAAATGGCACGATCATTTGGGATGTTGTTAGTCTCTTATGTGTACGACACCCAATTAGTCAATATCCCCAGAGCCTAGCTCCAATCATTTCCAACTGGCCCCCAGTTTGTAGGATGTGGCCAGTTGGATGGCAAACTGCCACTTTAAACTCAATATGGATAAGACAGAGATCATGTTGCTGGGCAACAATACCAGAAATCAGGCACTGACACTTTGACCTACATGTTTTGGGAGTTGTCCCATCCCAAAGAGTCTAATAAAGAGCTTGTGCGCATGGCTGGATAACAACCTTACAATGGACTGTCAAGCAAGAAAGCTAGCAGCGAGCTGTTATGGCATTCTTAGAATGCTTTGAAATGTGTTAGACCTTTTCCCCTTTCCATCCACAAAGCTGATTATTCAAGTCCTGATAATTTTACGCCTAGATTACGGAAACTCTCTGTACATTGGCTCGCACCAATATGTAAAGGATGTAAGTTGTTCAAAATGTCACTGCTAGCCAGTGGCGTAGCAAAGTGGGGACCAGGAATTGCCAGCACCCCCGCTCCTTCATTCGGCTGCCGCAGGCTGCAAACAAAGGGCCCGCAATGGCAGTCAAAGGCCTATTTACGCCACTGCTGCTCACCTCCTCTTGAGCATCCAGAGGTATCAGTCTGCTACAAGTTCACTATTTGAGCTTCACTGGCTGCCGTTGGAGGAGCAGGTGCAGTTCAACGCACTGTGCATTCTGCACCGAGCCCTTTATAATAAAGGGCCCCAGCTGCTACAACCTTTGGCCACACCCATCCTGGGCAGGACACAGATCATCCACAGCTCACCCTCTGAGAGTACCTTAGATTCTTAGATTGAAATTGGGAGGTCGCACGTTTGCTTACCTGGCCCCCAAACTGCAAAACTCTTTACCGATTGTACTACGTCAACTTGACCAAGAACTACCTTTTAGAAATGCTCTGAAATTCTGTCTGTTTATGAATTAACCCCATCCAATTTCCCTCACAAATTGGGTGGTGCCATGTTGGTTCTAGCGCTGGGAAGCCTTCTGTCAGCCATTTGCTTTATAAGTATAAAATAACAGAATAGAATTTGTTGGATTACCCACGTCTAGTACATATGTTCTTATGCTTTTGTGCAGGATACCTGTTCATCACCTTTCTTAAACATTTAAAGATTGCCAGACTTGGCATCTTTGGCGTGGTTTTCCCTGACGTTTTGCCTCTACCACCTGTATTTTTGATGCTGTGCTGGATTTCGTTTTTAAAGCTTAGATGTTTTAGGCACTTTGCCACTGCTGATCAGTGTCAAAGTGCAAGTGCTCCCTGTGTAAATTGTTATTACAATCGGCTCTCCCTGATTGGCATATTTGATTTACTGGTAAGTCCCTAGTAAAGTGCACTGAGTCTGCAGCACTGATTTTGCCACCCACACAAGTAGCCCTGAAAAGGTACCTCAGACCTGCCACTGCAGTAAACTGCCATGTCGACCTGGCAAGTGCACTCACTTGCCAGGCCCTAACCTTCCCTTTTTTTACATGTAAGACACCCCTCTTGTAGGCCCAAGGTACCCCCCTGGGCAGGGTGCAGTGTATGCGAAAGGTAGGAGATGTACTGGTGTGTGACATGTCATGATAGTGAAATACTGCCAATTTAATTTTTCACAATTGCAAGGCTATCTGCCCCATAGGATAACATGGGAAATACTTTTTAACATCTTACAAGTATAACTTCCGATTGGGACAAGATAGAGAAATAAAGTATAGGCTTTCTGAACTCGGAATTTAATAACACATCTTTTAGTAAAGATGTTTTTTTTAATTCTGTGTTTGAAAAGTCTTCTTTTAGAAAGTAGGCAATTTCTTGTTTAACCATTCTGTTTGCCTCTGTCTGTTTGTGAATTGACTGTCTGGTTTTTGAGTGTCAGGGGATGGGGATGTGCATTCACCGTTGACAGCCACTGGGGGGGTGTTGAGGTGTGCCTGGCCCTTCCTGGAAGAGTTAGAGCTGAGCTGAATGGGGCTTGGCTAGGGGAGGAGATTTCCTTGCACCTCAATAGTGCCTGTCTCCCTTGCAAACTGTTGTCTCCACCCCCTGTGGTTATACTGCACCAGTGAGGACAGAACTAGTTTGGACTGGACTTATAGACCCTTGCACAAAGAGAACAAAGACAAAATGGGGTATAAGTAGTAGACCTTGAACCTCAGAACTTTAGATCACTTCTGGACTCAAGAGGAACCTTTGCCAAGGGGAAGAGCTGAAGAGCTGTAGGGAGGAGGTATATGGGAAACCCAGCCAAAAGTGGGCAAAGTCCCCAGCAGAAGAGTGGGGGGACAAGGGTAACCAAAAGGAGTTCTCTAAAGGGCCCCAAAATTGTTCCCAGGGTAAAGATTACCAGCCCCCCAGTTCTAAGAAGCCATGGCACCCGAAGGGTAGGCCAGACAACTGACTGGTGCAACGTCCCCGGGGTTAGTTAGTGTAGTGCTAGGGGAGGAGTTGGATCCTAGTGTGGGTGGGGAGCCAGCTTTGATGACCCTTATCTCATTAGGAGATAGAGAGATGGTCCAGGAAACCTACCTGCCAGATAACACTAAAAAGTACCTGCAATGGGTGACCATCGATGAGAGAAGGGTGTAGGCTCTGAGAGCCACAGGTTCCAGTGTGACATCTGCCAGTTGTCAATGAGTGTCTGAAGAGCAGGGCATCCCCAATGTGCTTCACCGTATGGTTGCTGCAGACAACTCTGAGCGCCTGTGTAAGGTGGCGCAGGTTCCCTTTAAGTGGGGGCGATGCCCGGTTCCCTGAAGGTCATTGTAAGTCGATCCATGCCTGTTGACTGTCTGCTTGACAATGCCCTGGAGAGTTCTCCTTGGAAGGAGGTCGAGCACCAGGCTCATTTAAAGTTGTTGGGACTGCCTGAGTGGGCCTATGTGACCACACGGTCTATGGCAGCCAGTAGGAGTACTCAAGAGGACCTGGAACCTGAAACAGTGATCAAGGTGCCTGCCAGAAAGAGAAGGGGCAGGGGGCGTGGGAAACCTGCCCCAGAAATTCCCACTGTCCAGGAAGAGGCAGACCCTCAGGGGGATGCCCTGGAACCTACAGTGGAGCAAGTGGCCGAACTGGGAGACCTTCCTGAGCTGACCCATTGGCAGCAGGAAGGAGGTCCCTCCACGGAGGAAATCTGCAAGGTGCAGATGGAATGCTCACTCTTGTTGGTTTGCGGCAGCAGGCTGCAGACCAGGCAGCAGGTGGTCAGTCTGGATCACATTTGATTTATTGGGAGAATGGTCTCCTCTATAGTGAGCCTAAGGTTCCTAAGCATGGGGCAGCCTCTGTGCTGGTGGTACCCGCATGCTACAGGACGTTCCTGCTGGGTCTGGCTCATGATATGCCCTTTGCAGGACATTTGGTGTGCAACAAGACCTAGCCCAGGCTTGTCATCCACTTTTACTGGCCCAAAAGGCAGAGGCACTCTGGCATTCTTGTAGATATTGTCAGACTTGCCAGGAAAGTGGAAAGAGTGAAGGGAAGCGTAAGGCTCCCCTCCAGCCCTTTCCTGTGGTAAGCACCTCTTTCAAGTGGGTCAGCATTGATATTGTGGGGCCACTGGAACCCAAGACAGCCTTAGGCAACACGTTTATCTTGATCTTGGTGCACCATGCCACCCAGTACCTGGAAGCTGTCTCTCTCAGGACAATCACGGCTCCTGTGGTGACCCTTGCATTGATGGGGATCTTTTCCTGTGTGGGGTTCCCCAGAGAGTTGGGCTCTGACCATGGTACCAACTTCATAACTAGGTATATGAAGTCGTTGGCGGAGGAGTACGGTGTAATGTACAAATTCACCACTCCTTACCATCCCAAGGAAATGGGTTGGTTGAGAGATTTAACCAAACCCTAAAAGGCATGATAAAAGGTCTTGCTGAACATATGAGACGTAAGTGGGACATCTTCCTAGCATGAATGTTGTTTGCCTACAGGGAGGTTCCATAGAAATCTTTAGGGTTCAGTCCCTTTGGATTACTGTATTGGAACCCTGTGAGAGGACCTCTGAGTCTGGTGAAGGAGGGCAGGGGGAAGACTCCTAGAAAGAACTCTCAAGATGTGTTCAGCTACTTGCTTTCCTTCAGGAACAAGACTCTGCGCTTCAGGAAAATCACTCAGGCGAACCTGTAATCCAGCCAGGAAGCGATGAAACAATGGTACTACCAGAATACCACCCTGGTTCAGTTCAGCCTGGCCAAAAGTGTGACGGCACCAGTGGAACCTTTTGCCCTCCAAGACAAGTGGACTGGTCCATTTGAGGTGGTGGAGAGCAAGGGTGAAGTGACCTACTTAGTCAACTTGCAGACACCAAGGGAAACTTTGAGGTTCCTGCACATTAACCGCCTCAAAACTCACTTTTAGAGGTCTGAAGTGACAATGCTCCTGGCAACAGATGATGGAATGGAAGAGGAGAGTAAGTCTCTTCCCGATCGTCTATAAGCCAAGGAACATGATGGGTCAGTGGATGGAGTGAACCTCTCTCCCACCCTTACCCCAGAGCAGCAGAGCAGCAGAGGGACTGTCGCCAGGTGCATGGACAGTTTACCTACCTGTTCTTCCTGACTCCAGGAATCACCAATCGATGTGTTCATGATGTGAACATTGGGGACAGTTTACCTGTAAAACATAAAAGTTA
This sequence comes from Lissotriton vulgaris, assembly GCF_964263255.1. Classification (NCBI taxonomy): domain Eukaryota; kingdom Metazoa; phylum Chordata; class Amphibia; order Caudata; family Salamandridae; genus Lissotriton; species Lissotriton vulgaris. The sequence continues at coordinate 1,871,162,205 of NC_141685.1, read as the reverse complement.
CAGAGTAACTGACAAAGATAGGGCCAGCATCAAGGAAGCGGTTTCCAAGATGTTGGCATTAGGGGTGATAGAGCCTGCCAGCAGCTCCTGCGATAGCCCAGTGGTCTTGATTGTGAAAGCTGCTGCACCCTGTGCCATACCTTGACTCTGCTTCTGTGTAGACTACCGTGGGCTCAATGTCATCACCAGGACTGATGTGCACCGCATCACCAGAGCTGATAGACTCTTTGATCGGTTGGGAGCTGCCCGGTACCTTACTATATTTGATCTAACATCTGGGTACTGGCAAATTGTGTGTTTTCAATTACAAGTCAACAAAAAGAGAGGTAGGGAAAAAGCAACACTCTTAGTCCCCACTATAACTAGAAAAATAACAACAAAAGAGTGTTACTTGGTTGAAAACACAAAAGTAATCGAGCACAAGATTAGGTTTGTTTAGAAAGCCCTCACTCACCGACCTGGTCGGTGACATGCTTCATCATCGGGCCACACTGGGTGTGACCGAATGTCACCCCAGTGTGCTTCAACGCCAGATTTACTGCGGAGCGGGTAATGTGAAGGTGTGAAGGCTAGGTGATGAGTTACGTGAACAGAGTGATGTGGTGAATTAAAAATGCCTTGTATGTATCAAAAATTAATTTAATGACTGATCACCAAGGGCATATTAAAAAATGTGTTGGTAAACGAGGCCAACTAAATTGGATGGTCTGTTTCCAATAACATTACGTGATGGTGAATGGTCAACATGTTTCTGCCAATGTTGGTGTAATTAACCTGGCATTCGTCAGGACCTAGAGTGAGTAAACCCCGGCGGTATGGGCACGCTAAGCCCCACCCTACCAAGGGACGTGAAAGTAAAAAATGTCTGTCGAAGTGCAATGTAAAGTGGGGCTTCACCTAACAAAAAAACGGGAGGCACACACCCTTCTTGTCTCTGGGTTAGAGACTACAAAAATTAAATGACGATCCGTCGAGACTCGGTTTTGAGGGCTGCTCAGGTTTACAAACGGGTGCCTGGCGTCGTGGGCGATGTGCCAAATACGCCATCACCCCCTTCCCGCGGTCTATGGGGTGAAACTTGATCTCCTTTCAAGTGCAGTTAATTTTTGTAGTCTCCCAAGAGAGTGTGTAGTTTTCCCCACCTTTCAGCTGGAAGGGACACCTGTTAGACTTGGCATCTTTGGCGTGGTTTCCCCCGATTTTTTGCCTCTACGTCCTGTATTTGTGATGCTGTGCTGGATTTCGTTCTTCCTTGCTTAGATGCTTTGGGCACTGCTGATCAGTGTTAAAGTGCAATTAGTTCTCCCTGATTGGCATATTTGATTTACTGGTAGGTCCCTAGTAAAGTGCACTGAGTGTGCCAGGGCCTGTAAATCTAATGCTCCTAGTGGACCTGCTGCACCGATTGTGTCACCCACATGAGTAGGAGTGAAGGATTGTGCACCAAAAGAAAGAAGTCCGTGGCAAATATAGTCAGTAGAAAAAAGTTCCTTTATTGTTAGTAATCTTTAAAAGGCCTCAGCCAACGCGTTTCGTCTCCAAGGGGGACTTCATCAGGGCAAAGAAGACAGCAGCAATATTTTAAAGATGAACCCCCGGGACATGCTAATCCCACAAGCACAAAAAAGTCCACATCATGGGTCGGTGAAGTTTTAGATCTAATATCAATTCCAGCAGTCGCGTAGTAAAGGTAAAGCTGGATGGTCACCGTTATTGTAGCAAAGAATCCAGATAGTTGCAGAAAAGGATAATTCTAAACACACAGTCCACGTATCCGAACAGATGGGTGGTTCAGGGCGCCATCTATAAATAAATAGATGGCGACGTCACTGAATGGAGTGATAGATGATACACCTGGACTTGAAATATCAAAAGTAGAGGCCACCCAGATAAAACAGCAGTCAATGGAGACTACAGGTATGCAAAAACAGTGAGGAATAAGGCATGTATCAATCCTTTTCACCACTTCAAATATATTCTCCCCATGATAAGGGAAGGTACTACAATCAGAGTACCTGCCGTCACAGCACTATGGGTTCACCGATCGTGTCACCCACATGAGTAGCCCTGAAAAGGTATCTCAGACCTGCCACTGCAGTGTCTGCACGCAGTTTTAAACTGCCAAGTCGACCTGGCATGTGCACCCACTTGCCAGGCCCTAACCTGCCCTTTTCTTACTTGTAAGACAGCCTTCAGGTAGGCCCAAGGTACCCATGTTCAGGGTGCAGTGTATGTGAAAGGTAAGACATGTACTGGTGTGTGTTACATGTCCTGATAGTGAAATACTGTCAGTTTGGCTTTCACTATTGAATGGCTATCTGTCCCACAGGATAACTTAGGAAATACTTTGTAACATCTTACAAGTATAACTCCCAATTGCGACATGATAGAGAAACAATGTTTAGGCTCTCTGAACTCCGAATTTAATAGCACATCTTTTAGTAAATATGGTTTTCAAATTATGTGTTTGAAAATGCCACTTTGAATGTTTTGATTTGTTCTGCATCTCTTCCATCAATTGTGTCCCTTTTGCATTCTCGCCCTAACTGCGCTGGGAATGGCTACACATGGGTCCCGGTCTCACTGTGTTACTGGATCCCGGAACCGGTCCTAGGATGCTTGTTTCTGGACCAGGGAGGACCTAGCTTGGCAGTTCGGGCTGAACTGTTCCCATGAGGCACAGGGTCAAGACTAATCTGCATATGGCCAGCTCTAAACTAGGGTGGCATGGTGAGCAAAAGAATGATGGATTTAACCCGATCTCTTGACTGGGGGTGAATGTTTTGATTTGTTCTGCATTCCGTCCATCAATTGTGTCTCTTTTGCTTTCTCGCCTATGTGCGCCGGGTATGACCAGACGTGGGTCTCGGGCTCACTGAGCCACTGGATTCAAGCTATCCTGGCTGATGAGGGGTGAAACACTGAAACTGGTCCTAGGATGCTTGTTTCCAGTCCAGAGAGGACCTTGCTTGGCAGGTCAGACTGGACTATTCTCATGAGGCACAGGGTCAAGACTGATTTTCATATGGCCAGGCCTAAACTGGGGTGGCATGGTGAGCAAACTAATGATGGGGGAGCGAATCAAGTTTAAAACTCTATGTCTTTACTTTAAGATATTGAAACTTGCTTCGCCCATGCTGCTTTGCAATCTGCTGACCCCGTATGTTCCATCTCGAGCGCTGCGCTCCTTCAGGCAGCACCTGGTCACGGTTCCCCGTGTGAAACGCTGTCGAGCAGGAGGACGTTCCTTCTGGTTTGGCAGCCAAACTATGGAACCCCCTGCCAGTTCAGATTCGTGGCCTGCAGGGTCTGTCGGATTTCAGGAGAGCTATTAAAACCTATCTCTTTCCATCACAATAGTTCTTTCTGTCATCTGTTCTGTATTAGAGTCCCTCAACTGTGGCATCCATGATCATTCTCTGTTGTTGAAAGCACCGGGACGCCCCTTTGCTGGGGCACCCGAGCGCTATACAAGCACAAATAACAAAGATTAACAGGTGCATTCACTGTAGACAGCCACTGGGATTTAGGGTTTGAGGGTTGTGTGGCCCTTCCTGGATGACTCAGAGCTAAGCTGAATGGGGCTTGGCTGCATTTAGAATAGTGGGAGGAGATTTATTTGCACCTGAATAGGGCCTGTCTCCCTTGCGCAATGCTGTCTCCACCCCTGTGGCCATACAGCACCAGTGAGGTCAGAACTGGTTTGGACTGGGCTCAGAGACCCTTGCAGAAAGAGAACAAAGACAAAATTGGGTATAAGTAGTAGACCTTAAACCCCAGAATTTACTTCAGATCGCTTTTTGGACTCAAGAGGAACCTTTGCCAAGGAAAAGAGCTGAAGAGCTGTAAGAAGGAGTACTGCCCTTTTGCTGTGTGCTGTGTGGGGTTGGTCTGCAGTTGCTGTTTCTGCAAAGGAAAAGGACAAAAACTGGAACTTTGCTGTAAACCAGCGTGAAGAAGGGCCTCTGTGTGCTGACCTCCTGTTCTGAAGTCTCAGGGACACAAACACTTCACCCCCAGCTCCCCTGAACTGTGCTGCTGAGAGTTCTGACCTGCCAGGGGGTGCCTGTTCCAGTTCTGGGCCTCTGGAGGCTGTTCCTGTTGTTGGGAGCTGGAAGAAACTTGAAGAACTAAGAAAATTGATGCATCGCTCTTCTTTCGACTGTGTGTCCCGACACAGCAAAACCGTACGAGAAAAATCTCCATTCATTGCCGCTGCCGAGATGACGCAGCACCTGTTGCGGCTGCAAGAACCGACGCATCGCGGGATCGCGGCTAAAGAAACTAACGGATCACCGCTTGTTGCTGCTGCATCGCTTGCTGACGCACCCTGGATTTCCTCACATCACACCTCTGCTGCAAGTCTTCCTGACGCATCACCCACGCACCAGAACCATCTTGGAGTTGACGCATCGCTTCCCCCTACAGTCCGGATTTGACGCATCACTTCTCCTGCACACAGCAGAACCGTCACATCGCCTTCTCAAGGACTCAGGAACTGATGCAACTCTTTGTTTCTCGACACTTCCCATCTTTGCGGCAGTTTGGCCATGTGAATTCTGGTGCATCTACAGGTACTTTGGGTAGAATCAGGCATCCATAGTTTCTATGGACCCAGTTACTTGAAACCTTTGTAAAGTCATATTCCTATTACACGCATGTTGGATTTTTGTTGTTTTGGTCAAGTTTAGATACTTTATTTTTCTAAACTGGTGTGGAGTCCATTTGTGGTGTTATCACTGTATTACTGTGTGTTTTGAGTACAAATACTTTACACATTGCCTTTGGGATAAGTCTGTCTGGTCGTGTCACAATACCCAAGGGGTGGGCAGGGGTTAGCTAAAGTGTGTATGCACCTTACCCTGACTAGAAACAAGAGTCTCTATTTGGACGAAGGTACCTACCTCTGTCAACTAGAGACCCCCATTCCTAACAAAGTTCATCCCTAAGTCTGGGTTATTACTGCATAATTATAAACAATCATGACGTTCATTCACACAGTTCTTAAAGCAGTTCCAACTGCCTAACCTTTTGTGGGTATACCTGACAGGTGTCAATGAGCTGTTTTCGTTTATAAATGCAGGTTTGCAGCCGTAAATGGTTTTGTGAATCGGGTCTTTGTCACCAGTACTTTACAATGTTAAGAAAATATATTTTTAATTGGCTTTCAAAATATTGCAAGGATCCAATTGTTCTCAAACCTTCCTAAATATCAGCCACTCCCTATCACTTCTTGTAGCGGTTATTGTTCAACTCAGAGCACTGTGGTGTTGACGCATGCACTGTAGCATACGTAGGGGCGTCTATGCATATGCGTGTAGCAATGAGCGCTACGCCTGTGACTAGCCATCCTTTGCTTGGTGTACCGTTTGACTGGACCCCGAAAAAGCCGTTTCACTATATAGAACCCCAAACTATCGACGTCGTCGAAGTTCGTTTGTTTTTATAGAGTCGCCGCAATATGTTTTAACTACGCGTACCTTCGGTTGCAATCATCTTTTAATGTTTAGATGGTAGTCTCATCTCGAAAGATTTGTCAGCTGCGGAGGGAGCAGGTGAAATTAGAATTATTGGTTGTAAATGCAAAAAAAAAGTGCTTCTGTAGCTATGAGTCACACTACAACGAATCATTGTTCCCTCAGGAGGTGAACTGAGCAATGCTGGACTGGATCAGTTTCAGTGCTGCTCTGAGAAGCTTTGCTTTAAATCATTGGCCGCCGGTTGAGCGCCACCTAGCGGCTGAGATGAGATGATGGAGGAGAGTAGCAGGCGAACACCTTTTATTCCTAAAATTATTTATTCAAAATATAAAACATCTAAGCGCAACGTTTAAGAAAAGAGGATCCACATACCACACCTACCACTTTGGGCAGAAAAGGAGACTCACCGCAGTGATCTCGATTTAGTTCATTCGCCTTAATATCAAGTAATTATTCACAAAGAGGGGTGAGCTCAAATAATTCAATTGTCACTGGTAGGCCACGCTATACAGCAGGGGTGCCTCACGCAGGGACGGTAGATCCTGAACATATTTTCAGGACTTCCACATAGGAATATAGATGGCATTTATTCATATAATCGTCGATTATACGTAAAATGTGGCAGGGATGCGGTTCCCCGGAGGTCTGCTTTAAACACACGGTCTAAGTGAGGAGAGGGCGTCAAAGAACACGAAATAAATATAGATAATCAAAGTGAGATGGCTGAGCAAAAAAAATATGATTAAAAGTTGCGGTAAATACAAGCATCTGCTGCTGTGCCTGCTGTTTGAGCCCCTAGTACACTGTGGCATTATGGAAGGGGATGCAGATGCGTGCGCTTCCCCTTATATATTGATTGTGCCAGCACACACTTTGCGCCGGCGAAATCACAGGGGGGTGTTCCCTCATTTCTATGGGGTGTGGTCCCATGCAACTAAGCAAACACTTTTCCTCTGAGCCCTGGTTGTATTACAGATGCAGGCGCAGAGGCATGGGAGCTGTCCTGGCACATAGCTATAATGCACAGTCAGTGTGCCCCAAGGCCCAGGGCAAGGGGTGAAGGGGATTCTAGGGACCGTCAGACTTTTAAATCTCCCCTATTCTCCTTTCGCTGGACTAGGAGCATCAGGGACATGCTGGGACATAGCTCCATGGAGAAACCCTAGAAAGAACAACAGGTGACTCTGCGGAACCAACCACGGGTAAAAGGGCATTTCTCTTGTGGCTCATGTACAGCCTGTGCCTTCACGAAACAGAGTAAGTTCATTGACTTAGACCTCCCCACCCCTTTGAAACAAAGGGGCTACACCAACTGCAATAGCAATAATGGTATTTACGCTATCACCTGTCCGTGTAACATGCAACACATTGGTATGATGACAATAAAAACAAAAATCAGGATTAATGAACACAGGAGCACCATTAGATGTAAGAGAGGTGCTACCAAACTGACATCACACTTCCTTGAAAAAGGACATACGGTTATGGACCTCAGCTGGACAGTAATTTAAAAAATAGATGAGAACATGGCGGTGGCTAAGAGATTACTGACAAAAGAACAGCGTTGGGTGTACAAATTGGGAACCCATAAGTCAGGCCTCAATGACGAAATTCCGTGGTCTCAGCTAAGAAACTAGGAGCACACAACTAATAAGATTGAAATCAGAAACTCATCATGATAAGTCTACAAATAATATGTTCTATCAAGGACATAAGAGTAGAGCCCAGATGGACATACAGGACCATACCCGATACCAACAAGGCAAAAGCACCCGACCCATTAATCGTGCCATAAAGATACTAGAAGAAATATGGCCTTTTTTCACATAGTTGTAATGAACGATACACTCCTTTAACGGCAACAGACAGTCCCCTATTTATTGATATGCATATAGATGTATTATGGGCCTGCTATGTGAACATGCACTGTGTTCACTATGAATGGACATGACTCAATAACGTTTTTGAAAAGATTTGGTCATGTCTCTCCTGCCATGATAAAGTCACCCTATGAAATCTGAAGAAGTATGTTGTACCCTGCACATAGAGACACTGGAAACCATGTTGTATATTATATGTCTTCTTTATTGGTTCCACGTCAGGATGTATCAATCTCTGTCCAGCCCCACCAGGAGCAGCCTGCCTAGCTGCTCAGCTCATCTCCAACTGTCACCACACATCCACACAGGCACTCAGGCATTCCATTCAACACAGTCACACCAACATTCCGTTACCATCTCTCACTCTGGTTGAGCAGCTAGGAGGACCTAGGCTGATTACGTGTAAATGCAATACAGAGAATATATAACAAAGTATGTACTTTCTGACACACACACAATACGAGGGATCAATTGTTGTATGATTGAACCTATACTCCCAGTACGTGCAAGATAACTAAAACACCAATTAGTTCTACGCGAGCCGTGGCTTGAATGCACTCCAATTCTCATGATACCACAAGCAAATGGACGCATACGCGGTGGGCGTGTTCACATATCACGTGACGCAGAACAGGGCCGGCTCTAGGCTCATGGTGGCCCTGGGCAAGGAGAGTAGGTAGGGGGCCCGGAAGAGGGGGTCTGGGCGGGGCGGAGCGCGGAGGCCAGTGAAGAGGGGAGGGGGTCAGGGTGTTTAGAAGTGGAACAGAGCCGGAGGCCGCCAAATCCCTGCCAGGGGCCACCACGCAAATATGTATCCATCCTCAGAGGATTAATATATTAAGGATATATATTGGCGTGGTGGCCCCTGGGGTTTGGTGGCCCTGTGCAGGTGCACAGCTTGCACATGCCTAGAGCCGGCCCTGCGCAGAAGGAACCCACACAGCGAAAGCCAATCTTTGAAATAGCTGCGTCCTCCCGGCATCTTTCCACCAAGCCGGGAGGACGAGGACGAATGCAGGCAAATTGCAGGGGTAATCCCTTGATGAAGTGAATACTGGAATATTTGGCGTGGGGCTCAAGCATGGCGGCTCCCAGTAAACCCAATAGTTTTGCTTTGATGTAAATCTGAGTGTAATTTAACTCTCTTCCCTTCTTTACCCTAAACCCTCCACAAACAGTGTGTGACTAAAGGGTGCCCCTTCCTCACTCCTGAGTGGTAGTATGCCAGCCAATTGTGGGTGAGTATCTGGATGTGAATGTGTGGGAACTTCGATGCACAATCCTAAAAAAGGAGAAAAAAATGGCTGCATATGCATTCTTCTGTATATATATTCCGCTAACAATGTCTTTTAGTGTGGTGTCTGCTGTTGTTTTAAACGTGGGACTGAGTATGTGTTTAATGGTACATGTTGAATTCACAATGAAAGACACGGATAGTTACAAATGAACTATAGTTGGAAAGGGCTGCTATCATACCGACACCTAGATATACCCCGGCATAATGTTTGGGTGATATGATAGTCACATAAGGAGTACTATTTTAAAACCGCTACACAGATAAGGTATGCAAGGAACCATAGCACAGTTCTCGAGTACAGGTGAGTGCAGTAAACATACATGCAGTGGGATATGCATGCATCCCTTCTTTCAATCACAAAGTGTTTTTTTCTCCCCTGTAGCCCACCACTACGTTAAGTTTCTAAAATCATGTACCATGGTTTTTTCTATTAAAGGTGAGAACAAGAACATTGAAAAACAGAAATGGCAAGTATTGTCTTTGCCCCTATTAGAGTTCATGACCTAGGCATGCACCTGACAATCCAGGGAGGTGTGTACCTTGTACCCTGATGAAAGCCCAGGACGTTTTTAGGCCATAGTGTAGGGCTGAAACATGCCGGTCAACGAAAACATAGGGCCATAGGACCATAATAGTTCACTTTACCCACCTATACTTTTTTAGCCGTCCCCACCATCTCCGCAAAAAAAGGGATACCTTGGAGAGGGTGAGGGATTCTTGATCTCTAGTTTAGCCCCCTGGTGACCTATATCACTAAGTGCTCCCAGGAATATGGTTGAGCCCACCCTGACCTTTAGGAGTCAGGGTGAACCCGATGATGAGGCATGGCACTAATAGAGTGTGTGAGGGTTACATATAAAAAAATATTTTTTTCCGTCCACGCACTAGCCATGCAGAGCTAGAGTTCCCCCTAGGGGTATCTCTAAACAGCCACCCCACCCATGCCGTATGCAATATACATTATCTTCCTTGTAACCACAGGCGCAATGTTTTTTTGTAGTTTAAGTTTCTAAAGGAGGACGTATCCCTCCACTCCTCTTCAACCTTTGAAGAGACCTCTCAACCCTCAGGGCTACATAGTCTCTCCAACTCTGTGGTCCCCGGTTTTTGTTTTTCAAATAATGTTGTTCCACATGTAACAATTGTATTGGCAATATATGCAAGGCACATAACAAACTGGGATCTATTGGTTAATTCATGGCAGTGCCAGCAAAGCATGGGGTGACGGAGAATTCATATTAAAAATGCAGTGATATAATCTGATGTATTACAGTGAAACAAAGACATGTAGGAACAATATTTATATTTTAATTTGGAGTCTTTATCACATTTTACAAAATGTTTGCTTTGTCAGTTACATGCAAATTCTTTGAAGAATTGAGTTGTGTTTTGTCTTTTAGAGTCATGCCAGGCCCCTGGCTCCACCCTGCCTTGGCTCTCCAGGTGAATGTACTGGCTTGCCCACCCTTATTTTCCACTGCCATTTAAATTATACTGTTATGTGATTTGTGAATTTCGATTGTACTGCAGTGATATTGTTTGTATTCTAGCAATGCTAAGAGCGGAGTGGTACATAACCCCTTTTGCATTCATGATTCTCCTGCAGGAAAACCTTGGCTTACAGGCTTACTAAGGTGCCAAGAGAGATTTGAAAGGGGTGCAGCCTGACCGATACCTCATGCCAAGGCATGAACAAACTTGCATGTTTGCCATTCCTTCCATTCCTATGCATGACGAATATGTTCTTAACTCCAGATGTGAGCCTAGGTGTTCCTCATACTCCTGTACGTCTTTTGAGATTTTTCCTCAGAGGGAAAGTTGAGACCCAGCAGACAAGGCTCTTGGTGGCGAATCACAAAACATTATAACCAGCACTATTTCATTGTCATGGTGGTGAGAGAAGGCAGTATTTGGTGCATACACCTTTTACCACCATATTATGAATCCAGGTTTCTGGAGGTGGTGATGTGTAACAAGAATTGTGGTGCATATGTGTAGTTTTGAATTTTGTTGTGGTGCTTCCAGTCTGTTGTTTTGTTCTACTATGTTTTTGTGCTATAATATTGCAATGACATGTTGTGTTGTAGTGGTGTTCTCCTTTGACTGTTTTGTTGTGCCCTTTTATGTTTATATTGTGTTATTAAGTTGTTTTGTGTATGTTTTGGTGTCATGTTCTGTTACTTGCTTCAGTAGGTCATCAATTCTAACTATATTCCCAGCCAAAATATTCAGATGTTTTTAAAGTAGCCTTGTCGAGCACTGCCAAAAGTGGTAAAATAGTAGTACTCGGCTCTTCAATTACTTAAGAATTCAGGGCCAGATGTAGGTGGCTAAATACTGGTCGGTAACGCAGAAATTCGGTAAATTAATGTGTCACCGACCGGTATTTAGCCATGTGCAATGAAGGTAATACCGAACGCCATCGCTAATAAGGAATCGGTAAAAATAAGGGAAACCAGCTACCGATTCCTTATTTAGCGATTAGCAGACACCGAAACCCCTAAATACTGAATCGGTAAATAAGAAATTGTTAAATAATCGCTATTGAAATGTACTAAAATTCGGTAATACTGAATTTTCGAATATTCAGTATTTAAGAGTCTCTAATTAACACTGACTCAAAGCAGGTGTTAATCAGGTGCACTGCATATAAACAGCCCCAAAATGCAACAGTGTGAACACAATGGCAGCCCTCTACGAAATAGAAAGGCGGGTATGTTTGCGAGCAGCAGGACTGAGGATCTGGAGATGGGAGGAGCGTGTGTACAGACGCGTGTTACTCTGTTCCCAATGACTGAGGCTGAAATACTTGAGAGGTGCTGGCGACACCATCAAACCATCCTAGACCTGATACGGGACCTGAACCAACTCCTGGAGCATCAGACACCAAGGGCGCACGCCATACCAACACATGTTCAGGTGCTCTGTAACCTGCACCTACTTGCATCAGGAATTTACCAGGGGGTGATACCTGTGTCAGGTGGTGTATCACAGAGTTGCCTGTCACGTTTCTTCAACTCCTTCTTGGATGCCATGATGCAGAGAATGCATCACTATATAAGCTTCCCCAGCACACAGGCGGAACTGCAGAAGACAAAGCTGGATTTCTACCAAAAGGCAAAGTTCCCACATGTTATAGGGTGCATTGATGGGACCCACATACCAATCTGCCCACCTGCAGCTACAGAATACATATACCGGAACTGCAAATCTACGCATTCCATCAACGTGCAGGTGATATGCGATGCAGGCAACATCATCATTGACATTGTGGCCAAATTTCCAGGGAGTACCCATGACTCCTACATATTTAGGAACAGTGGTATCTACACATGTCTGGCTGGTGGTGAATTTGGAGAAGGATACCTGCTAGGTAAATCAATGTGACACACCCTGATGTATACCTTGGATGAATGTGTTGGTGACTCTTATTAATGGCACTTCCTTTCCCATTTAGGTGACAGCGCGTATGCCATGCGGGCATTTATCCTCACTCCATACCTCAACCCTTCCACCCCAAGTGAGAGAAGATACAATGTGGCACATAAAAGCACGTGCAACATTGTGGAGAGCACCTTTGGACTTCTAAAAAGCAGGTTCCGTTGCCTCCACAAAAGTGCAGTGCACGTCAGTATTGCCCCATCATCTGCTGCAAAATAATAGCAACATGTGCCATGCTGCATAACCTTGCCACAAACAAAGGAACAGCAGTGGAACTAACTGACTCTGAGGACGAGGGTGAAGACTGTCCACAGCCAGAGCACAGCGCAGCAGGTGTGGCAGCAGCACCAGATGGGAGACACAGACGGGCTGAGATAACACGCAACTATTTCTGAGTAAGTAAGGAGACATAGGCAGTCACTGTAAGCGAGTGACGGTGTTTAATTATCATAGCACACCACCACAACATGAAGGGCTTCAAATGCCAGGCCTAATTCAAATGCAGTTTCCAAAAGAAAAACGGCCTACATTACCCAGTTTGGTAAATCATGTGATGGTTGGTATCACTTCTTGTGCCCACGCACTGCACTGCTGCATTCCTCGGCCCCACTGTCCTCACTGCCAGTCTGTCCTGTGGGAGTGCTGTGCCGTTCCCTGCACCTCCTGGACTCTGTGGAAGGGGGCGTGATGCTACTTCGGCTAATAGCCTCTTCACTTTCACCCCCATCACCTGTAGTGACTACCTGGTTGGTCTGTAGCACTTCTAGTGCAGTGGTCACGGTAACCATCCCCCTTGCCACATCACGGCTGCAGTGGGCCATCTCCTCCTGCATGGCCACCGAGTGCCTGCAGAGCAGAGAGGTGGCAGTGGAGAGGCGCTTCACCGCCTTGGTGTAGTTCTCAATTTTCTGCCTCTCCCTGCGCCTTGCCAAATGGTCCTTATCCAATTTGCTGCACAGCAGCCTCACTGCCTTGGACATGTCCCTAATGCCCTCAGCCACAGTATTGTTCATGGAACAGATGCCCTTTTCTATTCGCAGCATGTGCCCATTCATCAGTACCATTTGCAGCTGTACTAACCTTATGGCTTTGCCTTGCAGGCGCTGCACCTTGAGCATGTTCCCCTCAAGACCGGTGAACACACTCTCATCCTCGCCCTGTGAAGGACGACTGCCTGCCCTTGCCCTGCGGCATCTGGCACGTGTGTGGGCGCACTCTGTGGGGGCCTGCACCATTGGCATCCTCAGCCACCATGGACTCTTGTCCTCCTATGCTGTCCTCCTCGGACTCCTCCATCTGCTGGAGGCTGGCCACTGCATGCCTCCTAGCTCTCGGTTCTGGTGGCATTGATGGTGGCGGTGGTGATGGTGGTGGTGATGGTGATGGTGGTGGTGGTGGTGATGGTGATGGTGGTGGTGGTGGTGGTGGTGGTGCGGTGGTGTGCCCTGCAGGCAACAGGACCTCCTCCTCTTGTGTCCTCTCTGTCCTAGGTGCCTTTCCTTTGCTCCCCTCTGCTGCCCTGCGCGATGGCTCGCCTGTGAAGACAGAATGTACATTTGCTCACTTATCTGGCAGCATTTGCGTAGTAATAAATTTCATGCATGCCAATGGAACTGACTGTCCTCTGCTTGTTAATTGCTGATGTCTGTCACGTGCCTTTGGGTTCAATGGACTAACTTTTCTGGCATGTGTTACTTCTGACTATATCTCCCATAAAGCATTGCTGGTTTTAAGTAAAACATGTACTGGAGTGAGATTTACAATGCCTCATTGGGGATTGAAGTTAGGGAGTGGGGGCACAGCATGCAGTGCATGCATATTACCTTGTTTGTTGCCAGCTCTGGCTGAGCTGTCTGCATCCCCAATCTCACTCACACTCTCCGGTTGGAGGGTGGACTCAACCAGGAGATCCAGGGCAGTTGGTGCAGGTGCTGTGTTTCTCCCTCCAGGTTGGCTAGTTTCATCCTCTCCACCAGCCTCTCCTTAGCCTGCTTTCTCAGGTCATACCAGCGTTTTTTTAGTTCATCAGTGGAGCACTGGATAACTCCAATGGCATTGATTTTTTCTTGTATGGCAAGCCAAATCTGCCTTTTCAGGGATTCTGGCATGCGCAAAGACAGTTTACCAAAAAGTTTATCATGGTCCTTTGTTACATCCTCAATAAGGACCCCCACCTCCCTCTCGCTGAATTTATGCTTCCTCTTTCTATCAGCTGCATCCTTCTCCCTCTACTGTTTGCTGTTTGTCCATTTTGCTCAGTTTTGCTAGCAAATAGTCAGTGGAGTTGCTCCTGGCTTGTTTGCTCTACTCCCTGCCTCTCAAACAGCTCCATGATCAGTGCAGCTGCATGGGTGTGGCCACTTCCTGGTTGAGAGGTAATGAGGATGCACAGGATTGGCTGATTCGACAATTACTGATTTTTTAAACTACCGAATCGGTAATTACCAAATCGGTATTAAGGATTCAGTGATAACCATTCGGTAATGGAAAATCGCTATTTATTTTTACAGATTCTTTCTGAATCGCAAATTTCTAGAGCTTATTACCGAATCTGTAATTTTTACCGATTTTTTACGTACATCTGAAATACCGAGTTCTTAATAACGAATCGGTAAAATTCGCTATTAAAGACTCAGTATTTCTGATTTACCTACATCTGGCCCCAAGTCAGCTTAAAACTTTATCAAACACAGGGGGCTGGATCACAACACATCTTTTGTGGACACTATTTTGTGTCCTTTGTGGTAGGTTAAGGCAGTGCTTGGTGCAATCCTATTTAACCATGAAAGCAAGTTCTGAAGGTGGTAATGTGTGACATGAATTTATGTACATACTTTTGAATAGCATTTTGTTGTGGTGGTGATGTGCTCTATTGCTTTTTCTTTTGTTGTATTTTTGTACTGCTCTTTCGCAATGTAATTATGTTATATAGTTCTGCATTTGTTGTGTTGCCTTTTGTTTTCGTTGTGTTGCTGTGTTGCACCTGTTATGTTATTTACACTATGCTGCCTTGTGTAAGTTGTGTTATGTTTGGTTGTTTAGTTTAAGAAGGCTAACAAATGCTGCTACGCAGCACATGCTTTGAAAGTTTCCATGACAAGCAACCACTTCAAGCTCTCTCAAATTCATAAAATAGGACTGCTCCTGCCTTTTTACTATTTAAGACACCCATCAACTGAAAACGTGGCAGAAACCGTGTCTTAAATCAGTGCATGAAGTGCTCTTTTTAAGAGATACAGTTTTTGAAATCACATGCAACAGCAGTGTCGTACTGAGACAAAAAATAGGCCGGCACAAAATAAAGTAGCCCCAATTAATGAAGGAGATAGGTTAAAAAAATGGTAATATCACGAAAATCAACAGTGTAAATTATCACATCTGGCGACTAATCCAGCCCACAATTGCTAAAAAAAACTTGCCCACACAATGTTCTGTCAAACCAGCCCATCGGCCACTGCCTGATTGCCATATATTCCGGTCCGAACCTGTACAGCACTGACTATTTGGAATCCTGGTTCAACATTGCTGCACCTTGCGATTTACACAGATCCCTTTATCTCTTCAAGTCTTCAAGCAGATGTGTGTTTTGAAAATACACATGCTTTCTTATCATTAGTATGCTACTGTAAGAAATAGTTTAAATGGATAACTACACATGTTGAAAGTAAATTGGAGCTCTCAGTGATTTTGTTCTATTGAACTTTCTACAGAGTATTCTAAACAGAGCCGGCTCCTCCGCTAAGGTGGAGGAGCATCGCCTCACTACCTTGCAGCAGTAAAAAAAGGAAAAAATAAAATGATAATAATGTAATGTTATTATCATCTCATTTTGTCCTCCTGCTGCGGCTGCTTTGCGCGAGGGGCGGAGTGGGGCTGCAGAGTAGGGGAGGAGTGAGAGAGCCCTTCTGAGTGTGCAATGACTGTTTGGTCAGCCCTCTCGGGCCGCTCAGTACAGTCATGAGCACTTTCCACGTTCTCCAGGCAGGCTGCATTAGAGCCTGCATGGAGAAAATGCCCAGGACCCAAGTCCCTGACTGAGAGCTGAATCACATCACTCAGACCAATCACAACACTGCCTTGCAGTGTTGTGATTGGTAAGGGGAGCCTGGGTGCTTACCAATCACAATGCTGCATAGCAGTGTTGCGATTGGTCAGGGTAACTGCCTGTTTCCTGGAGTACGAGATGGAGGAGAGCGGAGACGCGGGACCTGGTGGCAAGGTAAGTGTATTTATTTTTAATTTGAAAAATATGCCCCATTCACCTCCCACCCCCTGCTGCCACCCCCTCTGCCACCCACGAGCCATGCCAGCCATCACTGATTCAAAAAGATGTGTAGGAATCTCAGACTACCCACACATGTACCCAGATGAAGTAAAAAAATGCAATTGTTGCAAATAAAACAGAATCATGAAGAGCATCATGAACAATGATGTGTCAAACGTAACCTATGTAGTAATGCATACAAAATCACCAGTAGCAGTGGCAGATGCAGAACTATAGCACAACTGTAACGTGCTCACGAGAGAAAAGTACCAAACCACTCACGCGTACAAATGAATTGGTCTGCTCTCTGGCCTTTTTTGCTGTAAAGCCTGCAATATACAAAATCACATGCTTTGCCATTGCAAAAAAGCAAGTAACATCATTCAAATGACACACTGCAAATCAGAAACATCTTGGTGGCACTCAAAATGTCCTTTGTGACTGACTGAATGAATTTCTGTCAGAGGAAGTGGTGTCAAAGTGGTAGCCTTCCCTTCTGCAGAATCTTAATGGAAATCATTAGTGATTTGGAACTGCAATTCCAGTTACAAACATCAATCTGATTACTCCATCGAGGGGCAGCTTCTAGCTTGTGAATGTGCTTTTGGCATCAGGGGAGCAGAAAGTAGTCTAGGAGATCACTGCATGTACCCTGATATAATTTACAGAATGTCAACTTCTATTGTTGAAATCAGCTTTTCAATCAATGAATGCAAAGCCAGGGACAGAGAGTTGGATGAAAAGGAGTTCTGGAAATTGGGTTAATGGTTGAGGTGGGTGCAACCCTACTCAAGCAGGAACCACAATCCCTGCCAGGGTGAAACACCAGCAAACCCCAAATTAGCTAGTGTTCAATCCTCTGGTAGCTTGGCACAAAGCAGTCAGGCTTAATTTAGAGGCAATGTGTCATGCAGTAGAGGTTCCGAAGAAGCTGAAGGGCTGTGATGTGGAGTCCTGCATTGTCGCCTAGGATGCCATTGATGAGGGGTTTGCGTTGCGAAGGCCTGAGTTGGGGATGCATTGTGCAGCAGCAGTTCTGAGAATACTGCTGGCTGCGATGCAAGGTTCTTTGTCGTGCATGCATTGCACTGTGGCGATTCAGATGCAACTGTGGAGAGATGGATTGCGCTCTTTTGGTTCTGCTCAAAGGACCAGATTTGTACTAGCAGAGCACCTCAAGCCCACTTCCAAGTGCCCAGGACTGGGTTCAACATGGTTGGAGCCTTTCATGTCGTAAGGTTTGTCCAGATGAGAGACATGAAGAAGAATGATTGACATTTAGGGGCCTATTATGATGGCGGAAGGACCTGAGTCCTTCCGCCACCATAGAGTAGGAGGGACTGTCCTCAGGTGCAGTGGCCGTCCCTCCGTGGTAATTAGGATGTGACCGCCACCCTGGCGGTCACATCCTGTATTTTTATCATTGCGGCGGGTGCTGCTTGAAGCAGCACCCGCTGCAATGATAAAAATGTAAGTTGTGCATTTGCACACCACGTGGTGCCTGCCGCTTTGTGCAGGCAAATGCAGGGGGGTACCATAGGTACCCGCCATGTGCAACCCCCACCCCCCCTTCACCTCTGGGGGCCCACAACGGGCCCCCAAACAAAAATGCGTATGCCTTTGCAAGTCGGAAATGCCGCCGTGTAAAGGCATGTGTTCCTCCAGACATCCTAATATGGCTGGCGGTGTCTGATAGACACCGCCAGCCATGTTAGTGCTTTTCCGCCGTGGACGGGAGGCGACCGGGGCGGAAAAGCTGTGGACTGAAAAACGATCCCCCAGCCATCCTAATCTGGCTGGGGGTCTTTTTCAGTCCGCTGCGGATTTCCCGCATTCTCCGGGCCGGCGGTGGATTCCGCCGGCCCGGAGGATGCGGGAAATCCGCAATCCTAATCTGCCCCATAGTTTGAATGGATGGTTGCCTGGATCATGGTACTATCTGACTCTTAGATAGCATATGTGTATCTAGAGAGAGTAGACGGTCACTGGATGAACTAAGTGTTACTTTGAAGAGCATGTAACACCGCACCCGCACGTCCGTCCCAGTGTAGGAAAGGCAAGAAAAAGAAGTTGTAATTTTGTCTGAATACTACCATGCATAGTAGCAGTAGTTTGTATTGCAAGCACAGCATATATCCGGCTATTACGATGGCCACTCACTACCTCTGTTAATAAGTTTAGTAGAACTCGGTCATTCATGTGTGGATGTATCACTGTTCACTCAATAAAAAGCAAAGCACCTAAAGTCATCCCATATGTAAGTGAATACATACCATGTGCAGTGATAGATAATCAGATTATTTATCTTCTTCATTTTCCTTTTCTACTATTCATTGGCACTGTAGGGTGAAACTTAAATTAATTAAGCAGTAGCCCTTGTAACAGTGTGTTCTCAGTGCCACCCCTAATAGAAAAGTAAGAGCATCACCACCTGTATGTACTGGACTGTTACAGTAACTCAAGTCTGTCTCACTCATCATGGCGGGCGTCTGTTTTCCTCGGGTGCAAGTTGACTGCGCTGGCATTATGCCGGCTTTCAGAAGTTAACGTACCAATTTTGCTAAACAAGAGAGAAGAAGAAGCATAAGACTGGTGTACTGTCGTAGTCGACTCTAATGGAGTGAGTCCATGGTGCTCGTAGAATTGATTCCTTAAACTCCCACTAATGTTAGAGCAAGGGTGAAGAAGTGGGAGGTTAGATAGATACTGGCCACAATAGTTATGTACTGCACTTGCAAGTTGCTACTTCTACTGTGACACAACTTTCTGCTGAATCATTTTTTGTTAATCTTAAAGAGCATTGGTTACAGACTATGTCTTTCTTTCTTCATATAGATGCTCCTTCCAAACCAACCCGGAAGGAGCTGGCTACATGGGCCCGGCAACGGAGGCTGGAGGCCACTGTCGCTGAATATCGGCGGCTGGTGGCCCCGGAGGAGGGGGACACGCAGTCTACCACTACATATACAGGGACTGCTGCATCCTCCTCCGCGCTCCCTGGGTCACCCATACGGCGCAGGTCTCCAGCGGTACGGAGCCGGGCTACCGCAGCCACCCGCCACCGCCGAGCGAAGAAATCAGCTGCCCCCCACAGCAGTTGCAAGAAACGTATGCACCGCCTTTCCCTGAGGGTTTCCTACCTCGAGCAGGAGCTGCTCAACACAAAAACCCTGCTCGAGACCCTCCGCAAGGAGCATTCCGACCTGGCCCGGAAATTCAACAGCAGCAGCCAGCAGTAGGAGGAGACTGTCCCTTGCCCCTTTTTTAAAGACTTCCGGGGGGTGAGAATTGGGAGTTAGGTTTTTTCACTTTTTTGGACTTTTCACAGACATTCGTTGGGGTTAGGGAGTGGGGGTGGGTTGGGTCTTGTGGGAGATTATTTTTGTCAGGGATGTAAATATACTTTATACTTTATCTTAGCATACGTGTTATTTTTACTGCTTTTGAGGCTGTTGGGTGGCGGTTTAACAGTAACTTTGTTTTGGTGACACTTAAGTGGCATCTTGATTCAAGTTGTGTAATTAATTGCCCAAATGTTTTCAAAACTAAGTGCCTCTCACAGAGTAAGTGAATTCAATAGTCCTAGGACTTTACTAGTACTAGCGTCAGTCTCTCGTCTCTCGTCTCTCGTAATACTCCATTATACTTCCTCCCCCCAAACGCTTATCTTACCTGCAAATTGTGTTTGGAAATAGGGCTAGGCACAGGGCTGGCTGCACGTCAAATGGCGATATGGCAATCCTGGGCGGATGAAATGTCATCATTGCGTTGGTACTAGTGGTGTTACACAGTGGCAGTTGCAGGATCTGAAAAAAAAGAAAATGAAACCTTGTTTGTCCTTACCGTAGCATTAGAACGGTACGATAGAGAATATAGCAGGTGACAGTACACTAGAACAGTGCCACAATGTAGCCTAAAAAATGGTAAAGTATTGAAAGTATAACTAGTACTTGCGTTGAATTTCTTTGACATTGGCTACTACTACAAGAAATAGTACTGAAGCTGAGTAAGTCTAGAATATATCCTCGGATTCCTTCACCAGCCTGTTGCTATGACCTTATCCTACCCAGCAAGTGTGTGGAATTATTGCTGTCATTTAGTCACACATCAATCAAAACCACACAGCCCGGGGGAAGAGGGTTAGGGGTTGGAAAATGGATGGGAATGGGGGTTTCTTTTTGGGTAAGTTTTGTTGAGAGAAGAAAAAAAAGCACAGCATGGACCAACAATAATTGAAGATAAAGAAATCTTTGGGTACAAAGCTAACCATAAATCTTTTAAGTGACATAAAGGAAGTGCATGCACTACTGCATGCATTGTTACTGAAAAGTAAGTAGTACTTTCGACAACCGTGAATGACAGAATGCGACAGCAGAGGGCTGCAGCGTTTTCACTTGCCTATCTCTGCACTCAGAGAAACACTTCTTACATTAAATCAGGTTTAAAAAATTCGCCAATGTAAAACCTATAGTATGGCTGCAGGGATCAATTTAGAAGCAGAGAGAGATCCAAGAAATGCAGAGTCACACTCATAGAAGTTCACAGCAATAACATTAATTTGAAAACAATGGATACTGTATCTGTATGTTGTTGTAGTTGTCCTGTTGAATTTGGTAAGTAAGTTGCACGCATCAAACCATTCCTCTTATTTGCGGCACTCCTCCATTCCGGCTGACGCTTCTTCTATCAATGTTGGTGACCAGAAGACACCCTGTCCACTGCCTGCCTGGCGGATGCTGAATTGCGGCTCGCTAATGTGAAGCCTGACTTCATCCTTTTTTTCCCATTGCACAGACTGAAACCCGGCCTGTAATTATTGATGGAAAAACAGGAAGTGATATTAGAACACCACTGATAAATATATATAAGGTATGTACGCTGTGTAGTGCAAAAAGTCACACTTTGAGTTTCCTAATAGACAGTACAATATTTTTGAAAGTGCGTACTCTGTCTGAGTCTCCTTTTGAAGGATAAATAAGTATGGGCAAATTAATTTAGCCGATCTTTCCCCTCAAGCTAGGTGTACTGTAAACTGTGTTTTAGAACAAAATTAGACCTTCCCAGCAGTGCTCCCACCCAGACCCTTACTAAAGCCAGTCGCAAAAATGTAGAAGACCCCCAAAGAGCACCTCAAAGGCAAGCAAGTCAGCAAAAACGCAAAGAAAAATTCGTCTCCGATTTGGTCCAAACCACTTTTATCCGGTATTAGTGCTTTCCAGCAATGCCCCAAGACCCGCCAACTCACCCGCAAAGAAGTAGAACACCCCCCACAAGTGCAGAGTCTTTCTTCATTGGGCGTAATCCAGCCCTCTGCTTTGAGGGAAATAGGAGTCTGGAGGAGGAGGATAGAGGAGCATGTTCTTGTGAACTTGTGAACCTGAGGAATGCAGACTGCGGCACCTTCAAATCAATAAGCAAACAAGTGAAGACAGTTCTGCTGATGGGCTTGTTTTTGTGATTAGGTGATTAAAGTTTTAATTATATTAACTGTGCAAAACAAAGAAAGACAGACACACAGGAATAAAGACAGACGACACACATGCGAGTGGGAAAGACTAGTAGTTTATAGCCAGGTTGGAGAGCTGTGCCCACAATTCTTTTTTCCCATGCCAATACGCCAATGGGTCAGCATACGCCAATGGGTTAACATAGACCTCTGTTGAGTCATTCAGATAGTCCTGCACCATCGACTCAAGGTTCTCCAAGGTTCCTCCACTTTGCTTACTTTTTGCTGGGACCTTTTGAGAACCAAACCCAAGCCAAGTTAGCCAATCCTCTTCTTCACCCAATGTTACTGTTGTGTCTGGTGCAGATGATCCGGTTGCCGGTGTCTTTAACGGCTGAGAGGTCACTTGTGCCACAGCCACAGGTGCAGAAGTGGATTCTTTTGACTGGGGATGGCCTGCTGATGCTGATGTACTGCCTTTTCCTTCAATTTGCTGCAGTTCTCTTTCAAACCTCATGGCTGACAAGGCTAGCCAATGTTTGTACTTTGTAACATCTTCATCATCAAAAGGAAAGAATGCTCGGCCTGCCAGCACCTTTTTGTAGCGTGGATCCAGTATAGTAGCACAAATGTAATGCTGTTCTGAGTGGATCATTTTAAGACGTTCATCGCCAAGTAGGCGCTCTAATAATTTCTCCGCCAAAACAAAAGCGTCTTGCTTTTTTTTTATCTTTTTGAAACACAGAAGACACCGCCTTCAGTTGGTGCTCCAGCATGCACAACAATGGGATAGCTTTTCCCAAATTACAGTCCTCCTTGCTGACTGCACGCGTGAAGACCTCAAAAGGACGAAGCATGTCTGTCAGGCTTTTAACTATGTTCCATTGCGCCGCATCTAGCCTCAGGTCCTTCTGAGCTGTACCCAGTGTTAAGAAATAGTGATCGAGTACCGTATACTGCTCATACAGACGCTCAAGCATGTAGAAGGTTGAGTTCCAACGTGTTGGCACTAAGCATGAGCGGATTTTGCGGATTGGCAATCCGCGAATTTTGCGGATTTGCGGATTCGCAATCCGCAAAATCCGCGAATTCCCGCGAATTTGCGGATTTTTTTTTTTTTGTGTTCGCCCGTGTTTCTGCCAGTTCGCGAGGGTTTTTACAATTTCGCAATTTGCGAACTTACCTGTCGGGTCGCAAGTTTTGCGAACTTGTTGTTTCTACGTGTCCAGCCTGTTTGGGACACTCTTCTTCATCACTGCCACTCTCTGTCACCACTGCCACTCTCTGACTACTCATGCCACCCTCTGGCCCACCCATGCCACCCTCTGTTTCATCACCACACCCTCTGGTTGTCCAGTGTACATTATTTTCGGCAAAGCAAAGCACACCTTCCCTGCCTCAAGTGACCTGAATTAATTTGGGGCTGATTAATGTGTCACAGAATATTTTTTTAGCTGGCACCTGCTTCCTTAGTGTGCCCTGATTAGTGATCTTTTGCACTTGCTAAGTGCTTTCATTGTTGCAAAATTAGTTACAACACCTGCCCTGCCCCAACTGACAATAATGAATTAGGGGCTGATTAATGGATTTTAACTTCCAGCCTGGCTCCTGCTTGTCTCCCTTAGCTGTAATTCAGGACCTTTGTGGCATATGTGTAACTATTCTGAGGTTCAGAGCAGGGTCACATAATAGTTTCAACTGGCAACTGAACTCTGGAGGGGCCCCTCAGGAAGCACTACAGGAAATGGCTACTAATGATGTGCCTGAACTTTTGAACCTGGTAAGTAGTTACTTTCAGTTTTGCTAAGATCGTATTTCTGCAATTTTGCACTTATTCGCGGGGCGCGAACTCACGCGAACAGTGCGAGCAGCGCGAGCAAAATCCGCTGCTCGCGGATTTGCGGATTTTGCGGGAAATTCGCAAATCTCGCGGATTGCGGATTTCCCGAAAATCTGCAAAATCCGCGAGCGTAACGGATTTTCCGCCCATGCTTAGTTGGCACCTCCTGGATGAGTGCTTTCACTGGCATTCGACGTTCATGTAGCAGGCTCCTCAGATGCTTCCGGGCCTTAAAAGAATGGCTGAAATGGTTGCACATTTTTCGGCAGGTGGCCACTAACTCACACGCTGGACTGTCTTTATCACTCAAGAATTTTTTAACAACCAGGTTTATACAGTGCGCCAAACACGGCACTCTGAAATAGTGACCCAGATCCATGGCCTTAACTACATTGGCGCCATTCTCCGTGGAAACATAACCAATCTGGCGTTTTTTTGGGGACAGCCAGTGAAAGACCTTTGTGTTAAACTCATTCAAAATGTTTTCTGCTGTATGACGTTTCTCCAAGCCAAACATGGCTAGTGTTGCATGTTTCCGAGCAGCTTTAAAAACTTGGTCCGGGTCAACACCTGCGTTTAGCTTTGGTTTAACCCCTGAAAAAGAGACCCAGTGTGCAGTGATGCACATGTAATCAGCGCCTGCACCACTGGTCCACATGTCTGTTGTCAGATGTATAGTGTGAACAGCACTCTTCTGCAAAGCTGCCCCAATCACCTCCAGCACATCTTCATGTAGTGCTGGAACCGCAACTCTGGCAAAATAGAACCGGCTAGGAACCTTCCATTTAGGGCAGAGCGCTGCCACTAATTCTAGAAAACCAACCCCTTCTACAAAAGAAAAAGGGAGAAGGTCCAGAGCTAGCATTTTAGCCAGCTTAGTGTTATACAGATGCGTCAGTGGGTGGTTGCGATCATATGGCGCTGCTGAAAACAACATGGTTCTAATGTTGGCCTGGACCATGCTTTTACGGGATGATGATGATGATGACTTCTTTGACCCAGTTACGCATCTGATGAACTTTTTCGCATTGGTGTCTCACTCTCTCCCACACTCTTAGTGTGGCTCACAGGGGGTGTGCTGCTGACAGGGGTACTGGGTGTAAGTGAAGTGTTTGACACTTCTTCCTCCTCATCATCATCAGATGAAACATCAACGTTTTCTTGACTTGCAATTCGGGCTTCCTTGATCTCCTTTAGGTGCGCAAACCATTGGACAGCGTGCTGTCTCTTAAGATGAACTCTCTGGCCTCCGGTACCATAGTTGGTACCAAACTTACCACGACTAACTGCATGCTTACAAATGCTACAAATGGCGGAAGTTTTCCTTTTTTGGGCAAACACTGAAGAAGTCCCAAACTGCGGACTTGAAATGTCTCAAGGGGCCGGAGGAGGCGGCGATACTGGTGGCGGTCATGCTGCTAATGCCAGATGAAGTGGAGGATATGGATTGCCGAACTTTACTACGTTGTGCACTTTCACCACCACTAATTGAGGTCGAGGTGGATGGAGGTCTATTCTGGTGAGGAAGAAATATGGAAGCGGTAGGTGTTGGTGTACTAGTTAACTCCAATGATTGTGCTGTTGCCATTGCCTCCTCGTCGACAACATCATCACGCTCAGCAGCTTTTCGGGCTAGGGTCAAAATGTCTGTTTGCTGCATGCCCGCTGAGCCTGGAGTGATGTGTATGATGACTGCGTTGTTGTCGTGAGAGTCTTCATCAGCAGGAGCATACGCCACTTCTTGTTGAGCGTCATCATCACACTCCATAAGTACGAGACTTTTGGGGACCTTCCTTTTCTGCTTAGCTACCTTTGTCAGATAATGGTGTGCCTCACTCTCAGACGGCAGTGGTGGTGGTTCCCAATTTTGATCCGTATCATTAGAAGGAGGTGGGCTTGAAGAAGATGTAGATACCACCCTTGATCTTTTCCTTGCTAGGGATGTGGAAGACAATGAATGATCATCAGGAGGAGTGGCTTCCTCAAATGATACCTCGGCTTGATTGTCGATTTCCTGATGTGCCCCTACTTCGGGAGGAACAACTATTGTGGGCACTTGTGACCCTCCATGCACCTCTGCTTGCGCATCTCCTTGCGCTGCCTCTCCTTCCACATGCACTTGGGCTTGCACTTGCCCATGTGGTTGTTGTTGCGGCTGTGGTTGTTCAACACTCGTCAGATGAGTTACAACAACCTGTGTTGATTGAGGGACATTGCTGCTACTTTCTTGCGATGAGCCAACATCACTGGTTGATGGTGATTGAACAACTAGACTAAGTGCCTCTGCAGCACTCAAGGGCTTGGACTTAAGTTGGCGTGGTGGTGGTGGAACTGAACCCAATGGTGCAGGGGGTGCTGCTCCCAGCTTGGTCCCCATCAGATCCCGCTGCTGCTGCAGGAGTACTTTTTTTTTTACCCCCAAAAAATCTGGCGGGCGGCACACCAGTCTCCTTGGTAACTTGCTTCTTCTGCTCCTTACTGGCAACTTTCTTGCTAGAGGAGCTACGGGGAACTTTTTTTGGGGCCATCTTCTTCAGAGGTCAGAACAGCAGGCCGCAGTTGCACGAGTTGCAGAGTTTTCTGTGGCCAGACGTGACGTTGCGTGACGTTATGCTGCACACACACACCGCTGCAGGACTTCTTCCTGGCACTGGTGGTTCTCTTGAGTCTTGTGCACCTAAAAGCAATGGAAGACAGAGGAACATCAGTTCAGTTATACACCCCAAAAACTCGAAAACCACATAAAAATCAGCACAATCCCATGCCATCCAAGCCCTCCATGATGTTTAAATTCAAGACACCCCACAGAAAGACTAGGCCCATGCACCACTCACTACCCCTGGTCAAAAGGCCCCAACAACAGCCCAAAAAAATTGAAAAACACAGAAAAATCAGCACAATCCCATGCCATCCATGCCCTCCATGATGTTTAAATTCAAGACACTCCACAGAAAGACTAGGCCCATGCACCACTCACTACCCCTGGTCAAAAGGCCCTAACAACAGCCCAAAAATCGAAAAACACAGAAAAATCAGCACAATCCCATGCCATCCATGCCCTCCATGATGTTTAAATTCAAGACACCCCACAGAAATACTAGGCCCATGCACCACTCACTACCCCTGGGCGTAATGGTTGAAAGCTAGGCAAAATGGGTGCAGGCCTGAGAACACTGCCAGCACTCAAAATGGCCCCCACCCACATGGCCTGTCCCCATGAACACCCCAAAAAAGTCGAAAAACACAGAAAAATCAGCACAATCCCATGCCATCCATGCCCTCCATGATGTTTAAATTCAAGACACCCCACAGAAAGACTAGGCCCATGCACCACTCACTACCCCTGGGCATAATGGTTGAAAGCTAGGCAAAATGGGTGCAGGCCTGAGAACACTGCCTGCATTCAAAATGGCCCCTTGCCTCCCAGCACATGGCCAGGGCCTGCCTGTACCAGCACTCAAAATGGCCCCCACCCACATGGCCTGTCCCCATGAACACCCCAAATAATCGAAAAACACAGAAAAATCAGCACAATCCCATGCCATCCATGCCCTCCATGATGTTTAAATTCAAGACACCCCACAGAAAGACTAGGCCCATGCACCACTCACTACCCCTGGTCAAAAGGCCCCAACAACAGCCCAAAAAATAAAAAAACACAGAAAAATCGGCACAATCCCATGCCATCTATGCCCTCCATGATGTTTAAATTCAAGACACCCCACAGAAAGACTAGGCCCTTGCACCACTCACTACCCCTGTTCAAAAGGCCCCAACAACAGCCCAAAAATCGAAAATTCCAAAATTGTAGTTGCAGCAACTGTAATGCCCCAAACAAACTTACTTGTGAAATTTCTAATCCAAAAGTGATCCAAAGAAAGTCAAAAAGGCCTCAAATCCAAATATCCAGCAGCATCCACAAAAAGTAATCCTTCCAGGTCAAGATCCGAATGAAAGTGACCAGCACATGAAGAAAGCACTGGGAGGAGCCTGCTGGACAGGAACAGGAAGTTGGAGACTGTGGGGCACTTCCTTCCTCCCACCCCCCCCCCCAAAATGGACTCCTTGCAAAAAAAAGTGCAGGCAAATGTCAACCTGAGGAGTTATTCTGATAAAAATCATCATTTTCAGAAGGTTTATGCTGCTTGCTGGTGGATTCCTTGTGCTGAATTGCACATTCTGTAATTTCGCAAGAGCGAGATTGTTGCTGCCCGCCGCATCTACGTGTTCGCAATTGCGAACTCTCGCGATGCGTGCTGTGCAAGGTGGCAAGCCGCGATTACGTAATCGCGGTCGCCAAACTCCCGCGGGATCCCGCAGCAAGATCCAAAATGGCGCAGCACTCGCAAAATATCGAGAAAAACAACTCGGCAAACGCTGAATGACAGTAAGTGAACGCCGCACGCCGCAATATTGTATCACCACAAATTTTTTTTTGCGGATTTTCGGTAAATCGCGAGAGTTCGCGGATTGCGAATTTACCGAAAATCCACGAAATCCGCGAGCGGGACGGATTTTCCGCCCATGCTTACACCTGTTGCCTTTAACTGGTATTGTATACGGTCCTGCTAGTGTTCTGGATACCCCGCCCACTACAGTGACGTGCACAGTGGAGGCATGGAAGAGGATGGGGCAGCGACTGCGGGCACAGATGCTCTACGCGCCCCGAATGCCCCTTTCCTAGCACCCTCAGATAGCGTTATTTCAAGAAGTGGGCTTCCGCAATATGTGTCGTTGACTCAATATAGATACATGGGGCGACCTATTCCCTGGAGGAGTCTTCCGCTCACTGGAGCAATTCTTTGGTGAACACCCCCAGCCCTTTGGAGGTGTTTTATTATATCCGGCTGCGAGAAGGATTGAACACAGTGCTCCCGGATTACCCCAATGAACCCCCTTGTACGGCTCCCCTTAATGTGGTTCTGAATAGCGCAGATGGCACACATTTGGTGTCTAGTATATACAGCAGCATACGAGGCAATATACCAGCAGTTGTGGGTATGACTAGGGTGCGTTGGTCTGAGGATCTTGGCAGAGAGGTGACAGATGGAGTACTGCTGCAGACTTGCAGGGACTTTGCTGTCAAGTTGCCGTTTTAAAATAATCCATTATAAGTTTTTACATAGAATGTATTACACCCCGGCCCGAAAATTTCCGTTTCACCTCACAGACTCAGATTGTTGTGAACGATGTAAGCAACCTGGTGCTGGCTTTATGCATTTGTCATGGGAGTGTCCGCAGGTGAGGCTATACTGGGGGCAGATTCACGAGGCGCTGGAGCTTATGATAGATGACACGATAGAGATGGAGCCACTTATGTTTTTATTGGGCTATACGGCAAAAATCCCGAGGAGTAGCCGAAAATTTACCAATGTAGCATTATTATTGGCCAAAAGACGACTGGCGTGCAGATGGGGAAGGGGGCGCGCCCCCAAGTTTAAGGAATGGATGCAAGACATGGTGTACTGTCAGGAGCAATATGGGATGTACTCGGAAATGCAATTGATGACATCCAAACCGGCAGACATCTGGGGCCCGCTGCACACTTACCTCATGCAGACGGCGACTCAGTCGACGGATAGCGCCCTGTCGGACTCAGAGAGAACATGTAACCAAACATGATCACTAGTCCTGATAGATTCATGCCACGTCCACGTAATGGACCCACTGGGGAGTTTACCACCCCTCTCATATGACCTGCACCAGGCAAAATATGGGGTACTCACAGTGAGAGCATTTCCTGAGATCCAGTTAGGAAGGGATACCTACGCATTTAGTGAGAGCCGGGACAATACTGTCCCAGGCAGGTGTAATACGCACATGACGCACCTAGAGAGATACCCTAGTCATGGTGAAACACACTGACAATAAATCGGTAAGATTGAAAACATATCTCCGCGTATTTGGTAGCATGAAATTACTGCATCGATACTTGAGAAATGCAGGTCTGCATGTGCTAAGCAAGGAGAGAGAGATATGTATTGCATGCTAAGTATTTGGTCTGCGCATTTGTATTGTTGTGTCCATGTTGCTTCACCTTTCTTGACCTTGCCATATCTGGCATAAGGAATATACTGGACCTAGCTCATTACGCGGCCGGCCGGAAGTGGTTGTAGTCGGCTTGCTGTGTTAGTCTATTGTTCAAAATAACTCACATATTGAGGCTTAATGATTGCGATAACATGCTGCCGGCCATGCTGTGATTGTGGGCGTAAGCTGTGTATATGTGCACAAATGTTAATAAAGGTTTTTGAAAATTTAAAAAATAATAATAATAAAATAAAAGACAGTAATGACATTTTCAAAAACAAATGGTGGAAAAGTCTTTGCTCACCTTTATTTAAATAAAGGTTATCATTAGATAGATCATGAAGAAGATTGCAGGTACATTACAACCTTTTCTGGACATGTTTGGCTGTTTCGATACAAAAGGCTAAGCTTTTGGTGTGTCATCCACTGCATAACTGTTTCAAGGCATAATTTGACGCATCATACAGCCTGTCATGAATGTGTTCAGTTACAGCGATTACATATTGTTTTTCAGAGCTACACAAAAGGAGCACGACAAAGCTCACACAAGTATGTTGTTTTCTTGCAGAAGCAGGTTTGACTTTGAATGCAGACAAGTGTGAGTTTCATAAGACAAAGCTAAAATGATTTGGCCATATCTTTTCTGATGGGGGTATAACACCAGATCCTACTAATGCGCAAGTGCTGCCACATACTGATCCCCCACAACATGTTTCTGTGGTGCATTAATTTCTTGGCATGGCCAGTTACTGTTACAGATGCATACAAGACATTGCCACTTTTAGTACTCTGTTCAGAGACTTCATTCCATTTGTTGCATGATGTGAGAAAAAGTTTAGGAAAATCGAACAAGCCATTAAGAATGCTACTGAAGTCGCATACTTCAATCTGAAGCTTCATACAGAGGTTGTTGTTGGCGCTAGCCTTGTCGGGTTAGGTGCTATCTTTGCACAGAACATCATTCACCCGAATGCTCGAAGGCATATTGTGGCATATGCAAGTAGAAGATTGTCCCAAATAGAATCTGCTTACTTATAACCCAAAAAAGAAAGCTTAGCTGTGGTATGCGCTTGGGAACATTTCCATATACTCCTGTACAGAAAACCTTTTACGCTGGTAACTGATCATCAAGCTTTACCAGTGATGATGAATATCAAAAATTCAAAATTGTCAAGTTGAACTGTCCATAACTCAGGAAGGAATTATACTATTAGGTTTGAGAATTCTGATTCTGGAGAGTCTGCAACAGGGACCAATTCGGTAGCCCATGTAGGACATCATGGAATCAGCCAACTTCAGCCATTGATTTTCATGTATTTTTCAGGTTTAAATAGATTGTTCATCAAGGCAATATCATTTCATGGATAGTGACATTGGTCCATTTGGCTCAATAGGCTTTGATAATGGGGATCAAGCATCCTATTTTGGACTAGGGCTGACATGTGCTCTTTGATGTGTTACTTTGCAGACACAAACACATCTTAATTACTTGTTTTTTGATTTTTTGTTCAGGAAGTGTTTGCTATATGAATGCCTTAGCATATTTTAAAGACATAAAGCTATTCTCCATTTGCCTTCGAACATTTGTTTGCTTTCCAGGTAGTCATGACAACATGTTGGATTTATAGCTCTTTTTTCTCAAAAAAGAAGTATATATACATACATACATTTTCTTACAGATGGAAAAAAATAATTACCATTGTCAAAAGTGTGTACTTTGCAATATATTTCTGTGTGCGCCTTCTTGGTTCACTATATACAAGCAGACGTTATCTTGTGACTGTTTATCACAACACTCCTCTTTGAGGGTACAGCTTAACTATCCTAATACAATCTGGTGAGGAAAGGGGCCCCATCTCAGAAGGATAAAAGTCTGAGATGACATGCCGAATTTGAACTTGTGACTATGAGATCAAAATCAAACTCGGGGAGGGGGTCCATTATTCCACAGAGCAACCATACGCAATTTATGATGTTCATTTTCTGGCTCTAGCCCTTGGCATATGTGCTGTTCCTGTTGTTCGAAGTTGTTGGGCAGCTGCAGTCCATGTGCAAACACTGGTTGACTGTGTTCTTTGTCTGTTATGAATGTTATCATTGTTATATGGTAATGGTGGGACTGCTGTGATGAATTCTTTATTTGCAAGACCAAAGATTCACAAAATTCGGGTATAATCCAATGTTCTCTAGAGATAAAGTTATTAGACAGCTGAATTTAGTTGCCAGTTAAGTAAAAAAAAAAACATGTCGTAGGATGTTATCTTGTTGGTAGGATACAAATGATAATGTAATATACTTTATCTATTTAATAATATTACCACCATACTTCACTGGGCATGAAGAGCTTAGATGTGTGCAGAGTGCACGTGTCCCTGTTTGTAAGGACCTCGGGAGGTTAAAGGTCAATTAGTGAAACAGTGAACAGTGAAATAGTGTTTCAACATTTGTTGCCCTGTTGGCGGACCTTGTTGTGCAGCGCGAATTGTAGTGTCACTGGAGGGTATTTTGTTTGACAGCTGATTGCCTGTACCCGTATGTGGTCCTGCCTGCATCCGTATGTGGTCCTGTCTGCATGGAGGTTAGTGACCTGCAAGGTGTTATGTTGCCAGTCATGCCTTCTTGCAGTCGTCATCTTAGTTTTTACTCCCTGTGTGACAGCTTACTATGTATGTGGGAGTTTGACCTATCCTCAATTAGCAAAATTGCCTTCTTTTCTTAGTCTCTAATTTCTTGTTTGTCGGTTTAAGTAAAATACATTTACACAGACGGAAAGGAATTCGAGTATGAAACAGTACATTGTTGTCAAGAGCAACATAAGGCATATTTTTCCGAAAATAGCAATATTTGACGTTGCATTATTAGAAAAAGCACAGATAAAATTCTGTCGCTATTGCAGGCACTTTTTTGTGTATGAGTCTATTTTGCTCTCTTTTTTTCAAATTCCAAGTAGAAAATGTATCCAGAATGTAACAAGCTCAAATATCCACCGCGGAAAAGCTGTTGCT
The DNA here is from genome assembly GCF_964263255.1 of Lissotriton vulgaris. Taxonomy (NCBI): domain Eukaryota; kingdom Metazoa; phylum Chordata; class Amphibia; order Caudata; family Salamandridae; genus Lissotriton; species Lissotriton vulgaris. Next base: position 1,871,129,522 of record NC_141685.1, on the reverse strand, counting down.
TTCTTCACTTAGTGAAGTTCAGTTTTCCCCCTTTTGAAAATTGGAATGTACCCATGGGCATCGTTGACGTACAGACCCACAAACAATCTCAACTTGTCATCTGGCAAACAAGAAATACCTGTCTAGGACTTGCAGAAATAAAACAACCTGCACTCAGAAGCTAGTAAGCATGGGTTTTTTAAAAAGTTGCAGCTAAACATAGCACGAATGCTCAGCTGCGATAATAACATTATCACAAGACATAACCATGGACGGCTGTTCATGACAGTAAATCATCGCAGACCCATGACAGATATGTCAAAGTAATGAACAAATGTTGTGGGGCAGTGCGAGGACACCCATCGACTTCCCATGTTTTGTTCCTTGTTATACGTGATTTGGAACTCTGGCATGTTTAGGTCTCACATGAGCTGTTGCGAGGCATTTTGTTACCTTCCAAATGGGGTTAAAGCCCGCCCATTACCTACCATTGCCTGCCTTCATTGTCACTCTCTTTGCTTTGGTAGGGTTTCCTTCCTCTTCTTGGGTTGCCCCTACCCTGAAGCATGGATGCAATCCAGTGTCCTTTCCCCGATGGCTTTTTCAGGCGCAACTTTTTCCTTCTTATTTAAGTACTCTGCAAGGGTTTATGTGTTTTCAGCTGCCTCCGTTGTGTACTTCTCACCCCTTTGCGACCATCCCCTATCCCCATCTCCCTACAGCTCAAGCTCATTTGTCCGTATGCTTCCGCCGCACCTCACAAACACCCTCCATGGTTTGTGTACTTCTCTGTTTGCTTTCCCAGCTCCTCCCTCCCACTCTCTGGTGCCCACATGCTCCTTGCCCACCCTACACTGTTGTTGTGCTTGCCTCAGCCCTGCTGCCCATCCTTTATTTTTCGTGCCCAAGCCTCTCCCACCCAAACTCCATTATCTGTTTGCTTGCCCTACCCCTTCCACCCACCCTCTGTTGTCTGTATGCTTGCCCATGCCCCTACCAGCCACCCTCCATTGCCCGTGTGCTGGGCCTATGCCCTACTGCCCACAATCCATTGTCAATGTGATTGCCCTAGCCTCTACCAACCACTCAATGTTGTTATCGTGCATGGCTACAAAATCCATTTGCTCTCAAGGGCAAGAACTACTGGCTTTGCCAATGCTTGGCACCTCTGCTGTGGGTATGTCATGTCCAAAAAACGTGACCCATCCCCAAGTAGTTTTTAAAAACAGCACTCTTTTACCCCCTCAACACAGCTCCTGTGCTGGTGCTCTCATGGCATGAAATGGCAGCAAGACCTGTAAAAATGTTTCTAACCCACTTCTAATAACTGTGTAAAGCTAATCAAAGGAAACATGTCCTTCTGGTGAAGGGTGAGAGATGAAAAGTTTAGAGAATTCCCGTGATCCAGCGCGGCTTCCAGAAAACACCTGCAAACCATCACCGTACTCCCTGGGAGATGTTCACACATTACTCATCAGTGGGGCCCATAACACTGCGAGTCATTCATACACACATTCATCCTACTCCCAGGATTGGTGAAGACTAGAGGAGGGCTGCTGGATTTAAGCGCAGTGTCTCATTTCATACTAACATTTTATACACTATATACATCTGCAGTTTATCAATATTACCATGGTTTTATTTCAAGAAACATTAAAACACCTTGCCAATATTGTCAATTGATGTGCTAGTAAAAGCTAACTAATAGATAACAAGCCCAGCTTAATTCTCCATTTATTTAATTTTTATTTAGATATTTAGGGCCAGATGTAGGTGTCCAAATACCGGTTGGAAACGGCCGAAAATACCGATATTCGGCCGTTTCCGACCAGTATTTGGACATTGGTATGTAGGGGCCTTAAAAACATACCGATTCAGTAATTTTACCGATTCGGTAATTACCGAATCGGTAATTTTCTTATGTAGGTAGCACTTTTAACAGTGCTACAGGGCCTTTAGAATTCGTTATTTACCACCCAATACCATTGGGTGGTAAATAACGAATTCCTGTGTACATGCACATCTGTGCATGTACACCTGTGCCATGTGGCACACATACATGCCCTAAGGGAATGTATGTGTGTCACATTGCACACAAGCCACAAATAGGGGTGCAACAGGGTGTCAAAGTGACACCCTGTCCCCCTTGGCAATTCGGTAATTTTACCGATTCGGTAATTACCGAATTGGTATTTGCTATTGATTCCTATGGGCTTCAAGGCCCATAGGAATCTATGGCAAATACCAGTTCGGTAATTACCGAATCGGTAAATACCGAATCCTACCGATTCGGTAAAAATTTACGAATTTTTACCTACATCTTATTTACCGATTCCTAAATACCGAATCGGTAAAATTCGACATTTATGAATCGGTAAATAAGATTTACCTACATCTAGTCCTAAATCTCCTAGCATGACCTTACTTTTATTCACATTATTTCAATAATCATGTAAACATTTAATAACCTAGAGAGAAAGAGAAGTTCAAAACATTTATATTTATTAGGTTAACAGTTCAGGAAAATAAGTAAAAATCATATTACTAAGATTCCAGGCCACGGACATCAACATAAGGACAGAATAGTTCCCAAAAACCACCTCTCTATTCTTTCTTGATGTTCACCTCCCATCAGGACTCCGCACCCATTCAAAACGTTAAAGTCCAATAAAATGTCAAAGTCTTTGCACCGTAGGAAATGTTCTTTAATCCGACAGCATGTTGTGGTGCGAAATAAAATCGAAAAGCAAGCTTTTTTCTTACTTCCAAACGCCCTCTTTTATACCCTTTCTACCTAACTTATCTATCTAAGATTGGTAACTTTTAGGGTCATTCTTATTGGTGGAATCAAGGGGTGGATGAGCATAACCTCATCTCCTCATTGTCCATATTTCCACCAAGTCATCGTTATAATCAAAAAATAACGTCTTAATTGTCCTTTAGCAGTTCTTTCCGCTTGTGCCCTTTAAGTTGCTATTTCACATTATTTTCCCATGCTCACGATGCGGACATACAAATTGTTGGTACTAGCTCGAATGTCCAGGCCACGCCGACCTTGACCCATGCTGTACAGGCACAGGCTGCTTGCACTTCTCTTGAGCACAGTCGCACATGCGTACATCATCACAATCTCGGAGTCTCGAAACCCTCCATCTTTTTGTTGGCTGCATGGGCCATAATGGGAACTATTATAGAAACAAACACAATTAAACATTAATTTTCAAAGTCTAGCCCTTCTGTGTACCGCCCCCATTCTAAGGTAACCTTGTTAGTTATTACCTAGCAATTCAGCTATGTATAAGCATGGTTTACTCACCATTCTCCATCATTTCTGCCACATTTAAACATACCGAAAGCATATACACACAGATTTTAGTTAGATTTTGACATTTGTGCACAGGATAAGTGTAACAAATTCACTTAATTAGTAAGTTATAATTCACAACAAAAGCAAATTATTATCCCACGTGTATTTTTGTGTGTGCATTCTATTCTATGTTGGTTATTTCCAAAACCACACGATTAGTTCATATTACTGTTATGGGGAAGGGATTTCACGAGGGGTATACACAAATTTGTGTTTTCATCCTCGCTCCATCACCCGCAATGTCTTCCTTTCATCCAGCTAGCAGGCATAACTGAAAATATGGGAGCTTCTGCTACATACCCCATGTCGGTGGTATTAAATATTGCTGCAGTATTAATTTGGGACTCAGATTTGGTGAACGCAATTAACACAACCAAATATATGGTCTAAATGTAAATTTACCTCAATTGCTTTGATGTGTGCGGCCCTAGTTACTTTTGAGACATAGGATACTGCGTGCCTTTTTCAATTGGAGTTGTTTGATGAGATTCATAGTTTTCGAAAAACTTTCCATGCCTCCTGCACCTCAATGTGGATAGATCAGTTTCATCTCACTCCTTTTGAAAGACATCTGCTACTCGGAGCTTCAAGTGAAACACATATAATGTCCAAGGTAATGGATTGAATCTGACCCGCGTGTACTGCCTGATCATTTGTATTGAACAGACAGCATCACAATTCGTATTTTTAAGGAGTGGTCCAAGGTTTACCCAGAGTCTCTAAAGACCAGCATGACCTCCTGGGACAGTGTGGTGTGGAGAATGAAGTCTCTTAATTCAGAATGAGATGAATGTTAAGGAGTGGGCAAAGTCAGGAGGCAGGGAACAGCTCCTTAAATTTTAGTTATGTCATCCTTTATGTATTTTCACAACCAACACCTTCTGGAAGAATGTTGGTGTAAGAATAGGAGTAGAGTATATGACATTTTTTAGGGAATGGTTTAGACTGCATTGACTTTTAAAGAACCTTTTACTTCTCCTACTTGGATTTCGGTACTTACTTGGAACCACACAAGATCCTGATACTTCCCTCCCTGTTTTTAGCATACTTTGCAGTGCCTGCTCCTTTCACAGCGGAGCTTCTCTGCAAAGGCTTTCGGCCTTACTTGAGGTTTGGACGCAGCCTTTTGTACTGCCATATTTAGAGCTCTCTGCCAGCCTGGAGGAGATCTCTGTGCCTTCAGAGGAGCCGCCTCTACGGTGGCTTTCTTGCAGGATCTTTAGCTTTGCTGAGTGGCCACCATGTTTCATGTTGCTGCTCTGCAAACTTTTTTGTTTTTTCAAAATCAATACCACAAAGCGAGAGTTTGTTTTTGAAAAGCAAACAAATAATGGCCATTACATCCTATAAGGTTTTTCGTAGGATGAGGGAGTTAAACCTATTTCTCTGTTCTGTACCACCAGGCTATTCCTAACGGTCCTCACCAGGGGAAAATGTATATCAGAACTTATACCCTAAATAGGACAGACAGTCTTATGTCTGTGGGGCTCTCGGTATAAGGTTTAAGCTGACAGAGAGTTAGAACCAACAGTTTGGTGGACAGGGTACACCACGATGTTTGCAGTGCCCTGTCAGCCAAACTCTAAATATGTATCTTTGGCCAATAACTGGTGAGTTGGTTTTCTTTCCTGGAGCACAGTGCTATTTTGAGTTCTTTCTGCTAGACGACTGGCTGCTGGAGGAGCCTACTTTAATAACCCTTGGGCTGAGAATATGAAAGCTGCCTAGCACAAGAGTTATTGGTGAGCACACACAATCGGTACTAAGAGAATTGAGGACAGAGCAACCTGTGATGATGATCTGTGACAAAAAAGGATGCTATAAAAGCCATCAAGGTAAGATTGATTTGTGACTTCCAGACTTCATTTCAATGACAACCAATTCCAATTCCAAAAATTCTTTATTTCGGCCGCATAGGCCATAAAAGATACAGTAAAATACAGTACATATATACACAATAAAATGGAATGCATACATTACACAATATTTACATATAAAAAGGCTAGAGGGTCTGCATGAGGTAAGGAAACACAGTGGCACCAATTCAGGGGGACATTTTCTTCCTTATTAACCAAGCTGCCATTAGAAATTTTGATACCGCAAAAACAATGTGTCCCAGGGTGTTGGTTTTCATAACCCTGTATGCTTGTAGGTATTCCCGAAAACCCAGGTTTCGGCACAGAGGTGCAATCCAACGCTTCCTGGGATTCTGGTATGCGTGGCAAACAAACATTATATGCAAATCATCTTCATTCTTGGTTTTACAACAAGGACAGAGTTTGTCACCCCCAGTGAGCCATTTGTGGGTAAATACTTTGGTGGGGAGTGTGCCAAACCTCCATTGCAGGAACAATTTCCTCGCCAAAAGAGGAAAGATAAAATCCATAAAAGGTTCAAAAAGGTAAGAATTTTTGGACTCCATAAAACGACTCGTCAGGGTGCCGGTGCTATGAGCATTGTCCATGTCAGCCAAGTTTTTGTTTTTGTACAGCTGGGCAAGAGTTTTGCGTGCGATCCTTTGGCAACCCTGAACTGGATCATCCCAGAGGTCTGGCAAGTTCAAACTGGACAATTCTGATTTAATAAAAGCCAGCCAGGGGATTTTGTTACTGCCATTCAACCTCAGTACATGGATAAGGTCCTGTCTATAGTGGTGCAGTTCCTCAGTGGACCATATCCGGTGCCAGAACTTCACGGGTTTGGACAAAAGATCTTCAGCGATGGAGTGTAGGCCCAAATCCAATCTTAGGGGGAGGAGTGGCGTTCCCTGCGGGAGAGCAAGTAGGCGTCTCAAGAATGTATTTTCCACCGCTAACAATGCCTTCCCTGCTTTGTAACCCCACAGCTCGCTGCCATACATGGCTGCTGCCTTCGCTTGGGATCTATAGGTTTCAAGGGCCGGGCTTACAGGCTTAAAGGTGGATTTATTTGCCACCTTCAGGAGTGCGCCCGCTAGCTGGGATAGTTTCAGCCTTGATCTCGCTATCTGACAGTCCCAGGCCAGGTTTTCTTGTAATGTTACCCCCAGATAGACAAAGGTCGAGACCCTCTCAAGACTAACTTCCCCCAGTTTTGGGTTGGATCTGGTTCTGGCAGGGGGATTAAAGATCATAAACTTAGTTTTTTCTGTGTTGACCTCCAACCCGTGTTGCCGACAGAAAAGGCCAAAACCATTCACAATCCTCTGGATCCCCATAGGGGATTTGGAAAGCAGGAGGGTATCATCAGCAAACATGATTGCCGGAACCCTCCTGCCTGCCAATACCGGGGCATCATTGTCCTCAACAGTGTCAAGATGTTGAATGACACTGTTAATGAAGAGGCAGAAGAGGGTTGGCGCCAAGACACAGCCCTGTCTGACTCCTCTAAGGACAGGGAATTTGCCCGAGAGCTTACCATCCCTCCCACACCTTACTTGGGCATAGTTGTTCTCGTGGAGCCTGATGATAGTACTAAGAAGGTGTGGGGGCACTCCTAGCTTCTGCAAAACCTCCCAAAGTTTCCCTCTAGGGACTAGGTCAAAGGCTGACCTCAGATCCACGAAGACCATGTACAGTCTTCCACCCTCTATGGTAACAGTCTTCCAATATAGGAGAAGAAGGCGGAAGATCTGGTCCATGGTCGACGTGTTCTTTCTGAACCCAGCCTGAAGGGGGGTCATGATGTCATTGTCCTCCACCCAGTCCAGGAGGTGATTAAGGATGAGGCGCGCAAAGAGCTTTTGGGGTACGTCTATTAGGCTAATGGGCCTATAGTTGGCGGGGAGCAGAGTAGATCCCTTCTTGTGGATCGGAACAATCTCTGCCCCCAGCCACGACCCGGGGATTGACATACCTCCTAGGATGGCATTAAAAAGAATAAGAAGGTATGGGCCCCAGATGTCCAGGTGGTGCCTAAACAAATCCCCAGGTAGCCTATCTAGACCCGGCGCCTTCCCTGCTGATAGTTGCTTCAGGGCTGCCTCCACTTCCCCCAGGGATAATTCCAATTCACAGTCCTGTGTGCCACAGGGCGCAACCAGAGCTGTGACAGGGCAAGGGTTGGTATCTTGATAAAGTTCCCCAAAATGGGCCTCCCAAACCTCGGGGGCAATATTGGGTTCTACTGCATTTTTGAGTTCCCCTATGCCATTATTAACAAGGGCCCAGAATTTGCGGGAGTCCCTAACTTTTAAGGCATCATGAAGATCATGCCAATGGTTCCAGTCCCACTCAGTCCTGGCAGACGCCATCACTGCTTTATAGTGTTTCCTATGGGCGCGCACCTTGGCCTTATTTGACCCCTCTTTTATTGCAGCAATGAGCTCAGACTTTGCTGCCCTACAAGAGGAGGTGTACCAGGTTGGAACATGGGTCTTGTTCTTTCTATTTGGCACCAGCGGGTGGAATACCTCAGCCAAATCTCTTACAAGACCCTGGTGGATATCACCCAGTTTCTCATTGTATTCCGGGGTTCTTGGTGCGTTTAGCAGTGCATCCACCTCCATAAACCTTGGGAGTGCCAACCCGTATAGTTTGCTAATGGCCTCTTCTGAGCTCACAAGTTTTCCCTATTTAACCCGTCGCCTGCTGGTTGTGAGAACCAAATCCCCCTCATCTCCCCCTGGGTTTTCTACCACTTTTCCCGCTACATGGGGAGGCCACTGGATATTTAAACACAGGGCATTATGATCGCTATCTGACCTGTTTATTACCCAAAAGTCGAGGACTTTAGGCCAGAGTGTAATGTTCACCATGATGTAATCTAGCCTCGACTCGTGACCCCTCCTATTAAAAGTGCACACTGAGGGAGTATCGGAAAGGGTGCGCCCATTACAAGCCCTCAGTGCGTAGTTCAGGGTAAGGGACATAAGTTGTATTGCAAGGGGGGACCAGGCTTTGGGATATGGGGAGGACGAGGGTGGGACTCCCCAATAGTCATCCTCAGCCGTGAGGGCACCCTCCGACATGCCCTCAAGGGGTTCAAAGTGGCAGTTGAAGTCTCCTCCAAGCACCACCTTGAGGTCTCCCGGGAGCTGCCCCAGGAAGGAGGAGAGGTCGTTTAGGGTTGGGGATTCATTTGGCGCGGCAACCGGTCGGGAGTAGACATTCACAATGGCCCATGATGGTTTACCAGGCCATGTGAGCCGAACACACTGGATGTCCTGCGAGGACGTATGTACCTGTTCCGCCTGGCATCCGGTGTGACTCGCAATCCAGATTGCCAGCCCGCCTGACGGCCTCCCCCTCCCACCCCATTTGGCAGGAATTTCAAATACATCAAACCCATTCCTGGATACAGTGTCCCGCGCCCACGTTTCTTGAAGGAGGAGGATGTCGCTACTGGCCACTAGATGGTCCCACTCCGGTGTGCCTTCCTTGTTTGCAATACCCGCCACATTCCACGAAACAATTCTCAGGCCCTGATCTGTGGGTAGAGGGCCTTGACCCACAGTGGGGGATTGCGTAGGGACTATGGGTGGATGAATTCCTGGCACGATGGTAAATGGACCAGCCAGCTCGTCCCCCCCGGGTTGCAGGATGTGGCCAGTCCCGGTGTTGTGAGAAGTCCCCTGTAAGCCCAGACTGTCACCACTGTTAGGTGGTCGATCTCTGGCGTTAACCTGCGGGGTGTATTCAATTGCAGGGGCTACAGTCACTCCCACCCGACTTTGCGCCTTGGCTTTAGCATTAACCTGGGGGCCAAGTTCAGTTACAGGGGCTCTGCTCTCTCCCACCCGCCTACGAACCTCATCTACCATCTTTCCCGAGCCAGAAGAGGTCTCACTGGATTGTAGTCAGTCGACCTGGTCTAGGCAGGAGAATCTGTTGTGATGTATGAAGTTTACCTGGGCATGTGGAAGGTGATGCCTTGGTCTATAGCGTGAGCCATCCACAGCAAAGCCCACTCTAGTCCACCCCTTCTCCCCCCTTGCCTCTGTGTTACTTGCATTTGGGTAGAAGTACGAGAGGGGGACTAATTCTATGTTGGACTTGTCAGGCCTTGCAAGCCAATTAGAGATGTAGTTGGCTACGTGGGGGCTTTTAAAACTTATGATGATGCAATCCCCGGCCCTATTCTTTGGGGTGTGACCAATCCAAGGGATCCTCCTAGCCATCAGGACCTCGCCTTTCAGGTTAGGAGGCAGCGGCCTGTTGATGCTAAGCCAGCTTATCACCTTGTTTCGTAACGAGTCTTGGGGCTCCCTCATATCACCAGTTAACTCAGGTACTCCCACCATAATTACCGTGTATGGGACAGCTTCTGGGGGCAGGTTGACCACCCTGCGCCTATCACAGTGGGGAGCGGGACCATCAGTAGAGCCATTTGTAGGGATCACTGCTCCCCCAGTCTGTGGCGCTGGAAGTTGCTTTGATCTCCTTGGGGCCGGAACAGGGGGCCTGGGAGCCGAGGGCAACAAAGGGGGCGCCTGAGGAACAGGCGCACCGTCCGTGCCTGGCAGCACCGCATTAGCGCCCTGTGACGGTGCAGCGGACCGCAGGCTATTCACCAGGGAGGCCCGGGGGACTGGAGGGGGGTTAGTCACATTTGTGGCTGTCCCAGGGCTTTTCCTTAGATGACTGCTTTCCAAGGCCTTCAGTCTGGACTCTATGGCGTCCAGTTTAGCTGCAATAGGGGTTAACAAGTTCCTCATAATGTCAGTGAGTGTGTTGACTAATGAGTCAGTGCTAGTGGAAGTGGAAGTTGCCCCACCAAAAATAAAAGGGCCCGTGTGCAAGGGTAGGGAAGCAGGAGCTGGAGAGCCCATGCGATTCGACCTGGACCCAGATAGGTTGAGGTCAGGAGAAGCAGAAATATCTATGCTGTCAGTCTGATTTGGCTCTGTTGTGTCGACTTTGGCCCTCTTTGCCTTCTTAGCTTTCCTGGACCTTTTCCTTTTGGGGGGGTGTTCTACTATGCTGCCTACATCATCTATGGGCAAGTCGGCCTGCCCTGGGTCTTGCAGGACTGTTCCCCTGCTTTCCGGAATGGTAGTATGGTCAGAGATCCCAGATAGCCGGGAGGAGTTCCTGTCCCTCTGCGTCAAGGGAGTTCTTAACTGCTGAAGGACCGACTCAATCGTCTGATCAATGCTGTCCATTAGTGACATGTGGGTGGCATCCAGTGTGATCGGTGTACTAGCGTCTGTGGAAAAGGTATCCCCCTGATCCAGAAACACACTTTCCGGGCCCATCTCGAGGTGCGCCTCAGGGATTGACGAGCATTTACTAGCTAGATTGCTCGTCTTTGGGAAAAAAATTTCCAGAGTGCTTGTACCTTGTTGGGCAGACTTACTTCGTGAAGTTCTGGTCGCCATGATGGAGTATGTAAGGGGAGCTACAAGGCCCGGGGCGTCAGAGGGGTGGCCCGGTCCGGTCTCTGTCGGCCTCTAACGGCCTAGAACGGCCCGCTCTTTGCCCGGTCTTCGCCCCGGTGGCCGCCCCGCGCGCGTCCCGCGATGCGCGTGGGCAGGTTCACCTAAGTCTGACAAGGGGCGTGGCACTGGGAGGGGGCGCGGCGCGGCGGGAAGAGGAACCAGCTGACGATGACCAATGGAATGCTGGTCCTCGCAGTCCCGCTCGCCTGCGCCTCTCACCTCCACTGCGGCCGGACTCTCAGGCGGTGTCTCCCCAGGCAATCAGACGTTGGCTCCCAGCCAGGACAATGGCGAGCAGGTCAGCAGGGCAAATACTCCACACGAGCGGCACCCTGATGCATTGACAGTTTTTAAACACTGTTCCAAAATGTTGCATAATATGTCCAGACTGAGTGGGGCCTTTACCAATATTTTGCTTGTAAAACTTTTCTCTAGTGGAGCACCAGAGGACCCACAGTTGTTTCGTCTCTTGGAACTCCATTGAATTAGAGTTTGACAATATCAAGTTCGAGCTGCAACTGTCTGCTTGCTGTCATGCTCAGTACCAGGCATTGAGGGTTAGAGTAACTCATCGCAATGCATGTACCTGCATTGAACTGTTAAATCACGCATTCTAATATCTCCTCTTTGCATTGCTTGAGGTTTTTTGTGCTGTGATATCTCGGGAAAGTGTGTGAGCAGTGAGATGTCTGCAGCAGTTTCCAGGTGCCCCAAGCAGTGTGTCAGAGAGCTGGCCTGAGGTTGAGGAGAGGGGCCTGTGGTTGCTATGGATACTGAGTTATCAGCCTGGGCCCGGCTTGTTTTCATCACTGGCTCACGTTCTCCTGGTGGCAACTGAACCCTCAGTGGACAAAGACAGTCCAGCCTGACAGAGACAGCGAACAGATAACCAGATACACGGCCTCCCTCTCACCAATAGAGCCGGTGTGGCTGCAGGATGTGAAAGACACTTTCCTTTATGTTCTTTTTTTATTGCAATGCAGACAATTGAGGGCAGCAGGTGGGAAGGTTGGATTTCTGGGAATACTGAATATCAGTTGGCCCCACAAAGAAGAAACTCAGTTACCTAAATAGGTCATGGTGCATTGGCTATCTTCATACCAAGAAGCTTCTGTTGGCTCTGTTCACTCGCTGTGGTTTGTACACTTACTCCCACTCTTTACTTGTCCCTTAATACAACTTAGACGGTGTTTGGCCAAATTGCAATCAAACAGAAGGACCATGTTTAGTCATATGTGAACAATGGTGTTAGACCTGGCACCATTGAAATTGGTCTCCTCTGATTTTTTTGCCTTTGCCTTCTGTATTTCTTCTGTGTGTTGGACTCTGTTTTGCTGATCTAGATGCTTTGGACACTTTGCCACTGCTGTTCAGTGCCAAAGTTCAAGTACTCACTTTGTAAATTATTGTTATGGCTTGGTGTTTCCATGATTGACTATTTGATTTACTAGTGCACTGTGTGTGCCCAGGGTCTGCAGATAAAATGCCGCTAATGGGCTTGCAGCACTGATTGTACCACCCACATAAGCAGCCTGTAAATGTAACTCTGGCCTGCCATTGCAAAGCCTTTGTGCAGTCTAACTGCCATGTTGACTTGGTAAGTGTACCCTTTTGCCAGGCCCTAACCTTACCTTTTCTTACATGTTAGTCACCCCTAAGGTAGTCCCAAGGTACCCCTGTGGGCATGGTACAGTGTATGTGAAAGGTAGGACATGCCCTGGTGTATGTGGCATGTCCTGATAGTGAATTACTGCCAGTTCTGTTTTGTATGCTATTGCAAGGCTACCTGTTCCCATAGGATAGAATGGAGAAGTTTTTATACCATCTTTAAACATAACTACCCCTGGGAACAAGATGGGAAAATAAAGTTTAGTATGCCTGAACTCAGAACGTTAAAATGTATATTTTAGTGAGGGTGATTTTTACATGTTGTGTTTGCCAAGGAGAAGAGCCAGAGAAACTGAGGAGGAATACTACCCCTGTGTTGCTTGCTGTCTGTGGTTGGCCTGCAGTGGCTACTTGCTGCCAAGGAAAGGAGAAAAGGACTTTGCTGTTTGGTGTGTCCCCATCTTGATCTCCAAGGGCTTGAAACTGAGCTTGCCTCCTGTTCTGAATTTTCAAGGACACAAAGACCTCACCACCAGCTCCCCTCAACTGCCTTGCTGGGAGTTCTGACCTGCAAAAGAGGTGCCTGCTGTTTTGGACCTCTAGAGAACTGTTTTCCGCTGGGAGCTGGAAAATCAATGCAAAATTGAGAAGTGTGACAAATCTGGGCCTGTTTCCATTGCCGAAGAACCCATCGCAGTGCCTGCAGCGGCTTGAGAAATCGCTGCACTCCGCATCGAGTGCAACGGTCTCCGAAGACCGAGATCACCACACCGTTAACAACGCAAGGCCTGCTGTGTGGCTGCAAGAACCCATGCATAGTCCCGGATTGTCGAATGAGGTGCCAAGTCTGTTGCAGGGCCGGCTTTAGCACTGGTGGCGCCCGGTGCGACAATCATTTATCGCTCCCCCTCCCACATGAACACCTGCTCAGATTTTCTCACTACCACCAGGCAAAAGCGCCCCTAATTTCTCCAATCATAAGTTACTGCTAAAAACAGCACCCTCCCTGAGGTCAGCAGCCCCTCCACAGGTCAGGACCCAGTGCGGCTGCACCTGTCGCACTGCCCTAAAGCCGGCCCTGGTCTGTTGCGTTGTTGGGGGACGCAGAAAGAAACAGACGCATTAACTCCCCACTCAATAAGGAATCGATGCTTCAACTCCTCTCCAGTAAGGAACCGACGTATCAACTCCCCTGCGCAGCAGTAAGGAACCGGCGCAACACCTCCCGGGGAGCATGGAACCATTGCATCACCTTCCCTGAGTGTAAAGAACTGATGCATCACCATTCCTGCAGCCCTTTTTGTTTGTTTGCGTGGCGCAACCAAGGTACTTTGTGTGAAAAGTGTTGCATTCGAAATTTAATTGGAACTGAATTGTTTCTACCATCTAAAAGACATACTTTTATTACTGTATTGTGGATTTTTGTCGTTTGGTCTTGTTTTGGTTTAGATAATGCATACTTATTTTTCTAAACTGGTGTGATGTTCATTTGTTGTGTTTTCACTGTATTATTGTATGTGTTCACAAATGCTTTACACACTGCCTCTGAGATAAGCCTGTCTGCTCGTGCCAAGCTACCAAGGGGGTGAGCAAGGGTTATTTTAGAAGTGTATCCTTTACCCTGACTGGACAAATGTACCTACCTCTGCCAACTAGAGACCCCCATTTCATTGGTGGTCAGTGGTGAGGATCTGGACTTGTATTTGTGTCTTACATACAATGATTGGTGTACACTACTGGTATAGTGCAGACCGTTACGCAACCACATACATTCGGTGGAATGTTTCCTTTGTGACTATATTTTTTCTTTAACTATCAAAGAAAATTCTTATCAGACCTATATCTCTTCATAAGCGGCCTCCTGAGGGTTCACACTCAAGACAGATCCCCAGCACAGATCTCAACAACAACGAATTATTCCAACATACATTTTATTTATATTTTTTTACATAAACATTTTTTCAATCATTTTTAAATTGATTTTATATCGTTTTTCGTTCATTTCAGTTAATTGTTGGCAGAATTGTACATAATATTCACAGTTTTATACAAAAGAATAAACAACATATAATATTGCACAAATACAAAATCACCAAATCTGTATGAGGTTTTAATTCTATAGAGAAAGGCAATTTAGCATACAAAAGTCAATAAATGACATTCTAAAAATTAGCTATAACCCGACTCTCAACCATCAAACAATCATACTCACCAGTCAAAACAATCTCACACATGCAGAACACTCTCACAGAAGAAGATACAATTGCATGAGAAACTCCTAGTATTTTAGAACCCGACATACACTCTTTTATAATTAAGTGGTTTGATTCAATCTAAAGACTCTCCACTGATGTGCTGTCTTTAAAGGGTTTCCCATATGAACGGTCAACGCACGTTTGGTGGATAGGCATTACAACCACCTTAATCAGGACTATATTGGTTGGAAAATGAATCTTAAGTTTGGACAGGGGTTATCTTATACACTTAGAGATCCTTCATCCATCTCAATGTCACACGATAGCTTATCAGAGCCAGGCAAAATATCAGTTAGTACAGAATAAGGATGCTCTCAAAACATCTGGGAGATACTGTAATGTTCAGTTCCTATTTGTAATATGCAAAGAGAATCAGTCATCCATCTGATACTCTGTAACATCCCACTGCCAGTCTGGATGTTATGGCATGTTTTCAATAAGGCCAGATGTGCTTTTGTGTTGTCTTGTGGTTCTCACAGTATAGTCACACGCTTTTCAATCGTGTGCGCCACGACTCCCCAACTTGCTCCAATCGGTACCTCATACAGAAATTGGTGATTTTGTATTTGTGCAATGTTATATGTTGTTTATTCTTTTTTATATAAACTGTGAATATTATGTACAATTCTGCCAACAATGAACTGACATGAACGAAAAAACTATATAAAATCAATTTAAATATGATTGAATACATTTTTATGTTAAAAAACTGTATGTTTGAATAATTCGTAGTTGTTGAGATCTGTGCTGGGGTCTGTTTTGAATGTGAGCCCTTAGGAGGCCTCTTATGAAGAGATGTAGGTCTGACAAGAATTTTCTTTGATAGTTATTGCTTCTCCCCCTCACTCTTGCACATTGAATTTTACATAGGGGGTACCTTTTCATATTATATTTATTCTTGCTACTAAAAGCCGCCAATTTTCGCCATGAGTAAACCAGTATCACTTGCATCTGTGGATATTGAATTTGAGAAAAGAGAGATTTGATACCTACACTGTGCCACAACTTAAAGCTGTCCGCAAAAAAATAAAGGGGCATATTACCAACAACTAGCGATAATTTTTGTCTCTAACTTGTTTAGAGACAAAAATTATCGCCGCACATCGGCGATTTTTATCGCAGATAAACCTTGCTATTAACAAGGTTTATCGCAAATGCGATAAAAAACGGCCGAAATGCATGAATATCGCTGAAAAGTCAGCGATATTCATGCATTATCGAGCAAATGCTCTTAGCCATGTTATCCACCTCCCATTGGATAACATGGCTAAGAACTGCTCAGGGCAGGTGTTAGCTTTTGGAGATATTCCCGCTTAGCGCGAATATCTCCAAAAGTTGGTAATAGGAGATAGCGATGTTAGCGACTGTTTTCAGTCTCTAACATCTTGGCACGCCCACTTTGCATCTCATTAGTGATAAATATCACTGACATGCAAAGTGGGGCCCAAGATGGTCGCTATCTCCTACTAGCTGTCGCTAACTGGTGTTAGCGACAGCTTGGTAATAGGGAGATCATTTTATCTCCGCTTTCTTGGCTTTTAAAGCCAAAAAAGCGGAGATAAACCCCCTTGATAATATGCCCCAAAATCCCTGTAAGAAAGAAGGAATACCAAAAGGCACTGAGGGCCTGGATGGAATCAAAGAGTGCCAGTGAGCACACTGAGGCGCCTTTGGCGGAGGGAGAGAATTTAGATTTGCAGCAGGGTGGGCTATTGGGCCTGACTGGAGGGAAGTTGCCTTCCAGGGGGAGGCAGCAGTGTGTGTTCAAAAGGTCTGTCTCCAGAGGAGTTGGAGGACAGGGAGAAAAACAGGATGCATGAGTTGGAGCTCACAAAGCGCAGGCCGGGGAAGGAAGATGAGGAGTTGGCATTTCAGAGGAAGAAGTTAGCCCTCGAAGAGAAAAAGATGCTCTTAGAATATGAAAGAGGGTTGAGGGAGCTGGATCTAAAGGCAAAGAGTTTAGAGTCAAATGGCTGAAGAAGAAAAGGTATACATCCCCAAGGATGTTATTAAAGATTTCCTGACGCATGAGCACATTGGTCAGTGGTTCAAAGCCTAAGAGGTAGCAATGAGGTCCCACAGAGTCCCTGAGAGAGATTGGGGAGCAGGATTGTGGGGCCGCTTTATCAGTGAAGGAAGGGAGTTATTGCTAGCATTGCCAACTGAGGATCAGATGTCCTATGCCCCCATGAAGGAAGCCTTAGTAGCAGGGTATGGGTTGACACCAGAGCTGTACAAGCAGAAATTTAGACACTGTAAGAAGCTGGAGTCAAGTACTTGGGTGGAGTATGTGTCCTACTTTTGCAGAGCATTCAATGGTTGGGTGAAGTGTAGCGAGGTGAATGATTTGCAGGGGCTCTATTATTTGGTTGCCTGGGAGCACTTGTCAGATAATTGTTTTCCAGAGCTATGCCAGCACTTGATTGACAGTAAGCTGACTGACTCCAGGAAGCTTGCTGTGTAGGCGGACTGCTGGGTCAGTACCAGGGTCCAAAAAGGTTGTGTGCGAGATTCCCCCAAAGGTGGGCAGGGTCCCCAGCCGAAGAGTGGGGGGACAAGGGTAAGCAGAAGGAGTTCCAAAAAGAGCCCCAAATTAATCCCCGAGGGATCCAAGGTAAGGGTTCCCAGCCTCTGACTGAAAAGAAGCCATAGGTTCCAACAGGTAAGCCTGTTCATAGGGCTTTCAAGGCATGTTTTAGTTGTGGTCAGGTGGGCCACTTCCAAGGGGATCCTAAGTGTCCCCATAAGGTTACCACGGCACCCATTGGTGCACCGCCCTACAAAATGGCTAGTGTAGTCTTGGGGAGGAGTCGGGTGCCCAAGAGGAGTGGGGTCCTGCAGAAATATCCCTGGTTTCTTTAAGAGAGAGTGAGATAGTCCTAAGAACTCAGCATCCTGCCACAGGCTGCGAACCAGTCAGCAGGTGGTCAGTCTGGATCACATTGGATTCACTGGGAGAATAGTCTCCTGTATAGCAAGCCTAAGGTTGCTGAGCCTGGGTCAGTCCTTGTGCTGGTGGAATCCTGGTGCTTCAGAGCCTTCCTACTGGGTCAGGCTCATGATGTGCCTTTGGCAGGACATTTGGGACAGGACAAGACCTTTGAAAGGTTTGTCACCCACTTTTACTGTCCCCAAATACGTAAGAGTTCTAATACTCATTGTAGGTCTTGCCAAACTTGCCAGGCAAGTGGTAAGAGTGGGAGAAAGAGTACGGCTCCTCTCCAACCTTTCCCTGTGGTTAGCACCCCCTTTGAGAGGGTTGGTATTGACATTGTGGCATCTCTGGATCCCAAGACAGCAATGGGAAACAGGTTCATCCTGGACAATGCCATCCGGTACCCAGAAGCCATCCCCATCCGGACTGTGATGGACACCGTGGTGGGTCGTGCATTGATAGTGATTTTCTCCTGTGTGGACTTCCCCAGAGAGGTGGTGTCTGACCTTGGTACCAATTTCCTATCTAAGTATATGAAGTCCCTGTGGCAGGAGGGCAGTGTTACCTACAAGTTAGCCACTCCCCACCACCCAAAAGGTCATGATTATGGTCTTCTTGGTGAACCCATGAGGTGTAAGTGGGACGTCCTCTTACCATGCCTTTTGTTTGCTTACAGAGAGGTACCATAGAAGTCCCTAGGGTTCAGTCCATTTATGCTCCGATATGGGCATCCTGCAAGAGGACCTCTATGTCTGGTCAAAGAAGACTGGGAGAAATCTCCCAGTGAACCTCCTCAGGATGTATAAAGCTGCATGCTGGCCTTCAGGAACCAGACGAAGCGTTTCAGACAATTCGCTCAGGCAAATCTGGAAGCCAGCCTGGATGAGATGAAACATTGGTATGATCAGAATGCCACTCTGATCGAGTTTCAGCCTGGACAGAAAGTGTGGGTCATGGACCCAATAGAGCCTTGTGTGCTCCAGGATAAGTGGACTGGACCATTTGAGGTGGTGGAGTGCCAGAGTAATGTCACCTACTTGGTGGTCTTGCAGTCTCTAAGGAACACTGCTTGGAGACTGCAAGTGAACCGCCTTAAGCCCCACTTGTAGAGGTCCTAAGTGGGCATGCTCCTAGCAACAGATGCTGGAATGGAGGAGGCGACTGAGCCTATTCCTTACCTCCTGTCTGCAAAGGAACACGATGGGTCGGGGACAGTATAACACTCTCTTCCGCCTTCACTCCTGAATAGCGGAGTGACTGTCGCCAACTGTTGATGCAGTTTGCTGCTCTGTTCTCCCTGACCCCTGCTGTCACTCAGTGGTGTGGCCATGATGTTGACACTGGGGACAGTCCTTCTGTGAACCATAAAAATTACAGAGTGACTGACATGGTCAAGGCTTGCATCAAGGAGGGGATCTCCAATATGTTAGTGCTAGGGTTGATTGAGACCTCAAACAGGTCTTGGGCCAGCCCAGTGGTCTTGGTCCCAAAGGCTGTCTCACTCAGTGCCATGCCAGAACTCCGGTTCTGTGTGGAATACAGAGGGCTCAATTTGGTTACCATGACTGATGCACACCCCATGCCCAGAGCTGATGAGCTTCTAGATCGGTTGGGAGCTTCCTGGTACCTCAGTACGTTTGACTTAACATCTTGGTACTAGCTGATTGCCTTAACTGATGAGGCAAAGGAGAGGTCAGCATTCTCAACACCAGAGGGGCACTACCAATTCTGGGTGATGCCCTTTGGGTTGAAGAATGCCCCTGCCACCTTTCAGAGGTTGGTCAACCAGGTGACGGCTGGGCTGAAGAATTTCAGTCCCGCCTACCTGGATGACATTGCAGTGTTCAGTGCCTAAACCTGTGGTCCTACTATTTTTCTAATATTATGGTTACAGCTCCCCCTACTCAATAAATTGCTGTTCTATTAACTTGATGTTAGGTTATTTTGAAGATTTCAGGTTTCAGATGTCACATAGATTATGATGATTGAAACAACTGAAACGATGCATAATCCAAAGGCACAAAAGGCCAAGCGAATATTCGGTTTATGAAATGTGTGCCAGATGTAAACTGCTGAAGAGTGACATTACAAATACCCTTTCGTATGAATCAAAATGCATCATACATGCATAATGATGTACCACAAACAGCATATGCCAGAAGCAAGTAGAGCAAACGTAAACATATAGTGGAACTATACCGAAGGCAGGGTAGGCCTCAGCCCTAGGTAAAGAGAACGGCCTTGTTTGACCATAATGCCCAGGAGAAGAAATCAGTGATGTGAGTTTCCAAAATGCGACCACAACTGCATAAATGATGTGCCGTAAATTTGTGGTGCCTACTTAAGTGTAAATGTGAGTGTAAAAAGGAAAAGTCTATTTCAAATATAGTGACAGCAGTAGCCATCAAAAAGAAGAGCTTGAATGACTACAAGAAAAAAAGGTTAGCTTCGCACCTGACAAAGCAATATGCAACATGAGACGATATCCGAAACGCGTCGACCAGTTTCATAAAATGGAGTTCCAAAGTTGAGAAAACATTTTACATTCATGGATGATTTAGGGAGCACCATAAAGCCATAAATAGGTCCACAAATTGTCTAGCAGGGTTGAATTCGGACCTTTTTGGAACTACCATAGAATTTATAAGGAACTCAGAGAACAATCTGATCTTTTTAATGTTATAGAAAAATACTTTCTTTTCTTATTACACAGTTTTTATTGCTCCATGTTTTCTAAATTGCTATGCCTGCCATCTGTAATTGTTATATTGTAAATGTTACTCTTAGTATACTATTCTTGGTTTTATATAACTTCAATAAAAACTATTCACCAAAAAGAGAACAATCTGATACTGGCCTCTTGTATATCAGATTCAAACAAAAGGGAACAGGAGACAAAAACGGTACCAACCAGGCTTATTTCAAGAACCAGAAACAATATAACAACAAACATAATACAAAACGTATTTAACATTATCCCACCTACACTGCAGACATAAGAAGGCGACATAGTGATTCTAGAGTTCATATCTCACCAGAACCAAGGGTTGGAATTGCATATTGTTACAATTGGGGCGTCTCTAGTTGGCACAGGTAGGTACTTGTGACAAATAGGGACCCTCTTCTCTAGTCAGGATAAGGAGATTACACTCCTAAAATAACCCCTGCTCACCCCCTTGGTAGCTTGGCACGAGCAGCAAGGCTTTATCTCAGAGGCGTTGTAAGTTAAGCATTTGTGACCACATACAGTAACCCAGTGACAACACTACAAATGGACACCACAGAAGATTTTATATAAAAAAATAAGTATATTTTATATAGAGTTACCACAAGACCATAAACGACAAAAAGAATCCACAGTACTATTAGATTTCAAGAGTTCTGGTTAAAAAGGCTGAAATCAAAGTTCTATGTGAGTCGGTAGCCCAGACGGGCTACAGCGTTGTTGAAATAACACAGAGTCTAACAAATCCAGTGGACCGCTTCGGTACGGGCCCACTTAAATGTCGACAGACTAAGTCACAGTACCTTTTTACTTGAGGCGGCCGGCACAGATGTGTGAGCCGGTTCCAGTGTTCTTCGTGGTGCAGAAAAGAAAGCGTTGCTTTCTGCGTTGTACCTTGATGCGGTGCAGGCAGCGACCCGTGGACAGAGTTGGTGGATCCAAGGCATGCGTTGTAGGGCGAGACGGTGTGTCGTTGCGTTGCTCCCAGCTTGCGGTGTGGCGACAGAGCCAGAGTTTGGAAGCTGGCTTCGATCAGTCCTGACAGTGGTACGAGTTGGGCGATGCGTCGCTAAGCATGTGAGGCGGTGCCCAACTCGGGTGCGTTCACAGGACTTGAAGTCAGCAGCAGTGACCGCGTTGGTCAGACCAGTATGAGTCGGTGTAGCGAGGCGTTGCACGTCGCGGTGTCCACCAGTCGCGGTGCAGGCAATGGCTTGGTGACGGCGTCAGGACAGAGACGGTGCGCTGAGAGCTTGCATTGTTCAAGGCGGACATTGGTTGATGCGGTGCCTACAGGACACCAGGGCCGGTCGTAAGAGTCGGTCACAGGTCCCTGCCACTGTAGCCACTGAAACAGCGTTTCCAGCAGCAATCCACAAAGGCTGGTGATGTCTACTGGTCCTGAGACTTCGGTCAGGGGGCAAGCTCACTTCCAAGCCCTTGGAGATCTTTCACAAGTTGAAAATAAAGTACACAAAGTTCTTTCTCCTTCCTTTGGCGTGCAGGCCAATCCCCCAAGTAGCACTTCAGCTTGGGAATAGTCTCTCCTCAGTTTCTTCAGGTTCCTCTCCTCAGAAAAGGTTTCAACTTGTAGTCCAAAAGTGATCTACTTTAATGGGATCAGGGTCCCAATATTTATACCCCCAAATCCTTTATTCTCTGAGGGGAGAGGGGCCTGTGCCCAGTCCAAACCAGTTCTGAAGCACTCTGTTTTACCAGACTTCTCCTTTCCTTTCACAGTGCAGGGCGGGAACATCAGACGCCCCACAAGAGGTGGAGCCAGCATTGTGGAAGTTAAGTACAGCCCTGGAGCACTTTGTTGACATGATTCCTTCTCTCCTTTCATAGTGCAGGGCAGAGACATCAGACGCACCACAGGGTGTGGAGCCAGCAGTATGGGGGGCAGGCACAGCCTATTCAGGTCCCAGGTGCAACTCCTCCCTCCCATCTAGATGCAGTTCTCTCTATTCACCACTGGGCGGTCTCATTCTGTCTCCTGGAATCCCCCAGGCCTGTCACTCAAACTCCAGACAAGGAATACACAACCTAGCAGTGGCAGGCATGGAAGGTTAGGCAAGTAATACATACTTTGTAAAAGTGGTATTTGCAAACACAGAATGTTAAAACCCACTTTACTAAATGATGTCTTTTATCATTCTGAGTCCAGGCATACTAAACTCAAATTTCTACCATGTTCTCTGAGTCAGTTAGGATTATAACATGTAATAATTCTAACAGCCCATTCTGGCTATGGAGAACAGATAGCTTTGCAATAGTGAAAAACGAAAATGGCTGTAATTCACTATTAGGACATGCCACACACATCAGGGCTTGCCCTACCTTATACTTGCAATGCACCCTGCCCTTGGGCCAACCATAGGGGTGTCTGATATGAAGAAAAGGGCAGGTTTAGGGACTGGCAGGTGGGTGCACTTGCCCAGTCAGCATGACAGTACCAGATGGCATGCAGGCTCTGCAATGGTAGACCTTAGACACATTTTAAAAGGCCGCTTCTGTGGGTGGAACAACCAGTGCTGCAAGCCCACTAGCAGCATTTGGATTTACATGCCCTGGGCCCACTCAGTGCACTGTACTAGGGTCTGACAAGTAAACCAAATAGCCAAACATGGAACCACTGATTAATACATTAATTTACAATAAGGAGAGCATATGCACTTTAGCACTGGTCAGCAGTGGTAAAGTGCCCAGAGTCATAAAATAGCCAACAACAGGTCAGAAAAAATAGAGGAGGAAGGCAAAAAGTTCAGGGATGACCCTGAAAAAAGGGCCAAGTCCAACACATATTCATCAGCATAATTAACAGGCTCCAGTCTGTGCAGTCTATGATGTTGTCATCGTCAAATAACTTTATTCAGCTGGTGTTTCAGCCATAAAAGCACGATTAATATAAATACATCAACACATTTTAAAATCATCATAAAAGTTTAATATAATGATATAAAAACATAGAGACTGACCTCCACCTCCAAAAGAGCAGACCTGCATAGTTCATAGTCAATATTTTTCTGAAGCTTGCCCATAACTTTTCCTTGTTACTAAAGCACATTTGATAAAGTTAATCACTGCAAAACACTTCTGAGGAGTCAACAAGTTTTGCAAAATAATTAGAGCTGTCCTGAGCTTCCTGCAACTGGTTGCAGGGAGTACTGGGACCAAACAGAGTATAAACTACAAAACAGCATAACGTGCAAAGTGCTTGTTTTGTGACTGAGTCGCAAGAAGACTCTGGGTGATTACCAAACCAGACTAGAATGAATTATATTAAAACAAAACCTGGCAAAATATAATCTATGCCTCTCACTGTGGATTACTAACAAATAAAACTACAGACATAATGAGTATTTAGTTTAGAACTGTTTTACAATGATAAAAAACCCTCTGGCGGCCTGCTTCTCTCCAATTATAAAACAAGGTATTTAAGCAATGACTTGGTGCCACTCGTAAGAGTATCTGGATTTATAAAATGACCTACATTTTCCAGTTTCTTAAAAACGAACTTGACATATTTGAACCAGGGGATGGCCCCAGCTTTATCCAAACGGAGGTAGCCTTGTATAATCTCACTAGTAAGAGTAGCTTCATGGGACAGCCAAGCTCTTACCCAGAGAAGTAAGGGATCAATTTTCAATGTATCCTCTAAATAGTTCGCACCAAGCTCCAGATGACAGGCAGTAGAAAGAGACTGGAAAACAGCAAACAAGTTATGCAAAAACTAGACAGAGACATAATTTTTATAACCCCACACTCCAGCTCCGAAGGTCGCTATAGCAACACATTTGGCATTATAAATTGTGGTAAGATCCTTCACTGGGTTTTGTCCCAACCTTATTGTAAATTTCAATATGGAGTCAATCGATCTTGGGAAGTGAAGCAAGTGTGATCTAATGAAGAATTCCCAGTTCATTTTAGAGTCAAACTCGATTACTAAGTAAGAAAAATAATTTACTTTTGCTATCTCAGTGCCTCCTAATTTATCATTATCCGTTTACGGCTTACAATCATAACACAAAATGCATTAAGTTTGTTTTCAGGCCTAGCGCTTCTATACAGGGTTGTGGTCACTGCTGCATTCGGCCACTGCCTCGAAATCTTGCATCAGGGGGTATAGGTCATTAGAGATGATGGCATGGTCAATTATACTACCATTCCCATTAACACTAAATGCAGGCAGAGAGGGTACTTTTGATCTTCTACAGTCTCTAGCAAAGCTCAAATTCCTAGAAAATAAAAGTCTATTGGCTGCATCCCCGTAAGGGACATGCTTAAAGTGTGTCACTTCCGTCCCTTACACATCTCTCAGCACACAGGGAATAGTCGGCCCGATTCACAGAACTAACTTAAGACAAAATCCTAAACTTACTACCATTTTGGTATTCACAGAAGGCACTTACTCATTTTGGTATTCACAAAAGGCACTTACTCATTTTGGTATTCACAGAAGTTAGGAGTCCTAACTTTAAGACTCCTAAATGCCTTCTGTGAATACAGAAAGTCTTAAAGTTAGGATTTTTCTCAGTTTAGGAGTAGTACAGGATTCCACGTCCTCTTCCTAACAACTTTTGGCCCCCGGGCCTTTCAAACACAATCCGGCCGAAAAAAACTGTACGCAATTTGGGCATTATGTTTGACAGCAAGCTTTCCCTGGAAGCCCAGATTACAAAAACAACAGCCCAGTGTTATGCGATTATTAGGTCCCTTCGCAAAATGTTTCCGCTCTTACCCGCTCAGGCGCGAGCCTTAGTGTCAAGGTGTACCATCCTCAGTGGGCTAGATTATTGTAACGCCCTCTTGCTGGACTCTCCCAACTTTCTGCTGGACAGATTACAAAGGATCCAGTCAGCAGCAGCCAGATTAGTTTTAGGGCTGCCTAGAAGATCCTCCGCTTCTGCAGCTTTAGCAAGACTTCACTGGCTCCCATTGAGACAGAGGGTGCACTTTAAGTCTCTCTGCCTGGTTTTTAAAGCCCTTCACAGGGTAGGACCTAGCGCTCCTGCGCAAACAATTTGACTGGTACACCCCCTCAAGACTGCTCCGTTCTTCTTCGGCCCGACTGGTGAAGGTGCCAAGATTTAGGAAAGTCAGGTCAGGGGGCAGATCCTTTGAAGTGGCAGGAGCAAGATTGTGGAACAAACTTCCCTGGGAGATTAGGCAAATTAGGGAACTTCTCCCCTTTAGGAGACGTGTAAAAACCTGGCTGTTCCCTATGAACTAGCTAGTCGGCTTCTGCCTCTGACCCACTTCCTCTTCTGAGCTGATTAGTGCCAGGATGCCTCCAAGATGATGGTGTGCTTTACAAATTACATAAATAAATAAACAAATAAATAAAGTTAAGACTCCTAACTTTAGGAATCCTAAATGCCTTCTGTGAATACCAAAAGTCTTAAAGTTAGGATTTTTCTCAGTTTAGGAGTCCTAAAGTTAGGACTACTAACTACTCCTAAATGGAGACAAATACTAACTTTAAGACTTTCGTATTCACAGAAGGCATTTTGGAGTCCTAAAGTTAGGAGTCCTAACTTTACTACTCCTAAACTGGGAATTTTTTTTAACTTTAAGACTTTCGGTATACACAGAAGGCATTTAGGATTCCTAAATTTAGGACTCCTAACTTTTGTGAATACCGAAATGAGTAAGTGCCTTCTGTGAATACCAAAATGAGTAAGTGCTTTCTGAGAATACCAAAATGTTAGTAAGTTTACGATTTTATCTTATGTTAGTTCTTTGAATCGGGCCAGTAGAACTATCATCCCATAAATTCAGGTTAAAATCTCCTACCCAGATGGCAAAATCTTCCTTTCTATTCCCATGTTGTACATTTACAACATCATCTTCTAGATCATCAATAACCTTAGTTGAGTTATCAAACACATTGTAATAAAAATGTATCAAAATTATATCAAAAGAATCAGGCAACATTGTTAGCAATTTCTGGCAAAACCAGGTAAATTTAACTTCTGATATTTTAATCTTATGCAATTTTGTTGCAAAGAAAGTAGACATTCCACCTTTGCGTCTTCCCACAATAGAGGGAATTGCTAGGGAATTTATCTTCAGGTAGGACTCATCCAGGGCCTAGGTTTCCTTCAAACAGATTATCTCATGCTAATTTATAAACAATACCCACCCTGGGTTAACAAGCTTGCCCGGATCCCTGCAACATTCAATGACAAAATCTTGATACAGAAGTTCTTGATGAAATTAGTTGTTTGTCAGGGGAATTTCAGCTTGCTTGCCTGCCCCCTTTGACATTTGACTGACGTTATTCCCGGCACTAGTGCAGCTGGTTCCGCTGTCGGTGGACGTCTGTCTCCCTTTCGCTCCTGCGTTCTAGAGGGGCGCTGCATGTCCAGTGTGGCTTCAATGTTTTGTGGGGGCGTTAATTACCGTCTTCGGTCTGTAGCATGGTGTTCTTGTGACAGCATGCAGATCTGGCCAATGCGGGGTTGCTTTTATTCTGGCTTGTTGTGGTTGGGGTACCGCTGTTTTCTCCGATCTGTTCTGGAACAGGGGTTCGGTTCCTCCTTATTTTCGATTAGGTATTTGTTCTTGTATTGCCTTTCAGTCCTTAGGCTTCTGGTCTCAGTGCAGGCGCTGGGTTAGCGTCCACGCCCCCGCAGTTTACCTTTCGCGGTGTCGCAGGTTGTCTTGGTGGAGCCTGTTTTTGGTTTTCCCTTGGGGCTCTTTCCTGTTGACTGCCCCTCTTCTGCACTGTTGTCGCGGGTGCCCTCCTCTCCCCCTGCCCCCCATGGCTGTCCCTCTCTCCTGTGGTGCGTGCAGCACCCTGTGCCTGTTCCTCCGTCTAGGGTACATGCCAGTGGGTCCTTGTGGTTCTCCCCATGGGTTCCCGGCACCCTTGGGATTCCAGATGGTGGGATGTTTGGTGTTCCAACGGGCTAGGGTATGCAGTTCCCCGCTCCTGTCTTCTGCCCCGCAAGCTGGTGTGTGACCCAGTTTTTTTTTCGGGCTCTTCTTAGGCTTGGCTTTTCATCCCGTTCCTATTGGCTCTCTGGTCTGTCTTGTGCCTCAGTTGGCACAGGCTCTCTCGGGTCTGGGGTTCAGTGTTCTGCTTTGGGTCCCAGGGTCGGTGGTTTTTCTGCCTGTGTGCCTTTCCGCCCTGCTCGTGTCTGCTCTTGTCTCCCTTGTGGACTTTCATGATGTCACATGGTGGCTTTGGTTCGTGCAGTGCTTTTGGGGGTACTGTTGTGGGACTGTCTTTTGCATCTCCTCACATCCTTGATGGCCTCTGTTTCAGGTTCATTGATCCTGCCTCCTACCTTGCCGCCCTGCTGTACCCTGTTTTCATTTGTGGGACTCGCCTACGCGTGGACCAGTGACGGTTAATCTTTGAGTGGGCTGCTGCCTTTTGTTGGCATTTGCTGTGTCAGATCAGGGATTCAGCTTGCACCTTTGCTGTGGTTGGTCGTTGGCCAGTGCTTGCTGTGGCGCGTTTAGCTGTCTTTTGAGTCCTCCCGTGTTCGGCTGGGACCTGTCCCCCTTCCTCTCATGGTCTCGGCCTGTTTCAAGGTGGTGGCATGCTGTTCTGGTACCGGGCGCTCCCCCTCCGTTTGTCCTCTGCCCCGCTGGTTTCGGGTCCAGCCTTGGTCCTGTGGTTGGGGGTTCTGGTGTGGTTTTCTGCTTCTGCCTGTGGCTCCTCTGGGCTGCCCGGTCCTGTGGACTTGTGGCTCATCTTGTGCCTCTTTGGCACAGGCTCCCGCTGGACTAAGGGTTCGGCTCCGGCCTATGTCTTCCTCTGTTTCCTTGTAGGTGCCTTCGGTTGTCACTGTGGTCTCCTTGTCCCTCGGTTTCCATTCGACCATTGGTTGTGCCCCGTGGAGTTGGTCTAGTCTGGGTTAGTAGTTGGTGGTGCCCACTTCTTCCCCCTTCTTCTGTGTTGCAGGCCGGG
Source organism: Lissotriton vulgaris (assembly GCF_964263255.1). Lineage (NCBI taxonomy): Eukaryota > Metazoa > Chordata > Amphibia > Caudata > Salamandridae > Lissotriton > Lissotriton vulgaris. The sequence continues at coordinate 1,871,101,372 of NC_141685.1, read as the reverse complement.
CGAATGGCTCCAGTAGCTTCCTGTTGGCAGGTAGGTCCTGTGGTCTTCTTTTTCTGGTCCCCTTTTCTGGGTGATTGTGGCCTTTTCGACCTGTGGGGTTGAGGCAGGGGCTTTAGTTCCTGATTTGTGCATGGTCGGTGCCTGCCTGGGCCTACCTTGTGCTGTTGGCTGGTTCTCCTCTGGGGCCCATGTCTTGTGTGTTTTGTGGCTCCGCGTCTTCGGACGCTTCCTTTTTGGGACAGTGATCTGCCTTCTGTCGCCCGTTCCTTGGCTTGTCTGGGATTTGTCCCGGCCTTTGGGGGCTTCTTGTTGGTCTCCTAAACAATTTCTCCCCTGTTTCGTGCTCCGGGGAGTTTGCGGCGTTCACCGTGCTTTTTAGCATGATGGTGCTATCCTTGCCTGGGTCACTTTTGTTCTGGTTTGTGCCCTTGGTTTTGGTTCTTCGTCCTTCTCATCCGGGCTACCGGTTTTGCGCTTTCCTAGGGTCCCTTTTCTTCCAGGGTTTCTGGGCTTGTTTGGCCTGGCCGGGGCATTTGTCCTGTTGGTGGTGCTCGCCTGCAGGCTTTTCCAGTGGCATCTGCTGCTGCGGTTGGTGGACTTGGGAGCGGGTTTTGTGTACTGCCCCTGTTTCCCTTGGTGGTTTTTTGGTGTTTTCGGTTCTCCTCTCCCAGGTGGGTCCCTGTGCTTCTGGTGTGGATTTTGTGTCCTCTTGTTCTTTGCCCCTGGTTTTGGGGTCCTGGGGCCTGCTAGCTTGGGGGGTTCCTTGGAGTGTTGTCATGGCTCGGGCTCTATTCACCCACCTCTTCTGTCCTTCTCGCCTTGGGTGTGTTTCTGCCTGTGGCTTTTCCTCCCGGAGCGCGCCTGTTCCTGTCAGTTCTTTGTTGTTCGGCTGGGCCGGGTCTGGTTGTTGGCTGTCTGTGTGGCCACCTGCGTGCTGGCTTCGGCAGCTCTCTTCGTTCTTGTGGAAAGTTGCTGGGTCAGATTTTGCTTGGTCCCTGTGCAGGGGGTCTTGCTCCTCTGTGCTGCGTTCCTCTCCCTGCCAGGCTCTATGTGCCTTCTTCTGCATGGTGGCCTCTGGTGAATATTCACTTCCTTTCTGGTGGCTTGGCTTTGGGCCTGGTCTCTTCCCCTCTTCGGGCTCCGTGGGTGGCATTGTGGGCTTCTGCTGTTGGCCAGTTGGGTTCCCTGGGTGACCGGTCTCCTCGGTGTCGTGTCTGGTGCCTTCCTGGGTCTTTTTTGCTTTGTGCCTGCCTGGGTCCTCTCCTTGGTTTTGCGCTCCCTTCTGGGAGGTCCTTTGTGTGACTGGGGTCCATGTCCCACCTGTTTGATTCCTTGCGGGTAGGGTTGTGGTGACCCTCGTTTTTTTCTTTTATCGTTCGGTTGGCGTGCTGGTTTCCTTTGCATTCTATCTCTTCTTGTGGCTCCTACCTGTCTGTTTGGTCGCTGCCCTGTTCCTCTGGTGATTCCGGCTTTTCTCGCGGTTGGTGGTCCACCGTGTGGTGTTGCTGTGTTTCTGTCGGACTGTGTCTCTTTTCTAGCTGTGGTTTTTTGTTGGATCGCTCTGGTGGGGATGCCCTTGGTTCCTCTGCCTGGGCCTCTGATCCCCTCTCATTTTTGACTGTCTGTTGGGCGGTCTTGGTGTGCTTGGATCAGCTTGCTGCTTTCTGTTCTGGGGCTGTTGTTGTTGCTTTTGGCTCCATGCGGTCTGGTTCCGTGCCTTCCCTGTCCTCCTTCGGCCTTTGGTTGGTGAGGATTTTCTGGCGACTCTTCGTGTCTCGGAGGTCTGAGTTTTCGGCCCTTCAGGTGTCTTTCTGTCCTGGGCTGGTTCTTCCTGCTCATGGTTGCCTCTCTCTTGGGTGGTCCTTCCTCTCGTATGGTCTGTTGGGTTTGCCCTTCTTCGTGGGCATTCTTTCTGGCCCTTTGGTTTCTTTTGAGTTTCCATGAAGCCGCTTGGCTTTGGTATGTGCTCACTTTGTTAGTCATGTGGCGAGGAAGACAAACGAGGAGGTAATGCCCCGGTTACTTAGTGGTAATCTTTATTACTCTGAGTATAGTCTTCTTCCCTGGCTATCAGCTTCATGTTTCTGCTTGGTTGTTTCAGGCTGATGGGTTGGGCCGGCCCGCCTCTTATAGAGGTCAAGGGTGTAATGGGTCGGCCATATTGGGAAGGGATGGGAGGCATGGGAGGCTGACTTTTGCTTTGGAGGTTTCTGGTGTGGAGCTGAAGCTCACTTTGTTAGTCATGTGGCGAGGAAGACTATACTCGGAGTAATGAAGATTACCGGTAAGTAACCGAGGCATTTCAAGGTATTCTCGTGTGATGAAGAAACAAAAGGAGGCACAGTGAAAAAAACGGATCACGTAGTGCTCTCAACTGGAAGCTGTGATTGATGCAAGTTTTCCTGGTTTGATACAATACAATTTGGTAACTATATAGTTGTCTCTTACTCTCCTTCATTTTAGATCACAGTTTCATGCTCTGTGTTTAATTCTTTGAAACACGAATTCATTTCACTGTGTTACATACATTCGAATTTTGCATGTTTCACAAGGGTTGGTGGTGGTAGTTGTTGAGGAAGGTGATTTTTTAATGCAGGAGCTAAACTAAAAAGCCATGGCATTTATCATTGTTCAGTGCATAGACACAATTTGCTAGACATAGCTAAAAGACTTTATTTAACATCATCCAATATTGAATCATTTCATCCACGGGTACCTGATGTATCCTAATATTATTTCATTCATTGAGCCTCCATGTCATCAGCCTCCATCCATTCACTGTTTGGAAAAGGTTCTATAATGGAAAAGGTGCTGCAATTGAAAAAAGAAATGGTGGAAACCACGCCAACCCCTCCATGCAGTAGTCAGACTCAATCGCTGCACTTGCTTGCTACATGTAGTATAAGGACTGGTTTGACAAAATGTGCCAAAGATGCTTTTGGTTCCTTGTCCAGCTCTGTGTGCACAACACTTTTGTCAGTGAGGTTCCTTGCCTCTGCACCTGTGTTCATGATAAGGCGTGCCTGCAAAGGCAAATGTTGAGGGATCATTCACTTAGGATAGCACAAGAGGTATACGAGCTCTGGTGCTATCTTTATTACAGAAGGGGCTGCAAAAGTGTCTTCTGCCCTTTTGTAATACCAAAGTGCTCCGGAGTGTAGAAAGCAGGTGCACACACCTGTTGCAGCCTTAGGGCACTTTTTGTAATACAGCTTAGGGTTTGTGTTTCTTGTACAATAATGCCTGCTAATTTTGCATACTTTAGATACTCTTTTAGTCCCTCCCCATGTGTTTTTTTAATTGAGACGTCATCATAGGCATACACACTGGTAACACATGTTGCTGTTGCTGTCAGTGAATCAAGTGATCATATACTACTTTCTTGTTTAAATTTTTTATTGAGAGTTGATAAAAGACGAATATACATTACAAGACACATTTGTAGTAGAATTAATATAGTACAGGACATATAAATACAAAAACGTGTTCAAATTTCATCAGTTCAAAGCTTAATTATAAAGTGCAATGTGTGTGGAAAAAACAGTCTAGCAGACAAATATTAAGAAGATGTGGTTAAAATTAGATAACATCAGAGAACAAGCTAGGATTCAAACAAGCTCCAACATTTCTCATATTTCTTAAGGGCCCCTGATCTCAGTGCATATTTTCTTTCCCTGCCCTGGGTTCGTAATAATTTTGCCTTCCATGCCTGAAAGGTTGGTACAAGATCTGTTTTCCAGGACTGCAATATAAGGGATTTAGCTATTAAAGAAGCTATAAAAAGGGACTCATCATATGGAGTGTGGCTCGGGGAGCAGCCTAGGACAGGAATTAAGTCATCGAGTATTATAGTGGTTTTGAGCTCAATAGAAAGATATTTTTCTATTTCCTTCCAGGATAACTGAATTTTTGAGCACTCCCAGACAATATGCTTCCAGGTGCATTTTTCTTCACACCAGAAGCATTTGTCGGCGACTTGGGGGAAGATACTGTGGAACAAAAGAGGGGGTTCTGTAAATTACCCATTTATTATAAAATTGCATATGTTTAAAATTAGCACGCGAAATATGGTTTTATTAAATTTATTTATCTTATCCCATACCTGCTGGCTAATTACAATATCTTCCCTCTTTTTCCACCTCTCAATAATCTTACTGGAGGATTTCTACCCTTTATTTTCTTTAAGTATTTTAATCCAAATACTCTTCTTCTTTTGTATTTGATTATTCAAAGCTGTAGAAATATTTTCTTTATGAAATAAATTTCCTATATCAAGCTCTCTGAGTTTTGGATTAAGCATAAGAAAGGACCAGTTCAAAATTGTATAAGAGTGATGTATCTGTCTAGAAATTACATCCCAGGATTTCCACCTATTACCCATCTGGAAGTCTTCAATTTTCTCGAAGCCATTCTCCTTTCAAAGATTTGTTATGTTATTGTCCATGCAGTCCTCTTCTCCTCAGCTGAGATTGATTACATTTGTTGTATTACTTATTTTAGGGATACAATAGAATTTAAAAAACGGAGTTTTCAGTTTAAAAATCAACTGTAGGGACTTATAGCGGACTTTCTTTGGATCTTTCGTAATTCTAACTGGGTCAGTGATTTTTGATTCTGATAACATCTTCTTCATAAAAAATTGTCTGCCTCGTAGTTTCTAAAAAAAAAAACTAAAACTATGGTGTGCAAAAGACGCGAAGTAATATTCTCTAATATTTGGAAGGGACAGCCCTCCTTGTGCGGATGGAAGATATAAAGTTCTGAGTGCAAGCCTGGGAGATTTTTTTGCCCAGAGAAAAGAGGAAATCAATGCATCTACTTTTTTAAAATAGGAGACCTGGATTGCACAGGGTACGGCACTAAAGAGGAAATTAAAAAGAGGTAAAATAGACATGTGTAGTAACGCTGCCCGTCCCATTAGAGACAAGGGTAGTAAATTCCAACAATCTAAAAGCGACCCCACCTTTTTTAATAGAGTTAGAAAATTAAGCGAGTACAGATCATCTAAATTATCCGATATAAATATTCCCAGATATCTCTTTGGGCATGTATTGTATATCTGCCTGAATTCCGGTACTAAAGTGTCTACAGTGCAGTTGGCTAAGATAATTTCCGTTTTGTTGACATTAATCTTGTAGCCCCCTAATTTTTGGAAGTCAGAGAAAATGTTTAAAATCTTAAATTGACTTGAGGGTTTAGACTCTAAAAAAAGGGCAATATCATCCGCGTATAATTTTATATTTGTCATTCCAACTACTGGGGCAGTCTCGGTCCTTATATCCCTAATTGCAATCGCCAAAGGTTCAATAAATAGCGCAAATAAAATTGGCGACAGGGGGCATCCTTGTCGCATGCCTCTAGTGACCCGACATGTCCCAATATTAGTATTATTAATGATAATCTGTGCCCTAGAATTCATATAGAGTTGTTGTAAAAGAGAGATAAAAACAATCGGAAAATTAAAACTGTGCAAAAAGGCAAATAAGGCAGTCCCAAGACACTAGATCAAAGGCTTTCTCCGCGTCTAAAAGCCAGATTTGAGTCTTCACATTGTTAGTCTTAAAATAATCTAGTGCCTCCAATAAAAATGTTGTATTTGAAGGGAGAATAAAACCACACTGATCTTGAGCTACCAGAGACCCTACTATTTTGTTTAATCGGTTTGCTACAAGTTTTGTAAAAATTTTATAGTCTGTGTTTAGAAGACTTATTGGTCTGTACGAATTTATATTTTTCTTGTCCTTTCCTTTTTTTAAAATACTAACCACCACCGCTGAATGGAAAGAGCCCGGTGGAGGTCCTCCTTTAAGTAGGTAGTTGACTAGGAGCAGAAGTTCTTTACGCAGGGTTCCTCCCAAATTTTTTAAAAATTCAATAGTAAGACCATCATCACCATTGGCCTTACCATTGGGGAAGGAGCCTATCACCTCATCTAGTTCTAACAATGAAAAGTCCTGTATGAGAAATTTCTTGCCCTCAGCATCTAATTTAGGTATTGCGAGTGGCTCTAAAAATTCCCCAATGGAATTGTATGTAACTCCTTCAGTTGCTTGATAGACCGTCTCGTAGTGTTTCAAAAACAACTCACCAAAGGAGGCAGTGGTCTTAGCATGTAATTTAGTGATGGGGTCAGTTAGTTGGTCTATCCTATTTGGGGCCTGCTTTTCTTTAGCTTGCCAGGCCAGGAGCTTCCCTGTGTATTCGCTCTCCTCATATATCTTTTGGGCATAGAGATTGCTATTAGTCTCGCCTAAGTCATAGTAAAAATCCTTCATCCTACACTTTGCCTCAGAGAGCTTTTGCCCAGAGAGCGTCGATCTAACCCTTTAGTGTTCTTGGGTTGCCTGCGTAGGTTCAAAAAATCTAGCCTAGATGCAGAGTTGTACTTTGCTGAATGGCATGAATATTCTCGTTTAAGAGGATTAGAGAATCGCCAATAATCAATGACGTCAAGGTCTAATTTGCAGCTTTAGATGGCCATAGCAACTTGGGGTTTGTTCTGGCGGCGATCTTTTGTGGAGGAGTCCAATAAAGGATTTTGTAGAAGATTAAAGTCTCCCCCCCATATTATTGCATGCTTTACCTGTAAGATTGGCAGAAAGTCATCTAGAATTGATGCGTAGATTGTGGCAAAAATTATATTTGCATTATTTAATTTACCATGTGCAACTGCCCATCTACCTCTGGGGTCTATAAATGTCCCTTCCAGAATAAAGCCTACATGTCTTCCTATTAGTATGCATACTCCTCTCTGAGCCAGCCCAGCAGTTGAGGATACTTTGTGGCCCACCCAGCTTTTGAAGATTTTATCTGACTCAGCCTGATCTCTATAATGGGTTTCTTGTAAATAGATAACATCCGGGATAAGATTTTTTAGCCAGCACTCAATGGCATTTTTTGTGATCATTGTTCAAACCATTTGCATTGAAAGAAATAAACTTCACCATGCTATTTGTTCTTCAAAATATTAAAACGTCTATAAAAACAACAAATAATACGTAGGTATATCCAGGGGTATTTTAAAGCTCGGCCTGTGCAATGAGCAAGAAACAGCATATATAAATGATAGCAGCAAATGATCATAGAAGAACTACAGCGTATTATTTGTTCTATACCTCTCCCTGTGTATAACCAGCAAAGTAGCAGCAGAGATATATAATAGAGACAAGAAAAAATCAAAAAGATCAACATTATATTGTTCTAAACCTTTCTTTGTGCAAATATGCAAATAAGCAGCAGAGTTGTACAATAGCAGTAGAGCATGTTGGTTTATACCTCCCCTTGTGCAAACACGCAGATAAGCAGCACAATTGCGTAACCTCATCCTGTACAAATGAGAAAAAGGCAGCAAAAGTATATCATAGTAGAAAAAGATCATAGAAGAGCTGCAGCATATTATTTGTTCTATACCTCTCCTTGTGCAAAAAAATAAATAAATCATATACTACTTTCGTCGTTCTGAATATTTAATCTATGAGGCCTATTTAACTGTAAAGTATCCAGTATTCTCTTACACAAATGTGCCTGCAAACTTGATATGATGTGTGCTATAAGCACATGAATCTGTAGACCAGAATACAGATTTTCAATACTATTTTTGAAAAAATGCCTTAGAGAAAATGCCTTTTGTAATGATTTAGAATATATTTATTAATATTTAATAAACCTTTAGTTTAAAAATTAAGTCGCATGTAATTATAATTCAACTTATATTTAACTTCTAATTTAATTGTACTTTTATTTATTCTTAAGGGCTCTTTATGATACAGGGTAGATGATGTATTGGGGTAAGAGTTTTTTTGTGGTCCAAGGGTGGGTAGTAGTATGGGGTAACGTTTTTTTTTAGGGTTCATGGGTGGGCAGTGAATTTGGAGCAAGGGCTTCTTTTGCATTCAGGGATGAGCAATGGTTTGTGGTATAAGGGATTTACAGTGTTCAGGGTGGGTAGTAATTGTAAGTAAGTGGATTTTTAGAGCTCAGGAGCAGTTTATGCTTTGGAATGTGGGATTTTTTTAGGGTTCATGGATGGACAGTGTTTTGTAGGGTAAAATTAATTGGAGGTTTAGAGATGGGTACTGATCTGAAGTAAAGGTATGTTTGTGTGAGTGGTGCTTTGGGATGAAAGGGATTTTATATGGTTCACATATGAGGAGTATTTTGTGTAGAAAAAGGGATTTGCAGGATGTAAGTATGGGTAGTGATTTGGAGCTAAACGTTTTGATGCTTCAGGTGTGGGAAGTAATTTGGAGGTAAGCAAATTTGTAGACCGTAGTAGTGAGTAGTGATTTGTGGTGCAATGGTTTTTTAGGGTACTTTAAAAGAATAGATGTGAAAAAGTAAAAAGTTAATAAGACATAGTTAATTGATTAATAGTTAAATGTCATATACTTAGAATTAAAACAGAATCATTATCAATTAATTTAAATGTGAATTGATGAATATTACACTTTACAATGAACTATTTTTAAAGGCATTTGTAATTTCTTTTGAAAAAAAAATTGTACAGAATTGTATTGGACCTTGTCACCCAAAACAACATTATAAATAAAGCTTCCTGTTTTAAGTTTTTACTGATTTTTACAGATAAATACAGACAGAAAACCATTTGATTTCTTGTCTGTATTTATTTTTAAATGTGGATAAAAACATAAATTGGGTTGATTTTTGAGTGATTCTAAATACTGTCTGCCATGACCGCCAAGTGAATAGCTGTATGGATTGATGTGCAAGGGTGTTTCATGAAAATGAGAACTTTACAGCAGTAGATATGCACATGGTTCATACTGAAATTTGCATATTTTTATATAAGTGCATTGATTTATCTTCTGCAGGTGTTGATTTCATTGAAACCTGGAAAACATTCAAGCATAAGTGAATATTTATCAGTTCAATAAATGTGGAAATATACTACTTTCAACTTCATTTTTTGACAAAACCCAATATAAATATGGACAAATACTGATAAAATTTACAAAAAATAAATATGTATAGATGCAGATGGAAATATCCCCAAAAATAAATACCACAAAACCAGGAGCCTTAATTACAAATAAGTAAAAAAAAAAAAAATAAATGAGCATTAAATCCAGTATCTCAAGAGAACTGACAATATTTTTTAAAACGCTCCAAGCTGGCGCTCAATGCTCTTCAGCTGGGGTGCTGGGCCCCCTTTTGGTTGGTTCTCTGGCTACACATGTTTTTTTTGTTCATGATTTCGTAAAAATAATATGATTAAACATTGTAATGTCCGAGTTTATGACTCACACAGTTTTGACATCAATAATGTCATTTCAGATGTTGCAGTCATATTATCAATGATGTCATAGAGCATGACATGAGTGATGTAACATGAGAGGTAATTAGCTGTGAATGTCGAGGATGCGCATTATAGTTACTTTAGGGCCGGAGATATAGGGGCACGCCCGCCATACCAGTGGGGAATGGGACCGCCCGCAATGCTGGCGGTAGTCCCGCACACCCAATTATGATGCACGGGCGCATCCCGTATTTTTAACATTGCGGCGGGCGGTGCTGAAAGCACCGCCCACCGCAATGCTAAAAATGCATGTTGTGCTTTTCAAAGCACAAGGTGACAGGTACTGCGCAGTGCCTGCCACGCTGTTCTTTGAAAGGCAGGTGTGCATGGGGGCCTGCAACGGGCCCCCCAAGCAGACTCCGCATGCGTTTCCGTGGCTGCAATGCCGTCACGGAAAGGCATTCAGAAATGCACATTCTAATATGGCTTTCAGACACCGCCACCATATTGAACCCTTTACCGCTCGGTCGACATGTCGACCGGGCGGAAAAGCGGCGGATGGTCTTTCCGGCCCGGCGGAGCAATCCACCCGCCATCCTAATGGGGCCCATAGTTCCCTAAGATAACTGGTAAATTTCAGTGGTTTTGTTACTTGAAAACGGTATGTTTTTACAGACATTTTCACGTAACTATAACATCCCTTTAACCTTTTGTTTTTACGGTGAATTTCTAAGATTTATTTTTAATGCAAAGTAAGATATTATTCCCATGCCTAACTAATAATGTCACTTTATGCTTTGATTATTCTGTGAATTTCTAGTGTTTTTTAACCTTAAGTAAGATTTTATTATCATGCATAATGCTAACTCCAGACCATACACGGCCTTTGGCAACCACATGTTGCATATATCCTTTTGCAATACCCGGCATGGGGTTGGCCACAGGGCGAGACCCTGCCTCCAACCCCCACTGGACATGCGGCCCCATACAAAAACCAATACTGGCCCTAGGTACCAAGCCCATGGTGCTGAACTATATATAAAGGGGAGAGTGCATGTTACCCCAATCCCTGCGCTTTTACAGGGCCAGGGTACCCCATCCCCTGAGTACAGTTTCTATTTTTATGGGGCAGAGGGTACAGGCTTCCGTCCCCAAGCCATTCAGATCCTAGGGACCATATTATTTTTTAGGGGAGGGGGCATGTGGTCCCCCTCCCCACTCATTTACAGCCGAAGACCCCATCCCCTGGGGCTTAATGTGGAAGCCCCCACACCCACCTGGGCCACCCACAACACACAAAGTTGTGTGCCATAGAGGCCCCCCGTAGAGGACCCCCCCCCAGCTCCGGCGGCTGCCCTTCATGCATCCATCCCTGATGCAGCGAGAACTGGCTTTGTTCCCGCCTGATGGGAGCAGGTGCTTTTCTCTGTTGATTAGGTGCTAGCTGATCAGATCCCATACAGAGGTCCGTCAGGTCCACGAATACTCAGCAGGGTGATATTTACAATGTTTTTTTAGGCTTATTTTCTCAAAAAGTACTGAATGGATTTGCACCAAATCACACAAAAAACACACTTTCTTGGCTGTAGAATTAGCTTTCTAAATATTTTCTGTAAATCTGTTCAGCAGTTTAGGCTGTAGCTGTGTCTAATTTTTCTATGGAAAAATGAATGAGGAAAATTCATTTTGGACCCCCCGCACCACCTTTTCTCAGCCCCACTTAATGGATTACCCCGAAACCTTCCAGGAAGGAGCTGAGATAGTTTAGGCTGTAGCTGTGTCTAATTTTTCTATGGAAAAATTAATGAGGAAAATTCATTTTGGACCCCCAGCACCACCTTTTCTCAGTCCCACTTAATGGATTACCCCGAACCTTCCAGGAAGGAGCTGAGATAAAAGAAAATTTCGTTTGGATACTCTTGTGATGATTGGTCAAACGGTGACAAAGAAAATCAAAATATGTTTTTACTATGGAAACACAATCCTAACTATAAGAGGGTGGGAGCACAACACCTCACATTCCAGCACTCATTTCACCCCAATGCATCATGGTAAGTGCAGTGCATGATCATACCTATTTTAGTAAGTCTTTAGTCACCTGTTCTCTAGGAGTGGTACTAAACCTGAGAAGACTGTGAGCAGCATTGACAACACCTCCAAACTTCACTTGTTACTCTCCAATGAAGAAGGACAACAATCGTGAAATACGTGTCTAGAGATACACAAAACTGCACCAACAACGGTGAAAACTAAAGACTTTCAACTGAAGTCAGAGTTACAATGCACTGTATTTACCACAATGCATGTAAGCTAATAGTGTGCTGGTGTGCCAAGTAGTGTAATTCCTCCTCCTTTCACACAATGCTAACTTTGACTACCCAGTGGCAATTACCACCATATATATATATATATATATATATATATATATATATATATATATATATATATATATGTTTCAGCAAGGTGCACAAGCGCTTTGATGAGGGCTCACCGCAGCACCTTAACCCTCCGGTTTGTTTGTGGCACCCAGACGATGACTGAAGGCTCCCTCTTGATTTAAAAAGAATGTCCGACGCGTTTCGGGGCCAAAACCCGCCCCTTCTTCATGGACTGTGAAGAGAGAACGCCACACTCAGCTTGCACTTTTCAAATTCGTTTTTATTTGAAAAAGGGCGTCGCCTGCCCTGAGTGGGTGGAGTCTTCGACACCAAGACTTCTGGTATATGTAGTCTTTGCAAGTTGAGTAGTTTGTTAGAACCTTGAGTAGGTTGGCGTTTCCCCCACTTGTATTATTGTCTTTTAAAACCTTGAGTAGGAAGGCGAAGGTAGTCTTCAAACATCGCTTTGTTTCTCTTGAAGGTGCTGTGCTGACAAGCGATGAGGGGTGACATCGCCTCAGGATTCAATTGCTTGGATACTTGTTCCGCTTTTGAAACGGAGCTCCTCACCCCGACCAAGGCAGACCGTTGTAAAATTGTTTCAGCAAGGTGCGCAAGCGCTTTGATGAGGGCTCACCGCAGCACCTTAACCCTCCGGTTTGTTTGTGGCACCCAGACGATGACTGAAGGCTCCCTCTTGATTTAAAAAGAATGTCCGACGTGTTTCCGGGCCAAAACCCGCCCCTTCTTCATGGACTGTGAAGAGAGAACGCCACACTCAGCTTGCACTTTTCAAATTCGTTTTTATTTGAAAAAGGGCATCGCCTGCCCTGAGTGGGTGGAGTCTTCGACACCAAGACTTCTGGTATATGTAGTCTTTGCAAGTTGAGTAGTTTGTTAGAACCTTGAGTAGGTTGGCGTTTCCCCCACTTGTATTATTGTCTTTTAAAACGTTGAGTAGGAAGGCGAAGGTAGTCTTCAAACATCGCTTTGTTTCTCTTGAAGGTGCTGTGCTGACAAGCGATGAGGGGTGACATCGCCTCAGGATTCAATTGCTTGGATACTTGTTCCGCTTTTGAAACGGAGCTCCTCACCCCGACCAAGGCAGGCCGTTGTAAAATTGTTTCAGCAAGGTGCGCAAGCGCTTTGATGAGGGCTCACCGCAGCACCTTAACCCTCCGGTTTGTTTGTGGCACCCAGACGATGACTGAAGGCTCCCTCTTGATTTAAAAAGAATGTCCGACGCGTTTCGGGGCCAAAACCCGCCCCTTCTTCATGGACTGTGAAGAGAGAACGCCACACTCAGCTTGCACTTTTCAAATTCGTTTTTATTTGAAAAAGGGCGTCGCCTGCCCTGAGTGGGTGGAGTCTTCGACACCAAGACTTCTGGTATATGTAGTCTTTGCAAGTTGAGTAGTTTGTTAGAACCTTGAGTAGGTTGGCGTTTCCCCCACTTGTATTATTGTCTTTTAAAACCTTGAGTAGGAAGGCGAAGGTAGTCTTCAAACATCGCTTTGTTTCTCTTGAAGGTGCTGTGCTGACAAGCGATGAGGGGTGACATCGCCTCAGGATTCAATTGCTTGGATACTTGTTCCGCTTTTGAAACGGAGCTCCTCACCCCGACCAAGGCAGGCCGTTGTAAAATTGTTTCAGCAAGGTGCGCAAGCGCTTTGATGAGGGCTCACCGCAGCACCTTAACCCTCCGGTTTGTTTGTGGCACCCAGACGATGACTGAAGGCTCCCTCTTGATTTAAAAAGAATGTCCGACGCGTTTCGGGGCCAAAACCCGCCCCTTCTTCATGGACTGTGAAGAGAGAACGCCACACTCAATTCCTACTCAAGGATGTACCGGACAGACAAACACTAAGAAATGCCGACCTACTCAAGGGCTTAACGCATCACTCGCCTTACAGGACTGCAAATCCCACAAGTCCTGGCGCTGCTAACTCCTCCCACTCAGGGCGGACAACGCCCATTGATCAAATTAAAATGTGTTTGAACATGTAAGGCGAGTTTGGCAGTTTCTTTCTTCAGTCCATGATTAAGGGGCGTGTTCAGGCCCCGAAACGCGTCGGACTTATTTTCTCTTCACTCAGGAGGGAATCGCAACTCTGCTTTGGGTGCCAAAAAAGAAGCCGGAGGCTCGGGCCGCTGTGGTGAGCCCTCATCGAAGCGCTTGCGCTCTTGCTCATAGACATTACTAACGGCCCGCCATGGCCGGGATGAGGGGCTCCACTCCAAGGGCAGATCACGGCTTTCCTGCCACTGGAGGCTGAGGCGAGAAGACTGCATTCGCCTGCCAGCGCAACGACCCTTGAAATTCTAGCAGAGCTGAAGATCTCCCTCAATTCCTACTCAAGGATGTACCGGACAGACAAACACTAAGAAATGCCGACCTACTCAAGGGCTTAACGCATCACTCGCCTTACAGGACTGCAAATCCCACAAGTCCTGGCGCTGCTAACTCCTCCCACTCAGGGCGGACAACGCACATTGATCAAATTAAAATGTGTTTGAACATGTAAGGCGAGTTTGGCAATTTCTTTCTTCAGTCCATGATTAAGGGGCGTGTTCAGGCCCCGAAACGCGTCGGACTTATTTTCTCTTCACTCAGGAGGGAATCGCAACTCTGCTTTGGGTGCCAAAAAAGAAGCTGGAGGCTCGGGCCGCTGTGGTGAGCCCTCATCGAAGCGCTTGCGCTCTTGCTCATAGACATTACTAACGGCCCGCCATGGCCGGGATGAGGGGCTCCACTCCAAGGGCGGATCACGGCTTTCCTGCCACTGGAGGCTGAGGCGAGAAGACTGCATTCGCCTGCCAGCGCAACGACCCTTGAAATTCTAGCAGAGCTGAAGATCTCCCTCAATTCCTACTCAAGGATGTACCGGACAGACAAACACTAAGAAATGCCGACCTACTCAAGGGCTTAACGCATCACTCGCCTTACAGGACTGCAAATCCCACAAGTCCTGGCCCTGCTAACTCCTCCCACTCAGGGCGGACAACGCCCATTGATCAAATTAAAATGTGTTTGAACATGTAAGGCGAGTTTGGCAGTTTCTTTCTTCAGTCCATGATTAAGGGGCGTGTTCAGGCCCCGAAACGCATCGGACTTATTTTCTCTTCACTCAGGAGGGAATCGCAACTCTGCTTTGGGTGCCAAAAAAGGAGCCGGAGGCTCGGGCCGCTGTGGTGAGCCCTCATCGAAGCGCTTGCGCTCTTGCTCATAGATATATATATATATATATATATATATATATATATATATATATATATATATATATATATATATATATATATATATATATATATATATGAGAGAGTTGCTACACGTTCACTTGTCGACCTCCGTCAAGAGACTTCAACGGATGAGCCATTTCAATACATATATAAAACATATTGATTTTTCAGAAAGACACACATTCACTGGCTAGTGTCATCAGTGATGTCATGAGTGATGTCACTGACCATGTCATGAGTGATGTAATACGTGACGTCATCAGCAGTGCATTGCAGGCGGGCAAGTTATAGTGAGTCAAACTAACTATACCGTGGGAATTTCAATGGTTTTATGTCAGTAAAATTTCCAGCTAACTATAACTGGTGTGAAACCTATGGTTTTTGCAGTGAATATATATATATATATATATATATATATATATATATATATATATATATATATATATATATATATATATATACATATATATATATGAGAGAGAGTTGCTACACGTTCACTTGTCGACCTCTGTCAAGAGACTTCAACGGATGAGCCATTTCTGGCTGTTGTCCTTTGTAATTCGAACGGGTTTGCGAGACAAAGCATCAGAACTGTTAGCCCCCCCCCCCCCCCCCCCCCCCCACACACACACACACACACCTTCCTCTTGCTGTTGTCATGCGATACCTATAAGGAAACAGCACTGTAACATTTGTAAAAGCATATTGAAGGAAACTTATATTTTATACTCTGTAAATAAAATAAAATGTAACTGTTTTTTTTTCTCGTGGACGGTGGCTTTTCAAAAAGGCCCGGCAGGAATGAAGTTTTCTTTATGGCTGTGAATCAGAACAACACTTCCTTGTTTAAGTGACTGCTTTCACGCCCCTCCTTGTGGTGAGTCACAGCAGCAACTGATAGCAGTCAAAAAGGGTCCAAACAGTCAGTCTGACAGAGCGGCGCTGGAATGCTGGGCCCAGGTCTGGACAAGCATTCTGTCGACAAGTGAGCTTTGGGCAAAAGTTCAGAGGATTAAAAATGTGGCAACAGTGCCGTAGGTGTGGCAAATACGATGAGTAACAAAGAAGCGACTGATTTAATACGTACCTTCCTCTAAGAGCACACAGTTACTATTACGTTCCTTTAAAATGCAGTTTACAAGCAGGGCCTGTTGACGGACTCATACCAGCATCTTTTAGCATCCTCAGGGTAAGTGGGATATATCTGCAATAAATGGGTTTATTTATTTGAAACAAAAAAAGTTCCTTCCTAGGTCGCAGTCCTGTTTCTTCGCCATAATACTCCCTTCTCTACAGCAGGACTTATGTATTACTCTGCAGTAACTGCAGCGTCTTGGCTCTCCTCTCCATCGAACACTGAAGGGTTCAAGCATGCGGTGGTGATATTTTCATGCGCAGAAAATGTACTCTTGTTGGCACAGGATAGGAAGTGACTTTTAAGCGGGGTCTCGTGTAGTAAACATAGAAAGCTCGGCAAACCTAAATAATCCTTCGTGCAATGGAGATATGCTGACAGGGGTCTCTGAAGCGGCACAGTGATTCAAAACTTGCACACAACTATGTTGAAAACACCCTTACACGCAATACCCTTCCCTAACCGTGGTCAGCTAACGGAGATGTTCTATTGGTAGCCCACCCTGCTCGGGCTCACTTTTCATAGCAGTTGGGCTATCTTCAGTACCCGAAACCAGCTTGGCCTCACTATTGCCAAGCAGTGACGTAACAAAACTTGAGCCCACGCCCCCCAACCCCTCCCTGCAAAGTACAGGGAGGGCCGCCCTCCCTGTTCCACCACCTATCACTTTTGCTGAGGGGGGCACCTGGAGATCGAGCCCCCCCCCCCACTCCTTACCAAAGGGGCTGCAGGGGATTTTGTTACGCCACTGTTGCCAAGGTTACCTGGTAAGTCCAAATCTTCTCGAGTAGATACATAATCAATACGTCCCTTCTTACATGTGAGCATGACAAAATAAACTGAAGGTGATAAGTGACAGCTGTGTTTTCTGGCAATGTTGCAGTATGCTCTAAAGACTTATTCTGCAACACGTCTCAAACATCCCACAGCTGATATCACATGTACACCAGTGCTCAATTTGTAAAAGAGAGAGTGCTGGCTCCTGAAGCTCTGCTAAGACGCTCATGGCCGATGCAATTAAATGTTGGTGCACAGAATACCAAGATTGCATAGACTTAAATCCACCTAATGCCTCTTTAATTCACTGCAAGACACTCCATACCCCTTTATCTCGCTCTTACTAGCTCCTGATTTTTCTCGTTGGGACAGTTTTTGCATCTTTCTCGTTCATTCTCAGTGCTACCGTTTTGTACGTTTTTCCCTAAAATAAGTCCAGATCATTCAGAAATGATTGCCTCAGGCCTCCACCTGCAACCCGCAGTTTAAATTAGTACTCCATGCAGGCCTCGAACTTTGCTAGATTACAACACAGATTTCGGCTGATAGGGCTGTTGATCTAGACCAAGAGGTCAAGCTTTGATAATCATTCCTGAAGATTGCATCCTTATTCACAAAGATGTTTGCTTTGTGCAAATAGCGTTCTTTACCAATGCAAGCCAACTTTAACAGTCATAACAATTGGTTTTGCACTTGTAAATGTATTTACTCACGCAGTGTCCTCCATGGGAATAAATCTACTTCTGTGGAATTCTCAGGTAATAATGCCCTGGAAGTTTGCAACTGTCAATAACTTGAACTTTTGTCACAAAATTCTCTCTGCTTCTTCCAGCCCTGACATTAGTTAGAGATATACTACTCTCAGGAGCAGGAGTAATGTTTTTCCAGGGATCACTGCCAAAAATTGGTTGAAATATAGAAGAAAGGATTTCTCTACAGGGAAAAATGGGTTTCATTTGGAGAAAGAAATCCCAAAAAGTTAGCATGTGCGTTTTTAAATTAGAAAAACATACTTGTATATTCTTTGAGGTGCCCAAAAGGAACAACAAAACATTACACGTGGAACGCTGACATTAATACAGGAGCTCAAGAGTAACTTGAGAACGTTTTCAGACTCCCAAAGAGTTGTAAATATGAAGTCTTGCTAGCTCAGAAGCCTGTGAATAAGGATGTTAACTGTTTTCAGAAATTAGGTCGTCTGGGCATGGAATGTGTCAATCCAAACTAATCTTATTCCAGAAATGTAGATTTCCTAAAGGCTGCCTCTGCATCGGTATGGGTAAAGAGACTTGTTAAAAAGGTGTTTTGTTCTCATTTCAAAGGATGCTGTTTTTTTACATGTTAAAGACGTAACTTGCCTGCTTCCAGTATCAATTGTAATGTGCTAGGATTCTTGGCACAAGCGGTGCTAAATTTGACAAACAAACAGAAACATTTCCTGGGACCAACTTTTTGCCGTTCCTCACGTTTATCCTTTAATTTGATTTTATGCTGTGTCTCAGGTAGTTACAATCACATTTTTACAGGCTTGTTGACAGCTGAGTAAGAATAGCGGGCACAAATACCCTTTGTGTACATAACACGAAACTCTCATTTCCATTGGCTTCATAACAGCCGCACTGCGCCCATTCCCGGAACCATACCATACCTGTGTATCTGTATTACTACACACAGCCAACAGTCATTGTTTTTGTGGTGGCTATTACTCATTACATACGTCATATGTGTACAACTCCCCATGACACCTTCTTGGGCCGGGGTCATAAATCATTATCATACATTATCACAATTGGTTATCACTCAGTGTCATTTGGACATCATCAATCATGGGTCAGAAATCCTCGGGTATCATAAATCATACTGTCACAAATCTGTCATCATTTTGTTGTCATAAATCGCTCTGCCTGATCATCATAAATCAGCCGCCATAAATCATGGTCATAAATCATTATGTCACAAATCTGTCGCCATTCCGGTGTCATAAATCATTCTGCATGAGCATCATAAATCATCAGCCATAAATCATCAGCTGGCCATACAGCACTGGTTTGTCTTTTGCTCATTTGCATATCCTAGAGTCATACATCACCTTGACATCTTGTAGATTGTTCTTTGTTATTTTCCTACCCCTTTGCATGTAGGGGGTAGCCTTTCCCGGAGCCAGGCCACAACTCGCTACCTGGCTAGTCTCTCCTGCGCACTGCCATCTGGTGGGGGCTGGGCTGTGAGTGCCATCTCTGTTTGCTACCCCCAATTTTTGTCGGGTGTACTCACCCAGCTGTGAGGCATCCCAGAGTGAGTGGCCCTCCTTCTACAAACCGCCCTGTCGGTGTGTTTCTATAACCAAACCAATACACCTTTTTTTCCGCCCCTGTTGGTTGGATTTGTGCTCTCATCGCATGGGGTAGCCTCTTCCCCGGAGTGAGGCCTCAGCTCGCTATCATGTTGGACTCTTTTGTGCCCTGCCGTCCGGCGGGGGCTGAGCTGCGAGTGCTGTCTCCGTTTGCTACCCCCTTTAGTTAGCCACTTCACTCAGCCATGAGTCATCCAAAAGTGAGTGGTCTTTACTCCCACACACCGCCAGGTGTGTCTCCATCACCAATCGTTGCACCTTTAGTTCTTTTCGTCCCTGTCAGCACTGCAATGCTGCTGTTGAAGGTGTGGGTTGTTGGGACTCAAAATCTTTTGGTGCCGCTCCCCCAGCTCCCTGATGTAAAAGGTGAGCTGTCCAGGAGGAGGGTCGCCTTATATCCCCCTCCCCCTTGCCTTCTTCCCTTCATTCCTGGGAGGGGGAGGAGAGGACTTGGGCACCTTTTGCCGCGCTGCAATTCGAGGCTACGCTAACCAGCACAAACCGGATCCGTTCCTTGTGGGCTCGATCGGCCTTTATGGTGCCGGCCCTCCAAGCCCCCTTCGGGGGAAGCCTCTTCTAGATCAATCTTGTACCTTGTACAGTTACCATCATAGCACTTCTCACCTGTGCTGGGAGAGACTTTGTAGCTTTTTCTCAACATGCTCTGATCTTTGAAAAGGAGTTGTAAGAAAATAGATTATTGTTTGGGACGCGTGATCAGCCACCTCAAGAGATAATCGTAATCCTTGAACCCTCAAAGTTACTAAATCATCCTGAACTCACCCCCCTGGTTGCTATGGCACAGAAGGGAAAGGCTTAATTTAGGGCAATGTGTTAACTAGTTATGCAGTACAAAAGCATTAAAAAGGTCACATTGCAACATAAAAACATTTTGCAAACAAAGTGACACCAACATGAAAAAATGTCTATAAAAGGAACTGGAGATATGAATTTTTAACGTTTTAATGTTTTAAGTAGAATTAGTGCCAGAAAGCACAAAGCGCCAGTGATGGTCACTGGACCGGGTCCTAGGTGCAAATTGAGCTGACCACAAAGGAGCACAGGTCAGATAAGCTAGCCAGATTAATCCAACTAATCCAACTAGGTTACTCCCAAAATATTTTACATTCTGACTTAGTCCTGTAAGCCTCAATCAACCACAAGTGTACACTGCTAAAGTCCGCAGAGATTGGAAGGGCATTTTTAGCAAAATGCCAAATAATATAGTTATAAAACATGTGCAATATTATTGTGCAGACTTACATGAATATAGAATGTGTTTAAAGATGTGCAAAATGGTAGTATGTAGTCATATTTACTTGTACTAAGACTCACAAATGTTTACAACACACTGTTTAATAAATGTGCTGAAACACGCTTAAAATGCTAAATTCTTGACCTCTCATTTTTTTATTAACAATAAGATTCACAAATGTTTTCACATAAATCTGCAAAATATTTCTACTTACACAAAGAAGGCTGTCAATGCTTGATTAGGAATTGTCATTTAGAAAAATTATGAAGAATGACTACATCAAAAATGAACTACAAACTGAATTTGACCTCTTTTAACATACTTGTTTTACTTCCAGGGTACAATGTTGTAATGGTCTTCTTTTCGTTATTGCAATGATCTTCTTTTCGTTACTGCAGAAATTTCGATTTTTACTTATATCATTGTTAATGAAAAGTACAATCTGATATTTAGAAAGTTAGATGTAGAACAATGTATGGGAAAGTAGTTTTGAATTTGAAAATGTTCCAACATAATTGTACAGAGATTAGTTTCAAAAACGAGCACTGCTATCTGTAGACTGTTGTATTTGTGTGAGACAAAGAGGAGCGATCCTGTTCACAGGAGAAGATTGAAAGCTGATTGGATGAGAGGAGAAGAAGATGTAACATGAAGAAGGCAACAAGGTTTTTGACTGTTTACAATAGTGTGTGTTCCTAGAGTAGATCACCACTTCCCACTTGCCCGACGTTTTATCAATTTCAATTTTCCCCTTGCCTAGACCCTATTGCTGATTGCAGTTGCTACTGCTGCTGCAGACGTCTCCTGGCTTATTTCACATTGTTCTTACACTCTCCAGAGGTTCTTGAACCTCTTTGTTGAAAGTTCTGATTTGATTTAATTATTGATTTATTAAATTGATTCATGACCTTTATGCTTGATTACTCTCACTCTCACTCTCACTCTCTCAAACTTGAACTCTTAAAGGAATCTAACTCACACACTTTCATTTGATTCATAGAATAGGGATTCTTTCCTTTATGGAACATGCTTAATGCATTCATTATGAATGACTAATTAACACATTTTTATTATGTATTTATTTTGATTGGTTTACTGAAACTAAAATAAAATAAACTTATGACTTTAAATAAAGATGATTTACTAAAAGATTTACTGATTAATAAAACTCTTAAAATGTACACCTAACTCTCCTTATTAACTGAATTTAGAATAGAGATTGTGATTATAATGTACGTGATGATTTGCTCCTGTTCTTCTCTAACACAACGGCAAAGGTCCATGGGACCTCGGAAAGAAAGCATTGAGACAAGCGGGGATCAGCCCTGTGTGAGATAGTAAACCATATTAAATTAATTCTCCCTCCAGCAAGGTCAATAACAGCTCCAGTTGATACTGGTCAGCATGGTACTTCCAGGACAGGGCTTGTGGTCTCCCGATAGACACACAGAAGGTCAGCCAACTGACTTTTGTTGCCTACTTCTTTGTCTTAGGTACAAAAGGTACCAGGTCCAGTCCTTCAGGGCTCCTCTCAGTCAAAGACGGCAGGTCTAGATCTCTTCTGATCTTCCGTAGGTCCAGAAAGTGTTTTGAAGTGGGTGCCTGGTGGTGCCACATTTATTCCTGGGACTAGTTAGTGGGTGAGAATGACTCCTGGGCACATTATAACCAATGGGATAAAAGGAATAAATGTTCCATGGGCCAACTCCACCCAATTTCGGTATTTCCAAGCTGGCAAAAGTGCTCAGCCACACTAAAGTTGGGCTCTGAGTCCTGCAGTGTGTGTGGGGATGGTACTCTGGTAAGCCTTGTTTCCTCCCACATCTAATGGTAAAATCCAGTTTGAGACAGCCAGAGACAGAAGTAAGGCAGGACAAAATCAGAGTCCTTCAGCAACCAAACAGTAAATCCACAAGAATTGTCTAGGCATCCTGTTTGCTCTCCTGCCAAGTGTGCTCCAAGGGTTATATTTAAATCCAGAGACAGAAGTCTGATAGGACAAAATCAGAGTTCTTCAGCAGCCAGGCAGTGGATCCACAAGAATTGTCTTAGCAACCTGTTCTCTCACCTTTCAAGTGTACCCTAATTAATATGTGTGAACCCAGCAGACCTGTTAAGGCAGATTTGATAATGAAGCAGGCTTTGAGACTGTAGTGACAAAAAAGATGCCCACAGCCCCTACCCTGCATATTCCATGGAGCTCAAAGGAGTTGTTTTTGCCCATTTGGGTCAGCCTATTGTTTGCCTGCGGAAAACATTTCACACCTATTCAAGGCTATTTACTATCTAGGAGAAGCTGGAGAGCAAATTACCCTCCAAGAACTGCTAACAGGTACCAGATGATTTTTCTAAAAATACATTTTCCTTAATATTTATTATAAATATGACTTCACAATCGAATTTGATTTTTAACTACTATGAAAAATAGCTGTTTAATAATAATTATTTTCTAGCTGATCACATCACCAAGATACAATATTAGTATTTTAATCTGCACTATGGTTTTCTACATAGGATAGCTAGGCTTGCCACAGCTTTTGGAAGCTAGTCACTGTAGGGACATTCTAATATTACATTTCTTCTTGTCCTAATTTTAAATATCATGCACCTTGACTAATAGACCACAAGGCCTACCTAGGGTGACTTATTACTCTTTAAAGGGGGGATTTACCTGTCATAAGAGATAACTTTGATAGGTCAAATTGCAGTTTTCATACTGTTACAGTCAGGCTACAATGTTAGACATGAAGCCATGTTTGCACTGCCACCATAATGGATGGTATAATAGGTGTTGCAGTCCACTAGTGACATTTGAATTCCTGGCTCTGGGTACATTTTGTACCATATAATAGCAGTGTGCCAATTGGACCATGTTATCAGGGAGAGCACAGGTACTCTACTAGTGGTAAAGTGCACAGAGTTCTAAAAGCTGCAACAAAAATAGGGTTCAGGAAAGGCAAAAAATCTAGGGTCACAGTGCAGAAAAGGCAGATTTCCTACAGAAGTCTTGAACCAGACGTAAAACCTCCTGCTGAGTTGAATTTATATTTTTAACTGCAACATCAACAGTAGTACTGATAAACAGTAGATGTTGGAGTGAGTGTTAATGTGATCCTGGTGTCGGAAATCTGAGTGTTGACGGTGCAGTGCTTTAGAAGCTATACATATGTTGAGATTGTCCATTTTTATACTGTGGGCTGAGATGCGTGGCTACCTTAGTGGCCTATTTTCCAGTGCTTGTTGGTTTGTATTGCAAACCTTCCTCCCTAAGCCCTCCTTTTTCATTCCATGCATCTAACTTGTACTAGAACTTCTTTTAGTTGCTGAAGAAGCCGGATAAACTACTCAGCTATCAGTTTTTGAGAACCTTTCAATGACCTACCATATGAGCCTGAAGGTTCCCACAGGTTATCCTCACATTGCTTATTAAATATCATATTTCCCGCTGTGGATATGACTACCTCCACTCCTGAGTTCACCCCAATAACCACTGCCCTGTCTTGCTTCACTTACCCAATGTGGACATGGTGACCTATCATCCCATGGTAACCTGTAATAAAAATAACCCAAATAGGACATGCTCGTACTTTCAGGCTGCCACCATCAACCCACCTAAATCAAGACCCTCAATACCAATGAGAACCTATACTCAATATAAGAGGAGATCTGCCGCATAATAAACATCCATGCAGGTCCCACTTTCATCCTTCACCACCTTCAATATTGGATGCTCTTATTGCTTTTCAAGTTCTTTCAGTAAAAGAACAGCCTGCATAATGGATTAGTGCAATGCAGTCCACTCATACAAATGTCTGTTCTCTCTCCCCTCTTCAGTCCATAAAACATTGACAGAGCTGCTGTTTCAAATATTCAAACTGGCACAGGATGATGGTTGCCAAAAACTCCACATGTCTAGAGTAACTGATAACAGTTGACTAATGTAAGCTATTCAAACGCCCTCTCTTTCGCTCATTTTTCCTCTGTCACACTGAGAAGCCCTGCAAACAAAGTAAGGATACGAGCATAACTATGATTACCCACACATTACACCAAAACTATCACCATATAGGCTTCATTGCAGGTAGAACACTATTCCAACCAAGCAATTCCCCAGAGTGTAGCATGCTACCAATATGAATATGTTCTTCGCCATCCAACAATGGGATATGAAGAATTATGCAAAAGCAATTACATTGACAAGAAATCTATATAAATCATTGTAATGGGACTTGAGAAAGATAAGACTCACTTAACCCTTTTGAGACTGATGCATTTTCACCCAGAAAATAAGAAGTGTTATCCAAAACGTATGTCACAATCAGTGCAAAGATACACATATGTTTCTATTTCAGCAGTTAAACTTTTAACAGGGCCAATGAAACCTGCAGAAGTCAATATACCATGGTGCAATAACTAAACTACACATGTAGTGTGTCACAATTGTTTATCTATTTTTCAGTTTGTATTGCAAAGACTACAATTCCACATAACCCATTAGTGTTGATAAACATTTGATATGAATGAGGTCCCCAATAAGTTAATCCCAAAATGACGTCTTATCTCACATCCCTAAAATTTTCTATGCATTCTTTATAACTGATTCCATGTGTTTTAAAAAAGTAGCTCAGTACACTCAAAATATTTGTTCTATGGTGATTTCAGATTTTATATTCCATGCACCACATTAATATTCACTTTTGAGAGAGCCATGCGCTCTTATTTTTTCAGACCACATGGTAAAACCGCATTGCACTAGTTGTCATTTTGGTGCAGAAAGCACTAACATACACAACCTATCCTCCATTTTTCTGACATTAAGGGACTTATGTGAAAGTCAGGCAGCACAGTGCCACAAGTCGCATTGCTGCTCTGCGTTCTGTAACAGGGAAGCAGCAGGAATGCACTATATTCAAAAGAACACAGCGCATTCCTGCGTTTGTACCTGTGCTGGTGCTATTTTGGCTGCCTCGCACCAACGAAGGCACCGTTACCTTTGTTGTATGCAGGATTGTTTTTGTGCAGCAATGGGAACCTTGATAAACAAAAACAATTCTGAGAGGCATATTCTTCTTTATACTTGTGCTGCAGAATGCAGCACACATGGATAGAGGAACTAGAGAGGAGAAATGAAGATAGTTCTCCTCATTTCGCCTCCCCTGAGAAGGCATATCTTTTTGGTGTATTCCCAGTCTTCTACTTTCGGTAAATGTGGGAATGCATCAAAAACCATGTGAGTTGCGGGAACACCCATACAATACTTATAGATAGCTTTCCCAGGGTAGAGTAAAGCAACGAAGACCTCCCAACTTGTGGATTTTTTTGCTGTGTGAGGAGGGAGCTTGGCCATGAAGGGGTGGGCTTTACTGCCGAGCACTGCCTTAGACACTTCGAAATGCACAGCCCTCCTCCCAGGACAAGCCTCCACCCCTGCCACAAAGTCCCCCTTCCCCCCTGTCAAAAACTAAAATCAAAGCTTTTGAGGCTGCAACCGATTTACTGAGGAGGTTTTATACCTCACAATTGACATAGACTGAGCTAAACCTCCAAACAATTAGCTGGAAAATCTGCTGTCTGCAGGGGTTTCCAGTTAATTGTGTGCCCATCATGTGATATTGGTTCCTCACCTTGTGAATGTGTGAATGAAGCTGATATCGTGTGACACACAGTGGCACCGTATGAGTTGGCAGGTCTGGCAACACAGCGATTTGTGAAGCATTGTGCTACTTCATGAAGCCACTCAGGGCCATGTAACAGGGCCCTGCGTGGCTTCATAAATTGCATTTTCGTCTTGCATCGCCCTTGCACCTTGCTGGGTGGTGCAAGAGCAATGTATCTCTCCACATAAATATGCTATAATAATAATTGGTGTTATTGGTCACACCTAATAAATTCTAATCTCTGTGGTGTCGGATTTTATCAAATTTTTTTTTTAGGTTTCACCTAGACAACACATGAGCTGTATCTACTGTATAGACTTTCAGCACGCCCATCTGTTTAATTCATTCCTTCATGTGCCTTTTGAACTTTGTTTGTTTTAGTTGGTGAATAGTTTACATTTGTCCCTCGTTTTACTGTCTTGGTGTCACCTTAGAGACTGGCCCTGTTACATGGATACCTTCACTATCATCCAAATGAGTTAGTGTTGGTGCATTACTTTTTTTTGCCTCTGCTTGTTTGGCTTTCCGAACATGCTCAGTCGATGGCTGCAAATCATGTACTTATCTTGTTTTCACTGTCTTTGGTTTCACAAGCGTGTACTTAATGGAAATGTCATTTAACCCCTTCCGTGCGGGCGGTTTTCCCCGCCCATGCTGACTCCGCCTTGCGCGGGCGGAGTCATGACGGAACGGTTCCGTCATCCGCACAGCTCACCCGTAGTGCATGACGGAACCGTTCCGTCAGCAGCATGGAAGGGGTTAAGAAGACAGCAGATAGTAGGATAAACCTATTTACATCGTGGTTTTGACAGTGTGATTATTTGGGTACCATTAAAAAGGTAAACATGCTCCATTTTATGAAAATAGAAGCAGATTTAAGTTGTGCACTTTCAACTGTTTATTCTTTCCTTTAGGTTTCAATCAATGGAGAAATAAAACCAGTATCAAGAGATGCCAGTTCGTGCTCTCCAAATGCAGAATGTAATGTGAGGTTACTTAACAATATATCCTGAAAGTACACAGTGCAACACCACCTCAGCACCACCTCAGCACCACCTGAGCATCACTCAGAAGCACCTGATCACCACCTCAACACCACCTCAGCATCACTCAGCCCCAGTGCAGCAACACATCAGTCTCATTGCAGCACCACCTCAGTACCAGTGCAGCACAACCTTAGCAATAGCGCTGCACCACCTCTGTACCAGTGCAGCACCACCTCACTACCAGCACAGCACTGCCTCAGCATAAAGTGCAGCCTCACCACCTCAGTGTTAGCCCACTCTGCCACCCCAGTTCAGACATGGACATATGCAAATCAGTCAGACCCTGTGCCTCATGGGAACAGTCCAGCCCGAACTGCCAAGCCATGCCTTCCCTGGACTGGAATCAAGCTTCCTAGGACCGGTTTCTGGCATTACAGCCGTCTTCAGCCAGGCTTGCTTGAATCCAGTGGCAAAGTGAGCAAGGGACTCACGTCTGAGCATACCCTGCAAACTTATGGTGAACAAAGCGGTACAAAAGGGGGTGGTGATGGAGGGAGCATCTGAACCAATCAAACACTCACACCCAGTCAACAGATCTGGGCTTAATCCATCACCGTTCTTTAGCCCACTCTGCCACCCCAGTTCAGACATGGCCATTTGCAAATCAGTCTGACCCTGTGCCTCATGGGAACAGTCCAGCCGGAACTGCCAAGCCATGCCTTCCCTGGACCGGAAACAAGCTTCCTAGGACCCGTTTCTGGCATTGCAGCCGTCTTCAGCCAGGCTTGCTTGAATCCAGTGGCAAAGTGAGGAAGGGACTCACGTCTGAGCATACCCTGCCAACCTATGGCGAACAAAGCGGTACAAAAGGGGGTGGTGATGGACGGAGCATCTGAACCAATCAAACACTCACACCCAGTCAACAGATCTGGGTTTAATCCATCACCGTTCTTTAGCCCACTCTGCCACCCCAGTTCAGACATGGCCATATGCAAATCAGTCTGACCCTGTGCCTCATGGGAACAGTCCAGCCCAAACTGCCAAGCCATTCCTTCCCTGGACCGGAATCAAGCTTCCTAAGACCGGTTTCTGGCACTACAGCCGTCTTCAGCCAGGCTTGCTTGAATCCAATGGCAAAGTGAGCAAGGGACTCACGTCTGAATACACCCTGCCAACTTATGGCGAACAAAGCGGTACAAAAGGGGGTGGTGATGGACGGAGCATCTGAACCAATCAAACACTCACACCCAGTCAACAGATCTAGGTTTAATCCATCGCCTTTCTTTAGCCCACTCTGCCACCCCAGTTCAGACATGACCATATGCAAATCAGTCTGACCATGTGCCTCATGGGAACAGTCCAGCTCGAACTGCCAAGCCATGCCTTCCCTGGACCGGAATCAAGCTTCCTAGGACCGGTTTCTGGCATTACAGCCGTCTTCATCCAGGCTTGCTTGAATCCTGTGGCAAAGTGAGCAAGGGACTCACGTCTGAGCATACCCTGCCAACTTATGGCGAACAAATCGGTACAAAAGGGGGTGGTCACATGAGGCACAGGGTCAGACTGATTTGTAAATGGCCATGTCTGAACTGGGGTCGCAGAGTGTGCTAAAGAACGGTGATGGGTTAAACACAGATCTGTTGACTGGGTGTGAGTGTTTGATTGGTTCAGATGCTCTGTCCATCACCACCCCCTTTTGTTGCAAGATAGTGGTAGCATGTACCATGCTGCACAACATCGCCACCAGGAAAGGCACACCAGTGGAGATCAGTGAATCGGATTTCTCAGACGTGGAGGGGTCTGGCCCAGGATGTATGCCAGCCGGTGTAGCTGATGTAGCTGCTGGGCGCCAGAGGCGAGATGAGATTACATGCAATGATTTCAAGGTAAGAAAATATGACACAATGTCAGATGTCATGTGTGCAACTGTGTTTGATTCCTTAACTGCAGGATCAATTATGTCACACAGCCTGAATGCCACCCAATCACACCCCATATTTCCTGCACATGTTATTGTCACAGTGCAAGTCTGTAAACAGGAGGTAGTGTACAAGTCAAGTTGGTAGCTGCCCCCTTCAAGTGGTCACAAACTTTGCACCTCACATGCGGCGCTGGCGAGATGAAGCCCCTGTTAGTAGTTGCACAGTGGCCTCCTCATTAGGCATGGTAGGCCGACTGTTTCGGCCACTATGGCGCCTCTCCATGGTGGCTGGGGGAGGTGGTGCTGCTCCTCCCGGACAGTGCATCTTCTGCAGTGGGAGTTAGGACTCCTGGCCCAGTAGTGCGAACTGCCCGCAGCTCGTGTACTGCTGCTGTAATCTGTACTAGTGACCTAGCTACGTCCTGGCTACGGTGTGCCACCTCACGCTGCATATATATGCTGCGCCTGGACAGGACATTGGTGGGAGAGGCCAGGTGATTCACCACCCGTGTGTAGAGATCCAGGCGCTGCATCTTTCTGCGCCTAACAGCACGGTCTGCTCTTAGTTCTTCACAGAGGGCCTTCAGGGCACCCGTCAATTCACCTGTCATGCCCCTGAAGCCTGCCCTCACTTCTCTCTGCAAAGATTTTATGTTTTTTGCTTGCGGGCGCCACACCTGCAACATATGCATCTCCAGGCCGGCAAAGACTGTTTCCTCCCCCGGATCTGCAGCACTGCTGGATATGCAAGACCTGCGCCTAGTGGACCTCTTCTGGGATTTGGTCCGCACGTGCACGGACTTGTTACTGTGGCTGTGTTGACTCAGGGTGCACATTGACATCGCTGTCCTGGGCCTCGCCCTCCAATGTGGGTAGTGGTCTGACTAAATGTCTCCTGCGTTGCTTCGGAGGGATGACGGGGCTGTCCTCATCTGTGTCCTCCTCATGCCCTGCGTCTTCTAAGTTTGTACTTTTGGCCAGTGTCCCACTGCCTGTAGGCTGTGTTCCAGATGTTGCTGTGGATGTAAATGCACACATTTATTAACTGTTCTCACTTGCACTTGGCAATTAATAAATGTCACTGTTTGGGGTCACATGTGTCATGTACTTTTGTTTCCTGACGTGCACTTGCTATTGGGGACTATCTGGGTGAAAATGCACCCTTTCACTGTTCATGTGACTACATTTCCCATAATGCATTGCTGTGTGTGCCTGTGTACCTGCTCTGTACTACTAATTTTCTCCTGCCCCTAGGTTGCTGTTGGGGGACGTTTGAGGGGTGTCAGGGGTGTGATGGCATGCTTCTTACCTGGTCCTGGAACTGGTTGCTCGGAGCTGTCGAGATCAGCCAGGCCCATGACACTTTCAGGTTGCAGGGTCCCCTACACCAGTTCCTCCAGAGGTGTAGAGTCAGAGACTGTGGAGGTCCCTCCACCGGTCGTCCTGGACTGCTCCAGCCTCACAGCCAACTTCTCCTTCGAGCGCTGGCGCAGATCATACCATCGCTTTCTCAGTTCATTAACACTCCTGTGTGTCACCCCCATTGCATTAACGTTCTGCTGAATTTCAGCCCAAATGCGCCTCTTGCGAGTCTCTGGCACCCTCAATGATTTTTTTCCAAATAGTAGCTCATGGCTGAGCACCATTTCTTGGATTAATGCCTCCAACTCTGCCTCTGAGAATTTCTGCTTTCTCTTCCTCTGCCCTTCACCCTGCTGCTGCTGCTGTGTTTCCTGGCTGACCATGTCTCCAGTGTCTGCCATTCTGTTGAAAACTGCAGAGTTCCCTCTCCACCACTCATTCTCTCTGACTGTGACTCAGCAACTCAGGTGCAGCATGGGTAGTCACATTTCCTGGTTGTGATGTCATCAAGCTGCACCTGAGTTTCCGATTGACAGATTTGCGAAATTCGCAAAATTGTGATTTTTTACGTTAAGAAATCACAAAACTGCAATTTCTTATGGTTAAGGAATCGCTATTAGGAATCTCGCAATTAAACAGCGATTTTTATCGAATCGCTATTTAATTGCAAATGGGTACCTTGATACATATGGCCCCTATTGATTATGACAAGTTGGGACATCCCTTTAGGGCATGGATATTCGCAAAATTTTTCCCAGGAGCCATAAAGTATGGTCTGTGATGTGACGGAGGACTGCATTGATGCCAGTAGAGTGGCGGTCAGAGGTAGGGACAGGTGGGATTTGGTGGAAGCAAACCATATATAGCTAGTCCTTGAATTGCACAATGTGGATTCAAAAACTTGGGATTAATCCTGGCTAAACAACTAAACAAAATTGTGTGATCCTAGGCATCTTTTTATTTAACTTTCTATCCTTTTTTTCATTATCACATATGAGAACCTCCAAAATGCATGGCTTCATGATGTCCCCTGTTCAAAACCTTCTGCTGTTTTTGATTCAATCAACTATAATACTGTTCATGTTAAGTAGGTACCCAGGCCTCCCAAAGTATGCACATAACTGACTTGCCTATTCATTCACCACTGACATCTTTCTCAGAGTGAGTGGGGGTCGGTGGGAGGGAATTAATGTTTCTGAATTCATGTTTAAAAACGATCACTTTTAAAATAATTATTCTCAATGCACTGATATTTTCTTACGTACAAAGGTGAATTTTGAGCAGACTGTCATACTTTTACGCTTTTGCTGCAAATATATTGTTAAATATGAAGGCGTTTCTAAAATTAAGTGGTGCAGAACACCCTAGTTACTTCATTTCTTTAACTTCAAACAACATTTCAATAAATGCTGGCCTGTTTATTTAACATCCTTGTGAGGGCTGAGTGGAGTAAACAGCAGCAAAGTGCTGCAGTGCATCATGGAGTATCTGTAAAGGTCAGGAGGGCAGCATTCGGCCCCTGGGCCTACTTGGAGTAGTATGGGGGTATAAACGTAGCTGACAACAAGTAGGGCAGGTTATTAGCGAACCAGCTGTTGGGGAACTGTCACACACACCAGCTTTAGTTCTTGCTTGTAAAAAAGAAAACAGAAAATTCAGCAGCTCGCGGGCACGCTGCAATACATCATCACACTCCATCGTAATTGATCAGAGCGGCGGCTAATGACCTCGGTGATATATTCAGTGTGGTGAGGCTTTTAAAGCACTGACGTGTGTCCCTGCAGAGCAGGCGTCGAGCATCAGTTCATGCATTTTGTCAGCATGATTTTGTGCGACTTTGATTTAGGTCACTCTATTGCACTTTTTACTATATTGAACCTTGACCTTTATGCGATCCATCATGAAAGCGACCCAATAATATTTAATTTACTTTGCCTCATTCAACTACGTTTGCATGAGGAATGCTGCGTGCACCTTCACCTTTGACTTCCTGAACCTCCAAGACTGTAATGTTTTTACCACGAAATTTGCTGCACTTTGGCAAGACTTATTAGCACAAGACACAAGCATTTGATTTATTCAGATAGCTGATAGTCTAAATTGCCTTTGTTAAGCCTGGCCTCACGCCCAAACCTTTGACATTTCTAACAGTGTACTGGAGCGGAGATCTACTGCCTTTTCTGCTCGTTTGTAACCTCTATTGATCTGCTCAGGTGGATGCCAGGAATTAAAGGACTTTCATATTGATGTGGAAGGAATTACTTCTTCATTGTTTTCGGCCTTTTGACACCCTGGCATTAATCACTTTTCCGTCACGGCTCGTTATCATTCTTCCATCGTGGTACCCATACTGGCTGAACATTAGGGGCAGGTTTTGTTACGTTCCACGAGACGCAACGACGCAACGCAGCAAGGCAGCTTGCTGGCTGCATGAAAGAGACAGCAGAAATGTGCCATACCTGCTTAGGTATGGTGCATGTCTGCTGCCTCCTAATGCTGCCGCACTTTGTACTGCAGAGAGGGAGAATTGATTTTGTGCAGAAAGGGACACCTTTGTGTGCAAAAACCATCCTTAATGGCTTTTTTCTTTTTATGTGTGTGCTGCAAAATGCAGCAAACGTTGAAAGTGGAAATAATGTGGAGAAATAAAGTTATTTCTTCTTGTTATGCCTGGTTCCAGAAGGGTAGCATTTTGACACATGCTCAGGTTTAAAAGTCTTTGTAAATCCGGGAGTTCGCCAAAATCTATGGGTGGATGCTCAGCAACGCCCATGCTCCACCCATGGAATGCCGTTCCCAAGCTAGACAACACAAACGAGCACTTTGTTCTGCCTTGTGTTACTTTGGATTTAAGCAAAGTTACGCAAAGGCATTGCTTGGCGTTGTAAATAACAAAAATGATTTTGCGTTAGGCTGCACCACAAAAGTGTCACAACCTTACGCAAAATATTAGTAAATGTACCCCTCAATGTACAGAATATTATCACGTTCTCTTCTGCAGCCATATTCCCCACTTTAGACTTTTGTCCATAATGTTGGGCTCAGACAGATAACCTGCTGTAAACTTGCAAGTTAAAAAAAGAAAAACATTCTTAGGAATGCCTTCAATAAACTTTTAGGAACTGGCCTGTTGTACTCCATCAGCAGTGTTCCATCACCCTGCTCCACAAAGCCTATTCACCATATGACTGTTAGATAGTCAACTTTTTTCTGTGTCCTAGAGGTTGGTGAAGGGTCTAACTTCTGTCCATGTAGTCAGGTGTATTCAGGAAACTTGGGCTCACTTTGGTATCAATACTTAATTTGTGCTGGTGTTTGCAAATGGGCATCACCGACAATTATTTTGGGACACTCTTAACTTACTTCACACCAACAAAAGAAGGGACCAGCGATGAATAGTTTCCCTTGCTCTCCATACTATTACACTTACAGAGAAAGTATGTACTATATACTACTTGTAATTCTTTAGTAGAAGCCACACTTGGAAAGCCCTAAGAGTTTTTAATACTGCCCTCACCCACTAGATGGTGACATGCTTCATCATAGGGCATCTAACACACCGTTCAGGGTGAAGCGCTGGCTTTTTTTTAAAGTACTAAGGATCCACTTGGCCGATGAAAAGTTACAATTATTTAGGAAGGAACCCTCGGATTACGGCCGATTAGAGGTAAGTAAACCTATAAATAAATAAAACGAATTTCGTTGCGCGCGCTGCATTGCATTTGGCTATGCAGCGCGTGCAACAAAATTAGTTTTCATTATTTATAGGTTTACTTACCACTAATCGGCTGTAATCTGTTGTTTACTACCCCCCACCCAGCCCCTCTACCTCCCCACGTCGGCGCCCGGCAGCACTCCCACCACGGGCCGCTACTGGTGCCAGGGCTGGTAAATCAAATGCTACTAGTGGGCCTGCAGCACTGATTGTGCCACCCACATGAGTAGCTCTGAAAAGGTAACTCAGACCTGCAACTGCAGTGTCTGTGCCGAGTTGTTAACTGCCATGTCGACTAGGCAAGTGCACCCACTTGCCAGGCCCTAACCTTCCCTTTTCATATACATAGGACACCCCTATGGTAGGCCCAAGATACCCCCCCTGGGCAGGGTGCAGTGTATGTGAAAGGTAGGACATGTACTGGTGTGTGTGACATGTTCTGTTAAGTGAAATAGAGCCAATTTCGTTTTTCACTATTGAAAGGCTATCTTGCCCCACAGGACAGAATGGGGAATGCTTTGTAACATTTTACAAGCATATCTTCCCATAGGGATAAGATAGAAAATTAAGGTTTAGGCTCTCTGAAGTCAGAATTTAATAACACATATTTTACTGAAGATGGTTTTTAAATTTTGTGATTGAAAATGTCACTTTTAGAAAGTAGGCATTTTATTGTTTAACCATTCTGTCTGTCTCTGCCTGTTTGTGTATTGACTGACTGGTTTTGGAGTGATAGGGGCTGGGGAGGTGCATTCTCTCAGACAGCCACCGGGGAGGGGGTGGGGGGGGTTGAATTTGTGTCCTGCCTTTCCTGAATGGGTCAGCACTAGGTTGAATCTGCATTTGGAGTGGTGGGAGGAATAACATCTGTACCTGAATAGGGCTGTGCCTGCCTTCCACAATGCTGGCTCCACCCCCCTGTGGTGTGTCCAGAGCCAAGGCTCACACTGACAATGGATGTTGTTGTGCACTTGCAGAGTGCTCCCCAGAACTGGTTTGAACTGGGCTCAGAGTTCCTTGCACAAAGAGAACAAAGACGTTTTGGGGTATAAGTATCAGACCAAAACCCCTGGACTTTAGACTACTTCTGGAATCAAGAGGAACCTTTGCTGGGGAGAAGAGCTGGAGAAACTGAGGAGAAGTACTGCCCTTGCTGTGTGTCTGGGGTTGGCTTGCAGTTGCTGTTTCTGACAAAGACAGGAGAAGGACTTTGCTATGTGCGGTGTCCGCTGCTTGAAGAAAGTCTCCAAGGGCTTGAGTAGAGCTTGCCTCCTGTTTTGAAGTCTCAAGAAAACAAAGACATCACCCCCAGCTCCCCTGAACTTCCTTGCTGGGTGTTCTGACCTGCCAGGAGTGCCTGTGACTGTGTTGGGCCTCTGGAGGTTGGCTCTGCTGGGAGATGGAATGCAATGCAACACCAAGGAAATCGATGCATTGCTCTTCTTGATACAGTTTATTCGACGCAAAGCCGTTGTGCGAGAAGAATCTCTCCGCACCACACGCCACTGCTGAAATCGACGCAGCGCCTGCCGCCGCAGCAAGAATTGACACATCGAGGGATCATGGCCGAAAAGGTCAACGAAGCGCCGCTCGCCGCCACCGCAACGTTTGCCGACGTATCCCGGATTTCCATGTATCGTCCCTGTGCAGCAAGTTTTCCCAGATGCATCAATCACGGATCGGAGTCATCTCAGAATCGATGCATCGCTTCCCCCTACCGACTGGACATGAAGCACCGCTCCCCTGTATCCAGCGGAACTGTCGCATCGCATCCACAGAGGTCTCAGGAATCTACGCATCTCTTGCTTTTTCAACGCTTCCCATCGCTGCGGCTGTTTGACTTGGTGAATTTGTTGCAACAACAGGTACTTTGCAAGAAATCACGCATCCATAGTTTTCTATGGGCTCAGGTGCTAAAATCTTTTGAAAGTCATTTTTCTTAATACTTGTATGTTAGATTTTTGTCGTTTTGTTCTTGTTAAGTTTAGAGAAAGATACTTTATATTTCTAAACCGGTGTGGTGTCCATTTGTGGTTTTATCACTGTGTTACTGTGAGTGTTGGTACAAATACTTCACACATTGCCTTTGGGATAAGCCTGTCTGCTCGTGCCAAGCTACCAAGGGGGTGAGCAGGGGTTATCTAAAGTGTGTATCTCCCTTACCCTGACTAGATGCAAGGGTCCCTATTTGGACAAAGGTACCTATATCTGCCAACTAGAGACCCCCATTTCTAACACACCCTCTCCCTATGATGAGGCATGCCACTGTCTAGTGGGTGAGGGCAGTATTAAAAACCCTTAGGACTTTCCAAGTGTGGCTTCTACTGAAGAATTACAAGTAGTATATAGTACACACTCTCTCTTGTTTGTGTGAGTAACACTCCTAACGTATTCAGACAATGTCCCAGTCTGGTTAAAGAGTAGACACACATTGGACTCTTCTACCCACCGGTCTGCCTACACCTATGCATCCAGGCCCATGCATTTATGGAGATGTGTGGTTGTCATGAGACAGAACCGGCCGAGGGATCCTATAGGATATTGGGTTACAAGTTGTGCAGGATGTGAGGCCTACACGAGTAATAGGTCCACAATTTCCCCTTACTATGAACCTAGCACCCCATTGTAGCGATTGATTCTCTCAGGGTAACGAAGCAGAGCAGTTCATGGCATACTCAGGGTAGGTAGTGTGGACTAGTAATCACCATTCGCTGGCATGCAATAATAACACTCAATAAATGATTTAACGCAATCCTGTGCACACATACAAAATGAAATGCGTAGATGCAACATCAAACACAAGCAATATGTACAGAGTTCTTCAGTGATACTGGATATTCTTTATTCTTATGAGAAACGCAACCAGCCGACACGTGTTTAGTCGGGGAAGAGTAGTCCCACGACTCTTCAGGGCTGGGAATGATACAAATATATGGTGTAAGCACATAGAATGGGGTGACTGTTGCCAGAGAACACATACCCTCATATTACCCAAGAGAAGGTCACACCAACAAACGTGGAAACCCAAAAGAACAAAACCCATATGTGGGTGTACACGGTTGACATATACATCATAGTGTGTCATCATCGAGGTATTCATCCAGTGACTGTCCTAGTGAAACAGTGTATACATTAAGCTAGAATGCTATCAAGATGTAGCGGCAAGTGAAACAAGGATGAAAGGTGGTGTGATACATGTGAGACAATGAAGATTCTTACAAGAACCAGTGGCAGACAATGTGAGTCGGATAAAATATGAGAACGGGAGAGCAGGAGAGATGTGGCGAAGGGTCGGTAAAGATGGATAAAAAACCAGTATAAAGATACCTGAGGAAAGTTGCTTGAACGTAGTACACTAAAGAAATGGAGGGAAAAAACAAATATGTTCCAGAGTAAGTCATCGGAACAAGCCTAAAGATGGCCCCCCAGATACAAAAAGGATTTGCGCCAGTCTATACTCTTACCCCAAAACCGGTGATAATTCCAACCCGGGTACAAAGTTGCACAAAAGAATTATAGGGCAGCAAAGTAAGTCTAAAATGCAAGATAAAAGAGCTGTTAAAATGGTGACCATAGAACTCAATAAAGCAAGTGTAACGGTGCTCAAGGACACAATGGGGAAAGTACCTGCAAGAAGTCTTGGTAGTGTGGTGTATTCTGCAGATGAAGAGGGGATAGATTAGGGAGGTGCCGAGAATTGGATACCAATTAGAAGGCAGATAATGTGGAAAAAGATAGACTGAAGAGTCCCTTACCAGAAAGCCGGTGATAAATCCAACCCGGCAGTCAGCACTTGTCATTAGAGAAACAGGTCTGAATAAGTAGGCTGAGGGCAAGGGAAAAAAGTATCTATTACTGGTGCGCCAGACACAAGGTATGTGAAAGAAAGTTAGAACTAACAGTATTAGTGTGCACTGCGCTACAATCTCACCTTGGTTCTAATGGCACTATGTAATCGTGCCGCGAGTAGGAGATGAAAGATTGTCCAAAAGATAGTGTATCTGAAAAGAATATTGATGAAAGATGTGTTAAGACCGAGACGCTTACGATATATCAAAACTTATGCAAAGATCCAACGCGTGTAATGTTATATGGCGTATCACTTACTAAAGTTCTGTGTAGTAGAAATCCAACCAGAATACGGTCAAATGTAAGATCAGAGCGATGGTAACGACTTGGAAGAACATGGGTGTATGTTCCTCATGCCTGTCTATAGAGAGAGAGACAAAACAAAAAGGATCCATGTAAGGGTTAGTGGCCAGAGTCTGCACCCCAGTTGTGGGGCCGCAATTCTAAGCTCAACGGGCTAGGGTGGAGTGCATAGAGTATGCAGCGTTCGTTGTACTTACTCAAGAAGAGAGATGATTGCGTGTCCTGGCAGCACCTATTCAATTGCGTGTGTGTCTTGATGCGAGAAAACCGGAAGTGATTATGTAGTTACTGAACCGGCAACAACTAGACCGTGTTTCTGATTTGGGTTCGAAAACTGGAAGCCACGAAAAAGTAACCTCCTGAGTGAATAAGTCGACTGAGATGCATTCAAGAAGGGTTTTACCGTCAAAGTATACTGTGAGAGGAAATCACATGGAAAGGCCAGTAAATTTCTCAAAATAGTAACACAGAATTCACAATTCTCTATTCCAATGTGACATGTTCTTGAAAAATAAAGTGAAGCCCGGTAGGAGATCGGTATATGAGAACATATGTAGGTGGTGGATCGATAAAAATAGGAACTACCAGTTATGTGAAGAGAAATAGGAGAACCTGCAAAGAATGCCGCTTCTTACGTCCCACGCAGGGGGACATCGGCAGGGCAGCCACCTTAGTGGCCACTAGTCCAGCCCCCTCCCCCTGTCGTCTCCCAGCGTGCTTGGGTAGGGAGGGAATCCAGGGAGCCCCCATGCCCCTCCTAGGTACCTGCATGCCACTCCAGCCGGGGGAGGGCCTTCCTGGGTTGGGCGTGCCTGGTATATAGGGCCTTGTCCGTCCTTCCTGCGTCCTCTGCTTCCTGCCTCTGCCCTGTGCTCGGCCTCCGTCCTCGGGCTGCGTCCGTCTGCCCCCCTCAGTGCTGCAACCACCCTGTCCACTCACCCAGCAGCATGTTAGGCGGCGCAAAATCATTGGAACGTTTTTAATGTTTTTTCTGTGTTGCAGGCGGAGTTACAGGGCGATCTGGAGGCAGACGGGTACAGTAAGGGTACCTCTGCGGCAGACGGGTACAGTAAGGGTACCTCTGCCCGGCACAGTAAGCGTGCCCGAGCCCAAGACCGTGAGCCGCATGAGGTTCCGGAAACCACGACGGCGCCCCCTTAGGCGGTTGGGGGGCCTGAACCAACCGGGGGTGTGCCATGCCGCTCCGCCCTGAAAGGGGTGGGAGTCCAAGGAAAAGATCTACAAGGTGCGGCACTGCTCTCCGGGCGTCGACCCACCGTGCTGGTTGGCTCTACAGGCGGGCGGGGCAGCGAGGGGCTGCCTGCCCTGGATCGCCCAAAAGATGACCCACTAATGTCATATTATGGTTGTATGACAATAAACCTGCAGCAGTTCTTTACCCATAAACAAAGTGTCTGGCGTATCATTCATGGGTAAAAGGTTTTCAAGTGCGGGGAGGAGCGGGTGACGGTGTGGGCACTATTGATGAGTATAAACTAGAAGGGAGAATGAGCTGAGGAAGAAGAGATAAAAACACACGGAAACCTTCCTGGTAATGCGCCCAACAGATGATGGTGACTGACATAAAGTATGATTACGGGATGAGAACCAAGTGAAAGAACATTGTTCAAACGCATCATTATCTTTTGAAGAATTTAGTATTAGCACATGTGTGTATTGCCCGTAATCAATTCTAACCGTATGCTGATGGGAGACATGAAGTGAGAAAACAGGAAAAAAACAGTAAAAGACGTTGATGACTAAACTGAGTTGTTCTATAGAAGCTAAACATTGGTTGCATATACACAAGAGAATAGCATATAATGTTATGAATCAAATCTTATGCGCCCAAATTCAGTATATTCAAGATGTCAAACATAGTTTCGGACATAAAAGGAAACGCAGTTAGTATTGTCATGAGTAAAATGCTGTGACAGTCATTACATAGAGTTAAAAGCTCCACACACTATTGTTCCATGCATCATATCGTGGTGGACGTGCGTTTATGTCAGTGAAATAAGGCCAAAAGGAGGATATAATGTTCTATGTACAATCATGTAATGTTGTTTACACAAGTTATAAGCCACACATACTTCTATTTAATGCATCATATCTTGGTGGAAGTGCGTCCTGTGTAAGCAGAGTGAAGAAAATTCCAGTCAGCATGAGGACATATGTCTATGTGGAATTACATTAAACAGATATCTGAAAAATCTTTATCCCAGGAAATATTGCCTCTCTGAGTCATAATTAAGTCCATGTTCCACTGTCTGGACACCATAATCCAAATGGCCTCAGTCCTTCTTAGTCATAGTTCTCTATTACCACCCCGTGGACTAGGGTCAATAGTTTCTATTCCAAAAAATTGGAAGCCCTTGCGTGAACTTTGTGCAGGGCACATGGCTGCATGAATTTCTACCGGATATCTCGCATCCTGTTGGTGTAGTGCCCTGACGTGTTCCCCAATTCTGTCCTTCAGAGCCCTAATGGTGCTGCCCACATATTGTCTACCACACGTGCACTCAATGATGTAGACAACAAATCTGGTGGTGCAATTATTGTTAGCTCTGATCTCGTAGGTTCTGTTGTTGTAGCCATGGAAATTCTTGGTTTTTGTGTTTGGCCCATTTGCAAACACCACAGCAACCACATTTGTGGAAGCCAATAGTGTGTGGGGTTAGCCATGACTGTATGTTATGAGATTTTGGTACAGGGGGACTTAATTTGGTGCGTATTGTGTTGCCTTGTCTGAAGGTGATTTGGGGCTCCAGGTGACTGCACCTGTCAGAGCCAGTCCTGTATGGTAACCAAACTTACTTGGGTTTTTCTTTTTCTTTTTTTCAGGGCATGCAATTGCATGAACCAATAAATACCGCTGTAGGCACATTGTTAGCCTCCGTGAGATCGTTATCACTTTTCAGTAAAAAGTTTTAAAGATAACACCTTTTTTTATAGAAATACGTGAGTAGGGTTGGGAAGTTGTGCCCCGTCCTGAAGAAGGAACACCAGTTCCGAAACATGTCGACGCACACCAGAGGTTGTGTCCCTAATTAAGACAACTGACCTCGCCTTTTTGCACATCTTTTTAATAGCACCAGCTAGGGGTCCTGAATAAAGTTTTTTCACACCACCCACTAGCCAGGTACTTTTTAATTTTTCACCACACCCTTCACTCACATATATCCCCTCACTTGCACTTAACACACACCACACATAGTCAACCTTGTCAACGCTCCCGCGTAGTCGCAGGTCGCAGCGTGCCGCATCCCTCTAGCGGGGTGCGAAGACCCCGATGATGAAGCATGACACCAAGGGGCCTGTTGGTGTGTGAGGGGTATTTTACACAACACTGAGTGTCCCCCATCCTTGTGGTGCACACTAGAAGTAGGATTCTTCTTGTTTAATTATCAGTGCCTGTGGAGTAGGAATCCTATCTTTTTACTCTACCTCCCCTCGTTGTTATTTCTGTCTGTAAAATACCCCAATGTTTGTTGAGGCTTTTCCTACGGATATGGCTGAGGTCACTGAAGTCCGCAATCATGCGAACCCTCTGGTTCTCAGTGGGTGTTTTGTTCTTGGGTAGTAAGGTATCATCCCATCTCACATGGGAGATTCTATTTTCAGCTCTTTTAAGAGTTCAAGATGAGTAACCCCTCCTCTCGAATCTCTGTTTCATGTCTTTGATGCAGTTCTCAAATTCAGATTCCTCACTACAGTTTCTTCTGGTCCTTATGAACTCACCGCAGGGGATCGCCTCGATTTGGTGTATTGGATGGTGACTGTCTGCATGTAACACAGAGTTGCAAGCAGTACTCTTGCGAAAAAGTCGACTGTTAAGTCTCTCATCTTTGATATATAATTCCATGTACAAAAAAGTAATGTTGGCAGAACTATGTTCCATGGTGAATTGCATACCAACGTTGTTTGTGTTCAAGTAGGCACTGAACTGTTCCAATTCTGTTTGAGTACCTGACCATGATAGAAGGCAGTTGTCTATATAGCGACCCCAAAAGATGATAGAATCTATCCATGGTGCACCATTGTTACCCCAGATCCAATCATTCTCTAGACAACCCATGAACAGATTGGCAAACGAGGGTTAAAATTTAGAACCCATTGACACTCCTCTGATCTGCTTGTACCACTTTTTCTCAAACATAAAGAAGTTGTTATGCAGAATAAGGTGCATCATAGTAATCAGCCTTTCATTGTGTAACCATTGTGTCGCTGGTCTTTTGTTTATTTATTTATTTTATTTAAAGAGTTTTATATAGCGCTGGCTAGACCCAAAGGTATCAGAGCGCTTTACATGAGAATTA
This sequence comes from Lissotriton vulgaris, assembly GCF_964263255.1. Taxonomy (NCBI): domain Eukaryota; kingdom Metazoa; phylum Chordata; class Amphibia; order Caudata; family Salamandridae; genus Lissotriton; species Lissotriton vulgaris. The sequence continues at coordinate 1,871,058,866 of NC_141685.1, read as the reverse complement.
ACAATGTAACAGGAAAAGTTCAACAATTACACAATACATAAAAGAAAATAGGCAATACAATTAGGAGAGGAGAGAAAGGAGAGAGAAAAGTAGTGGGGGGGGCAGGGGAGGTGAGAAAGGGAGGATAAGGGAAGAGAAAATAAGGAGAGACGAAAAAGAAGTCTGCCTAAAGACCGACTGGGTAGGGGACGACCAAGGAGGGAATCCACGGCCCATCTCCCCTATAGCTAAACAAAATAGCTCCATCGGGCATCAGACAAAATATTTCAGTCTCAATACATTGAGAGGGGAGAGAAGGAGAGACATTGATAGAGGAAGGATGCGGGAGGAGACGACAGGAGGGACAAAAGGAAGTGCAACAATGTGGTTCAACAATATAACAGAAAAAGAACAACATATACACATTACATCAAACAATCAGCAATACATTAGGAGAGGATATAAAGGAGAGAGAAAAGTAGTGTTGGGTAGGGAAGGTGAGAAAGTGAGGATAAGGGAAGAGACAACCGTAGAGACGAAAGGAAGTCTGTCTAACCACCGACTGGGTAGGTGACGACCAAGGAGGGAATCCACGGCCCATGTCCCCTACAGCTAAACCAGGTAGCTCCATCGGGCATCAGACAAAATAGTTCGGTCTCAAGTGTCGGGGGAAGAGGTTCACAGAAAAACAGGGTGGGGACAAAGGGCAGGGGCAGGTGAGGGCAGAGGACAGAAGCTAGAAAGAGTAGGAGCGGAGAGGGGGGGGAAGGGAGAGGGGGAAGATAAGGTCAGGAGAGACGCGGGAGCATTTGCCCGAAGTCCGGCTGGGTAGGTGATAGTCAAAGGAGGGAATCCAAAGTTAATCTCCCCTATAGCTCGTGAGATAGCACCACCGGGCATCATACAGCAGTAGCTAGGTGTCAGCTGTCTAGGGAAGTAAGCAGGGAAACGGACCAGGTGGGTGACCTTTCTGCCATGGTTGCGTTGTTTGGGTGCTTCCTGGTTTATATCCGAATTGTGTTGGGTCACGGTGACTCTTTATATTGTTGTGTCTTTGCATTGTTGCACCCCTCCTTCTTGTTGCTGTTAACCTGGTGGCATCTTCTGTCCGATTTTAAGATGGTTGCCTCCTGGGCCCCCCTGTGTGACCTGTGGAGCCTTGTCTCCTTTTGGTGTCTCTAGGGTCCTGGTTATTACTTGTAAACCTAGTTCAGGTTGGATACTGGTGTATAGAGAAAACACATCCAAGGTGGTTAGGATCATATCAGGTTGCCACTGTATGTCTGACAGTATGCTGAGAATATGTTTAGTGTCCTGAATGTATGACGCTAAATTCCGAACCAAAGGACCCAAAAAAAGATCCATGCATTAAGCTAGTTTCTCGGTAGGACCACCAATCCCTGACACAATAGGTCTACCAGGGGGAAAAGAAAGATGCTTGTGGATCTTGGGTAACGTGTATAGACAGGGAAAGTTGGGTCTGAATACCTTCATGTATGTGACTTCGTCATCATCAGGTAAACCCTTGGTGTGCCACTCTGAAAGATGTTTATTAATCAGAATGGTCAAGGGTCCTGTTAGAAATGGAGGTCTCTAGTTGGCAGTGGCTGGCCACAGTCCAAGTAGGGACCCTTCTTCCTAAGTCAGAGTAAGGGGGCTACACCCTTTGATAACCCCTGCTCAACCCTGAGGTAACATAACACGAGCAGCTAGGCTTATCCCAGAGGCAGTGTGTAAAGCATTTATGATCATACACAGTAACACAGTGATGGACACTACAAAGGGACACCACACAAGTAGTTATACAAAATAAGTATCTTTATATATAGACTTAACACAAGACCAATACCGGTAAAAATCCACCTTACTGAAAAATGGGGGTACTCTTGAAAAGCTGGAAAAAGAGTTCAGAGTGTTCAAATAGGGTTTCGGTTCAAAGCAGGGGTTTTTGCGACCCTTTTACTTACAAAGTACTTAGATTTTGTAGCAAAACAAACAAAATGTCACAAACGAGCTATAGCAGTGATTTTCCCCACGCTAGGCCGGTGATGAGTTGAATCCTTGCTGCAAGACAGGATGATGCGCCGGTCTGCGGATGCGTGCGGGACAAAGCAACAGACTTCTTCACGCTAAGCCAGCGATACATTGAATCCTTGCAGCAAGGGAGGATGATGCGCTGGTCCTGTTGCATGTGTGTAATGTTATGTTATGTTATGTTAAATGGGGTGCTTCTATAGCGCACAGCTACTCCGAGGAGTGGTCCCGGCGCTGTCAGAGCCTCACAGGTCTAGAGTGGGAGAAAAGAACAGGGCGAGCAGGAAGGGTGAAGCATTGACGGGAGTGGAGTTATTGCATATTTTTGTGATGAAAGAAAATGGTGCCCCGCAAGAGTGCCGCGATCCGGGTGCGATGCGAGGAAAATGGTGGACGCACGGCGCTCTGAGATGTCGTGATGCGATGATCCCGATGCGATGATCCTGGGTTAGCGAGCCTTCGAAAAGCCCGCAAACGTGCGATGCGATGATCTCTGGGGTTAGCGAGCATTTTGTGGCCTGCAAGCATGTGATACGATGATCTTTGGTTTGCAAGCTCTCGGCGGCAGAAGCGCAATGATTTTTCTTACGCTTTTTAGCTGCGGCGGCTCTCAAACGGGCATTAGCGACGATTTCAGCACTTTCTTCTCTGTAGTAGAACTAGAGGCCCTGGAACTCACAGGGGCCTCACCTGCAGATAGAAATCCTCGCTGGGAGGAATCAGGAGACTGGTGGGGGAGTCAGATGTGCCTGTGACTCCAGCAGGAGGCTAGCTCTCTTCCAGCCTTTGGGTGATTGCTTAGCAAAATAAAAAGTCTCTTCCAAGTCCAAGGGGAACTACTGCAGGCCAGTCCAAGAAATAGCACAAAAGCACAAGGACAGTCCTCTCCTGCAGATTCCTTCAGTAAAAAGGACAGAGGTTCTTCTTGACATCCAAGAGCAATACAAAAATCAGGGGTTTGGGCACAGATATTTATACCACAAATGTCTTTGTTCTCAAAAGTCTCTAGTCACTGAACCCAGCCAGAATCAGTTCTGCTCAGGCCTGGAGCACTTTGTTTACCAGCCTGCATCGTTCCATTCAGAAAGAGGGGGTCTGCCATCAGACGCACAGTAGGAGGTGGAGCCGCAATCACCTTGCCAGACACAGCTCTATTCAGGTAAAGGAGCTACCCCTCCCCGGCACTAAATGCAGAACTCGTATTCAACCCCGGTCTGACTCGGCCTGCATTGTCCCTCTAATCCCAGACAGCCAATACACATAACAGCAGAGCACACTGGAAGACTTAGGCAAGAAAATACCTACTTTCTAAAAGTGGTATTTTCAAACACAGAATATTAAAACCAGCTTGGCTAAAAGATGTATTTTATTATTCTGAGCTCAGGCATACTAAACTCGAATTTCTACCATGTTCCCTGGGACAGATAGGACTATGAGATGTAATAGCCAGACTGCCCATTCTAACCTATGAAGAACAGGTAGCCTTGCGGCAGTGAAAAAAAAATGGAGGGTAATTCACTACCAGGACATGCTACACATATCAAGCAATGTCCTGCCTCACACATACAATGCACCTACCATAGGGGTGACTAACATGATGCTAAGGGAAGGTTCAGGGGCTGGGAAGTGTGGGCACTTCACAGCCAAGATGGCAGTTCTGGACTGCATACAGACACTGCAGTGGCCGGTCTGAGGTACCATTTACAAGCTGCTTCTGTGGGTGGTGCAGGCCCACCAGCAGCATTTGGGTTAGGGCACACATAGGCCACACTACTAGGGGCTAACAGGTATTTCAAATAAGCCAATCAGGGATATACCAATTCACAGTTACATTTACACAGGGAGCATTCATGCTGTGGCACTGAATGGCAGTGGCACAGCGCCCAGAGCATCTAATACCAGCGAAAACAGAGGAGACAACAGCAAAATATGAAAGGGAGACCCACACCAATGGTGCCAGGTCTAACAGGTCCCATCAGGTTGTAAGTCATAAGTTTGTTGCATTTGTTATCGCTAAGTTGGGACATGATCTCGTTGTTGTAATCAACACGATTCATGATCACAACGTTACCACCATTATCTGCTTCTCTGATAAGAATGTCATTGTCACTAGCTAATGTCCTAGGAGCCAGTCGTTCACCCTATCTAAGGTTGTCTTGATATTTATTTCTAGTCTTAGTTCTTTTGGATTCATAGATGTTCAAATCTTCCAAAACCCGTTTATAGAAAGTGTCAATAACATTGCCAGCTGGGAGGGTAGGACTCCATTTTGATTTGGTCTTGAGACCACTCAGTATGGTAATATTGGTGTCAATATTAAGTTCTTCCAATAGTCGTACCATAGTGTAGCCTGCTTCTTCTATGTCAGTTATGGAAAGTAAAAGTTTAGTATCCTGCATATCTTGAATGGTCGGAACACCAAAAACATCACCACAGGGAATGTTTGTAGCTTTTTTATTCTCAACAGGGTTACAAGCAAATAATTTGTTTAGCTTAAGACCTCTAATGAATTTGAACAGGTCTATCTTTAGTTTGCAGATGTCACCTGATTCTCGTGGTTTAAAACTTAAACCTTTGCTCAATAAAGAAATCATATCCTGAGTTAGATCTTTAGAGGAGAGGTTAACCACTTGTACATTCATTCCTGTCTCTTCTACTTTTTCCGCTCGTTGAAAGACAGTAGTTTCTTTTTGTAGTCCTTTTTGTCTGCCTCTGTTGCCTCTGCGGGTTTCGTGTCTTGTGCTACCCGTGTGCCCTGGGATCTGTTCCTTCTTCGTATGGTTCTGACCTTCCGTAAAAAAGAAGATTCAATGTCTCTAATACCAGAAATGGTTTCTACCTCACTGTCATTAGATACTGGGGCATTGAGTGAAGTGGAACTAGAGGAAACAGATATTGTATCTACTCTAGCTGATCTCTCATGTTGTGCACCTTGTTGAACCATGGAGTCATATTTTCGGGCATAGGTAAAGACCCTGCCTACCTTGTAGTCAATCTCATCACGTTTTAATTGCCTGTCTTTTCTGTCCTTAATTTCGTTCTGGTGGCTCAATAGTATATCTTTAAGAATGGAGTAGTTCTTACCAGTAGCCTCTTTAAGGTTGAGGTCCCTAATCTCCTGTTCCAGGGTATTCATTTCTGTTTGTAATTTTCCCATCTTCCTCTCTGCACTCTCAATCAAAATCTGCATCAGTGTATTTGAGTTAATATTAAGAACCTCTTCCCATTTAACTAGAAGATCTTCATCCAGATCGATCAGTGTTGGAAAGATCTGGGGACGTAAGCCTCTTGTAACTCTGTTAAGCCATAAATACTGTTTAAGGGTGGCTCCATCCCACCAGCTGGTATTTTCCTTTTCTTTTTTAGCCTTTCTAGCTTGAGAAATTTTCTCTGAGACCCTCATTACGTGTAAGGTTTCCACTGGTGGAGGGAGTACTAGCATTGGTACCTTTAGCCAAGTTGCTGAAAAGTTAATTGGCTTCTCCATCTCTATCCATATTGGAAGCTTAAGAAAACGGTTCAGAAATTCAACAGCTGCAGCAGCCCTTCCTAAATCAATGGGTGAACAACTGTGTTAAGGGTTTTAGTGTATAGGAAGTAATGGCGCTCAGCAAATATGAGTGTAGTTTGTTTGGGTGAACATACCTACTTGTTCACCCAAACACACTACATACATATTTGCAGAGCTCCATTACTTCCTATACATTAAAACCCATAACGCAGTTGTTCACTCAATAAATGATTGTCCAGTCAGTGCTTTTTCTTTGGAAAAGGAAAAGTACATTTATTATACACACACTACTGAATACTACACATTAATTTTCAAATATGTACATGAGGTAGATACAAAATTTCCTTTGATTACGTTATGAAATGACATTTGACATCTAAAGGGTAATGCCCCCAAAATTGCTGTACCCCTCTCCTGACCCAGATAACACATCAGACTATGGGGGGTGGGGTACACCTTCAGATAAAATAGGCCTATTGGCTTTATCAGGGGTGCAGCATATGGCAAGAATAACAAACCACATGTAAAAAACACCCTAGAGGGCTCTGCACTCCCAGCTATACAGCAAAAGCTCCAACTAGGAAGAGCTTAAAACAATTAAATAAAAATCCTGGGGGTCATGGATATCTCAACGTAGGGTCAGTGCCTTTAAAAATCATTTTGAGGGGTCTTTCGCCCTCCTTTACCCTCCCCCTTTCTCTTTTCAATGTTGGGAGTGCCCCTGCCGTCCTGTGGCCACCAACAATGCAAAGAAATTAGGCTAATGAGCCAGCTCCACAGGGCACGGAGGGGCACTCCACCCATGAGCAGTGAATATTTAATGAGCGGCCCTCCCACTGTGTCAGGAAGAGCAGCAAAGTTTTTCTTTTGTGTTTTCTCCTCTCTAAAGCGGTGTTCCAATTCCAAACCGGGAAACCCCCAATGCAGGTTTCTAGCGGTGGGGCCTGCTGTTGAATCTCCAAGACACCTGTGACCCTGCCTGTCTCCCTCACTCTTGGCTGTTATCCTCAGCCAGCGCAGGAAACAGCCTGTCTTCCCTCTCCTGCATGAGTCCATACAGGCTGGATGTTGCCTGTTGAATGCCCTCCACCACCCCTAGGCACGGGCACAGGGGGTGGAGGAGGTGCTCTAGGGCCTCTCAGGTGCTCGGGTTCCTAGAGTTGGGGTGCTGGGGCCTTGGATCCATTTTGTGTCAGCCCCCAGTGAAATGGAGGCATCTGGCAAAGAATGGATACATTTTCACAACAACCCCCAGGTCCTGGCCCACCACAGGGGTAAACTCCAGGTGGGCTGTGGAGCCCCACACGTGAGTCACTTAGTCAAAAATCACCAACCTTAAAATGACCATAACCTGGGCCCCGTTGGGCCTATTTGGAAGATCTTGTGCTCATTTTACTTCTGCTGGTGAGTTCTAGGCACCATAAACTGTTTTAGCAGACCTCTCCAACTCCAAGGTGCTGTACTTTGCAGGGAGCTGGTTCCACTTTCTCGCAGTTCTAGCTCTCCTCCTGGTTTTTCCAGGGTGCAGAAGTGCAGATTTTTCCCCTAGCTGGTCCTCAGGGTCTAAGGAGTCCAGCCTTACTCTAAAGGAGGGTGAATTGCTGCGAGGAGCGAGAATTACCTAAGAAATCATTGCGCTGTGTAGGTCAACTAGTGTGAAGTGTTGTGCTGAGATTGGTTGGTGTGTCATCAGATGCTGTATTATTGTGATAGGTTTGCGAAGGAAAGGGCTGCATTTGGTTTGGAAGTGAATATATTGATCAGTTCTGAACTGTGATGTGAACAAAAACATTAAGTGAATTGATTTTGCTAATTTATTGTTGAATCACTGTATTCATGAAATGTTTCAAAACTGTTAGAGATTTAATGAGTCCCTATTCATGAGGGCGAGGTTTCTCCACCAGAAGGTACATCAGATCATTATATGGAGACAAATGTAGGGCTCCATACATGTTTGTCGCTTTGTCAATGGTACAAGATCATTGAAAAGGACAAAGCATTAAGATTTCCACAATATGGTTAATTCAATTTAAAGGTTATTGAAAATTTCAGAAAAAACAATATGAGATTAAACCGCCTCCTAGACACATATAGTATGAAGCATAAAATGCTGGGAGCCTGCAGCTCACACCAAAGAGAAAGAAAGCTACCAGTGTAGAGCAAAGAGAGCAGTGTGTAATTATGCTGATACTAAATGCATGAAGAACAGCAGAGATGAAGAAAATGTTTAGTTCATGGAGCAAGAATATACCTAGTACTGACAACATGAAGGCCTAATAAGAATCAAAAGCAGGTAAATGAAGATGAGGAGACAGCAAAAAAGACTGATATGGATAGTGCTTCTTGGGATGACGTTTTAGATGCTCTGTCATTCACACGCCCACTGCCGTATGTTGCTACATTGTCAGTGTCAGAAAATGCTACAACCTCTAGCGGTACAGTGGCTACAGCCCCTGTTGAACCAAATGTATTTCAGATTGGGGGACCACTTCCAACTCTTTTGATTGCAGCTGCACCTGCTGAAGCAGCCACTACTGTAATTGCTCCAGGTGTTACAACTTCTATTGTGACTGTTCCTGCACATGTGTCACAAGTCCTATCGACTCAGACAGTAAAAATTCCCATTGCAACTACACCAATAAACATTGCTCCCAATTCCAAGAGCTATAAGAGGAGTAGCTTTCAACAGGGTTTATCCCGACATCGCAAAACTCGCAAATTGTTGCCTGACCTCCACCACAGAATGTTCAAACTTTAAGAGAAAGGAGAAACAGGAACATTTGGTAATGAGATTCTGCCCCCATGGTTTGAGGAAAAACCTGAGGATAAGAGAACAGGAGGTACAAAGAGACCATCTATGAGCCAAGAAAGGGCGAGACTCTAGATGCAGCAAAATGAATGGTGGAATTGGAAGAATTTATTAGGGGATGTTTAGATATTTCACATTTAAATCAATACCAGCAGAATGAGCTGATGTACCTAAGTAAAGAAATTTCAAATTTTGTAGCTACTATCAATGATAAGCTAACAGAATCAGCAAGTAAATACAAAGTAAATCTCTTCAAGCGTTTCCGTCACTCCAACAAGAGAAACCGGCTAGGAAGTACACTCTCCTATCTCCTACCTCTATCACTCTCTATCCTTTCTATCGTCCGGGGTGCTATACCCACCAGGCAGATCAAAGGGGGGAAAGAAGACAACGCCAAGCAAGACTCGGATAACGGACTTCTTCTTCCTTCTTGGACTAGTAGAACTATCCGACCCCACCATGGCAAGGAACGAACTATTGCAGGACAATATTACTATACCCCCCCCCCCCCCCCCGGCGCCTTCTTTTTTTTTTTCCCTTTTCTTTTTTTCTCCTCTTTCTTTCCGCCACTCATGTATGCTCCATGTAAATATATATTTTTTTACATACAATAAAAAATTACAGAAATAAGAAAGGTTTCTTTGCACAATTAGAAGATGAAGCAGTTGTGACTCTGCAAACATCAGGAATGAGTTGCAGATTGCTCAATTTGTTAAGTCCTTTCAAAAGTGCAGCTATTTTGAAAGATTAGAGCGAAAATATGCAAAAAAAAACAAGTAAAGAAAACGAAATATTTAGACAATACAGTGGAAAATGGTAACCCGCCTCCAGTATCCCATGATGAGGATGAGGCTTTAACATTCCCTATGAGGGAGATACCGAGTGGATGATTTCTTTATGTGCTCTGGAGTCAAGATGATCTTGTAAAATTCACAAACAAGCTTTCCTAAACTGAGAGAGCATCTTGCCCAATAGTATACACAGGTTGACAGATTTGTGATAATTTTGAAGGTTCTGTGAATGATTTGAATTCCTTTTTCGACATTGTGGTACCAAGTGATTTATAAGCAGTGTGTAAGATAGCTGTGCAATGGCAACATACAGAGCCCCCAAGAGATGCACTTGCCCATGCACCCTCACCTATACGGTTGACAAAGTATGATGAAGTGTTTTCCTTTTTGAAGGGAAAGGCACCAGAAAAGGACATTGATGGGTTTAACGAAGCTGGCTCAGAAAGGATTTCAAAATCAAACACACTTAGGAAATGTTGGTGAAATGGATGGTGCTGGTTTCCAGAATGGAGATGAAATGGCTGAAGGTGGAGTCAGTGTTTCACAGGGAAGAGGCTATAGTGTTTTGTTTGATCCAAATTCAGGGATAGATACTGCAACATTGAAGAGGTTGACTCCTTGTTATTACAGTAACATACTCAAGTATTGGAAGAGAGACTACAGACAGTCACATAACCAAGGAAGTGGTGATGGGCAAATGCAAAATGTGAATCCAAGCAAAAGGCAAAACATCCAAGTTCAGGTCCCAGCTCAATGAATGCAAACACAAAATCAGCCACAAGTCTCAGTTATGTAGGTCTCATAAGCTCCAATGGCCCCAAAATACATGGGTAACCCTAGATTTAATATAAATCAAGCACCTAGAACAAACCCAAATTATTTTCAAAATCAGAAGCCATTTCAACAACTCCTTATGTTTGAGTCTAAGAGCTTTGACTTGACAATTGACAATCAGAGTGTCTGAGAGGGAAGAAGATTGCATACCTGGCACAGTCTTAGAGGTACATACGAGTGGTTCATTTGTAGAAGGTGAGGTAAATGGTGACCAAGTGTCATTTCTGATAGACTGTTAGAGGAGCAAACGTCCCTGACCTATCCCTCTCAGGAAGGAAAATTCCAGTTGTAGGTGTCAAAAATAAGGAAATACCTAAAACTCTTTCAAAGATCTACTTGTGGTGTCAAATACATAAGAAGCCTTCAAACAGGATATAATTGCTCTATTAAGCCAACTGTCTACAAATAGATTGAAAGTGTCTCTGAACAAGTTGAAATACTGCCTAAAAGAGGTCCTATGCTTAGAGCATCTCATTGAGAAGGAAAGAAAGAAGGTCTTACAAGCGGGAATCATAGCAGTTCTGCAAGTGAATCTACCAAAAACAGAGAGAAGTAAAAATGTTTCTGGGAATGGTGTGATACTGTAGACATTGGATGCCCAGCTTTTCTCTAGTGGCCAAGCCTTTACTGAGGCTGACGCACAAAGATGTTTCTGATCCACTTCATTGAGACAATGACTGCTTAAAAGCATTCCTAGAGCTGAGTGAAAGCCTCTGTCATTACCAAGGACTAGGAATGCCTGATTACAGTTAAATGTTAACTTTGTTTTGCAATGAGAGGGAGGGCTGCTCTTTCTCAGAGCACATGCAGTGGGGCTCGGTTAGCATCAAGTGAGTTCCTTCCTGCCAAATGGAGAACTACAATCATTGCTTCCCTCATGGACAGTGGGTGCAATTCTTTTGTGTCACTGCTACATATGTTTTCAGTAAGTGTGGTGGTAATTGAGCTTCATATTTCACGTACAACTCCACAAGGAGCCCTTGTGCCCCTGGTGTCTTCCCTCTTGCTACCTGATCAATAGAAATAGCTCTCTTTCCCTTTTTTATCGCTTCATCTTATAATATACCCTGTGTTTGAGCAATATGAAGCATAGGTATTGAGCCCAAATATCTTCTTATTTACCTGTGTGTAGTCCCTTGCGAGTTAGCATACAAAGTCTTATTACATGTTGCCAAAACCTTATTCATTCACACCTGTGTGGTGATGATTTCTCCTTGTTCTAACTGTATGGCACATGTGGATTGTAGGAACAAGCCTCTTTTTGCATGAACACCCATTTTGTTTGGAATGATCCTGCTTCTTTTTTAACTCTGCACACTGGGACTCTGCTAACCGGGCCCCACTGAATGGGCTCTGACCTCTTAAACATGTTGAAATTGGCTACATTCCTAATTACCATATTTAAATTACCTGTATCTAATACGGTACAATGTGTCCCCAGAGCCTGTAAGTTAAATGTCATTAGTGGACTGCAGCAGATATATTGTGCCACCACTAGAGCAACGATGACAACATGACTGCAGGCCTACTACTGTCAACTGTCTGGACTGTTTCAAAACTGTAAAGTCGACCTGTCAAAATAACCCCTTTAAAAAACTGAAGGCCTACTTTTAAATATTAATAAGTGACTCCTAAGTAGACCTTAATGTCCAATAAAACAGGGAGTATGGACTTAAAAGTAGGACGTGTAAAAGTTTAATTTAAAACATGGTCATACACTAAAGCCCCCAAAAGCTATTGTCACTGTAGCATGGTTAGTTGTTCCATAGAAACACATAGGAATATAAAATAAAAAAAAATTATCTCCACACAGGACCCAGCTAAAAAGTGCCTTCTTAGACTTTTTAAAATATTTATTACAAGTCTAATTCATTCATAAAGTGAGATTTGTACTGTGTTTTTTACAAAAGATACTTTTAACATTTTTAACATTTGTAACCTCCATAAAGCCTTTAGAAGCCCATTTGCATGAAGTTCCAACTGTCACCCAGGAGCTGAGACACAGGCTAAACATACTCCCAGAGCTGAAACACAGGCTTTGGCTGTGGCAATGTGTTCTGATACTCTGACATGGTGACCATCGTAGCTGTGCCCAGGTACTTAATTAACTTAAGATAGACACCAATCCCAGTGGGAGAGGAGCTGTCCCCAAAACTGATTTGATGTGATAACAGAGATGGTCTGAGGTGGTCACAGGAGCACTCCACAGTTGAAGATAGTTTCTGCCGCGCTGGATTCCAGTAGAGAAGGGCCCTGTGGGATTCCCTGCAGTAGGGCCCAAAGGACAGGGGCTGCTGCAAAACTGGGTAGGAGTACCCTTGGAAACTTTTTGCAAAATGGTTAGGAACGGGAAGGGAGTCTCCCCCACCAGTGCCAGGTATAAATGTGGCAATCCTTGTCAAATTCTGCAGAACACCAGTGGGCTTGTGGAAGATAGAAAAACGACTGCACTTGCTCTTGAGACTTGTGAGGAAAACCCTTAGGGCTGAACCTTCTCCCCCTTATACCAGGACAAAGAAGTGGGCTCCAACAGTCCCTTGGCCGACCTCCTATAAAACTACAGAAGCATTTATGATCTTTTTGGCAATAATGAACACATGCACCCGATTCTTCATCTTTTAGTAAATGAGCACAATGGTTGTTCAGAGTTTCAAATTCTGCAGCAAATAAGTAATGCTGTTCTGAAAGTGTAAGCATAATCAAGCCCATTATACTTATTAAGTCTACTTTGATGGCCTGTATACATGTGTACCGCTCACATTCTTCATGCTAAAAGGCAGCAAGAAAGTACCTCATCTCACAAAGCATAATTCCCATGCAAGCTCCGCTTGCACAGTCAGGGCCGGCTCTAGGGTCATGGTGGCCCTGGGCAGGGAGCGTAGGTAGGGGGCCCCGGAAGAGGGGGTCCGGGTGGGGCAGAGCGCGGAGGCCAGTAAAGAGGGGGGGGGGGTCAGGGTGTTTAGAAGTGGAACTGAGCCGGAGGCCGCCAAATACCTGCCAGGGGCCGCCACACAAATATGTATCCATCCTCAGAGGATATATATATGAAGGATATATATTGGTGTGGTGGCCCCTGGGGTTTGGTGGCCCTGTGCAGGTGCACAGCTTGCACATGCCTAAGGCCGGCCCTGGCACAGTCCTGGAGATTCACATAAGGAATTTCCAATTTTACAAATTGTTCCAATTAGTTTGCTTTTCTAAATATAGGATCTAGATACATCAATTATTCAATTCAACGGCACCACTGCAGACTGGCAGATAAGTCCAGTTGAGGTGAATCAAGCCTACACTCCCAGAATTCATTATATTTTTTGATGAATTTTCAAACTGGATAATCCATTTCTCAGTGGCATCATCTGTCATATGATAAACAAAAGTATTAACTTTCTTGATCTCCATCAAATGAAACATTGAGGCCCTGACAGTATTCTATTTTGTTTCATCCCAGTTATGGACACACATTTTGAATCCAGCAATTGAATATCGTAAAATCTCCCTGAAACAAGCTCCTGTATTAAGAGATGTAATACATAGTGGAATAAAAAAGAATTATGTACTTTTCTAAAAACCATGCTATCCATGAAACCAGCGGTAAACTTGGTCTGTCTCATCTAAAATTGGAGCAAATTCAAACTGCTTTGTTCGGCCATGTGTCAGAGCATAGGTGTCCAATGACAGCATGTCATGTGTGACACACGCCAGCCTGTCCAGAACTTTTTGCTAATAGCACTTTGGATGGTGGATATAAGTTTTACAATTACTTTTGCCATAGGAGGCATGTGTTGGATTGGATCCGCTTTGCAGGGTCATCCGCAAACTTTTTGCCTTCAACATCCCGTTTTCTGAACCCATATTTGATAGGGGTGGTTGGGACTCAAGGAGTTTTACTATGCGGAATTGTGCGGAGTTACCCAAAAACTCTGCGAGATTCTGCAGAGTTCCATGTGCTGCGAAAATCAGCACTTTGAACAGCTTGCCCTGGTTTTTTGCACTGGGAGCATGTTTTTCACTTTAAAACAACGCAAATGGCACCACGTGGCACTCCAGAGAGTAGATTTTCTACTTGAGCACAAGTTCCTCAATGTGATCGTCAGCTTTCTCAGCGCGAATAGTAGCAACCTGCTGCGACCATCAACACTGATAAATCTCATGGGGGGGTACGTGAGCCTGAGCCACGTGGAAAAAAAAACTCCGCCACTGGTGGCTTTTGGAGTTTGTCCAGAACTCCGGGCTCCAAGCGGAGCACGAGTGGGCAAACTCCACCAGCAGAGTGGAGTTTATCGCCAACCCCCAGTTTTTCTTTTCTTTTTGGCAGCACACTTAACCAGTGCTAAAATGCTTATGCTCTCTCTTTTAAACATGGTAAAATAGCTTTCACTAAATCAACATATTTGATTTACTTGCAAATCCCTAGTAAAGTGATATTACATGCATGTAGGGTCTGTAAATTAAATGCTACTAGTGGGCCTGCAGCACTGATTGTGCCACCCACTTAAGTATCCTTTTAAACATGTTTCAGACCTGCCATTGCAGCCTTGGTGTTAACTTTTAAACTGCCAATTCGACCTGACAAAATAAATCATCCTTTTGTAATACATATAAGTCACTCCTATTGTAGGCCCTAAGTAGTCCATAGGGTAGGGTGCTGTTTGTTTAAAAAGTTAGACCAGTATTTTTAGTTTCAAAGGTATTTTTATTGAAGATTTCAGCAAGTATATATCGAGACATCTCAGCAAGAGGTACAAGCAAGAGGCATAGATTGCGGACGGAACAGACAAGCATGTCTTCCCTAGCATGAAGGAACAAGCAAGGTAAATATGTCAGAGGTGCAGTACGACATCGTGAGTGCGAAAGAGCTGTATAGCAATCAAATGACATGAGAAGAACAACAACATCCAAGATCTCCCCGTCCCCCCCCAGAGCCCCCCACCCCCCACCCCGACCAGTGTGCTCTGAAGTGCCAATGGGACCATCAATGTGCCATGGAGGTTTAGTGTGGCCGACCGGGAAGTCACCAAGAGTCGTCGGCGGCATTGGTAAGACATAAGACCCGAAGGTATTTAGGGCATGTGATTTCATTGAACTCCTTGGACAGGAGGGTCAGTAAAGGAAGCCACGTCTTCCGAAAGCTTCGGTTGAGTTAGTGAGTGTGGCGTGAATGCGCTCCATCCCAAGGGTGAACCAAAGCTTATGAAGCCATCACGTGTGTGTAGGCTTAGTTGTGGATCCCCACAGTGATAATATGTGCTGCGTGGCCGCTTGCATGGCGATGCCCATCTGCCGACCCCGCAGCGATTTTAAGGGGAATGTTAGTGCGTTAGGCAGACCCAACAGAGCGTATGCAGGGAATCTCGGGACTTCAGTCTCAAAGGTGGAGTCGATATCATCCAAGACCACTTTCCAGAAGTCTCAGAGTTCCGAGCATTCCCAAAGGATGTGGGTCAGAGTGCCCTTTTCCCCACATCCCCTCCAGCAAAGCTCGCTGCGCGCCGGGTTTCCCTTGTGTAGCCGGACTGGGGTGAGTTGCCAGTACATAGCCAATTTTACTGCTGTCTCCCTCGCTTTGGTGTTGCGTGTGGTGTGTGAGGCTCTGTAATAGATGTACCCCCATTCTTTGGATGTCAAAGCCCTACCCAATTCAGCCTCCCAGCGCTTCTGGCTTGGTGTTTTAACCGGGGCGTGTGGTGGTGTGAGCATTTTGTAGAGTTCAGAAATGAGGTGTTTATCCGTATCTTTAGTAAGCAGCCATTTTTCAAAGGCCGACATGGGGCGGCTCACCAATGCTGCGATTTCGGGATTAGTGAGCCAGTGTCGAAGTTGAAGGTATTGGAAGAAATGAGGATTTTCTATGCTATACCCTTGTTTAATGTCCGCGAAGAGGAGAAATCCCTGCAAGTCAAAAAGGTCACCTGCAGCTCGACAAGCCGTGTCTCGCCATTGTGGGAACGTGCCAGCGCCATCACCCGGAGGGAAATCAGGGTTATCTAATATGGGAGTGAATGGGGAGGGAAAAGTGGTCAACCCGTGCTTGTGTGCCACCCTATCCCATACCTGTAGAGTCGTGCGTGTGATAGGGGACCGCAACATGTACCTCGGCCTATGCTGTCTAGCGAGGAATGGAACTCTCCAAAGTGGCGTTCGTGCCATGGCTCTGTCCAGGAAGAGCCATCTCTTCTCTGACTCGGGTCTATACCATTCTACTAGGTACCGGAGTTGAGATGCTTGGAAATATCGTAGAAGGTTTGGGACACCGAGACCTCCTTCATCCAGGCTCCTATACGGCAGTAGTTTGTGGATTCGTGCTCGCTTCCCTTCCCAGACAAAGGCAAACAGGGTGTCCTGTAGGGTTTTCAGAGTACCTGCTGGGGGCATAACTGGGATCGTTTGGAACAGATATAGAATCCTCGGCAGAATCAACATTTTCACTGCCGCCACTCTCCCCAGCAGGGAAAGAGGCTGCTTGGACCATCTCGCCAAGTCCGTCCGGATCTGGGCGATGAGAGTGTTATAATTAGTGGAGACCGTGAGGTCTGTCGAGGGAGTTAAAGTAATCCCCAAGTATGGTACTTGGGTGGCTAGCTGAAGACCGCTCCCCTGACCTATGACGGGGGCCCGCGAGCATGCATGTTTGCCTAAGGGCAAGATTAAGGATTTATTAATATTGATTCGGAATCCGGAGACGGTTCTGAATGAGGCAAGTTCCTCCATAAAGGCGGGTATAGAGGAATCAGGTTGGTCCAGGGCGGCTATGACGTCATCCGCATATAGACTGATAGTATGGGGTTCGCGTCCAAAATCGATGCCTTTAATCCTTGGATTGTCCCTGACCTTCTGTGCCAATGGCTCTATATACATCGCAAAAAGGAGGGGGGTAAGAGGACACCCCTGTCTGGTACCTCGCTGGATTTCGAACGGTTGCGAGTGCAAACTTCCCAAGCGGACCTTGGCCTGCGGGTGATGGTAACAGCTCGCTATGCGAGAGCAGAAGTGGTCGCTAAGGCCAAAGCGACGGAGAACATGTTGTAAGTAATTCCAGTTCACGCGATCGAACGCTTTTTCTGCGTCGATAGCGAGCAGCGCCGAGTCCGAGGCCTGAAAATGCGATTTATCAATAAGGTGTAGCACCCGTTTAGTATTATCGCTACATTGTCGGTTGGGGACAAAGCCTGACTGATCGGGTTCCAAAATTCCAGGAAGGCACGGGCCAAGACGCGCGGCGAGGATGCCCGTGAAGAGCTTCAAGTCAAGATTTAACAGTGAAATAGGACGGAATGCAGAGCAGTGCGTGGGTTTCTTCCCGGGTTTTAGCAGCACCACCACCTCCGCGGCCAACATGTCCAGAGGTATGGCTCCTACTCCCTCAAAGGAATTAAAAAGGCGGGCAAGCACTGGGGCCAGTTGCCGATTAAAGAGTTTGTAGAAGCCCGCCGCGAAGCCATCTGGCCCCGGGGATTTGAGCGGGCGCAATCGGGATATGGCTGCCAGGACCTCATCTTGGTAAATAGGGGCGTCTAGAGCCTCCGCAGTAGTCTAGGGGATCGCGGTGATAGCCGTCGTGGCCAGATAGGCCTCGATGTCCTCCGAAGAGGTCTTTTCCTCCCCATATAGGGAAGCATAATATGAGCGAAACGCCTCGGCTATCTGGACGTCATCAGTGAGCACCGCTCCGTCGTTACCCACGAGATTATTGATCTTAGCCTGATCTAAGATCTTAGCTGGGTCTTGGCCTTTAGAGCGCTGGCCAGTAAGCGGCCCGTTCTATTACCTCCGAAATAATAAGTATGTCGGAGATGGAGAGCTGCGAATTCTGCCCTATCTGTATCTAGACTGGCTAATTGGGCCCGAGCCGCCTTTAACTGTTTCCACACGCGTGGGGCGCAGGTGCGGCCATGAACCCGCTCTAGTTCCGCGACGCGCGCCGTGAGGTCGTCCCGCTTACTTTTGCGGTCTTTGGCCTCCGCTGCCGCAATGGCTATGAGTTCACCACGTACAACCGACTTCAGGGCTCCCCAGAGGGCCGTCACAGAAATGTCGGGTGTGTCGTTGGTGGTCAGGTAGCTAGTGATGCACTCACTGATTCGTTTAGCGACATCAGGCCGTTGCAGCAGGGTTTCGCGGAGGCACCACGGGCCACGGGGACGACGGGCCACTCGAAGTGTGAGGGAGAGCTCCACCGCATCATGGTCAGAGATGGCCGCTGGTACTATGGTGACCTCCCCAAGAATCTTAATAAGATCCGAGGAGCCTATGAAGTGGTCGAGTCTGGCATAGGTGTGATGCACATGTGAGTAGAATGTGAATTGTGAGGCGTTTGGATGTTGGGTTCTCCAGAGGTCTATTAAGTCCCTATCTGAGAGACATTCGCGACCGCTGGATGACAGAGCCCCAGTTCCTCCATAGCGGTGCCCCGATCGATCAGCGTGTGTGTCCATAACAATATTGAGGTCCCCGCCCAGGAGTAGAGGTGCATGCGGGGTCTGAAGTGCTTCGAGATAGCGCCTTTCAGGAAGGCCTCCTGTCCTGGGTTTGGGGCATAGAGGGAGCCAATCGTGAGGGTCGTATCACCTAATTGAAATGTATGCTCCAAGAGGTGGCCCTTGATCTCCCCCACCTTGTTGCCCACCCTCCCCCGGAAAGATCTAGATATTAAAATTGCAACCCCGCGGTTTTCGTTGGGAGGGAGGAGAAAAATTGATGTGGGAAGGCTCGGGAGCACATCCTATGCAAATCTTTCTGCAGGAGATGAGTCTCTTGTATTAGGCAGATATCTGCTCCAGAGTTCTCCAAGTAGGAGAGAACAGCCCTCCTCTTAATCGGGTTGTTTAGCCCCTTCACGTTAAGTGTTATGATCTTAAGATTAGTGTCCGTCATGGTGCAGGAGACATGTGGCGCAGCACAGAGTGGACTTCCGTCGCGTTACAGTATCGTGTGGTGGCATGTAGTAGGCCGTGTGTTCCCCGGTATCCTTGTAGGTCTAGTCCTGGACCCTGTGTGTAGACAGGCGACCCATCTCGGCATCGGCACATCAGTGAGGTATCCCCCGGCCCAATGATAAATCTAGTTTGGCACACTGGTCCCCACCCTCGAGCCCCCCCTAGCCCAACAAGCCCCCCCAAAACAACCCAGCGCCACCATAGTTTGCAGCTTTGCACATGTAAATAAAATGTTGTGAGCGGCGGCTCTGCAACTACCCCCCCAACTCAGCCTCCCTCCTCCCAGTCACAACCCCCCTGAAACGTGTAGTCCCAATCCTGTCTTTCCGCACAGGATCATGGTAGAAAATATTGAAGGGGTCATCTCCGACGGTGGCCCCTCCAGCCTCCCCACCCGACCCACCCACCGTCTGAGCAGAACGTGTGCAATGCAGAGTCTCACTAGTAGAAGCGTCTATTACTCTGGGGAAGAAGTTTCTTTGGCCACCTCCGCCACCGCCGTCTCACGCTCCCGGGAGATGACAGAGGCATCCGGTTTAAGGCGGTGAGATGGGGACCGTTTATAATGCACAGTTTGCCAGTCCCCCCTGGATGATCCTTGCGAGTTTCTGAATACAGGTTCAGTATCGACTTGGTCCAGACCTAGGAGGTCACATGTGTCTTTGAGTGACCCCAGCTGCTGTAGTCGTCCATTCCACTTGAATATTATCCGAAATGGGTGCCCCCATGAATACGGGACCTCTTTCTGCCGTAAAAAGTCTGTCACTGGTTTGAATTCCTTCCTTTTTTGGAGAGTGATGGAAGAGAGATCTTGGTAAAGGGCAATGGTATGACCCTGAAACTGAATGGTTTGGGCTCACCGGGCTTCACGGAGAATCCGCTCCTTCAACAGAAAGTCCGGGAGGAAAGCCAGGATGTCTGGTGGCGGGGCCGGGGCTCTACGAGGCAATCCCACCCTGTGTGCCCTATCTATGCGGATGTTAAAGTCCTCCGCCTCCCCCAAGATGTTCCTGAAGAGGGCCTGCAGGTATGCTGTGACATCAGTCCCCTCCTCTTTCTGAGGGACCCCCCGGACCCATATGTTGTTGCGACGGGAACGGTTTTCAAGGTACTCAGCATGGGCTTGGAGGTCTAGCTGCTGGTCGTTGAGATGCAGGACCTCCTGCTGGAGCTGTTCAATTTCGGCACTTCTAGTTTGGTCAGCTTCCTTGACAGCGACCACTCGTTCACCGAGGTCCTCCACGTCGCGTCAGAGTTCTTTGACTTCTCCTGCAACTTCCTGCTTTAAGGATTTGAAGTCTTCTCGGAGCGAGTTGAATAGCGTTTCCAAGAAGGATTTGGTGATGGGCACCTGGTCATCCATGGCCGCAGGCGGTGTCTTCCCTGTCCCCGGGGACGGGGGGTCTTTGCCAAGTCTGGGCTGCGATTTAGCCGGTAGTTCAGGGAGCGTCTGTGACCCCTTCTTTCCCCTCTGTCCTGCCATGGTGTGGGAGGGTGTAGGGCCCCAGCAGGCGGTAGGTCTATGGATCCTGGACCGAAGTAGGGGGACAGCAAGGTAGCGTTAACTGAGTGGAGAGTCTACAAGTGTCCAGTAGATCACCCCTCGTGCTACTCGGGGTCAGGGCAAGTGTAGTAGGCTATTCACCCTCCAAACGGGGGAGCAGTGAAGACGGCGCCCCCCCAGATCGTCAGTCACTGCGCAGGGTGATATATCAGGGCTCAGGGAATGTGGCCCCACCACCCCACGGAATGCGCCTGGACCAGTCTCTCTCACAGGACAGTGTCAGCCCCCACAGCCAGTCCTCCGCCGGGGGCTCGATCGTGCCCTCCGAGCTTTCTCCCGCACCCTGCTCCACTCTCCTCACCTATGTGGACGCGGCGCGCCCAGGGATCACGGCTCTCCAGGTCCCTCTAGTTCCGGGAACGCGGCCCACTAGGCCTCTCCAGCGTCCGTCCTGTCCAGCGTGTTCCAGACTGTTTGGGGCATCCAGAGGTTGTGGGGGAGCAATGTCGTGGGCTCCGCCGTCACAGGGCCCCTCCCAGATGCTCGGGCCGCTCCTATCTGCCGGGGCGCTCGAGGTGTGCAGAGACTAGGCCCGAAGCCGGGGCCTCGATTTTCGCGACCGCCGGCTGGGTCTTTCAGGCACCGGCCGGGCCGTCCGGTCGGAGGTTGCTGCTCGCTCCAATAGTCGAGCTGGCGGGGGGGTGTACACCAGACCACCCCGCCGGTATGGTCGCTTGGTCCGCGCTGTGCCACTCTGTTATTCTTGCGTGGGAGGGTACCAGCGCACAGCTGGCAGGCCCGGAGCCGGGGCCTCGAGTTTCGCGATGGCCGGCCAGTGATGTCCTGTTTCCCGGGCGAGTCGTTAGTGGGGCGGGTGGCTCCCCCCGAGCCCCGCAGGTCCAGCGGCGGCGGCGGAGTCTGTTAGGGTGCCGCTGTGTTCACGGAGCAGTCGGCACCCCAGGACAGACTCGTAGTTCGCCGGGTAGCTGCCCAGGACCTGTTCACCTCTCGGCGTGGTCGCCGCCACAGAGCACCGAGCACCAGTCTCTTTTCTGGCTCTACTGTTGCGATTCTTGGGGTATCGGCTGCACTTCAAGGTCGCTGCAGTTGGGCAACTGTCCCCCTATGTTGCGCTCTGATTTCGGGAGATGTTTGAGCGATATTCACGGCGTGTTGGCGGGATCGGGCAGGGAGCTCCGGAGACCTGCGTCCGATCACGCCGCCATCTTGGACACGCCCCCCTAGACCAGTATTTTTAATTTTTAAATGACCTGGTAGTGAAAGCTCCTAAATTCAGGTCCAGATGCTACTCCTCCCTCCACTCCGCATGCAGATAGGTCTATTCAGCCTTGTGCTGACTCACCCTGTCTCCTGGAGCCACCCCAGCCCCTGTCACTCACAAAACCAGACATTGAATACACCACCTAGCAGAGGCAGGCTTGGATGGTTACGCAAGAAAATACCTACTTACTAAAAGTGGGATTTTCAAACACAGAATGTTAAAACCAACTTCACTAAAAGATGTATTTTATCATTCTGAGTTTAGGCATACTAAACTCGAATTTCTACCTAGTTCCCTGAGTTAGTTAGGATTATAAGATGTTATAATCAAACTGCCCATTCTGGCCTATGAGAACAGGTAGCCTTGCAATAGTGAAAAACGAAATTGCCTGTAATTCAATGTCAGGGCATACTAAACTCGATCGATTTTCTACCTAGTTCCCTGAGTCAGTTAGGATTATAAGATGTTATAATCAAACTGCCCATTCTGGCCTTTGGGAACAGGTAGCCTTGCAATAATGAAAAACGAAATTGGCTGTAATTCACTGTCAGGAAATGTCACACACAGCAGGGCATGTCCTACCTTTTGCATACAATACACCCTTTGCTTGGGCCTACCTTTGTGGGTGACTAATATGTAGAAAAGGGAAGGGTTAGGGACTGGCAAGTGGGTGCACTTGTCAAATCGACATGGCAGCTCCAGGCTGCACACAGGCTCTGCAAGGGCTGGCCAGAGTCACATTGTACACGCTGCTTCTGTGGGTGGCACAACCAGTGCTGCAAGCCCACCCCCAGCATTCGATTTACAGGCCCTAGGCACATATGGTGCACTGTACTAGGGTCTGATAAGTAAATCAAATAAGTCAATCATGCAGTCACTAATCCAATACAATACTTTACAATAGGGACCCCTGGCACTTTGGCACTGGATAGCAGTGGCAAAGTGCCCAAAGCATCTAGACCAGCAAAACACATAGCAAAAATACAGGAGGCAACAGCAAAACAAATGGAAGGGAGATCAATGCCAATAGTCCCAGGTCTAACAGACCGCCAAACTGGCCATCAGGCCCTACGTTACAATTCTGAAAATGTCTCTTTTAGAAAGTTGCGGCAGCAACAAATGATGGACGGAATGCTGAATAAATATAACATTCACCCCCAGAAAAGAGCTTTGGGTTAAATTAATCGTTATTTTACTCACTACGCCACCCCAGTTTGGCCATATTCAAATCAGTCTTGACCCTGCTTCCCATGGGAGCAATCCCGCCTGAACTGCCAAGCCGGTTCATCCCCGGATACGAAAAAAGCATCCTGGGACCAATTTAGGGGTATCACGCCTCATCAGCCAGGCAAGCTTGAATCCAGTGGCACAGAGAGCAAGTGACCCATGTCTGGGCATACCCATCCCACTTAGGGCGAAAAATGCTATAGCAACAAATGATGGACGGCATGCTGAATTAATCAAACATTCGCCCTCAGCCAAGATATCTGGGTTAAACCCATTGTTCTTTTGCTCACTATGCTAACACAGTTTGGACCCAGCCATGTTCAAATCAGTATTGGCCCTGGTCCTCATGGGAACAGTCCAGCCCGCGCTGCCAAGCCAGGTCTTCCCTGGACCACAAAAAAGCATTCTGGGACCAGTTTCGAGGTATCACCCCTCATCAGACAGGCTATCTTGAATTCAGGTGCACTGTTGCAGCTCTGGTATTTTACAAGAAGGCGTGTAATTGTATGTGATTATTCTGACAGCAAGGGACAGAAATGTAAGGTCTGATAATGCCCTGTTTCTATGTCTGTTTTTTGTTTGCCAGAGCACATCCATGTCAAGCCCTGTCCATTACCTTACATTGATTACTGTAGAGCTTTGTTCACAATGCAAAGTTCACTGTTTTCAATTCTGTGCGAGGGTGCTCAGTCATTCAACCTTAACTCCTTCCATGCACAGGATGTATCAGTTACCTTCTTGGCTGTGGCACTGGAGTGCTGAAGACATAACGGTTAGGTCCTCTGCACACCAGTCAGAAATCCATGTGCAGAGGACTTTCCTTCTTTCTTTTTCAGCCTTGGAAGCTGAGAAAGCACTTCCACAGCTGCTTAAGGCATTTTTTGGGGTGGGGTCGGGGCATTGGCATACCTATTCTGGGCAGCTCCTACCCCTAAATTTACATACAAATGTAATCCCTGGTTCCTAGTGGGCTTGACTAGGAACCAAGGATTTTGGTATGTAAATTTAGGGGTGGAGGCTGCCCTGAATGGGCATTGTAATGCCCCATCCCAATAGTCCCCGATCTGCCAGCCAAAGGGACAGAAAGCCTACTAGGAACCAGGGATTTATTTAAATGTAAATTATGGGGTGGGGGCTGCCCTGAGTGGAGATTGTAATGCCCCATCCCTTCAAGAAAAAGGCACAGTCTTTCTGCCCCCCTGAGGGACAGATAGGGCAAATGCCCCAGATCTGCTCCCCTGATGGGGGCAAAAGCCCACTAGGAACCAGAGCCTGCATTTTTATGTAAATGTATGGGTGGGGGCTGCCTGAATGGGCATTTAAATGCCCCCACTCTCCCAAAAAATGGTCACATTAGCCCCCGATCTCCTGCCCTGGTGGGCGGGGGGGCAGGAAGCCCACTAAGCACCTGATAGAATTTTTTTATCCAGCGTATGGGTGGGGGCTTCCCAGAATGGGCATGCCAATGCACCCTCCCTCAACACACAAAAACACATGGACATTCTTTCTGCTCCCCTAGGGGCATATAGAGGAAATAGCCCTGATCTGCCCCACCAGAGTGGCAGAAAGCCCACTAGGGAGCCAGGGACTATTTATTTCAAGTAATTCAGGGGTGGGGGTTGCCAAGAAACGGGATGCCAATGCCCCCAACCCCCAAAAAAGAGTCACAGTCTTTCTGGCCTCCTGGGGGGAGGGCAGAAAGCCCAATAAGCACCAAAGCTATGTTTATGGGCATGTCTGGGTCGCTCCCCTTTTTTGTGCAGACATTTTAGCAGCTTCTACCCTCCCTCCTTGGGGACAGATCAGCAATATTTTTAGGCTCACTTGCCGCCAACAGGGGTAGAAAACATTAGTATTACAGATTTCTGTACTACTTTCCATTTGTTTTACAGCAGGAGGATGCTAGTTTTTTGACTGTGGCGAAAAACTCCTTGCAAGAGTTTTTAGCCTCCCTTATTTTTTGTGTGTAATAATTGCTTTTTTCCCCTATGAGCAGTTTTTTTTATATTCTGCCAGTGTTTGTGCATATTCCCTTTTTCTATCTTGGTCATAGTTAGTTCTCCATTTCCTTTCAGCCCTTCTGCAGATTTGTTTTTGTGTCCTGAGTTTTTCCGTGAACCATGGTTCTGACAGATTTTTTCTCCTAGAAACAAAACTTTTTGTAGGGGCTACAATATTGACCGTAGACTTAATCCATGAACAGAGCCTATCTGGGGGCGTGGCTTGGAGCGCGATGGGGAAAGACGTGCACGGGTAGAGCTCCTGCTTGAGCTCCCTTTCCCGGGCCGCTACTCCGCGCTAATTCTCCTGATCTTGCCGTAATCTGCTGGCGGACCACCCTTGAACCCCCGCCCACCCACTGACCAATTGTGGAGATGATCGGGCGCCAAGATCTTCACCGACATGCACTGAGAGGCGGTGCCCGGCATTGCCGCCACATCCCTGGGGACCCTCACTACCCGAGGCCGGGGATCCGGAGCTGCAGCTAGGCCTGGCCCTGAGGCCTTCACAGGCCCCGACCGGACCCTGCACAACCTGCAGGGGACATCAGCGGAGCTGACCGAACAGCGGACTAGACTTTGGCTGGTAATCGGGCCTTCCCCGGCGGCGGCCCCGCCTGCAGAGAGTGGAGAGAGGCTGTAGTCGCGAGCGGGGCCGCCGCTGGAGTGGCACGGGAGGAGACTGGGACCGGCCCTGGGGACAGGCCGCGGCTGCGCCAAGACATCGCCCGGACATCACCCGTGAGAGGCTGCGGGGGGCGGACTGGACACAACAACGGCCCCCCCCCCTCCACGCACACCACATCTAAGAGCCTGTCTCTGGGCCTAGGAGCGCGGCCTGCTCGCTCTCTTGCGAACTCGGGGGCAGGGTCTGGGAGGCGACCCCCTCAGCAGCACTCCGGCGGCCATAGAGCCTCCCCCTGGAAAACAGCACAGGGCCTCGCCCGGACCACCGGGCCACTACTGGGGTATAACGCACCAAACGGCGGTGGCTGGCGCTGACGCGGCCTGGGTTCCCTTACTACGTGAGACCGAGGCTCCGGCGCTGGAACTGGGTCCGACCTCGTGGCCTATAAACAATCGGGTCGGATCTGGCGGGGGCTGCGAGCGGAGGCGGTGGGCCCGCCGGTATGGCTGCCTGGACACCATCATATTGCTGAGCCCCCTGCTTAAGCCCCCGCTTACGACTGTGGTGGGGAGCCGGGGGAGATTGAAGACCCGGGCGAGGCCGACGCCCAAGAAGCCGAGCACAGAGGCGCCGCAACAGCCACAAAGCGACACTGCCGCATCGGTGGCCCTCCTCGGGGATAGAGCTTGGCCATGCTGGGACGATATTGAGACACTACCGGTGAGTGAAGGAGAGGGGGAGAGACCCGCACGTGAACAGCGGCTCCCCCTCCCCCCAGCACAGCTACTCTCGTCTAGGAGCGCTACTTGAGGTGCCTAGAGACATAACCGGGCACACCCTGACAGGGCCCACACAACCTGGGGGACCAGGACAGTGAGTGATACCCCCCCTCTCCACCTCTACCAAACTACATCTGCTGTAGTGCTTCCCTCCCGAGGCACGGAAAGGGTGCTGGGGCTTGATTGTGACCACCACGAGGCTGCAACGGTGATTTCCGGTATTCTCTGACACCGGGGGACTGCTCTTAGCACGCATCTCATACAAGGCGCTACTGTTTACCCCCATCATCAACACCAGAACCAGGCCAAAGCAGACAATACCAGATTCGGTGGCCTGAAGCACGAGAGGAGCTAAAGCCATCCAGGAGTTGCCTGCTCAACTTCCGCCATGATGGGATGAAGCTGTGAGGGACCGACACTCTTGCTGCCCCCACCCGTACGAAGATATTGCGCCGAGAGACGCCCGGAGGAGCGGAGGTAGCGGTGGACCAGAGGAAGCAGCAGGAGGCGGTGTGTGGACCCCCCTCAAAGAGTAGGCACTACTCTGCGACCTGGAGCCCTAGCGCTACCTGCAGCCCTGCGAGTTGGTGGGACGGTTCCGGCTGCCACACGTTGGAACATCCACTCACCACTGCCCGTACCAGAGGGGTGTCCATCAACGATTGCCCTGTCTAGCTAAGCGCCCTATTGCTATCGGCTGCTGCTGACCCTACTGCTTGGACCCTCTTGTGGCTACGAGGCACCCATGCCGCCGACCCCACTCGCTGACCTGTCTGCGGATGCCTGCTGAGACCTAGGAGGGCTGCGTTACCGCTTCGCCACACAAGCTTGGTAGTGACTGCAGCTGTCCTCCCTCCCGGCTGGGACTGTTGAGGACCACTGGCATTCAGGCACACTGCACAATTACTTAACGAAAAGTAACCCGGGATAATCCCGCTGGCGTGCCGGCCGAGCACAATTGCCACGCCTGGCCCATGTCTGGAGGAGTGAAGACACGGACCGGAACCCGAGGCACGATACCGAAGGGGAAACTCTCCAAAACGGCGTCCAAGATGGATGCGGAGTTGGTGACCTCCAAGCTTGATCATGTGCTAGCTGTTATGGAGTGACTGGAGGAATCGATGCAGCAGACACGCACCTCTCTTGAGACAAAGATAGACAGCTTGGCGATCGACCTGACACACCTCAAAGCCAATCACAAGAAACTTCAAGATCGCACTACGACCCTGGACGGGGCGGTGGCGACGCTGGAACCCACAGTGACCCAAGCGGACAAACATATCCGAGATCTGCTTAATCGAGTGGAATTTTTAGAAGAACGCGCGGAAGGGAGGGCGCGGAGAAACAACATTCGACTTGTAGGCATCCAGGAGAAATGGGAAGGGACGGACCCTACTAGGCGAGTGGAAGAATGGTTGCGAAAAATGCTGCCCGAAGAAACACTCTCGCCTCACTTTGTGGTAGAACATGCTCACCGGGTGCCCACAAGGCCCCTCCCCCCTGGCTCTAATCCTAGACCTCTCATCTTCCGTGTCCTGAACTACAGAGACCGAGACACAATCCTACGAGAAGCCAGGAAGCTAGGCGACCTTCAAATAGACAATGCCACAGTGATGTTTTTCCCGGATTACACTATACAAGTGCAGAGACAGCGCCATTCCTTCCTGGAAGTGAAGCGGAGGCTACGGCAGGCGAGTCTTAAATACTCACTACTCTTCCCTGCAAGACTGGGAGTGGTGGCACAAGACAAAACGCAGTTTTTCACCAGCCCTGAAGAGGTGGAGGCCTGGCTGGATGGAGGAGTGTCTGAGACACCTAGAAAAGCACATGGAACCACGACGTCCTCTCGCATGCGCGGACAGAGACGACGCCGCAGGCGCAGAACACCCACACCCACCCGTGCCCAGGTCAAGCCGCACTGCTCCCCGTCCGTGGATCTGATTCTGCAGGAACAACAAGATGCACTCAGCAGGGTCACCGAGATCAGCAGCTCTCCGACCCCGTCCTCCACTCCAAATACCAGCCCGACTGCTCTTCCAAGCGACAATGAAGCAATCTACGGCCTGCCAGACTCCCAGCGCTCTGCAGGCATCCCTGATGTTACACCGCAAACGGTGGACCTTCTTGGCTGACGAAACTCAGGAAAAACTTGCTCCCTCGTGCTACGAGGCAGATATGCCTATGCAACTATCCCCAGGCTTCCCTTAGGTGAACGACGTATAGACTATCTAATGCGGAAGTCCCCCAGCCCTGAGGAGCCGAGGCCTATCAGGAGGCAGTGAGTAACATTTTCTTATTTGCCTATCTGCCACACTGAGGGACTCGACCCCCAGGCTGCCACCATAGACCCACTGGCGGCCCCTGTACTGAACTTGCCAACGGCTAAGACCCTGTAAGAACTCTTCACCACAATCTCTGGCATCGGAGGGCAACGTCTAGACTGCACAGGGTGGGCGGGCTGGAGGGCCTGCCCGTCACACGCGGCCGCATCTTACAGGCCCGGGAGAGGAGATACCTCTCTTCGTCAATAAGACTGACACAAGGACTCTTGTTGCATAAGCCACTCATCTCCCCATAGAACTGTATAGTTTACTATAGCTCACTTGAGTGTTTGGACGGCGACATGTTGTGCAGCCGACCTTTTGGCATTATTTACTGTGTTACTTTTGTTTGGTTTATTCAATTCCCCTCTTTTCCCACCATTTTACTCCAAGGGAAATTATTGCATAATGTACTAGCAGCTACAGATAATCTGAAGGCGGGGATGCAATTGAAACACTGGCGGGGAATTGGGGCTGGGGGGATGGGCCCTAGAGAACATAGCAGGACACTCATGGACAGAGACTATGGCTGACATTCGGATATGTACCTAGAATGTAAGGGGCATGCACACACCGGCTAGGCGATACCAGATATACTCATATTTAAAGCGCCATAAAATACATGTAGCGCTGCTTCAAGAGACACACCTGAACAGAACAGAGGCACGAGCATTACATCGCAGATGGCGCAGGCATCTCTATGCCACAGATTATTCTTCATAAGCGCGCGGCACGCTGATGTGGGTTCGTCCTGTGACCCCTTGGAGAGCCACGGATACACATATAGACCCCGAGGGTAGATTCGTAGCAGCGAAGGGCAGATTGGATGGGCACCAAGTGGTATTGACCTCCCTTTACTCACCCAACACTGACCAGGGCATTTTCTTGGCGCGCCTCTCGTTGAAAATGGTGACGTGGCATGCAGTCCCTTGGATACTGGGGGGCGACTATAACTGTGTATTGGACACGTCACTAGACCGCTCCTTCCCACCACCACCAGGTGCACCAACGCACGGAGCAATGAAGGCACTGAATGGATGGGCTGCACAATGGGACCTACATGACGCGTGGCGATCACACAACCCTGCAACACAAGTGTATTCTTATTACTCGGGTGCACATAACCTGCATGTGCGCCTGGACAGCTTTATGGTATCTGCAGAACTTCTCCCAATTGTTACAGACACAACGTACATGGGACGCACGCACTCAGACCACAACCCACACTTCTTAACCATAGCCTGGGAGCGCCCACACCCGCCCATCCCCACGTGGCGATTCCAACGGCGCTACTACTAGACGCGGCTTTTCGAGACTCCCTCCTCACACAAACTGCCCAATACTTTGAAGAGAACACAGGCACTGCATCCTCTCCCCAGGTGGAATGGGATGCCTTTAAGGTTGTGATACGGGGCCATTGCCTGGGAACACAGGGACATATGAGGCGTCAACCGGAGGGCGACTTAACGCGACTGGAGACTGACCTGCTTAATCAAGAATGGGAAGCGGTAGATGGAACTGACGACCTGCTAACGGAGGTGCGTGCGGAACATACGCGACTCCTAGAGAGGCTGCGCAACCTCAACTACGCTGCACACTCGGCGCGAACGCATCACCGAAGCGACAGGCCCAGCAAACTATTGGCTTGGTTGATTTCGCAAGAAGACCGAGCGGCTCCAGTAGCGGCATTGCATGTTGACAGGAAGGGACTGGTATACTCACAACACCAAATCTATGAGGCGTTCACATCCCATTATGATGACCTTTATCGCTCCCGACTACGCGACCTGATGCACTGGAATACTTATCTTCCCTCCAGATGCCGCAACTCACAGTTGCGCAACAGGATGATCTGGGAGCTATGCTCACGCCAGAGGAGCTACGTGAGGCCATATTCAACCTATCTAACGGCAAATCCCCTGGCCAGGATGGCCTACCGGCAGAATTTCATAAGGCTGGCTCAGACATTCTCATTCCAGAGCTCCTACAAATTTACAACGCGGCTACGGAAGACTTCTCCCTCCCTCCTACTCTAAACGAAGCCAATCTGATCTCCATCCCTAAACCCAGCAGAGATGCCACACGAGTGGGCTCTTATCGCCCCCTCGCCCTTCTGAATACAGATTATAAGATACTGGCCTCCACCCTAGCACAAAGGCTGGCCCCTCTGGTTCCCCAACTGGTACACCAGGACCAAAACGGCTTTGTGCCAGCGCGCCACACCTCATACAACATCCGCCGATTGTTCTGAATGCAGGAATATGCGGTCCAGTGTTGGCCGTGAGCGGGATGACTGGTTCTAGACCTTGAGAAGACATTCGACTCGGTTGAGTGGCCATATCTGACGGCTGTGATGGAGAAGTACCACCTGGGTGATGGCTATGGGAACATGGTCAACTTGTTATACTGTGGACCCACGGTCCGAGTCCGCACCGGTCAACTACTATCTGACGTCATCGGTGTGCGAAGGGGTACCAGACAGGGTTGCCCCCTGTCACCCCTGCTATTTTCGTTAGCCATGGAACCACTGGCCACGATCCTTAGGGTACAGGGGACAGGAATGGGGAATCCCGATGGCCGATGGACTACATGTAGTCTCGCTGTATTCAGACGACCTGCTATTATATGTCAAAGGCCTGACTGCAGTACCGGAATCCCTTACGGACATTTTCCAAACCTTTGAAAGCATGTCAGGGCTGCGGGTCAATTGGTCCAAATCGGGGGCCTATTCTTTTAGCCCAGACACGCCTGAAAGTGACATTCACATCGGCGGGGAGAGGCTACAGTGGTATCCCACCACGTTTCGGTATCTGGGAATACATATTTATTGGGCCCCGGCAGACATCCTAGAGGGAAACTTGCTACGGGCAATTGCCTCCATCGGCGCCCAAATTGGTTTCTGGAAGACCCTACCCCTGAATGTGCCTAGCCGGGTGGCGCTGACCAAGATGATTGTCCTGCCAAGACTCCTATATTACTTCGCCAACATCCCGACAAATGTGCCTACCAAAATATTTCGGGAACTGGAGGCCCTGATCCGTGGCCTAATCTGAAATACAGGCCGACCCCGAGTGGCGCTGACCAAACTATTCATGACTACTGAATCAGGAGGCCTGGCGGTCCCCAACATGGAACTGTACTATTTAGCAGCGCAAATGCAATGGGTATCAGGATGGCTCTGTGGCAAGAATCTGGGGGACACTGCCTCGGACACAACTATCTGCACCCAGACAGAAATACACACATTCTTTCACCCCTTGACTCCCACCCCCTGTCCTTCGCAATTACATCTGGCGGTGGCGCGACGTTTTTTTCTGCGCTGCTTACGGCTCCCTCGCGCCACGAAGCCCTACGCACCGATATTCCCACTCTTAGGCACCCCTGGAACAGCAGGGACGCTGACAGAGGCCCAATTGACTAGCTGGACATGCGCAGGGGTGGAAACGCTGGGTGATCTCTATGCAGACGGCGCACTGCTCTCTTTTGCGGATCTCGCCACCAGCACAGATCTCCCTGCTGGGCAGTTTTTATTACATGCATCCCTTACACACGCATTGGCTGCCTCCTTGGGCGATGTGTCGGAGGAATTGCCGATGCATCATTTTGTACAGTACTTACTTGTTATGGGCAATGGCCCTCCACACAACCACTCAGAGAAAAATGGGCGACCGACAAAGGGAGGGGCTGGACTGACAAGGAGTGGGCGATGATACTAGTTGGACCGATTAATGTCCCACGCAACCCCCGATTCAAACTAATCCAATTCAACATCTTACACCGGGCCTACCTCACCCCTGACAAAATAAACAGATACTTCTCAGTCACTGACACTGCCTGCCAAAGATGTTCTTTGATAGGAGCGGATCTCCTGCACATGCTTTGGCACTGCCCTATCATACAGACATACTGGGATGAAGTCACGACACTACTCACGTAGTGCACTGATGAGCACATACCGAAAACATGGGAAGCCTGTCTTTTGGGGCTTTACAAGTGCACGAAGCTCAACAAAGTACAAACAAGGTTCTGGGACATGGGCCTCATCACAGCTAAATGCTTACTCACCAAAGATTGGAAGGCCAGCGCCCCCCACACCCGGCATTGGCACACATCCTTCATTAATTGGGCGCGGGCGGAAGGCACGGTGCTCCTCCGGGAGGAAGTAGCTGGACTTCGAAAATTCCCCATTGCGCAACTCTGGGGCGATCTGTATGCACCCTTCCAACAAGCATGTCAAGAGCAGGGAATAACTTGAGTAACCTCACATAACAACACACTGCTTTTATGCATACGTCCCCACCCGTTCGCGGTACAAAGCCTACTGCAGTCGATAGACTGACATGCCTGACGTTCCACACTATACCTCCCACATGACAGCTCTAAACCATGATTTATCTTAGTGAAAAACCCCTCAGATAATTATAATCTAGGGATCCAACACATATACCTCCACCCAGACCTCCCACGAGCTCCAGAAATTACTCCGCCATGCCCCGCCTCAGGGTCGATGACCCTTCACCGGAATTGCTACCACCCCCTTACCTACCATGCCACTAGACATACACACTCTTTCCCCTCCCTTCCCTACTTCCTTCATTATCGCGTTGATACTTGTTATTGTTTATTAACCGGTCACGTTTTCTGACCAAGTCCGATATTGTTGATCACAGAACTGGCCTACGTGCTGAGACAAATCGCAGAATGCTAGATACCTGTAGACACATTACACCTTAGGTGCCACGGCAGACCACAGCGCACCACGCACGCAGGATGCGGACCATGCTCGGAAAAACTGCCATCCGGCACCGAGTGCTTCATACTCATACGACTCCCACCTCTAGCATCTATATATGGACAGTGAACACTAGAGGGCTCACCCCGCACAGGGCCAACAATCGCCTGGACCGATACAAAGGTCGCAACCTGCTGTCGTCGACCAC
The DNA here is from genome assembly GCF_964263255.1 of Lissotriton vulgaris. Lineage (NCBI taxonomy): Eukaryota > Metazoa > Chordata > Amphibia > Caudata > Salamandridae > Lissotriton > Lissotriton vulgaris. The sequence continues at coordinate 1,871,025,294 of NC_141685.1, read as the reverse complement.
AAGTGCCTACTACCTTGTATTAGTGAGCTATACTATTGAACACCTGCCCACGACAAGATGGCATCGCACACACAAACACTTTAGGGTCTCTACTCAGAGCCCACACCCTACCTGGGAGCTGTTGCCACCTTTTGATTGTATTATAATGTGGACTTAACTTGAGGGTCATGTGCTACAGATGCTAACAATGCGATGATATGTTTAAACTGAGAACCAAAATAAACACACAAAAACCACAGGCCAGATAACCATAATACAGCATGTTTAATGTTACATCTATGCTTTTCATTCTTCTCTTGGACTGCGCCGCCGGACCCCAGGGTTGCCGGCCAAAAGGCTGTGTTCACTAATCAATGGCTTTCTTGAATATTCGTTATTTTTCTTTTTCAACTGCTATTCCTCCGATTGCAGGCGATGTGACATGTACAACTGTATTTTCTTATCCTTTAAACAATAAAGGTCTTAAAAAAATAATAATAACAAAAAAAAAATGAACAGAGCCTATCTACAGCCACGTTGCTGTTAGGCGCTACTTCCGGTTTAGTCCTAGCTGATAAATCCTGTAGCGTAGGGGCATCACTATTCGTCCAGTCCTGACAGGTGACTAGCCAATGCTCATTTATGCAAGTTTGCTGTCCCTGGTCTATAGTTACAGAAAACAATATAGCTTTGTGGTCTGACCAAGGAACAGGTATTATTTCATCAATTTTAATGTTGGAGTTGGAGAAGAAAATCCCGTCCACCGTATGCCCGGCCACATGTGTATCCTGTTTAACAATCTGATGTAGACCTAGACTGGCCATAGCATCAACCAGTATGGTCGTATTGTTATCGGCTACTTTTTCTAGGTGGTAATTAAAATCTCCTAGAATCATAAAATCAGGGCCAATAAAACTGGATGCTATGATAAGGCTAAGTATATCCAGGAGAGGAGTCTGTGCCCTTGGTGGTCTATAAAGTAATAGACCTTTTAGGGTATGATTACTGTCACTAAAAAGCCTATTTAACGAATATAAGTACCCTGTGCAGTCGGTAAAAAAAATATAAAAGTAGTAACAGCCTTACTTTAAAACATAAGTATTATGCAGGTTTTAAAAATACCCTTCAATTAGTGGCATAGCGGTAATCCTACTGTGTCTTGGTTGGCAGAGTGCTTGGACCGTGGCATGGCTAGCAGTTTGCATTGATCGCACATGTCTGGGGGTGTGTATGGACTGTCGCTTGGCTGGAGGTGTGCTTGGACTGTCACTTGGCTGGCGATTTGTGTGGATGGCAGTTGGCTGGTGGTGTACATGATGGCACTTGGCTGGTGTTGTGCATGCATGGCTTTTGGCTGATGGTGCAGTTTGCGTGGATCGGCAGGCATTTTATTACCCATAATCCCCAGCAAATATCAAATTTATCTAAAAAGACACTGTTTTCTCACATTTCTGCTGGAAAAGTTGTGGGATCACTGTGGGGGCACAGATTTCCCACCACCCAGCGTTCTCTCGATCTCCTGATAAAAATGGTACCGCACTTGGTGCCCAAAGTAGAGAACCTAAACATTTATAAAATGAAAAATGAGTGAGAACTAAAGTGTGTTAAAAAAGACAGTTTTTAGGTTGACTCTGTTTTGGGCATGAACACAAGTGAGGTATCATTCTTTTCAGGAGACTGAGAGGAATACTGGGTGGTGGGGAATATGTGCCAGTGCACTTATTTCACAACCTTCCCATACAGAAATGTGAGGAAAATGTTACTTTTTAGCTAAATTTAAGGTTTGCAGGGGATTCTGGGTAACAAAACATTTGGGGGATCCAAGAAAGTCACACATCCCTGGACTCTCCCAGGTGTCTAGTTTTCATAAATGTCTGGGTTTGGTAGGTTTCCCAGGATGGCCACTGAGCCTGGGACCAAAAGCCCAGGTGCCCCTATCTACCACAAAGCAACCTGTATTTGTAAGGGGGTACCTGATTTTTGTTCCAGGCTCGGCAGCCATCTAGGGGAACCTACCAAACCCAGACATTTCAGAAAAGTAGACATCTGGGGGAGTCCAGGGAGCGGTGGCTTGCATGGATCCTCCAAATCTGTTTACCTAGAATCCCCTCAAGACCTTAATTTTAGCTAAACACAAATCAAGTTTTCTTTGCATTTCTGTGTGGGAAAGTTGTGGAATCACTGGGCCTGTGCAGATTTCCTGCCACCCAGCTTTCCCCTAGGTCTCTTGATACAAATTCTTCCTCACTTTTGTGGGTGGGCCAAGTGTCAGCAACAGGGAAGGGCCCAAAAAATATTGTAGCTGCATCAAAATTATCAATCACAAACCGACCTGGTTTTGCAAGGTGGTCACCTGAATATTTGGTCCCGGGATCAGCAGCCATCTAGGGAAACCTACCCAGCCTAAACTCTTCAAAAATCTGGTCACCTGGCGGAGTCCAGTGAGGTATGGCTTGCATGGGTCACCCAACGTTTTCTTACCCAAAATCACCGGCAAACCTCAAATTTAGCTAGAGAAATCTAATTTTCCACACATTCCTGTGTGTGAAAGTTGTGGGATCACCGTACCAGAACAAATTTCATACCGCCCAGCATTCCCCCAGGGTCTCCTGATAAAAATGCTACCCAACTTGTGTGGGTGGGCCAAGTGTCTGCAACAGGGAAGGGCCCAAAATGTAGTATGGAGCTATCAAAATTATTGATCACAAATCGACTTGGTTTTGCAAGGGGGCCACCTGCCTTTTTGATCCAGGGCTCAGCAGCCATCTAGGGAAACCTACCAAACCCAGACATTTCTGAAAACTAGACACACAGGGGAGTCCAGGAAGTGTGACTTGTATGGATCTCCCAATGTTTTCTTATCCCCAGAATCCCCTACAAACCTCAAATGTAGCTACAAAAATAACATTTTCCTCCTATTTCGGTCTGAGATCACCACGCCGAAACAAATTTCCTGCCACCCAGTGTTCCACTCGGTTTTCCAATTAAGGTAATACCTCACTTTTCTGGGTGGGGCAAGGACCTGTGACCAGATTGAAGGGATAGCACAGTGAGCTCTAAGGGCCATATATTTTTTTATATATATACGTATTTAGGCGGACTTCATTGGACAGCCACACCAGTGAAGTATCTGAGTAACATAACCTGGTGAAAGCCACTCAATACACCCCATCCTGGATTCCCCTGGGTGTCTTAGTTAATAAAATGTACTAGTTTGCAAGGTTTGCCTAGTTGCAGGATAAGCTAGGGCCCAAAATCCACATCAAGGCACATTAAAATAAAGATTCAGTCTTCACTGACAAAAAGTGATGTGATTAAGTTGCTTTTTAGGACATTTCCTGTCATGGGCACTAGGCCTACCCACGTATGTGAGTTACCATTTTTATTGGGATACTTGGGGTAATGCTGGGTTGAAGGAAGTTTGTGGCTCCCCTCAGATTCTAGAGCTTTCCATCACAGAAATGTGAGGAAAATTATTTTTTAGACACATTTTAAGGTTTGCAATGGATTCAGGGTAAGCCACACAATCCACCCCATCCTGGTTTCCCCTAGGCGTATAGTTTTAAAAAATGTATAGGTTTCCCTAGGTGACAGCTAAACTAGGGCCCAAAACCCACAGGTAGGCACATTGCCTAAAAATTGGTCCGATTTCAGTGGAAAAATGTGATGTGTCCACGTTGCGTTTTGTGCCGTTTCCTATCGCAGGCACAAGGCCTACCGTTAAATCTAAGGTTTTTATACCACACATCTTCCCTGTTTCTCTGCCTCTGCTGCTCAGCCAGTGTGAATGGTTTGGCTAAAATGTTGGTGTGGATGGTGGTCATTGGAATGTGTGGATTGCTGTGAGGTAGAGTGTCAGTTGGATCCTGGGCTGAGCAGCAGGGAGGCTGCTCCTGGTGGGGCTATTTACATTTTTACTAGAAAACCTACTTAACATCTAAGAACAATAAACATATTTATCTTTAACCTAACCACATAAACTGGAACTCCTTACTATGACAGAACATAAACTGGCGACGAGTTGGATCTAAAACTACGTGTGAGGACTTACTCTAAGCTACTTCTAAGGAACTTTCATTTAAGATTTACTGATAAAAAACCCTCTTAAGGATTTTGTTCCCTGCTACGCCACCAGTGTCCAGATTCACCGGACAGCCCATTGACAAGGCGTATGCTTCCTGCTTCTAGTTACATCTTCTACAAGTCAAGAGGCAACCGTTTTAACAGTATGCGCAACAGTGAATTCTGATAGACTGGCAACATGCTGCCGTTTTAACCCTGTACACTCACTCTGAAGAGTGATGACATTTTGTACAACTTCTGGCATGTGTTTCAGAGAGGAGGAGCTGTTGCCTGCGACATACTTGTTGTTAAGTTCATTTGAATTTGGACTTTAAACTTTAAGCTTTAGGTTTTTTTTTTGCGCCCACATGGGAGAGACAGTAAAGAAAGGAAGTTGGTTTCCTCCCATTCATTTGCGTGAGCCAAGTTTGTGGTCACATTTTTCTCGAAGAGGTATTTGTTCTAGGGTGGTCAGGTCGCACTCTTACCATTACTAATGTGCGGCATTCAAATTCCATTCAGCTACGCAAAGAAGTCTGCGGGAATAAGACTGCTCGTGCTTCAGAGACTCCTGCTGTGACGTGTCTACGGCGTTCTTTTCTTTGCTGTCATCAGCGCAGTCCTTTGAGCAAAACGTACGTGCCAGAGCCACCGAGACGTATTTTTTCTACATGTGGACATTTTTTGCTTTCCCTGATGAGGTGTCCAATGGTGAGTATGCCTCTCCCGAAGCATGCTGATGCTTTGTGTAGCGCTGATCACGCACTAATCCAACGTAATCCAACGTTCAATACCTGCGTGTACTTAAGACTGTTCTGGTATTATATATGCTGGACACACATTTTCTCCACATGACTTACTTCCTCTCGTTGTGTATACTATCTTCCAAGTGTCTCCAAGTAAATGCCTGTATTACTGGTTGTTGCCATGGACTTTTCTCAAGATACCTTGAAATTCAAGAGGGATTTCGGGTGAGGAGGCGCTCACCGGGGATCTAAATATCAGTCCTCTGCCTGAGTTAATGTTTCTAAACGTATTTATTGTGCTCTGTACTGCTATGATTTCCATGACGTTTTATATAATTTTGTTTCCATTTTCCTGTTTTTGATGCATGAGTGATTTTTTTTAAAAATCATTTTGCTTTTACATTTGATTGTGCTTTATGTGTGAATTTTATGGCACACAGATCTTCAAGTGTTTTCCTTACTTGTCTCTATCTTGGAAGTGGAATACTCACTTTTTGGTTATTATGTTATATTCTAATTATGCTATGCTACTTTATAAAACCTTCAATTTCAGTGTACTACTACTTTTCTATTGTGTGCTAGTTTTTGCTTGTGTATCTCCTTTGCATTTTTTCTCAAGCATGGTCTTACTTGAGGTGTAAATGCACTATTGATCTTCTGTGGTGTAGTCCACCCAGATAGCAATTCTTATCTATCTACAGTGTATTTTTCTCTGGTGTGCTAGTTGTTATGTCTGCATTCTTCTTCCGGTTATTTTTCTTGCGTGGTCTGACTTGAGGTGTAACTGTACTTTTTCGTGGAGTGCAAACCACCCAGATCACATCTTTAATTGTGTTTGCTGTTGGAGGATTCACTTGCATGGGGAAGTTCCCGTTGCTTGCTTTCTTTTTGGGTGAAGTCACCCGTTGCTTACATTCTGGTTTGGTGTATGTCATCCAATTGCTTGCTTTCTTTCTGGGCTAATCACCCATTGCTTACTTTCTGGTTGGGTGTATGCCAACCTGTTGCTTGCTTTCTGTTTGGGCATCTGCCACCCCTGCTTACTTTCTGGTTGGGTGTATGCCACCCTTTGCTTGCTTTCTGTTTGGGTGTTTACTCATCTGTTGCTTATTTTCTAGTTTCGTTATTCATGATTTTCACTTTTGGAGTTCTGTCTGTGTTTTGTCATGGGAGTACTTGGTTTTTCTGGTTGTGTCTTTTCCCTGCTTTCTGGTTTCACATGGTATTCTTTTTTCTTCAACTTTGCTGTAGTCCCTGTTCCCCATTTTCTTCGCTAGCCGGGCCAGGCGGTGTGGTTGTGGTGGTAATTTGGAGCACTCTTTCATTGTTTGTTTTTGTGGAATACTTTTTTCTTATTATGTATGTCTCATTCTCTTTTAGCTTTTGCGTTTCTGGACAGTGGGGAGGGTGTGTTATATCTAAGGTTTTTATACCAAGCATCTTCCATGTTTCTCTGCCTATGCTGCTCAGCCAGGGTGAACGGTTTGGGGAGAATGTTGGTGTGGATGGTGATGTCATTGGAATGTGTGGATTGCTGTGAGGTAGAGTGTCAGTTGGATCCTGGGCAGAGCAGCAGGAAGGCTGCTCCGGGTGGGGCTATTTACATCTTTACTGGAAAACCTACTTAACATCTAAGAACAATAAACGTATTCATATTTAACCTAACCACGTCTTCTGAAACGCCTTAATACAACACGACACCTACTCACACAAGTGAGGTACAATTTTTATTGGAAGACTTAGGGGAATACAGTATAGTAGAACACGTTTTATTACTGTTTGCCTTTCTATGCATTTCTGCCTTCCAAATGTAGGACAGTGTGTAAAAAATAAGCCATTTTGAAAAATACCCTCTAATTCTCATGCTAATATGTGTACCCACAAGTTCAGAGATGCACAAATAACCACTGTTTCCAAACTCCATTTCTTGTTCGCATTTCAGAAATACATGAGTTTCTTTGATACCTATTTTTCACTCTTTATATTTTACTAAATGATTTGCTGTATACCTGGTACACAAAGAAAAAACGCTGCAAGGTGCAGCTCAGTTATTGGCTATGGGTACCTCAGGTTCTTGGTGAACCTACAAGCCACATATATCCCTGCAACCAGAAGGTGAAAATTTAGGAACAAATAACTGTTTTTTTCAACTCAATGTCAATATTTTTTTATTTTAACTGTTACTTTCTATAGGAAAACCATAAAAGATCTACACAAATGACCCCTTGCTGAATTCAGAATTTGGTCTACTTTTCAGAAATGTATAGTTTTGTGGGATCCATTATTGGCTTCACACCCATTCTACCACTAACTGTAAGGAGGTTGAAAGCACAAAAATAAGGAAAGATAGCTGTGTCCCAGTAAAATGCCATAATTGTGTGGAAAATGTTGGTTTTCTGACAAAAGTCTGCCTGTTCCTCACAGCTGGGAAGATGGTGATTTGTTTAGCACCCCAAACCATTCATTGATACCATTTGCAGGGAAACCCTTCATTGATACCATTAATGGAGGGGGAAAAACAGACTTTTTTCTTCTGCTGCACTTTTTTCACATTTTCCACCCCAAAAAACACAAATTTTGTAGGCCTGGCAGCGAAAGTGTTAAATGTTCTAAAGACTAGTGTCACTGAGTTAAGTAACATTAACATCCGCTATTATAGTTGTTTGATACTCCAATTGTGCAGAAGAGCTCTATGTGATTTAAGGTATTACACACACCATAAAAACAGGATATCATCGTTGCAAATCGCCATCAGAATCAACTAACAAAATAATAATATTAATAAAGGCAATGGCATTGTGTACGTGTACGTTATTTACACGGGACTTATACCGCACTTCGGCTGTTTCTTAATTTAGCGGTAGAAAGACGTTTTGAACATGATTGCAGTTTCTCGCTGTATAAATCAAAAATTATGCTATTGCTGCTGATTTAGCAGCCCCAGACCTGCCTCAATGTTTCCTATTACGTGATTCCAGAAGTCCATCCATCACACAAATAGACCGTTATTAGTCCCTCTTCTAACGGCTTGAGCGTTGCATCATTAATCTTACTGGTGGACCTTGAAAAGACATGTTCCCCCACATACAGAAGGAAAGAATCTTTTTGAAAACTGAAAATAATAAAAGGTTTACTGTGATTTATATATTTAGTCAATCAATAACTTTTAGCAGTAAATATTTTGCTAATTCACGTGCGAGAGAGTGCAATTTTTATTATCACGAATGATGAAGTGTTATCATAAAAGCAGCCTGTAATAAAAGTCCTTCGCATAGCCTTTTTTTTCTGTATGGGAAGAACCCTTACGCGAGGGATACGAATTAAAATGAACTCGGTTGGCATCTGGGCATGTGCGACTGTCAAAACAACACAGGAGCCGCCTGGTTCAACAAAATGCAATTGATAATTAATACAAGCATTTGCAATGCAACAGGCCTCGCATTTGCGAGATTTTGAGCTTTTTGCATTATAAATGACAATTCCTTTCATTTATGTGTTTTAAGAACCTGTTTGGTTAGGCTATAACTGTTGAATTAAAAAATAAGGGCACTTTTATAAACAGCATCCTTTCAAGTACTGTACAGGAGTATTTCCAAAACTATAAACAGTTTTTCATGGTGGAGAATAAAACAGATTTTGGTGGGAAAGTGTTCTCAAATCTAATAGTTACCTTCTTCATCCTGTTAATTCAGCTTTAGTGTTTTGCCGTAGGGTGGGACGGGTGCCAGGAGTAGTCGTTAGGGAAGGGGGGTGGGGGGGGGGGGGGTTAGGGTTCTACCAGTTTCCCACCAGGAGGCCAAGCAGCCTGCAAATTACCAAAGAGCGGCCCTTTTGATTGAAGGAAAAGCTTCAAAAACTGATTTAAATGCGGACTAATACGCGTGATTAGATTTTATTTATTTGACAAGTATTATATAGCGCTGTCTAGACCCGGAGGTATCACAGCGCTTTACATGAGGATCAAGAAGTTACAAGTTACATCTGTTACAAGAGAATAGTCAAACATAGTGCAAAAAAGCAATGTTACAGTAATTTGTTAGGGGGAGGAAGGAGACATAACAGTGAGAATGGGAGAAACTGTGCCTAATATCCGGCTGGCTAGGTGAGGACCGCGGGGGTGAACCAGGGCCGATCTCCTCTATAGCTGTCTTGGCAGCTCCACCAGGAATCCGCCATAATGCTCGGACTCTGCTGTCAGGATAATGATCAGGTTTAATCTAAGAATGTCGAAATCAAACGAGGGAGTAGGAGAGATGAGAAACTGCAGTCCTATCAAAACCCAGGTGTGAATGGGTTTATTGTTTCAGTGATTAGCAAGTCGCAATCAGCAGGAAGCTCAACGTCCGGGAGAGGCAGCCGCCAGAGAACCAGAGAAGACTGTGGGCAGAACGAAGTCAAGGGGGAGGTCCTTACAGTGGACACCACTGCCTCGAAATGCCCCCAGAATAGAGCGCCTTCGGAAGGGGGGTCAGATGAAATGCCCCAACAGCTTAGTTTGGGAGTGCCCGGTGGCAGCAATCAAGACTGGCCCCAGCTGCAATCTTGAGGTCAGGCACTGCCTCACAACCGTAAAGAGCGACAAAACATGTGTTGGCTAAGGTTTTTGAGAATATACTGAAGCAAATATTACAGCAAAGATTCAAGTTTTTTGTGACACTTTTATTGATATAATCTGTATACTTTTAGCGTGTGCACAGGATGGTTGTTTAGCAATTCAAACACTGCTTACTGCAGTGTAAAACATTTTTTTTTAATACTTTATGAATCCAGCGCTTGTAAGAGACAAAGAATTATATATCTGAGGACAGAGTGCACATCTCATTAGTGAAATAGTTCATTATGCATTCCAGTGGAGGGGGGTACATCCAAACAGCCAATAAAAAATTGATAACTAATTACTATTAGTGTGGTGATCCAAAATGTGAATGGCAACGTCTCAACCCTATGACTGAAGGACCCAGAGAAGATATTAGTTGAATGAGGCTGAACCAAAGCCCCACACAGTACATATATAATACAAGACGTGAGCCGTAAATGGTGTATTATTACACGTCAGACCTCAAATTGAACCAAGAGAGGTCGATGGGGCGAAACCAGATGTAGCTCAGACACTTGGAAAAAAAAGCATGCATACAATTTTCCAGCCTGCTCAAGAAAAAAGAGGCTGCCGCTGTTTACTATTCAAAACGAATTTTAAATGCAAAACAATCGCCAATGCCGGCCAGTCATCTTAAAAGAGGAAGCGTGCAATGTGCACTTGATTATATTTGTCCCAAGCAGCCTCTACATCCGCCCAGACAGGCTTAGCTTTGGCAGTGCAAGCGGAGGGCTTGGTAAGTTGAGTTTCCGGAAGGCAGATAGAGTTGGGTGAGACACTTTAAGCTCGAGTCAGATGCCAGGCTCTAGGTCAGCTAATGGTCCTCTTGGAACACCGTGCCCAAAACGAGTCAAGCTTGTTTGTGATCTGCCACCCTCGCAATACTCTCGTGCTCAATGTTAAAAACAAAGCATAAACATTTGAGGTAAAGAGGGACACGCATGATAACCATTTAGTGGCAGGTTTGTACGAAGTAAAACCAGAAAACCTAGGATTGATACTGGCTCCCCCGCTTAACCAAACTGTGTGATCTCAGGCAAATATTTTATTTCACCAATCCCCCTTTTTGCTTCATTACCATTAAATGAACCTATAATGTGACTTATTGATGTCGAAGCTGAAGCATGTTGAAGAAATGTGCTTTTTTTTTAATTCTGAAGAGACTATCATATTTTAAATTATTTTTATTACAAGATTTACATGGCAGATATTTCTAGGGCTTGGCTCGTGCACGGGCTCTTAGATCTATAGTTTGTTTACCCTTTGCTCAGCTCTCCCTGTTTATTTGTTGACTCGCACAACTCTAAGGGCAGCAGATAGCACAGACTCCTGTCTTCCCGGTTTTGGAAGGTCACACCTACATAAGCTAGCAGTGGGAAATGTTTTGGGAAGTCAACATAACAGGTAAACTCTTTAAAAACGTTTTTAACACAGACTCCTTTAAAATAAAATCACGCTTCTCTCTAATACAATATAATAACTATAGATGTGTACAAAAACACCAAGACGTGTGTGTGTAAGTACCATATCTAATTTCTCCTCCAAATAAGTTGCCAAGACTGCGACAGGGGAGGCAGTGTCCTCTGAGATGGGGGCAGGGTGGCTCAACATTTACTTAGAAGCTGTAAATACGATGTGTCGATGCAGAAACCTGATGCTTCTTTATTTATAGGGATTTGAGGTGATAAAAACGAGGCTAAACAGTTATACACAAGAATCAGCATCATTTTGGGTACAAGCAGCAGACGGTAGGTGAAGTGCATCATGAATGCCAAGGGCGAACTCTCCACCCACATGACCAGAACCTCCAACTCCCTGGCGGACCCGCTGGGGCCAGTACCCTGCTGCTCTTACTAGCAGCTCAAACACGTCCACTGCCAGCCTAAACCCCCTGCTGCTGCCTTCAGTACCACACAAGGGTAAAAACCCACCCCTGAGCCCGCTGGCTGCAGGCAGGTACCAGGTTCATGTTTCTACGAGGGACCACGGGAATAGCCCAAATGCAGTCACCAGGACCGCTCTTCGCACCTCCCGCCCCAGCACCCCTTTACCTGGCATCTGCAGACGATGTCGGCGTCCTGGGCCAGCATGTCAACCACTTTGCCCTTCCCTTCATCCCCCCACTGCGCGCCCAGTACCACCGTCACCCTGTTGCCGACGTCTCCGGCCGAGAGGACGGTGGCGGGACAGCAGTCGCCATTGGGCAGCGGTACCGGCGAGGTCAAGACGGAGCAGGAGGACATGCAAAATAGCAAGTGTCCCACAAAGTGCGGGACCCTTTTTGAGTGGTACTAATGAAAGCATTATAACACTTCAAATAATGCATCCCCATGAAGTAGTACAGTCCCTACAACCATGTGTGAAGTTTTTCCAGCAAAATGGATGTCTCGAACAAGAAGGCTTTTTAAAGAACTCTCTAAAAACGTCAATTTAAAAATCCCAGTGCTCTACATTACGAGGTGGTGGTGGGGGTAAGGGACTGCACGGGGATGTTAAGTGGCAGGTTGGGACAATGAGAACGATTAACAAGACGTCAGCGTTTAGTTGCGTCGGCCGCGAAATGGATCCAAAAAACCAAGCTGGAGGCAGCTCGGGCGCAGCACGTCTACCGGAGACGTGCGCGTTCACAGAGCACAATCGGCCAGAGGAGCGGGGGTAAGGGAGCACGAAGACGCCGAGACGAGGTAGGGGATGTGTGTGTGTAAGCGCTGGGGGGTTCTCTGTGTATGTATGTGCGTGCGTGGGGGTCTGTATGGGTGTTGTATGTGTGTTGTGCATGTGTTGTGAAAAGCCTGCCGGAATCGGAGCGCTCGTTGACGCACGCGACCTGATCCCGGCAGGCTGCTGCTGCGTGCGCGTGACAGTCTGTTGTCCTCTCCCCTTGAGTCCTTGAAAGCCGGAATGATAACAATAGTCTCGCTCTGCGACAGCAGGCCTTTGGCCTGCAATCGCAGGGCGAGTCCTAAAAAAGGATAAAAAGGTAAATGTCTGCAGCATTAGTTCATCAAAATCCGCCAGTAGAGATTATTTTAGAGTCATCAAAATGCAAACATTCTCAAAAGTTTATCTGCCTGTCACTTCTGCTAAGCTGCAGTCTCCTCCTGAGTGTGGTATCATTGGGGCCACAACTCCGCTACCTGGATAATACGTGAAACCCAAGCATGCCCCTTCCACTACTGGCATCTAATCTGTAGCAGCTGGTGTACTTGCAAAGTGAAGGGGGGGGGGGGGGACCAGCGACGATGGACAACCAAACAAAACAAGCTTTGGCATAGCCAATAGGTCTCGCCTTTGGGACCTTATACGTGTTTAGCCAGACCATTGGCTTTGCCAGTGTCTTCAAGCTATGGTGTAGAGAATTGTGGTTGCTGTGCAGCATGTTGAAAAGCTATAATAAAGCTTTTTTTAAACTTTATTTATATAACCAAGAAGACATTATGTACAACTGAGCTCTTGTAAACTCTAAAGACAGCTGTGATGAACAGCAATGAAAGGCCAATCTCTGTGTGGGAGTAATGAGGTGAGGGTTGAAGAGAAACAAACCATGGACCTTTTTTACTCCCTTTCTTTAGGAATATGGAGAATGCAATAGCCCTGATGCATACTGTCAGCAAAACACAAGTGGATATCTGTAACAAATGTAAGGTACAAGGCTTAAGGTGTGTGGCTGATGCAAACCAAAAACTCACACAAGCAGAGTTTATTATTGATGAAGTCTGATAAACACAGGATGTCAAACAGATTATCTATGTGAAATCCCTAGGACTGATCCGCCAGGTCTAGTTCAATGCACATATAGGGAAAACCAGCCATGTCCCTGCAAAACAGCGATAACCTCGCTATCTCTGGAATTGTTATCGCCCTGGAGTAACATGTTGTTAATAACGCGCTACCAGGGCTATAAATTCCCGAGATAGCCTGCGATAACAAAATTATCGCTAAGCACGGCCTGCGATAATTATCGCTGGCCGTTGATAATATGCCCGTGATTCCTTATGGCTGACAGGATCCGTGTCGATTATAAGGAGGAGTGCTGAAACTGCAAATTTGTTAATATGTGTTTTTAAGCTGTGTCTTTTACTGTGGCCTGCCGTGGGGGGCATGTGTAGGGGGGTTAGCGGGGGTAGGGTATGGGGTTTTATTGTGTGTGTGTACATTGTTTTATAGACGTGTCTAAACAATGGTAAAGGATTTGTACTATCTACCCTAAGTAACTAGAGATTATTTTAATGTAAAATTGTTATCCTGACCTACCTTTTGGGTGGAAACTGTGTTCCTCACAGTATGCTTTTTTGTAGGTCAATGTTGCGTAACTATAATTCAAAGATTTTCAAATATTTGATTCATACTGTTTTTAATGGTGTCAATGCAAAGAAGTACAATGCATGTTTTTGATTAGGATCTTATAATGGCTCAGCACGATAATGAGAAGATTTTTCAAAATTTTCAGTCCCTTGCTGTCTACATTTTTACGGTGGCATTTAATGCAGGAGGTGGGTCAAGCGCATTCAAAGGTAAGACACCTATGCAAAAGCAAACCTTCTTAAAATCTCAGGAAATGCATTAAACACCTTTCTTGTGGGCATTCATCCAGTATGCCTTTGTTATCGCCAGGGTGTGAGAATACCATCCAGGAATTCATTTTAGTGTGTGAAATTTGAGTTAAAAAGGTTTATGAAGTTAGCCATCCTAAATTAGCCTATTTGTAAATTATACGCTGTGAATTCAGTATTGAGGAAGTGCAAAAGGAAAAAGGCAAGCAGTAGTTGCACTTAAGTTCAGAAATTAAAAGCTCAAAGGAACAGGTTAACAGAACGTGAAAGAGTGTGTGCAATACTGTAAATGTTTATGCTCAATCTGTGATGCCAGGCCTTAGAATATCTAGCTTAGTGCTTCATTTGTTAAGGAATGTGCTAGGACACAAACCTTTCTTAAAGCACTGCCAAATGACAGGAAACAACCATTACAATGCAGTCATTATAATGCACCACATTTACAACACAGCTGTTACAATGCAACTGCCTTTACATCGCATGCCATTATAACGCATGCCATTACAATGGATGTCATTACAACGCATGCCATTACAAAGCATGCCATTAAGTAATGGGGATTTTTTAGTTTTAGGGTGGGTATGGGTTTGGGGTACATGGGGATAGTATTTCTACCCTTACACTATCCAACATTTACCCTACTGTTGAACTCACTGGAGTGGGAATAGTATTTTTTACCCCTCCACTATTTAACACTCACCCTACTGTTGCACTCACTGGAGTAGGAATAGTAATTTTTACCCCTACGCTATCCAACACTTACCCCACTGTTGCCCCAAAAGTATTATGTATTGTAATCGTATGAATTGTAATGACAGTTTCTTAAAATGCATTTTAATGGCATGTATTTTAAAATCATGCTTTGTAATGGTGGTTGCGATGTAAAAACTGCGTTGTACAGGCATGCATTGTAATTGTTTGCGTTGTAACGTCATATATTCCCAAATGACAGGCTTTCCAAATACCATGGCTGTCTGGTGTTGACACAACACCATGCATCTTTCTTCCTCCACCCCACACTTCCTATCTGCTTATCTCACTCTGGAGTCTCTTCTTCCTTCATCATTGCTTTCGACCTTTTCTCACTATTTTAATATTTTTTTTTTCCTTCTAATTTCTCTCTTTTATGCTTTTCTCTTTGGTGCTCTGGGTCAAAGTCTGATTACTAAAGTAAGTCCTGGTTCGTGGATGACTGCAGGAGACCACCACCTGCAAAACTTTAAAATTGATCTACACTAGTACACAAAAGATAAGCCAAAGCAGTGTAGTACCTACCGTTGTACAAGTCAGTCAGTCAGTCAAAAGCTTTTATTTCGGTTAAAAACCATAAAAAGGCATATTTACATACAACAATGCAGTTTTAGTAGGGTTATACATGATAAAAATATTAAAAACCTCAAGGGATCGAATTCCATAAATAAGGATTAAAATGTTATAATTACATGGATGAGTATCTCACTAACGCTCCAAGGATTCCCACCAGGCTGCCCAGTTTACTTTTATAAAGGAAACCCTCCCCATTTTTTCACAGCAGGTTACCCTGAGGGGAATAATTGGTGAGAATACCTATTTTTAATGTTGCACACCTTGTAAACCACATGGACAGAAGGAATTTAGATGTTACATAGACTGTCAAAAAGGCAGTATCCATTTTAAGGATTCTATAGGTCTCCCTATAGTCCCTAATACTCCTGGACTTACAAAATTGAATTATCCATTTCGCTCTAACCCGAGAGTACGAGGGGCAGAAGAGCAGAACGTGCAGATCTGTCTCTCTGCTTCCCTGGCACCCTGGGCAAGTGCTCACTGGAGGTGGGACTTTTAACCACTTAGCTATTGCGTCCCTGAGGAGGAGAGAGCCATGCCTAAACTGGGTATAAAGTTTCCTGGCCAGGGGGGGGCTGAATATCATCCAGAAATGTCTCAAAGTTAGGGTGGGCCTTGGTCTCTAGGAAGGTGTCAGTCAGCCTACCCAGAGAAGAACTTGAAGCTACGAGAACCAAGCCATACTCTCTCAGTGCCACACTCAGAGTTTTCTTAGGGAGCACGGGGCAGGTCTCCTCTGGAGAAGACCACAGATCCCCCTGCCAATGGCCCTGGAGAGGAGCTGGATGTGCTATAGCCATGGAATATTCCCCGCACCCCTGGTTACTAACAGGTCCCGTAGATCCTCCTGGTAACTCTCAAGTTCCGGGGTGGCCCATAGTCGTCTCCAATATAACAGAGGACGATTCAAAATGACAACTTGGATATGGTCCAAACCCAAATCTGGTCCAAACCCAAATCTGTGCTCTGTGGTAGCCTCAAAAGGCGCATCATGAAGCTGTTCTCGGTAAGGGAGTGAGGGGCCACACTTGCATGTCCCCAAAGGTCCCGCACCATATAGTGCGCCACCTCTCGCCTGGGCTTTATCTATTTCGACAGGCGGTCCCACCAATTTGAGGGAGGATTCGTTAAAAACTTTTAAAATACCGCCCGAAGATTGGGCAAGCTTCAGATTAGCTTTGGTAATGTGCGACCCCCTATCCATTCTGTCATTTAAGGTGACCCCCAGATACTTAAAAGTGGACACTCGGTCCAGGGCCACTCCATCCAGGTGCGGGTGGGGACAATTGGAGTGTTTCAAGTCGAACACCATGTACTTGGTTTTAGTAAAGTTAATTTCTAAGTTCCTCACTTTACAAAACTTAGAAAAGGCCTCCAATGTACGCTGGATACCCCTGATGAATTAGACAATAGGAGGGTATCATCAGCGAACATTAGTGCCTGTACCTTCCGTCCCGCTAGACTGGGGGAATCCAGATCTTTTGCTCCCAGTAGGAAGGCAATCAGGCCATTAAGAAATAGAGAAAATAGCGTGGGGGCAAGGACACACCCCTGCCTCACGCCCATTTCCACCGGAAACGGGGTTGACAACTCACCACCCCTCCCGTGCCTCACCCTGGCATACGTGCCCTGGTGCAAATGTTTAAAAAGATCACACAGGTAGGCCGGGGCTCCCATCTCCTTTAGAATAGCCCAAAGCTAGTCCCTCTGGACCAGGTCAAAAGCGGACCTGAGATCCACAAATATCAGGTACAGGCTGCCTTCGCCCAAGATGACCGTTCTCCAGTATACCAGCTGAAGCCTGAACAGCTGATCGATCGTAGAAACCCCCACCCGGAAACCTGCCTGCAGGGAGGTTAGGATGTGGTGGTCGTCCATCCAACACTGCAAACTGGTTAGGAGGACTCGGGCAAAGAGTTTCTGGAGGACATCAATCAGACTTGTGGGGCGATAATTGGCCGGGTCCAAGGGAGAAGCCTTCTAGTGGATGGGTATTATTTCTGCCCCCAGCCAGGTCGGGGGGATGTCCATGCCCTGCATGATTGTGTTAAAAAAGGTGCAAATATATGGTGCCCAAACCCCTTGCTCGGTCCGGTATAGATCCCCAGGAATCCTATCAAGGCCCGAGGCCTTCCCCGGTATAAGACTCCTGATTGCTGCCTTGACTTCCAGGATCGTGCATGGATAACTATCATGGGCACTACCCAATGCAATGGCTAGATCAGGGAAGTTTGAAGATTCAACTGCCACTACTGGGGGTGCCACGCAATCTAGTGAGTAGAGGGGCTTAAAATGAGCAAGCCACACCTCTTCGCAGAGGTTGGGGACAACCGCGGACAGCCCTGTGGCCAGGCCTCCTCGCACCAAGTTCCAGAAAGCCCTTAACTCCCGGGCATTGAGTGCTGCTCTGATTTTCTCCCATCTGTCGGCTTCCCACTCTGCCTTAGCCGCTTGGGTTAGACTTTTATATATTTGCCGCACATTCCTAATAGAAATCTGGGTGCCCGTTTTCACCTCCTTTAGGAGGGATGATTTTGCCTCCCTACAACTTTTATTAAACCAGTGATCCCTCTTGGAGGTTTTCCCCCTACCAATTTCGTGAGCTGTGAACAGACCAGCCAGTGTCGTAAATAGCGTATTGTGAGTGGTCTGGAGGGCCAAGAGATATGAGGACTCAGAGTTACTACTCCTCAACTCGCTAACCTCAGCTAGGGCCCCTGCAACCTGATTATATATCTCTGCCAATTTATCAGGTGCCTGGGTGACCCTCTCCCACCTGACTCGCCTGCCACCCGCTGTTAGGAGTAGATTCTGGTTAAAAAGGGGCCCTACTCCGGCCTGTATAGTTTGGTTCCCCAGGGAATGGGCTAATTCGAGTGACAGCAGATTATTGTCGCTGTCGACTCTTGGGATTACACGGAACGTTTTTAAGTGAGCCCAGAATTCCACGTTAGTCAGAATATAGTCAATTGTCATGCATTTCCCTGGTCTATTACAGGTACGAGCGCCCGGTATATGAGATGGGAGCCTGCCATTGCAGGCCCTTAGGGAAAATGCTACGGCCAACTTATTAATCGCAAGAGCCAACGGCATCACGCGGTTTTCTTGGTACATGGCACATTCCATGATTAGCCATGACTCATCCTCCTCAGTAGTGACAGATGGAATCCCCGTGAGCGGCTCAAAATGGCAATTGAGATCAGCCCCAATAATTATGTGGTACAGGGGGGGAAAAGAGGATAAGAGTACCTCCAGGGCTTCCAAGGTGGATAGACCTTTTTGACGGGGAAAGGGGCGTAGATAGATATTAATTACTCAAAACAAATGGGAGCAAACCAAGTCAAGGGAGTGGTGTCCAACTATGTGACAAAACACGAACACAATTTGAAAGCATGTATGAGCACCTGTCATTGAGGTACATAGGCTGAAATTAAAACCCCATCAGACCAGCCATTTGCTGGAAAATACGTCATATGAGGGTTTAGTACAGCATTAGACCCCACATCCGACTTAGTAATGACGGGGTGGTAGTAAATGTCAGTACTTTAGCCATGAAACTCAATGCAGAGATATCGTGCAGTGCTACAATGATAGTGGTACTTAAAAATGGCTACTTAGACTCAGACATAGGTTCAGAGGGAAGGCTAAGTGTCATGATTAAAATAAAGTGTATGCTGAGTAGTAAGACTACCCTGTGGCATTTATTCAAAACGGTCGACATGTTTCAGCCAAGTAGGGAATTACCCTGGCTTTCTTCAGGACCTATAAATACAATATGGCTACTGCAACTATGAAAATCTTTTCAGAATATGACATAACCGTATGTACTAAAAGCAAGTTACATAGCTACCAGGAACTTGAGAGAATGTGAGTCCACTGGAAGGGAAGAGACATGTCTTCTTCCCAGCGTTGTGTGGATGAAGGCCTCATCTCACCCGGCAACTGCTCGGGAGTGTGAGGCCCCGCTCCAGCGTTGTGTGGATGAAGGCCTCATCTCACCCGGCAACTGCTCGGGAGTGTGAGGCCCCGCTCTGTCCGTCGGTACCTCCATTCGACACCGAGCGGAAGGGTCGTTAAACTACCCCTTGACCCTCCACACACCCTTTTGTTTTTTGAGATATTAATTACTGCCAATACCATACCCCCTTTGAATGACAATGTGATGCACAAGATGTCCAGGCAGTTAGTGTCAATTACCTTTACTGTGCACCCCAGATGGACTGCCACCCAAATACACAACTCTCCAGAGGGTCTTCCCCTTGGTCCCTGGACTGCCGCTCTATGGTATGATGTAAAACCTACCCCTACAGGGACAGGCAGGAGCCAGGTCTCTTGGAATAAACAAAGATCATACCCATCCACCATCTTCCCCCACTCAGGGTTTAGTAGCTTTGTCCCCAACCCAGCTCCGTTCCAGGAGGCAATCAGAGTAGTACGTTGGGCCAGAAATTGCTCCAATGTGATGCGCTAGGCCGGGGGCGGTAGATGTTGCCTGTAGGTGGGGGTCTATCAGATGAGGGGGTGAGGCATGCATCTCTGAGTTGCTGGTCTGGACTAAGGGCCCTGTTCCTATGCATGGACCTCCCACGTCCAAAGGTATCCAGGGAGGTGAAGCCATGGTAGGGGCACCCAGCGGTAGTCAATCCACACTACCAAAAGCCCTAAATCTGTTGCCCACTGGGATGTTATACTCAGGGACTGTGTGGCCAAATAAGGGAAGAGGTTGTTCCAACGTGGCCTGAGACTGATTCTGGCGGTAAAAATACCCCAGGTGGCTAATGTTAATGGGCCTGAAGAGTCTGGGGCACTGCTCCCTAGCAAGTGCTTGACAATTACAGGGTCCCTAACATTAACAATGATGCAATCACCATCGATGTCTTTAGGTCTTATCCCCAGCCAATTAACTCTACGTACAAACATGATCTCCCCCTGTCCTTGTCCCTTAAGGGGTTGATGCCTATTTAACCAGTGAACAACCTTATTCTTTAATTCAGGAAATGTTTCATCACGGGCGATAGACAATGGTGGAATGCCCGTGAGCACCGCCACATACGGTGCTGCCTCAGGAGGTAACTGGTGGCAAGGTGGAAACTTTTTGTGACTAGTTTCTTGTGGTTTGGGGAGGAGGGGGAGGTTAGATTTACTCCCAGTTGCGATGGAGCTCGTTATGGTACTCCTTCGGGGGCCCATAGCGGCTACTAATGTGGGAGTTTTCCTCACAGCTGCAGGTAGCGGGGATTGTAGGGGGTGTGCAGGAAAGGGGCTAACTTCCCGCCCGGTATCTAGGGGGGTGGGCAAGAAAGGACCAGGGCCCACTCTTGGGGACGGGTTCCCCGGTACACTGATTACCTGATCTCTACCTAAACTTTTGTTGTTTATAAGAGATGCTAGTCGGTCAATCTTAGAGGACAGGGTTTTAAAGTGACAGGTTATGAGCTGGTCTATGTGGGCCTGTAGATCGATTATTAAGTGTGCAGCCCACAGTGGGGGTCCAGTGTTAGGTAAGTGGGAGCCAGGCTCCGAATGCGATGTAGGGAGTTTGGAAGGTATTTTATTCACTTGTTTTCGTGCAAATTTCGTCTTCCTTCGTTTAGAGCAAGGATTGGGAGCCTTTTTCCCTGCGGGTAGAGAATGTAACAAGGGTTCTACTACAGGGGTAAAAGCTTCCGGACCCTGTTGAGCACAGGGTAACTCTGAGAAGGATGTGAAGAATGAGGTGTATTCAGAGGGGTTAACAGTGGTTTCTGGAGAAACCCCTACAGGCTGAGATGGGACGATCACTGGAGTGAGAGAGAGTCGCCTCTCAGTGTTTTCAATAGCAGTTGAGACAACTCCAATCGTTTTTTGAAGCATTTTGTCCATTGCCGTGAGGGTTGGAAGGGGTTGAGTCGTAGCTGCCAACTGTCTAGTCATGGGACGTGAGGTAGGAACCTTGTTGCTTTTACCCATGTTACTCATAGTCCGATAGTAAAAGGAGGGGAGGAATCCCGACTAAACACAGTTTATGATAAAAAGAGATTAAACTAGGGGTTAGTTTGCAAAGTCCCACTAAGTGATACCGCGATTAAAAGTCCCTACTAGTTATGCCTAGACATTTAGGGACGAGCTTTGACTACTGGATAATAATAAAATAAAGTGAAAAAAAATGAGGAATTGGTGCCCACCGGTGCAGTGCAATTCAATGTAAATACCAGTCAATGTCAGTGGTTGCTGGGAAGTGTAAAGGGGGTAGCCCAGCCTAGCCTCGTTCGGCCCCGGACGGCCACAGACTGTCCCGCCCTTGTCCCGGGCTTCTCCCGGGACGCTCCCGCTTGCTTCCGCTGTGCGGGGAAGATGCAGTAATTATATATCGTCGGTGAGGGGCGGTGCTCCGAGCCCCGCTGCAGGTGTGGGCGGTGTGGAAGATCCTGGGAGGAGTAGTCCTGATGGGTCAGTAGTCTACGTCCCCCTGACCGCGTTGGAATCGCGGCTCTCGAACCCAGTGCAGCAGCCCCAATCTCCACAACAGCCCAGTGGAGGCAGAGAGTCCAGGTGAGCAGTCCCTCAACACTTCTAGCGCTGCAGCACCCGCAAAGTGGGTGCCGCGAGGTGGTTTAAAGGCGCCGGTGGGGGGGCGGTGCTCCGAGACCCGCTGCAGGTGTGGACGGTGTGGAGGATCCTGGGAGGAGTAGTCCTGATGGGTCAGTAGTCCACGTCCCACTGACTGTGTTGGAATTGCGGCGCTCGAACCCAGTGCAGCAGCCCCAATCTCCACAACAGCCCCGTGGAGGCAGAGAGTCCAGGTGAGCAGTCCCTCAACACCTCTAGCGCTGCGGCACCCGTGAAGCGGGTGCGGCGAGGTGGTTTCAAGGTGCCGGTGGGGGGCGGTGCTCCGAGCCCCGCTGCAGGTGTGGGCGGTGTGGAGGATCCTGGGAGGAGTAGTCCTGATGGGTCAGTAGTCCACGTCCCCCTGACCGTGTTGGATTTGCGGTGCTCGAACCCAGTGCAGCAGCCCCAATACCTACAACAGCCCCGTGGAGGCAGAGAGTCCAAGTGAGCAGTCCCTCAACACCTCTAGCGCTGCAGCACCCGCGAAGCGGGTGCGGCAAGGTGGTTTAAAGGCACTGGTGGGGAGCGGTGCTCCGAGCCCCGCTGCAGGTGTGGGCGGTGTAGAGGATCCTGGGAGGAGTAGTCCTGATGGGTCAGTAGTCCACGTCCACCTGACCGCGTTGAAATCGCGGCGCTCGAACCCAGTGCAGCAGCCCCAATCTACACAACAGCCCCGTGGAGGCAGAGAGTCCAGGTGAGCAGTCCCTCAACACCTCCAGCGCTGCGGCACCCCGTTGTACAAGTGTATCATGCTAAATATCATCAGTGATCCCACACACAACTTTTCGTGGCCCCACTGCATAGATGCCACAACAGGGGAGAGGAGTTGGCCTAACGGCTAGGGCGGTTGTACTCGAACATGGGGAACTGGGTTCGATTCTCGCCAATGATGCTTAACATCCTGTGATTCTGGGCAAATCACTTAATCTCCCCGTGCCGAACAAAAAAATTATTGTGTCCTCATGTAATGCAACTGGTGCTATGTAAAGCGCTCTGATACCCGATTCGGGTCAAGTTCGTGCTATATAAAAGTCTGTAAAATATAAAAAAAATATTTAATTGACACCACAATAATTAGAAAAGGAGCGTCCGCTATAATATTTTGTTTCTGGACGAAATTCAGGCAATCGAATATTAACGACTACAACAATGATGAACAAGAAGTGAGATTCTATTATTTGGAGTCTCAAGAATGCGTCCAGTATCCAACTTTTGTTAATCTTTCAAGACATGACATTTTCCAGTCAGCCCAGCCAACGCGTTTCGTCCTCTATGGAATTTGCTTTCCAAACCTGTGTGATTTTTAGGTAGCAAGAAGTTGGGGCTCCTGCTTCAATGTCTTCAAGGGTAATAAATCCCTTTTTTGGTGGTGTAATACCACCTAAATTGTCTTCCTCCTTCGTGTGTCTGGGCTCGTGTGTCACGGAAAACTGCCCAGTACGCCCTCAAGAATGGTGCCCCTATTGATGACCTGCAAGCCCAACATATTTGCTGTTCTTTGAGAATCTTCAGTCATGTGTTCCTGTCATGTGTGGACAGTCCTGGCCTCTGGAATGTAGAAGGGATCTGACTACCCTGAATGATTAGCCATGAGCGCCTAAGAATGACCTTGACTTAGGGTTCCTCACATCCCCTTCCAAGGGCACACCCTGCGATTTTCATTCATCCATCTAACTAGAGGCAACATCCCATTGTAACAATTTCTCTCTAGTCAACTTCAGAGTCAACCAATCTTCCATGGACATTATGTCTCAATAAGATTTCAGCCACACCCATAAATCTATCCGTGCAATCCCTCTCTCACACAGGTAGCTGGCCCTACCTATGAAGTGATCAGACCACATCCACCTTCTTGTTGGTAGAGGATCCCACTGTGTTATCCCACCCCTATTTTGTTGTGTATCGTTTTTCAACATAGGTTTACCTAAGTGGATAACCAAGAGCAAGCACCCAGTACACATTTGTTTTCATAAGAACAACACAGGCATAGGTATTGCTGCTCTTGCATCTCTTACTCACTCTGAAGCGAGTGACCCCTACTGGTGTAACAAAGTGCTAGATGCCTTAGATAGTGATCACTGTATATATGATTCCTTTAGAGTTATTGCAGGTCCTACCATTCCTCTACTAGATTGCCAAAATTTGCAGATGTGTTGTGGCCTGGTGAAGCAGCCTCTAAAATGATTTCATGGTTCTGTGAGCCCTAGTATTCTTCATTTGTGTTTGTGTGTTTTTGTTAATTCAGCGGTGACCATAAACATTGCGAGCAGATTGCTGTTTGTGAGTTGCCAGAATGTGGATATTTGGTATAATACCTAAAGCCACCCACCCATTATAGCATGTGTGTAAAAGTTGGCCAGTTTAGCTTTTATGAGTGTGGTGTAATTAATCTACATAGGATTATGGTCTTTTCTGCCATTTCTTGCACCTTGTGTACCTGACTGTTGGTGTCTTCTTTGTCTTACTTTGGTATGGGTTGTGCTGCCATATATTTTTTTGCTTCAGAATAAGCTCTGTGCATGTGTGATACGAAAGATAGGTGTGATATGGAGGCATGAGAGATACGTGTAATGTAGACGACACCTGTGATGCAGTGGCATGTGTCATATGGATAGGTGCCATCATGCTCTTGGGTGCAGATGTTTTTCAGCTGTACATCTTCCTACAGTCGGATGGTGTTGTCAATCATCTGCACAATGAAAACCGTATGTGCACTGTCACTTGCAGTCATGTTTATGAATGTTATTTGCTTGATGAGAGCAGGAGAAGTTATATTTTAGCACATCCGCCCATAAATGCTATTGGGAGGTTGACTTGGCTATGGTAGTAATGATCTGTCAGATGTGGCATAAGGCTAAACCCACAATAGTGTTTTTAAGTGTGGATAATGTGCAGCTTTAGTAGTCTGCAGGCCCCATGTAATAAAAACAATCATAAAAATACATAAAATATATATGTGTGCATAGAGGTTCTTTGGGTTAGCCTTCTACAAGTAGCAAGTCACTCTGTTTCACATTGATTAGTGCACTCTCTGCTGACTTTATACCCACATCTTCATCCCACCAAAAAAGAGGAGCGACTGCACTTTGTGGAGCACTGGCAGGGCCCTCTGTTTTTACATTTCCAGGACTGTGAGTACCAGATTGATGATCAGCTTTTCCTGAGCTATGCTGGTTCCGAGAAAGGCAATGTGATTAGGAGTGGACTGTATCTCAGTGGGTTGTGCTGTGCATCAAAATGTGGTATGCCTTTGCCAAAAAGGAGCTTCCTTAGGGTATCAGGGCTCATACCACCCTTGGCAAAGAATGCTTCTTTTGCATTATCTTCTAGATGCAATATAGGCTTCATTCCTTACCATCCCCATGCAGTATTGCCTTACCACTTAAGACTGCAGGCATGGCCATTATGGCAGATTGGTGCTGCAGACGCCACGATTTCACCATCTCTTCAGGTCTGCCACTATGGCAATGCTGCTTGGGTAATGATTCAAGAGGTGCAGAACGTGCAGTTAGAAGTATCCATCAGAAAAAAAAGCTACTTACCTTTGGTAGCAATCCATCTGGTGGATACTCTGTCTGCCTCAATTTATCTTCTCACCAATCCCATTCACCTCACCATTCAGAAGTGTAGTAATACATTTGATACTGAACACATTTCCCAAGTGAGTTGTGTTACTGAATTTCTATCAATATCTTCGTCCTTGTTGCTGCATCTGAGAGCATGAAAAAAAGAATGAGGAACTGATATCTAGGTCGTGGATAGGATGGAAACTACCTGATCTTTGTGCTCCAGGTCCTCACCAAACCGGGTAAATAAAGCCAGCCAACTGGAGATGTTCATAGATATGCTGATCTGGGAGCCCTGAGATTGGGGACAGGCGCTATTAATGAACATTTAAATGCAACAAGCTTGACTGGCTGAGAAGAGCACATGTGGCTGGCAAATCCAAGATGGCCATAATGGTGCACATCATCCGTCAAGGCTTCCGAGCTGGACTGAACAGGCTTTAAGCAGTGTTTCCAGTGACCGCGGTGAGATTTGCACTACAAACTTCAGGTGTACCTGAGAGTGGGTGCAGCATTACTCCTTGAGGAGCAAACATACAGGAGAAACCCGGGTAACAATGCTTTGAGCTGCAACATGGGGGAGAGAAGGGCCCTGACTTGGGAAACAGTCTCTCCCTATTGGCGGAACCATACAATACCATTACCACACATCCATTACCATGCAATGCCTTTACCATGCATTGCCTTTACAATGCATGCCTTTACCACAAATATGCCTTTACCATGCATGCCTACACAATGCAAGGTAGGTATAATTTAGATAAATGTTTGTGTGTGTGTGTGTGTGTGCGTGTGGGTGTGTGTGTGTGTGTGTGTGTATATATATATATATATATATATATATTTAGATATACAACATTTATGGGTTGGGGCAGATAGAGGTATTGGCTGGAGACAGTTTTTAGGGTTTATCAGTGGGAAAGGGTATTGTGTGGTAAGGGTGTTTTTAGGGATTAGGGGTGGGTATGTATATAGAGGGTAAGGGTGATTTTAGGGTTTAGCGATGGGTAAAGGTAGTGGGTGGTAAGGGTATTTTTAGGGTTATGGGGTAGGTAGCAGCACTGCGTGGTAAGGTTACTTTTATGGTTTAGGCGTGGGTAAGGGTATTGAATGGTAAGAGTGTCTGTAGGGTTTAGGGTTCAGTAGGGGTATGGGTTGGTAAAGGTCCCCTCCCCAAAAGAAATGTATATATATATATATATATATATATATATATATATATATATATATATATATATATATATATATATATATATATATATATATATCCTTCAAAGATGCCCCTGCATTAAGAGACGCACTCCTCCAGCCACGGATTTTAACAAAATCATTTATTTACACAGGAGCAGGCATACCATTCCAGTCTCTTTCTGTCCTCCTGCCTGACGCGTTTCAGAGCCTTCATGCTCTTTCCTCTGAGGCATTTTTTCTGCATACACTGTTTAGGATTCCCACAGTCCCCTGCGCCTTTTGAAATAATCACCTGGCCTCCGGTGTGCCTTATTCATCAACTGATTTTGATCCGGTGCACGCTGGGACATGTAGTTTATTTCCAATTAATTAATACCTTCCAGTAGGTTTGTGTGCAGAAAACGTTTCAAGGACCAATTCCAGCCCTCCAGTGGGCCCCAGATTAGTATGTCCTGTTCCTCAATTTGGTAACTGGCTGCGCCGTCACATAATCCCTGACACAGTTCAGGAAAGACGAGCCCTGTGCATGTTGATAGGGTGGTGCGAACTCTTCACGGCGAGGCGCGCCGTGTCCAAATATCCTTCAAAGATACCCCTGCATTAAGTGACGCACTCCTCCAGCCACGGATTTTAACAAAATCATTTATTTACACTGTGTAAATAAATCCACTGTGTCAGGGATTATGTGACGGAGCAGCCAGTTACCAAATTGAGGAACAGGACATACTAATCGGGGGCCCACTGGATGGCTGGAATTGGTCCTTGAAACGTTTTCTGCACACAAACCTACTGGAAGGTATTAAATAATTGGAAATAAACTACATGTCCCAGCGTGCACCGGATGAAAATCAGTTGATGAATAAGGCACACCGGAGGCCAGGTGATTATTTCAAAAGGCGCAGGGGACTGTGGGAATCCTAAACAGTGTATGCAGAAAAAATGCCTCTGAGGAAAGAGCACGAAGGCTCTGAAACGCGTCAGGCAGGAGGACAGAAAGACACTGGAATGGTATGCCTGCTCCTGTGTAAATAAATGATTTTGTTAAACTCCATGGCTGGAGGAGTGCGTCTCTTAAAGCAGGGGCATCTTTGAAGGATATTTGGACATGGCGCGCCTCGCCGTGAAGAGTTCGCACCACCCTATCAACATGCACAGGGCTTGTCTTTTCTGAACTGTGTCAGGGATTATGTGACGGGCCAGCCAGTTACCAAATTGAGGAACAGGACATACTAATCTGGGGCCCACTGGAGGGCTGGAATTGGTCCTTGAAACGTTTTCCGCACACAAACCTACTGGAAGGTATTAATTAATTGGAAATAAACTACATGTCCCAGCGTGCACCGGATCAAAATCAGTTGATGAATAACGCACACTGGAGGCCGGGTGATTATTTCAAAAGGCGCAGGGGACTGTGGGAATCCTAAACAGTGTATGCAGAAAAAATGCCTCTGAGGAAAGAGCACGAAGGCTCTGAAACGCGTCAGGCAGGAGCACAGAAAGACACTGGAATGGTATGCCTACTCCTGTGTAAATAAATGATTTTGTTAAACTCCGTGGCTGGAGGAGTGCGTCTCTTAATGCAGGGGCATCTTTGAAGGATATTTGGACACGGAGCGCCTCGCCGTGAAGAGTTCGCACCACCCTATCAACATGCACAGGGCTTGTCTTTTCTGAACTGTGTCAGGTTTTATGTGATGGCGCAGCCAGTTACCAAATTGAGGAACAGGACATACTAATCTGGGGCCCACTGGAGGGCTGGAATTGGCCCTTGAAACGTTTTCTGCACACAAACCTACTGGAAGGTATTAATTAATTGGAAATGAACTACATGTCCCAGCGTGCACCGGATCAAAATCAGTTGATGAATAAGGCAAACCGGAGGCCAGGTGATTATTTCAAAAGGCGCAGGGGACTGTGGGAATCCTAAACAGTGTATGCAGAAAAAATGCCTCTGAGGAAAGAGCACGAAGGCTCTGAAACGCGTCAGGCAGGAGGACAGAAAGACACTGGAATGGTATGCCTGCTCCTGTGTAAAGAAATTATTTTGTTAAAATCCGTGGCTGGAGGAGTGCGTCTCTTAATGCAGGGGCATCTTTGAAGGATATTTGGACACGGCGCGCCTCGCCGTGAAGAGTTCGCACCACCCTATCAACATGCACAGGGCTCGTCTTTCCTGAACTGTGTCAGGGATTATGTGACGGCGCAGCCAGTTACCAAATTGAGGAACAGGACATACTAATCTGGGGCCCACTGGAGGGCTGGAATTGGTCCTTGAAACGTTTTCTGCACACAAACCTATTGGAAGGTATTAATTAATTGGAAATAAACTGCATGTCCCAGCGTGCACCGGATCAAAATCAGTGGATGAATAAGGCACACCGGAGGCCAGGTGATTATTTCAAAAGGCGCAGGGGACTGTGGGAATCCTAAACAGTGTATGCAGAAAAAATGCCAATGAGGAAAGAGCACGAAGGCTATGAAACGCGTCAGGCAGGAGGACAGAAAGACACTGGAATGGTATGCCTGCTCCTGTGTAAATAAATGATTTTGTTAAAATCCGTGGCTGGAGTAGTGCGTCTCTTAATGCAGGGGTATCTTTGAAGGATATTTGGACACGGCGCGCCTCGCCGTGAAGAGTTCGCACCACCCTATCAACATGCACAGGGCTCGTCTTTCCTGAACTGTGTCAGGGATTATGTGACGGCGCAGCCAGTTACCAAATTGAGGAACAGGACATACTAATCTGGGGCCCACTGGAGGGCTGGAATTGGTCCTTGAAACGTTTTCTGCACACAAACCTACTGGAAGGTATTAATTAATTGGAAATAAACTACATGTCCCAGCGTGCACCGGATCAAAATCAGTTGATGAATCAGGCACACCGGAGGCCAGGTGATTATTTCAAAAGGCGCAGGGGACTGTGGGAATCCTAAACAGTGTATGCAGAAAAAATGCCTCTGAGGAAAGAGCACGAAGGCTCTGAAACGCGTCAGGCAGGAGGAAAGAAAGACAC
Organism: Lissotriton vulgaris; assembly: GCF_964263255.1. NCBI lineage: Eukaryota > Metazoa > Chordata > Amphibia > Caudata > Salamandridae > Lissotriton > Lissotriton vulgaris. The sequence goes on along the minus strand of NC_141685.1, from coordinate 1,870,995,673 downwards.
TGGAATGGTATGCCTGCTCCTGTGTAAATAAATGATTTTGTTAAAATCCGTGGCTGGAGGAGTGCGTCTCTTAATGCAGGGGCATCTTTGAAGGATATTTGGACATGGCGCGCCTCGCCGTGAAGAGTTCGCACCACCCTATCAACATGCACAGGGCTCGTCTTTCCTGAACTGTGTCAGGGATTATGTGACGGCGCAGTCAGTTACCAAATTGAGGAACAGGACATACTAATCTGGGGCCGACTGGAGTGCTGGAATTGGTCCTTGAAACGTTTTCTGCACACAAACCTACTTGAAGGTATTAAGTAATTGGAAATAAACTACATGTCCCAGCGTGCACCGGATCAAAATCAGTTGATGAACAACGCACACCGGAGGCCAGGTGATTATTTCAAAAGGTGCAGGGGACTGTGGGAATCCTAAACAGTGTATGCAGAAAAAATGCCTCTGAGGAAAGAGCACGAAGGCTCTGAAACGCGTCAGGCAGGAGCACAGAAAGACACTGGAATGGTATGCCTGCTCCTGTGTAAATAAATGATTTTGTTAGACTCCGTGGCTGGAAGAGTGCGTCTCTTAATGCAGGGGCATCTTTGAAGGATATTTGGACACGGCGCGCCTCGCCGTGAAGAGTTCGCACCACCCTATCAACATGCACAGGGCTTGTCTTTTCTGAACTGTGTCAGGGATTATGTGATGGCGCAGCCAGTTACCAAATTGAGGAACAGGACATACTAATCTGGGGCCCACTGGAGGGCTGGAATTGGCCCTTGAAACGTTTTCTGCACACAAACCTACTGGAAGGTATTAATTAATTGGAAATAAACTACATGTCCCAGCGTGTACCGGATCAAAATCAGTTGATGAATAAGGCACACCGGAGGCCAGGTGATTATTTCAAAAGGCGCAGGGGACTGTGGGAATCCTAAACAGTGTATGCAGAAAAAATGCCTCTGAGGAAAGAGCACGAAGGCTCTGAAACGCGTCAGGCAGGAGGACAGAAAGACACTGGAATGGTATGCCTGCTCCTGTGTAAAGAAATGATTTTGTTAAAATCCGTGGCTGGAGGAGTGCGTCTCTTAATGCAGGGGCATCTTTGAAGGATATTTGGACACGGCGCGCCTCGCCGTGAAGAGTTCGCACCACCCTATTAACATGCACAGGGCTCGTCTTTCCTGAACTGTGTCAGGGATTATGTGATGGCGCAGCCAGTTACCAAATTGAGGAACAGGACATACTAATCTGGGGCCCACTGGAGGGCTGGAGTTGGTCCTTGAAACGTTTTCTGCACACAAACCTATTGGAAGGTATTAATTAATTGGAAATAAACTGCATGTCCCAGCGTGCACCGGATCAAAATCAGTTGATGAATAAGGCACACCGGAGGCCAGGTGATTATTTCAAAAGGCGCAGGGGACTGTGGGAATCCTAAACAGTGTATGCAGAAAAAATGCCTCTGAGGAAAGAGCACGAAGGCTCTGAAACGCGTCAGGCAGGAGGAAAGAAAGACACTGGAATGGTATGCCTGCTCCTGTGTAAATAAATGATTTTGTTAAAATCCGTGGCTGGAGGAGTGCGTCTCTTAATGCAGGGGCATCTTTGAAGGATATATATATATATATATATATATATATATATATATATATATATATATATATATATATATATATATATTACCTACTGGCAGTCGCCAGTAGATATATATCATACCGTAGGAAATACCCAACATTCTATTGGGAATAACTTTGGTGCCGATTGAGGAATCTGCGTCTAATTTTCCTTAAATTTGCTCATCTACGCTCCGCTCCTTCCCTGAAAGTTTTCGGGGGGTTCGTCAAGCGGGGGCGGAGAAAAAAGGGGGGTCCCAAAATGTGTTTTCCCCATGTTAATTTCCATAGGAACCTTTAGACACGGCTACAGCCCAAACGGCTGAATGGAATTACACAACACTTAGCAAAATGGTAGGGCCTGGTATGCAGATGTGCCTTTGCTATGTTTGGTGAATATCCCTCCAGTAGTTCTTGAGAAAATAATTTTCAAATGGCATTTTCTATGGGACCTTTAGAAACTGCTACAGCCCGAACGGCTGAACGGAATTACACCAAACTTGACAAAATGGTAAAGACAGGTATGCAGTAGTCCCTTTTCTTTATTTGGTGAAAATCCCTCAAGTAGTTGTTGAGAAAATTGAATTTGAGCAAATTATATATCTATATGCGCTCACTGTACGCGTACCGTACGCGTACATGCGTGCACCCTTACGTGCGCGAGCGAGTTTCTGATTGGCTGGCAGTCGGATGTCAACATTCCAAACTGTCCAAACCAGGAAGTGTTGGCCACCATCTTGTTTTTCAGGAGAACTGAGGCACAAGAGAGCCCAAAACAAGAGTGGAAAACACGAAAAGGGGGCAGGGTAGAGACCCCCCAAACCTCTAGTCCTTCTCAGGGGGTCCCAGAAGGACCCCCAAGGGCACCGTGCGTGTAGCCCGCGATTTAAAATAAAATAATACATTTCCTCCAGGACCGGTTTTGAGACCCCTGGGCTAGGGGGTCAGGGGGTCTCTACCCTGCCCCCTTTTCGCGTTTTCCACTCTTGTTTTGTGCTCTCTTGTGACTCACTTCTCCTGAGAAACAAGATGGCTGCTCAGGTGGTCCCAGAAGGATAATAACATATATAAACGTTATCCACTAATAGAATTAGCATTTACAAAACCTTTGAAATTTATTGAAAAAAATATAGGTTTCACGCCTGATATAGTTAGGAATTAGCATTCAACAAACCTTGCAAATTCACTGAAAAAAACATAGGTTTCAGTCCTGATATAGTTAGGAAGTAGCATTTAAAAAACCTTGCAAATTCACTTAAAAAAAACCATAGGTTTCAGACCTTATATAGTATTATAGTTATGAATTAGCATTTAAAAAACCTTGCAAATTCACTTAAAAAACCATAGGTTTCTGGCCTCATATAGTTAGGAATTAGCATTTTAAAAACCTTGCAAATTCACTTAAAAAACCATAGGTTTCAGGCCTTATATAGTTAGGAATTAGCATTTAAAAAACCATTGAAATTGCTCCTATATAGTTGGTTATACTAACTATATTTCGCGCACCCGCAATCCACTGCTGATGATATCACATATTACATCATTCATGACATGGTCAGTGACATCACTGATGACATCACTGATGACATCTCAAATGACATCACTGATGACATCACTGATGACATCTCATTTGACATCACTGATCACTAAAAGAGCAGAGCTAAAAGCCTGTGATATTCTGTGGCAATACCATCTTGCTGTTCCAAGACGTCTCCCTTTACGCCCTAGATAAACACAGAAAATTCAAAGATGTAACCACCTACCTGCTGAGAGAAAATATACCCAACAATGATGGAACCCTTACTGCCTTCACTTCACCCTCAAGGCCCACTGACTCACCATTAATAGCCTCAAAGATGCCTGCATGGCCCCAGACCTGGTGCAGCCTCTGCAACATTAGAAACAGACACAGGACGGCTCAATCCCAGAGAGACCAGTAACAAATGGCAGCTTTCCCAATCGTCCAAAACACTCATAGGAGAGCGACTCTGATGATTGCCGTAGAAAGAGGCTCGTCTTCCATTATCCGATGAAAACGGACCACCCATGGGGTATCTCACCCAGGTGTATCAGAGTGTTGACCACGTGTTTAGCATCCATCTCCTGGTATGGCTCCCATAGATTTCATCTGGCCAAGGGTGTTGGAGACCCTACCAGGTTTAACAGCAGTATAACCAAGTTTTGACTTGGCAGCTGATTCTCAATGTGGTTCTTAACTAATTTATTATTGGATGACCATCTTCATTCAGACCAGCTGGTGTCTCTTCAAAGGAACATTCTCCCGGGCCTACTTGTTTAATAAACATACAAAGATGACCGGTATGGATGTCCTATTCTGCTGCTGTGCACCAGGTCGTAAAATATGGTGTGTATCTTCTGAAAAAACCGAGGTTCTCATTTTCGGACCCCTCTCGCCAGCCTGGCCATCAAGCTGGTGGCCAGAGACCTTTGGTACCCCTCCCACTCCAACTGCTAAAGTCAGGAACCTTGGTATCATCTTCGACGAGGGCCTAAATTTCATGGATCATGCCAACAAAACGGTGTCCACAGCACACCTGAAACTGAAGATGATCAGGAAAATACGTCCTTTTCTTCCTGACTCAGCCATCAAAACACTGGTCACCTCTCTTGTCCTCTCTTCTTTGGACTATTGTAATGGTCTCTTCCTCAATGCTCAATCCAGAGTAATTACTAAACTGCAGACTATTCAAAATGCAGCAGCACGTCTGCTCTCTGGCAAAACAAAATATGAATCAATTTCCAACAACATAAAGGACTTCCACTGGCTCACTGTGCGAAAAAGAATCCACTTCAAGTCCCTCTGTGTTGTGTTTAAAGCACTTAACAATCAAGGACCTCACTTTTTGAAAGAACAGTTACAACAACACAAACCTAATAGAGTCTTAGGATCAGCGACTCTCAATCAACTGGTCATCCCTCGCACTAAAACTGTCACCTGGGGCGGCCGGCGTGTTTTGGTGGCCGCCCCTAAGCTCTGGAACACGCTACCCCTAAACATCAGGCAAAGTTCCTCTCTCCTCCAATTCCGTAAACTTTTGAAAACCTGGCTGTTCACCCAATGATCACTTCCTTCTCATGTAGACTGTCACAAATAACTGGTTTATTAGCGCCAAGACGCCCAAGGGTAAATGCTGCGCTCTACAAATATTAAAAATAAATAAATAAAACAGTCTGGCAATTTTCCAGCGTGATGCAACCAATCCTACATTCCTAAAAGTTTGACATAAATCAAGGAAGGATTCTAAACATCCGTCATCCCAAACAACATTACCCCAGTATGTGAAGGCACAGAGACATCAGTGATGCTATTGAGGGATTCCCCAACCTCCTTCCAAACACACGTAACTACAGCATTCCCAATAAGGAAAAAAGTACATGGTTGTCTAAATCCTCTCAAACGTAAATGATTATTCATTTTATCAAACCATAACATCTGTATTTGAGTGTAGTAGATACAGGCCCTCATTATGAGCTGCCCTTTAAATTTCAATATTTACATTAACTCCAAATCCTGCACATATATGTATCAGTAGTAATAAGTAGTGAAATAAAAATCATATCCTCTGGATAAACTTCAGCAGGTCAAACCAGCGGATATTACTTGGAAGGGAGTGATGCCGGGTAAATACCAGAACATGCTGATTTTGTTGTAGTAAGGACCAAAATCTGCGCATTTATTCCCTATTATCGAGGAAAGACTCATAATTGGATGGTATTTATGTCACACAATAAATTCCAACTCAAAGGAGTTGGATTTTATTCAGAGGAATACATTTCGCACCAATTACTTGTAATCAGAGCCTCTATGTAAAAGTTTATATTTTACCTGCCTGCAGCTTGGAGGAATCCTCACAACCTTAGGTTATATCATATCATTTTATCCTAAACAGTTTTCTCAATATGGCCTAGACCAGCCAGCCATCGAGCCTGGAGACATTCCAGACTACATGGTTGTTGTACAGAGGTTTGTACTTCATGGATAGCATTGTGCATGAAAAGATTAATTTAACACGTTATCCTTTATGGGCGAGGTGCCTCTCTCAAGACCCGAGAACAACAACTCTTTTAGGGCAGGGCGCAGATGTAGGTAATGAAAAGCCTCATTATCCACCATCTCATATTCAATTTTCAGTTAGTGAAATGCTTTTAGACTCTTTGGTCCACAAACATTGCTCATGGTAGCTATGCCTATAGAATTCCATCTCCTGAATCCTGCCCTGAGAAAAGTCTGCATGTCCAGAATGTGTCCCCAAGGACAGCATTTGACAACTGTCACAAAACGTACATTGCCTTGCACTTAAAAACTAACATTTACCACCTTCACTAATGAATTTAGTGATTTGGGGTTTTTTAAAGAAAAAAAATGTCAATTGTTCTTTTGAATGAAGACAATTAAATGTTTGCTAAAACATAAGTTCAAACACTTCTGCCTCTCTTTGTGATAGCCAAAATGGTGTTTGGCTGGAATTTTGTATGATTGTGAAACTAAACTTAATAATTAAGGCGTGTTGGTTTCAGGGTACATAGTAGGTATGATTAGCATAAACGGTGCTTGGCACATGAAACGGTTGGAGCTGTGAGCATTAGCAGGTCAAAGTGATCAAGTTGAGGCGAAACAGGTGAGGGTCCAGGCCATAAATTGTTTTGAAGATTAGGGTACAGATTTTGAGCTGTTTTTTTCCATTGGCTGCAACTCAAACACCCTAAAGACAGGAGGGAGCGTTGGGTTTTTTATGTGAAAAGGAGTAGGTGGTTCAGGTTGAGAAGCTGAAAACATTGTCAATTGGAGAGAATACATACTTGTTGAGTTCCATGAACAAGCTATTGCAGTAATCTAGATTACTTAGATTACTGCAATAGCTTGCTCATGGAACAGGTGTACAAAGGAGATTTGTATTGGGATGGAAATGCAGTTGATGCTGGATTTTTCTAATGCTTAGGAGCTGATACTCTGTCCCTAGGCTGTGAAGGAGATGATTTCTCAATTGTGAATCAATAGCATCAATAATCATTCCCTCATTTCTCCAGTGGAGGATGGAGTGATGGTCTCTGAGATGGGAAAGAGATGAGAAGCTTTGTGGAGGTTGGAAGTTTATCTATTTGATTTTACAGCATTAATTAGAAGGAAGTCCATGGCGATGTTGTAGCAGATAGTTAGGAGCCAGGTAAATAAAAGGTAGAGATGTAGGATTGTACCTTTAGGGTGAAGGAGGGGAAAGAGAAGATTTCAGTATCATTCACATATATGAGTACAATACACCAAAGCAAGAAATAAATGCGGCCTAAGAGGAGTTGCAAAGCATATTCATTGCGGTGACTCTAACAGGATGAGAGATGGATGCTGAATAATACAATATTGCAAAAAACATCCATCAGTGACAAGGAGTGAGAAACATTATTGGCTAGGACAATGTGAATAGGACAGAACATTTAAGGATTACAGTAAGGATTCACATGAAATGAAAAGCTACAGATGTGTGTAAGTTGGGAACATAGCATGAAGTGAACTAAAAAACATGATTTGAGAGTGTGGGGAAGGAAAAAGGACACTGCAAAACTATGTAGAAGTGCAACAAATAGATTTATGTGAAAATGTACAAGACGGTGTTAGAAGATGTTTGTAAAAATAATAAGAAAAATGGGAACATGGTTGACAGCCAAATGATGGAGATTAGAAAGAAATGGATAAACCACACTGTGCTGCTCATATAAATGAGGGACATTTTGAAGATTCGGTAGCTTATACACACTGATGAGCAAAGAATTATATATGCACATGCTTTATGTATCTGAAGATGGACTGGAATTGAGAAGGGCATAAACTCAATTGAACATATAATCAGTGAGGTGATGGAAACAGATCTCTAAATCATGTTCTAATTTTGGACGTCTTGAATGTAGTTTAAACGCAAAGGAAATTAATGCAACAATGGGGTTACATAGGATCATGTGTGCACAGAAAGGATTGAGAGCATAAACAACGAATACGAGTGAAGATCCTGTGTTGCTAATTTTGGTGCTAAATGTCGCACTACGTTTACCATGGATTCTAGTAATGTATGCTTTTTAGGTTTTAGACATAGCTAATGGGCAAATAAAACACTTGTTGCATTTGTCTCGTGGTGGGGTGAGTGGTGATGTATGGTATTCTGCAATGGAGATGGAGGCATTTCAATATTGTTGATCAATCATTCAGTTTAAAGCTAAACTGATTTCGGACATGAATAGCCACAGGAAACAACTCTCTATAAAGTAGAGTCTAAGGACAGGGAATAATCCAGCAGAGTGACCACTGGACACAGTAAAGGAATTGGAAGTGTGGCTATACTAGGAACACTCATTAATATAGGTTTTCTGAAATTGTATAAATATACAAAGGCGTCTTCACTTGATGAAGAATGAAAGTCGTCCATGTGATGGTGTCGCCAGTCGCTCGATTCATTTTCTTTCGATTTCCACAGTCTGCACTTGTCTTCACGTTTGATACAAATTGCATTATGTTTGTTATATGAGGGAGGGTTCTCATAAGAACCCTCTTACCTACACTAAGGATGCTCTTTAAACTCAGACAAAAGCTAGTAAGCAACGGAGAGAAAAGTATATGTTTTATTCGGAAGCAATATTTGACAAAAGTCTATATCAGCATTTATTCTATACAAATCTAGTAAGCTCATAGTATTCTATTGGAATGATCTAACATGGGGTGAAAGGTTAAGCAAACATCTTATAATCAGCACATTTCTAAGATTACATCAGTACTAAGCAGTCACACAGTTCAGCTCCACTATGAGAAAAGGTTGAAAGAAAGGCCTTTGGGCCTTGTCAATGTTCAGGATTCAATATAGCTGCCCGTTACATATTTTTTGTAAAAACGCACATTTATTAATGAGCCATTTTAAAGACATCCTAAATTATTACATTAACAAATAAAATACATTGCACAGTTTATTGATTAACATTCTATCATAGTGCATTCATGTAACTGTATGTCTTCTTCCATAGCAACATTTCAACAGCATTTTGATAATCTGACTTCAGAATGGGATGACATTCAGTAGTTGAATTTGTGGGTAAGGATGTGAAAGAAGTGCCTTTTGGCGTTTGTCTTTTCAGGTGTAGGAGTGAAGATTGTTTAATATAGCAGTATGGCCATCATGCACATATTTGAGTGAAATTATTCAACAGCTTCACTGGCAATAAGTGCAGAAGATGTGTTCGATTTGTGTTGTCGGGGAGCAGTAACATTAAGGTAAGAGATAAAGGTTTTGGTAAGGCTGGAATGAAGATGATATTTCAGTATTAGTATGATTAGGTTTTAGACAAGAGCAGTGGTGAGGGCAAGAAGCAAATGATTTTAATATTTCAGGACTTTGATATTTTTTCCAGCTGCATATCTGGGATCGCACTTCAGTTATTACAGATCAGTGCCAGGAAAGATCCAGGGTAATGTGCTTGTTACGTCATAGTTCACAAAGGGAAGTGTAAGTCAAATGTTAAGTGTAGTGTGTTGTGAGCCTACTGAAGGAATTGGGATCAGGTGAAATAATGAGATTGTTGTGCACTGTGTTGTGGTAATCAGGGATGTCTGGAGACGGGTGATTTAGGCGACTACTGGGTGGAGGTACTGTGAGGAACACGTGGATGAGGATGTGATCAAAGGAGGATAAGCACAGGGAGATTTGAGAGTTATTGATGTGCTGAGGGATTTGTATGCAGTCAAGAGGATTACAGTGTGATTGAATGGAATATGTAATGTTTAGCTTACGGTCAACAAGAAGTTGTGAGAAGAGTGTGCTTCTTTTGTCGTTCTTTAGTTAAGTAGTCTCCAAATATAACCAGTGGCAAAGGGTTTTAGTTGATCTAGGATGTTGCTCTAGATTCTTACAAGTCTGGGTGGATGAATGAGGATAATGTGTGCCTAAAAGGGGACAATGATGCTAATGGTCAGTTGTTCAAGTGTTACCAAGTTGAAGAATGGACAGGTAGCTCTCAATGATTTGTTTAGAAGAAGGCATTCTTTGTAGCCTGTTACGCAAGATTGAGGTGAGTTTGTAAAGGGCTGGTAATGTTGGATTGCTCTTATGTTGATTGTGTGCCTTGAGGTAGATGCTGTGCAATAGTCCTGGTTATACGAGTATGGGTGAATAAGAGAGCTGGGGGTATTGCACACAGAGTGGTCAGTGTGATCCTGATGTAAATGTTCTAGTAGAAATATTTATCAAAATTGGTGGCTGCAAGAGTTTTTGAAGTGACAGATATGGATTTTGGAGGACAGTGATTGTAAGCAATGAATAAGACATGTCGGATGACTCTAGAGCAAAGACAAACATTTGTGATTGAAAAATGTTTGGTTCTGTCACGTTATAGCAATGACAAGGAGTTAGCTTTTGTAAGTTTCCAAGTATTGAGGGGTACAGGGTTGATTCCAGCACTGCACTTGGAATTGTAGCTTGGCATTCAGAGATTGGACATCAAAAAGGGTCCATTGCTCTGCATGTGGTGCTGCGGGGTTAAGGTACAGGATTTTATATCTAGAGATGGATGAGTTGACACTCAGTGAATCATCGTAGAAGTAGTGTAACTGTCATGTGCATGCATGCATGATCAGAGGGATGTGGACACGGAGGGCTTGAAGTAGCCTCTGTGTCCAGATGTCTGTATGAGGTTGTTTTGTTGTGAGTGGAGCATGCTTTAATATTATTGAGTATCTGGTCCACATGAAGTAGAGAGGAGATTGTATTTTGTATGTGGGTGTTTGTGTATCTGCTACAAACCCAAACCCCAAGAATGTTCAGAGGGACCAGAGTGTGAAAGTGATCTAGAATGTTGTCACGATCTTAAAATAAAGCTTTTGTGAGTTCAGGTCCATTGTAAATAGAAGGCGCACGAAATGAGGTGGTGACAGTGTCAATCACTTAGTCAAGTGTTAGTGAGTTATTGTTTTGGCATATGGTTGTGAAAGTTGTCAGGGATGTTGTCACACAAAGGCTTAGTCAGCCAACTTTACATTATGATTGAGGGAAATAGTTGAAGGTTGCATGGTGAGTCACTAATGCAATGTGTATTCAGAATTCTAGGCTTGACATTGGCTTGCGAGAGGTACTGGACTTATGCTGGTTCTAAACTTCAAGGGGCCCACCGCGCAAAAACACACCAGTGGCACAGTGGTGGCAGCGTTAGTGTTCTGCTGGTCACTGTGATCTTGGGTCGTAGCACCAAGGTCATATGCACTTATGCATGTGCGTGTATGCTAGTGTGGTGGTGTGCAGTGTATGAGTGAACAGAGTGACACAGGTTAGAAGCCCTTGACTGCCCATATACACAACATGGCTATGATTATGCTTTGCCAATGGAAATGTATTGTTGACATTCCTGAGACTAGTTGAAGGGAACCCAGACACTGAAGTGGGAAAGGTTGAGACAAGCCTCCCCCTTATAAATCTGATGAGGTCCTTTCTGATACAGAGAACTGCTGATGGAATAGTCATTTGATGGACGGTAGGGTTGTGGAACTGCAGTATCTGTTAGTTCTAGTTACCATTATACTCTAATTTCAACCTAACTTAAACCTTTTCCAATATTTTGTCGCATTGGTTTGGTAGGGCTTCTGTCCACAAGCCTTAAAAACATGCTAAACGGTCAAGTGGTATGTATTTGTTTTGTAATCATGCATCAGGTTTCCTCAGTTGAGAATATATTTTGTATTTCAAAATATATAAGATCATCTCTCCTGAAGCACAGTTTGTCCGAAGTGCATTGGTAGTTAATTGACAAAAAAGGAGGTCTCTTAAGTTGTTTTAAGATAATGTAATACACTTGGAAAACAGTTAAAACGATCTGTGAATAATTGCATCATAAATAAAGCATTGGATGAACTTGAATTCACAGATGAATAATTGAAATTGGGTGCAGCCTATCTCCTACAATGCAGTCTGGGACTAAACTTGCTTGCCACTTAGTGCATTTGGCCTGCAGTATCTGATCTCAGTTTGTGAAGGTTCCTTGGAAGGTGAACAACCCATTGTCTCTCTTCCTGATTTCTATCAGATTTGGCTATTTATAGTGAAGGTGCAGACTTCCTCACACCTCCTCTGTGCATCTATTGTGGGTGCTTCATCCTCAAGCTAATCCCGCTGTAAGGAGCATCACTCAAGACAAAGCTTTAGGCGGCGATTTATATTATGGCGGATGACCCGTAAGTCTCTAGAAACTTGGCAGACAAAAGTTACACGACAGGCTGTATTTGGAACAGTCTGTCACGGAATGGGTGATCCTGGGGCAATGCAGCTGAATTATCATTGAAAAGCAACATAGACCCCAACATCAAAAACCTAGCTGTGCTCATGACCAGTGCGAAGCTAGGTGTTGCCCAAACCGCATGGGTAGAAGGACTGTACAGTTAGGTTGTGCAGGTTTCCCATGTTCAGTGTTAGGCCTAGAATCTCTTTTAACTCCACAAATGACATGGGAGTCTCAATGTGTACACCAGATTGAGGCAACAGAATGCCTCCATGATCCCTCAGAAACTGAAAGGAATGTACATTTGTTTGGGTGCTTAATTTCCTCAAAGAAATCTTCCTCCAGAAAAAGATGGATGTAGTTAATGGAAACAAAATGCAGTATTGGGAAGACAGCCTACACTCTCTGGGTTCTGAAACAAAGCACATTCTGAGCAGAGGTGTCATACCTGCTCCCCCAGGATGGTCAGGGTCCACGAAGGGCAAGCTTTAAAGGCTACCACCTTTGTTAGCTACCCCTGCTGCTATCAGCAACTGGCCCCACGGGTTCTGATTCCCACTTTGGGCAGGAGAATCAGCAGGAAAACCTGCAGAGAAAGGGAGGTGTACCCATCTTTGTCAACCCCAACCCTCAGATGGGGAGGTGTAGCGAAGCACACATCTCAGTCCCTCCATCTTGAAGATGAGGGGAATCTTCCAAATAGGACAAGGTATATGCCCCCTCTCAGTAGAGGGTGGCATAAGAGGAGGTGTAGACACCCTAGGGAAGGGACACATTGGTCTCAACCTGTCCCCTCTGTAACACCACTAAATCCTTAGATACGACAACCTAAGAAAAAGAAGCCCAGAAGAGCTGTGCTGCAGAGAAGAGGACGACAGCATTGCTTTTGCCCCAGCTCTACCAGCCTGTCTCCTGCTTCAGAGAACCTGCGAACTAAAACTGGTGAGTCCTGCAGCCAGCAGCCTCCAAAAAAGACTGAAAAAGACTCTTGAATCCTGAGGACACGGATTGTTCAACAAAGAAACTCCAACTTCAAGGACTCCAGATCCAGGCAGATCCACGTCCCCAGCACACTTTGCACCCGACGCCAATGGTCAGAGTTCGAGTGACTCACCTATCCTGTAAAGTCTCCATGGCAATCCTGTCCTCGTCTACATCAGTGGCTGATTCTCCAGGACCACCCCCATAACACCTGCAGCCTCTGTTCGAAGGGTCCCCACAACGGCGTCAAGAATCAGATAAAAAGAACAGACACCAAAAGGCACCCCTGCATTATCTCTCCCTGACTTTGGAGAGCCCTGCTGATGGTGCCCAGGTGTCCCCCAGCTATCCAACTTACCTTCCCAGCCGTTTATCATCTTCGTGCAGCTTCATGGTCCAAGGCTGTAGCCCCTTTCCGAAACCGACAACCTCCATTGAAAAACATTGGGCGTCAGACGCTGATTTGCGCCCTGCACCCAACCCCCCTGTGCCACTGGTGGTGTAGTTTTGAGGCTGCATTGTAGCACTTCCCTGTGATTACAACAATCTCCTGGTCATTTGCTCTAAAACTGCGGGTACCTACCTGCAAATCGTGCCTCTTCGAGGTACCCCAGGCTCTATTGGATAACATTGTGCCCAGTGACCTCTGCATACGGCTGCCCCTAGTGTCGCTGGTGGTGCAGTATCTACCTGGTCTTGAACCTTGCCCTTTGTTGTCCTAATCCCCCAAAGCGTGGGAAAGTAAGTTGAGTACTTACCTGCTAAATTGCATTGTAGTTCTATCTATTGCACTGAACTGTCTAACCTTATCACTGCAAAAGCATACAACTGTCCCTGATTTACATCTACAGAAAACATTCTTAATACTGTAAAGAAAAAAACTGCATTTACAACCATTAGTGCATTCTTGAAAAGTATTGCTAAGTTTAAACCACTGTGAAACTTACCTGCACTAAGTGATTCTTGGTTCTAGAAATAAAATAAAGTAACAATGTTTTCTACAACCTAATGGTCTGAATTCAGTCTTTGAGTGCCGCTTTTTGCATGGTTACTCCTTACCTTTTTGCCAGATATATGATGCCAATTTGACTGAGCATGTCCTGGGTCCCCGCCATTCAGGCTTATCGGGCCTATATTCTTTCCCAAAACTGTACCTTTGAATCCACAACTGGCACACCTCTGGGCCACTTGCAAGTATATTGTAAACGGTAACCGTGGTACCAATGGCCTCGTGACTAGAGAGGGCCTCTGAGGGCATGCCACCCTTGGAGACCCCTAATCTTAACACCCACACACTGCCACTGCAGGCTACGTGTTTTGGTGCAGCCTAAACTAAAGAGTCAACATGGCCCACATCCCTGTGTGCAATGCCCACTCACAGTGCCTGTGGCATGGGTAAGTCACCCCTCTAGCAGGCATTACAGCCCTAAAGGCAAAATGCACTGTACCACAGGGGAGGGCATAGCTGCATGAACAATATGCCCCTACAGTGTCCATAATGGCTTTGCTAAAGACTGAGAAGTTTGGCACCAAACTTCACAGCACATTAAACCCACACTGATGCCAGTGTTGCATTTATTGTAAAATTCACTGAGAGGGCATCTTAGAGATGCCCGCTGGTAAACTACCATCTCTGGAGTGGTTCCTGAATTGCTACCCGCCATCTGCCACCTCTCTGGGTCCTGAAACAAAGCACATCCTGGGCAGAGGTGTCATGCCTCCCCCCCCAGGATGGGCAGGTTCCAAGATAGGGAAGTTTCAAAGGCTTGCTGCCTTTATTCACTAGCCCCAAGCCTCTGCTGCTCTCAGGAGTTAGCTCCTGCTGGTTCTGAACCCCCTTGTGGCAGGAGACTTGGTGGAAAACCTACAGAGAAAGGGAGGTGTGCCCACCTTTGCCAACCCCAACCCTCAGGTGAGGAAGGCGAAGTGAAGCACACATCTTAGTCCCCTCAATCTTGAAAGATGAGGGGACTCCCCCAATGAGGACGAGGCATATGCCCCCCCACTGGAGGGTGGCATAAGAGTGGGCGAAGAGACTCCAGGTAAGGGACCCATTGTCCCAACCTTCACCCCCCTGTAACACCCTTAATTCTAAGTATTTAGCTGCACCCCTGAACCTTAATCCTTAGATAGGAAAACCTAAGAAGAAGAACTAAAGAGTTGTGCTGCAGTGAAGATGAGGACAACAACTGCTTTGGCCCCATCCCTACCAGCCTGTGTTCTACTTCAGAGAACCTGCAAACTGAAACCAGCGAGTCCTACAGCTAAGCAGCTTCCAAGAACTGTGGAGACCTGCGCTGCCTTCAAAAAAGACTCGTATTCCGATGACACAAATTGTCCAACAAAGAAACTCCAACTTTAAGGACTCTTGATCCAGGCAGATCTGTGTCCCCAGCACACTCTGCACTGCCCAATTTCGACTGGCTCACCTATCCTGTGAAGTGTCTCTGGCAATCCTGACCTCGTCTGTATCAGTGGCTGAGCTATGCAGGAACACCTCTCCCCCTCGATGCCTGCAGCCCGACTGCGACTGGAACGAGTTGCAAAACCCCAATACCAAAAGGCATCCTTGCATCTTCCGCCCCCTGACTTTATGGAGCCCAGCTAATGGTGTCCCCCAGCTATCCAACTTACCTGCATAACCCTAGGTCACCTTCATCCAGCCTCCTGGTCCAAGCCTGCAGCCTTTTTCCAAAAACGACGACCTCCGTTGTAAAGCATTGGTTGTCCGACACTGAATTGAGCCCTACACCGAGCCACCCCTGTGCCCCTGGTGGTGTAGCTTTGGTGCTGCTTTGTGGCCCCCCTGTGCTCACTTTTATCCCAGTGGTATTTGCCCTAAGAGTGTGGGTAATTACCTGCAAACCGTGCCTCTTTGAAGTAGCCCCAGGCTCTATTGGATAACATTGTGAGTAGCAAACTCTGCATCCAGCCGCCCTAGTGCTGCTGGTGGTGCAGTATCTACCTGGTCTTGAACCTTACCCTGGGTTGTCCTAAACCCCCAAAGCCTGGGGAAGTAAGTTGAGTACTTACCTGCAAACTCTTTAACATTTTAGGTACCTACCTTCAAACTTAGGCCCAGTGACCTCTGCACTGAGCTGCCGAGGGTCGCTGTTAGTTCAGCACCTACCTGGTCTTAAACCTTGCCTTGTGTTGTCCTAACCCCACAAACCTGGGGAAGTAAGTTGAGTACTTACCTGCAAGCTGTTTAACATTGTGGGTACCTATCTAAAAAATGTGGCTCTTCGAGGGACCCCCCCCCCCCCGGCTCCATTGGATTACATTAGGCCCAGTGACCTCTGCACTCAACCACCCCAGTGCCGCTGTTAGTTCAGTACCTATCTGTTCTTAAACCTTGCCTTGTGTTGTCCTAACCCCCAAAGCCTGGGGAAGTACGTTGAGTACTTACCTGCAAACTGTTTAACATTGTGGGTACCTACCTTCAAATCTTGCCTCTTTGAGGTACCCCCTGGCTCCATTGGATAACATTAGGCCCAGTAACCTCTGGCCTCAGCCGCCCCAGTGCCACTGTGGTAAATAAATTTTTACCTAATCATTTTTCCATATAATTATCAATACAAGACAGCTCATTTAAATGAGAGGCAGAGTCCGTGGAATCTGAGTCATACGGGCGTTAATATGATGCTTCGAAGCATGGGACATCGGGTTCCATCACCACTCAGGTTCAGGAAGGGACATTCAACTTTTTATTAACAGTACACATTATATATAGTAAAACGGTACAATTGGAGCCAATACAGTAGGCGTAACAGGTGAAAAGAGAGAGATAAGAACACATGTGCGTAACAGGAGGCGTGTAAGAAGGCGTACACATGGGCGTGCACTGGACATGTCAGAGAAACGTAACATGAAACGTCACAAGTGGGTGGATGCTTAGTGAAAGTTTGCAGAGTCGGCAGAAACTTCTAACCTATATGCGCGCGCAGCTGAGCATGACGTGCAACCGGGGAGAACTGGGGGTTTTGACTTTTGCACGAGTAGAGGAGACTAATGTCTGGGGTGTCAAAACGACCTGTACCTATAACATATCTGATATCGTATGTTTTGAGGATGTAGTGTCTGGAGTAAAAGGTCTCTTGGGCAAGGGCCGTTAAACACTGAATGCGAGTGCATGCAAAGGGATCTTCATGTAGAGTGCGGGGGCCATGGGCCTACCATGGTAACGGGAGCAGTAAATTACTTGCATGGAGACAGGAAGGCAGGGCCCTTTGCTCTGCAGCCGGGAATATGTTTACCTATTTCACTCGACTGGAATGTGTTTTCGAGGAGGCTGGACAGATAACTTGTAGGTAAAACATCATCTTGGCAAGCGAACCAGGCCGAGCCGGGCACCGCTCGTCTGAGGCAGGACGTAAGGCAAGGGTCAGGGATGCATACAGCTTTCAGAGACAGGAGAGATGAGACTCGAGGCCTCGTTTAAGGGCCTAACTCGACTGGGCCAGAAAACGTGGACGAAAACGTGAAAGTGTACCATGTAAAGACGTTGGCACCGTAGGCCTAGGAACCTAATTAACAGGATATTTATGCACGGCTGGATAGCTGACATGTTAACGTTGGACGCAAATGTATTTGCGTCTCTCTAGCATGAACAGGAGAGAAGTTACACGACATACAAGGAACATGGGTGCATGGATAGGGTGCGGGTAGGGGGACACTTTGGCTACCTGAAAATTTCTATTACCTCATTCCCTCCTTGGCCCCTACTTCACCCTTTAGGATATATCTATATTCATGAGACCATCTATCTGTTCATATAACATCATTTGTTCATCTTTTATCATTCGGGAACGGGAACTTGGACCTGGAATACAGGCTGTGGCGCACAAGCCGCAAATCGCTGGCCCACATTGCAGACAGAGACAACAACTGAATACTATATCCAATATTATACCTAGGAATGATAGCAATTTCCATCCCCAAGCGGATATCACACTCCAGAGCCAACCGGACCAAGTCCAGGTGCCTGGATTCTGGTGGATCAGGTGAGCTATTTCATGAAGCCTAGTAATAGCCTTATACACGGATGGCGCGTTATTTGGAATAAAAACGCAACAACTGGATCCGATGACTCTACAAGCCCCGCCCCTATCGGCCAGGATGACGTCAAGGACAAGGCGATTTTGAAGAACAACAATTCTCATAGCGGATTGCTCTTCGGTCAAGTTACCTAAAGCAAAAGTAGTTTCGTTCACTACCACTTCAAGTGTGCTCGTTAACTTGCGTATTAATTTACTGTTCTGGACAGGACCTATGAACCAGAAATATCCTTTAACATAATCCCATGGAGAACCAGAAACATCAATAACAGGAGGTAGGTCTCTTCTATGTCTGATATTCACAAGATGTGAATTCCTATGATAATCAGATGGGGCTAGGAAAACAGGTGGCAGGAGAAACGCAATATAACACGTCCCATCCCAATCAGGGGGCAGATGAACATAAGCTGTATGTCCACAAATAAAATAAGAATGGCGTGAGGCTATGAAAGTAGACTTTCCTTTGTCACTGAATTCGACCACAGTATTACAATCACTGTGTCCTAGATGTACTGAACCATTCTTTCTGACGCATAATTCACCTTTCACTGGTAAAACTGAAATAGACGGCAAGTCCGAATTAGTCTCAGACTGCACATTCAGGATCATGAGGTTAAGTGTAAAATTACCTAATCCATACACTTCATTTTCTAGATCGGTCCCTGTCCTTTGGGGAAGACCTTCTTGGTCTGGGAAACATATTTTATTCATGACTGTATTCAGGTTCCCCCATATCCAATTACCTTGGGAAACCTTGGACTTACTATCTAGGGAAGACATTAAAGTAAACCATGCACCACATGAACCATTATGTGTGAACGGGTAAGGAAAGAGAGGCAGAGCTCCCTTGTATTTCTGGTAAGGTGGGAGTCGGCCACATACCCAACAATTAGTGGCATTGCTGGTCTGATGAGTATGATGTAACATACGAATGAATGTATTGTTGCGCATTGCTAATCGATAGGAAAGCTCGTGGGGAGGCAGGTCACTGAAAGTGTGCTCCACAGTGTCATTAGAGGAAGCATGTACATGTGAATCAAGAGGGAAAAAGACATGTAACATTAAACGTATGCATATTATCGTAAGACTCAGAAGAAACATGGAAAACAAGGCGATTATGCATCCACTGTGCAAAACTTTACAGTGCTTTTTTCTTTTCTCATTACGCCTATCTCTCTGACTTCTTGGGTCTATCTTGTTCATGTCAGAAACCTGTCTAACCGCTTCACCCAGGTGCGGACTTAAACAATTAAACGCTGTCTGACTTACTAGACCTCAACTTTAAACGATACTCCTCTTGGGGAGTTTTCTCTAGCAGGGGAAGTTTAGAGTCAATGTCCGGGAGGGGGCAGTCCTTAATCACAGTATCTGGACAAAGTCCATGAATCTTCTTGATGTGGCTGGAATGCACCCAGCCTTTTCTTCCTTCCAGCTTGACCGCAGTCCTCGTCGTCATCAAAACCAACTTAGGCTGTCTCCACCTCGGCTCCAGCGGACTTCTCCTATCAAAGTTCCTCACGAGGACGTGTTCGCCGGGGACCACTTCATGCGGTTTCACTTGGGTGTTGTCTGGGAAGGCAGCGGCGACCTGTGAAAGACAAGATTGTAGTGCAGACATCAAGGAGGCCAAGTAATCTGTCAGCATAGAACTGTCAACATCTGTGATTTTCTTTGGCATAGGCGTACCCCACATATTGGGAGGCCGCCCAAAAATAATTTCATAAGGAGACAATCCTGTCCTAGAATGGGCTACCATACGCATATAAAAGAGTGCAACTGGCAATGCTACGATCCAATCTACACCTTTCTCTGCACATATTTTGGCTAATCGTGTTTTCAGGGTCTGATTGTGTCTCTCGACCAAACCAGCTGCTTCGGGATGTCGTACACAGTGGAACTTCCACTGGTAACCTAACAGGAGTGAAACCTGCTTCATGAGCTCGGACGAGAATGGTTGTCCATTATCTGAGTAAACGACACGGGGCAAGCCGTATCGCGGGAAAAATTCATGAACCAACTGCTTGGCAGTGGTCACGGCAGTGTAATCTGGGACTGGATACGCTTCTGTCCATCGGGAAAGGGCACATACAACTACGAGGACATATTTAAATCCTCTACATCTGTCCATCTGGATATAATCCATCTGGAGGACTTCAAAAGGATGATCGGGAGGGTGGAAACCACCTTGTTCCACGGGAACACCTTTGCCTGGATTGAACTAACAACAGATCATGCAAGTACGCACTTTCTGTTTTGCTGCTGCTCGTAAATGTTTATTGAACCAGAGGTTTTGAATGCTGTCTAACATAGCTTTTTCTCCTAAGTGTGCTGGACTATGTGCTGTATTAATGATTACTTGAACCATAGAGTCGGGGAGGAACCATGTGGCTCTTCCCTTCGTCATCCATCCCTGATCTGTTTGGATCCCTCCTTGCTCAGTCCATTTCTTTATTTCATCGGGAGTAGCATGTGTCTGTATGTCGAGCACGTCTAGAATGGGATCCTTCACTGTCATACAATGTGTCTGTGATATTACGTCAGTCTTTGTCATGTCCGTTGGGATGTCTGTCTGAGCTGTGAGTTTGGCTGTTCGGTCTGCCAGATCGTTACCCTGGGAAATATTGTCGGTGGCTTGGAACAAATGTTCAAGAGAACATTGCTCTGGTATCGGGGAAAGGAAACGTTTCTTGTTTTCTAGACAAATGGGTCTGTCAAAAGGTCTATCCAAAGAATACTGTTTAGGGAGTTTCACTCTACCTACGTACGCTATCCTGTCTGGATTCTCGACTGGAGTTTCTATTTCTTCCTCCTCCGAGGATTCATTCTTGTCTGACTCGGCTTGCTGTTCAGCCTTCTGTCTGTTATGTATTGCTACTATTTCTTTACGGATCTTTCTGGTCATGGCATCTATACAAGTTTGTTTATCATGTTTACAATCTGCAATATTTTGACTCCATTTAGTCAGTACATCCATCTCTTCTTGAACAACACCTGGCCGATCTTGTTCCCTTATCAAACCATTAATTAAGAATCTTAATATTAACCCTTGTGTCTCAACTTTCTGATATGCCATGGCCTCACGAATACATTCTGGTCTCTCCCCCGTTCTAATAAAGTGATATATTTTGTCTAGATGGTCTGGCATTTCTGGTAATGTCAACAAATAATCTGTAACACGTCGTAAACGTAACGAGGCTAACATCATGTCTCCTTTCTTGCCAGGTACTGGGTCATATCTACAATCAGTAATATACTGTTTAAGCTTTTCATGTGGCATCGCTTTCGGAGTACGCTGCGTTGCTATGTCTCTGATTGTCATTCGTTGTAATTGTGGCGGGGTGTGAAGGTGGCCTCCTGCGGCACCTCCTGAAGCAGAAGCGTGGGCATGACCTGACGTCATGGCGGGTGGGAAAGGTACATGTGATGGGGTTGGACTCTGGGTTGCATCTGTCGAAAAAAGATTGTGAGGACCAATAGTAGGGGGGCCAGTAGCAGCCGAAGGGGAAGTGACAACAGGCGCGGGAAGAGAGTCTTGGCGTGGAGGGGTCGTGGCTTGAACAGCCGGAACAGGCTGCTGTGCATTATTAACGGGTGGTACGGGTACATTGGTATATGCTGGAGCTACATCATCTAAATAGGAAGAAAGGAAAATGTCTGCTGCGGTTTGT
Source organism: Lissotriton vulgaris (assembly GCF_964263255.1). Classification (NCBI taxonomy): domain Eukaryota; kingdom Metazoa; phylum Chordata; class Amphibia; order Caudata; family Salamandridae; genus Lissotriton; species Lissotriton vulgaris. Next base: position 1,870,974,103 of record NC_141685.1, on the reverse strand, counting down.
TTGTGACGGAGTTTAGTCGGAACCAATGGTGGTGGCAAGTTACGTGGTACTTCCGGGGTCGCCTTGGGCAGGCCCTCGGCTAGAACTGGATACAGTCCTGTAATAAGTGCATTTCTCTGTCTGTCTTGTTGTTCTATTCTGACTCGTTCTCCTTCTCCTAGTAACTCTTTCTCTCTAGCTTTTTCGGATTCTTCTCTACTTCTTTCTGCTTTTCTGATTTCCTTTTCATTTCGTCTATGAGCTTCTTTACGCCATAATTCTATGGCATCTTTCTGGGATTGTCTGGCTTTCTTTTTCCACAATGCTTCTTCTACTCTCATGATGCAATCTGCATCCCATGTCCCTGAGACAGGCCATCTATACTTTTCTTCCAGACCCTTAGTATAATCTGCCCATAATTCTAGGTACAGTATGGCATCTAAGCCATGTTTATTATACATAAAATGTCCAGGAGTGTCCCTAGGCGGGACAGGAACTGCTTCTTCTAATATCCCTTTCCTAGTACCTATCTGACGTAATTTTGAGAACAGCGGCATGGTCGGATTACTTTAATCGTGGACACAGTAAAACACAGTAATGAACAGCAAAAACAATCATTCATACCACAACATTAAAACACATTAAAAACATGTTACCTAATACATAGAGAACACATAAAAGTGAGACTGAAACTCGAGTTGCAACACTAGAATACTGAATCACTGGAATACTAGATGCACTGCTAAAACAGTACAGACCGGTCCCATAAAGAGACACGTCGGACCGTATCCACCTAAGTGAACATGTACGGACCAGGTCTGTGTACCCAGACCTGTCTTGACCGGGAACAAATCAATGAACCCGTCTAGATGCGTTCCCAATAACGGTACTCACCGGGAAGCAGAAACTGAAGGCCTCGGAAACTGGACTGGACTGGACTGCGTCAGGTGACGATTCTCCTACGCATGCGCTTTGGAACAGGTGGGCCTCTGGACACCTCGGACTTTGCTCTCTCAGCTAGGGGCTCTGGTCAGGATCCTCCACATTCCTCACCGCCTCGTCTGGACGCTGGACCGCAGTCTCCGTCTCCCACGTGGGCCCGAGGGAAGATAGCAGGAAAACCCGCAAACGTGCACGGTTTCCGTCGGGGCTGTAGAAGGGGTCAAAGGCCGCGTGACTTCCCCGGCGAGTGGGGAAGGGGGGGTCCCTGTTCGGGCGCCAAATTATGTGGTAAATTAATTTTTACCTAATCATTTTTCCATATAATTATCAATACAAGACAGCTCATTTAAATGAGAGGCAGAGTCCGTGGAATCTGAGTCATACGGGCTTTAATATGATGCTTCGAAGCATGGGACATCGGGTTCCATCACCACTCAGGTTCAGGAAGGGACATTCAACTTTTTATTAACAGTACACATTATATATAGTAAAACGGTACAATTGGAGCCAATACAGTAGGCGTAACAGGTGAAAAGAGAGAGATAAGAACACATGTGCGTAACAGGAGGCGTGTAAGAAGGCGTACACATGGGCGTGCACTGGACATGTCAGAGAAACGTAACATGAAACGTCACAAGTGGGTGGATGCTTAGTGAAAGTTTGCAGAGTCGTCAGAAACTTCTAACCTATATGCGCACGCAGCTGAGCATGACGTGCAACCGGGGAGAACTGGGGGTTTTGACTTTTGCACGAGTAGAGGAGACTAATGTCTGGGGTGTCAAAACGACCTGTACCTATAACATATCTGATATCGTATGTTTTGAGGATGTAGTGTCTGGAGTAAAAGGTCTCTCGTGCAAGGGCCGTTAAACACTGAATGCGAGTGCATGCAAAGGGATCTTCATGTAGAGTGCGGGGGCCATGGGCCTACCATGGTAACGGGAGCAGTAAATTACTTGCATGGAGACAGGAAGGCAGGGCCCTTTGCTCTGCAGCCGGGAATATGTTTACCTATTTCACTCGACTGGAATGTGTTTTCGAGGAGGCTGGACAGATAACTTGTAGGTAAAACATCATCTTGGCAAGCGAACCAGGCCGAGCCGGGCACCGCTCGTCTGAGGCAGGAAGTAAGGCAAGGGTCAGGGATGCATACAGCTTTCAGAGACAGGAGAGATGAGACTCGAGGCCTCGTTTAAGGGCCTAACTCGACTGGGCCAGAAAACGTGGACGAAAACGTGAAAGTGTACCATGTAAAGACGTTGGCACCGTAGGTCTAGGAACCTAATTAACAGGATATTTATGCACGGCTGGATAGCTGACATGTTAACATTGGACGCAAATGTATTTGCGTCTCTCTAGCATGAACAGGAGAGAAGTTACACGACATACAAGGAACATGGGTGCATGGATAGGGTGCCGGTAGGGGGACACTTTGGCTACCTGAAAATTTCTATTACCTCACCACTGTTAGTTCAGTACCTACATGTTCTTAAACCTTGCCTCGTGTTGTCCTAACCCCCTAAAGCCTAGGGAAGTAAGTTGAGTACTTATCTACAAACTGTTTAACATTGTGGGTACTTACGTTCAAACCATGCCTCTTGGAGGTACCCCCCGGCTCCATTGGATAACATTAGGCCCAGTGACCTCTGCACTCAGCCGCCCCAGTGCCGCCGTTAGTTCAGTACCTACCTGTTCTTAAACCTTGCCTTGTGTTGTCCTAACCCCCATAGCCTGGGGAAGTAAGTTGAATAGTTACCTGCAAACTGTTTAACATTGTGGGTACCTACCTTCAAACTGTGCCTCTTAGAGGTACCCTCTAACCCCCCAAAGCCTGGTAAAGTAAGTTAAGTAATTACCTGCAATTTGTTTAACATTGTGAGTACCTACCTTCAAACTGTGCCTCTTCGAGGTACCCCCTGCTCCGTTAGATAACATTAGGCCCAGTGACCTCTACACTCTGCCGCCCCAGTGCCGCTGTTAGTTCAGTACCTATCTGTTCTTAAACCTTGCCTTGTGTTGTCCTAACCCCCCATAGCCTGGGGAAGTAAGTTGAATACTTACCTGCAAATTGTTTAACATTGTGAGTACCTACCTTCAAACTGTGCCTCTTCGAGGTACCCCCTGCTCCGTTGGATAACATTAGGCCCAGTGACCTCTACACACTGCCGCCCAAGAGCCGATGTAGGTTCAGTACCTACCTGGTCTTAAACCTTGCCTTGTGTTGTCCTAACCCCCCAAAGTTTGGGGAAATAAGTTGAGTACTTACCTGCAACCTGTTTAACGTTGTGGAGCAGAGGTAACCTTCGGCTCTATTGGATACCATTAGGCCCAGTGACCTCTGCACTCAGCCGCCCCAGTGCCGCTGTTAGTTCAGTACCTATCTGTTCTTAAACCTTGCCTTGTGTTGTCCTAACCCCCCATAGTCTGGGGAAGTAAGTTGAATACTTACCAGCAAACTCTTTAACATTTAACAAGACCTGGAATTCTCTACCCACTCACCTCCGTCTTACACAGAACCACACCTCCTTCAGAAAAGAACTTAAAACCTGGCTATTTGATAAATAATGAACCCCCTCCCCAAGGGCCTTGAGACCCTCTGGGTGAGTAGTGCGCTATATAAATTCTTGAACTTGAACTACCTTCAAACTGTGCCTCTTCGAGGTACTCAGCTGCCCAAGGGCCGCTGTTAGTTCAGTACCTAACTGGTCTTAAACCTTGCCTTGTGTTATCCTAACCCCCCAAAGCCTGGGGAAGTAAGTTGAGTACTTACCTGCAAACTGTTTAACATTGTGGGTACCTACCTAAAAACCGTGGCTCTTCGAGGGACACCCCCGGCTCCATTGGATTACATTAGGCCCAGTGACCTCTGGCCTTAGCCGCCCCACTGCCACTGTTAGTTCAGTACCTATCTGTTCTTAAACCTTGCCTCGTGTTGTCCTAACTCCCTAAAGTCTAGAGAAGTAAGTTGAGTACTTCCCTACAAACTGTTTAACATTGTGGGTACTTACGTTCAAACTATGCTTCTTGGAGGTACCCCCCCGACTCCATTGGATAACATTAGGCCCAGTGACCTCTGCACTCAGCCGCCCCAGTGCCGCCGTTAGTTCAGTACCTATCTGTTCCTAAACCTTGCCTTGTGTTGTCCTAACCCCCCAAAGCCTGGGGAAGTAAGTTAAGAACTTACCTGCAAATTGTTTAACATTGTGAGTACCTACCTTCAAAACTGTGCCTCTTCGAGGTACCCCCTGCTCCGTTGGATAACATTAGGCCCAGTGACCTCTACACTCTGCCACCCAAGGGCTGCCGTTAGTTCAGTACCTACCTGGTCTTAAACCTTGCCTTGTGTTATCCTGACCCCCCAAAGTCTGGGGAAATAAGTTGAGTACTTACCTGCAAACTGTTTAAAGTTGTGGAGCTGAGGTAACCCTTGGCTCCATTGGATACCATTAGGACCAGTGACCTCTTCACTCAGCCGCCACAGTGCCGTTGTTAGTTCATTACCTATCTGTTCTTAAACCTTGCCTTGTGTTGTCCTAACCCCCCATAGCCTGGGGAGGTAAGTTGAATACTTACCTGCAAACTGTTTAACATTGTGGGTACCTACCTTCAAACTGTGCCTCTTAGAGGTACCCCCCGGCTCCATTGGATAACATTAGGCCCAGTGACCTCTGCTCTCAGCCACCCCAGTGTGCTGTTAGTTCAGTACCTACCTGCTCTTAAGCCTTGCCTTGTGTTTTCCTAAAACCCCAAAGCTTGGGGAAATAGGTTTAGGTACTTACCTGCAAACTGTTTAACATTGTTTTCCTCAATAGATGTGCATTGTAGTTCTATCTATTGCATTAAACTGTCAAACCATATCACTGCAAAAGCATACAACTGTACTTGATTGACATCTACAGAAAACATTCTTAATATGATGAAGTATATAACGGCATTTACAAAACATTACTGCATTCTTGAAAAGTATTGCTACTTTTAAACCACTGTGAACCCTACCTGCGCTTAGTGATTTTTGGTTCTAGAAATAAAATACAAAAATGTCAATGTTTTGTACAACCTAATTGTCTGAATTCAGTCTTTGAGTGCCCCTTTTTGCATGGTTACCCCTTTACCTTTTTGCCAGATACGTGATACCAACATGACAGAGTGTGCACTGGGTACCTGCCAATCGGGCTCACAGGGCCCTATGTTCTTTTTCAAAACAGTACCTTTGTCTCCACATTTGGCACACCTCTGGGCCAAATGCAAATACCTTGTAAATGTTACCCCAGGTACCAAGTGATTTGTGACCAGAGAGGTGCCTCTGTGGCCATGCGACCTTTGGAGAGCCCTTAATCTTAACACCCACACACTGCTACTGCAGGCTGCGTGTTTTGGTGCAGACCAAACTAAAGAGTTGACATGGCCTACATCCCTGTGTTCAATGTCCATCCACACTGCCTGCAGCATGGGTAAGTCCCCCCTCTAGCAAGCATTACAGCCCTAAAGGCAGGTACACCATACCACAGGTGAGGGCATAACTACATGAGCATTAGGGGAGAGGAGTTGGCCTAAGGCTAGGGCGGTTGACCTCGAATATGGGGAACAGGGTTCGAGTCTCGGCAATGACGCTGAACATACTGTGATTCTGGGCAAATCACTTAATCTTCCTGTGCCTAACAAAAATGATTGTGTCCTCATGTAACACAACTGGTGCTATTAAAGCGCTCTGATACCCGAAGCCTGGTCAAGTTTGCGCAATATAAAACTCTGTGAAATAAAATAATTTCGGCTACAGTGTCTGTGCCATTCACAGACATTGTAAGTGCAGTGAAGCCATTTTGAGTACATGGACTGCAAGTTTGTCAGCACGAACTCCGCAACTCCATGGTGGCTTTACTGTAGACTGCCAAGTTTGGTGCCAAACTTCACAGCACATTAAACCCACAATGATGCCAGTGTTGGATTTGATGTAAAATGCACTCAGGGGCCATCTTAGAGATGCCCCCTGGAAAATGACCATCCCTGCAGTGGTTCCTGAATGGATACCCTCCATCTGCCACCTCTCTTGGTCCTGAAACAAAGCACATTTGTGCAGAGGTGTCCTTCCTCCTCTCCCAGAGTGGGCAGGTTCCACGGACTGTAAGCTTCAAAGGCTTGCTTCCTTTGTAAGCTAGCCAAAGCCTCTGCTGCTATCAGGAGCTGGCTCCCACTTGGTTCTGATCCCCACTTGGGGCAGGAGAATTAGCAGGAAAACCTAGAGAGAAAGGGAGGTGTGCACAACTTTGCAAGGGGTGGGGGAGGTGAAGTGAAACACACATCTCAGTCCCCTCCATCTTGAAGGATGAGGGGACTCCCCCAATGAGAACGAGGCATATGCCCCCCACTGGAGGGTGGCATAAGGGGGATGTAGACACCCCAGGAAAGGGACCCATTAGTCCCAACCTGCATCCCCATGTGAAGCTCTTAAATCTGAGTATTTAGGGGAACCCTGAACATTGCTCCTTAGATACGACACCCTAGATGAAGAAGAACTAAATAGCCATGCTGCAGAGAGGATGACAACAACATCTGCTTTGGCGCCCTAGTCCCTGCCAGCCTGTCCTCTGCTTCAGAGAACCTGCGAGCTGAAGCACCCTGGAGACCGAACCTGCCTTCGAAAAAGACTCTTGTTTTCTGAGGACACAGATTGTCCAACAAAGAAACTCCAACTTCAAGGACTCCGGATCCAGGCGGATCCGTTTAACCATCACACTCTGCACCTGATGCCCACGGCCCGAGTTCGAGTGATTCACCTAACCTGTGAATTCTCCCCGGCGATCCTGACCTTGTCTGCATCAGTGGCTGACCTATCCAGGACTCCAACCAGCCTCGACGGCTGCAGCCAGACTGCGGCTAGAGCCAGTTGAGAAGCCCCAACCCAAAAGACTTCCTTGCATCCCTGCCCCCTGACTTTAGGGAGCCCAGCTGATGGTGTCCCCCAGCTATCCAACTTACCTGCCCAACTGTTGGTCGCCTTCATCCAGCCTCCTGGTCCAAGCCAGCAGCCTCTTTCCGAAAACGATGAACTCCGTTGGAAAGCATAAGGTGCCCAGCACTGATTTGCACCCTAGACCCGGCCACCCCTGTGCCTCTGTTGGTGTAGCTTACGTGCTGTTTTGTGGCCACCCTGTGCTCACTTCAATCCTAGGGCATTTGCCCTTATGACATGGGTACCTACCTTGCCACTTTGAGGTACCCCCCCCTGGCTCCATTGGATAACATTGGGCCCAGTGGCCTCTGCACTCTGCCCCCCCCCCCAGTGCCGCTCGTAGTGCAGTACCAACCTGGTCTTGAACCTTGCCTTATGTTGTCCTAAACCCCCGAAGCCTGGGGAAGTAAGTTTAAGTACTTATCTGCAAACTGTTTAACATTGTTTTTCTCCATAGATTTGCATTGTAGATCTATCTATTGCATTGAACTGTCAAGATTTATCACTGCAAAACATACAACTGTACTTGATTGACATCTACTGAAAACATTCTTAATACTGTAAAGTATATAACGGCATTTTCAAAACATAACGGAATTCTTGAAAAGTATTGCTACTTTTAAACCACTGTGAAACTTACCTGCAGTAAATGATGCTTAGTTCGAGAAATAAAACAACAAAGTAACAACTTTTTGTACAACCCATTGGTCTGTATTCAGTCTTTGAGTGTGAGAAATAATTTCTTGCCTGAGAGTGTACAATAAATGCTTAACACTACCCTCTGATAAGTCTAGCTGCACAGCCCAGTTACCACTAAATTGAAAGTAAGGTATTATCTACTTGAACCTCAGCCATACCTTTGGGGGTTCACTGGGCTCTGTGCACACGATACCTCTTTTTGGTACAGTACATACATAGCCAGCTTCCCACAAACATCCACACCCAAATTACAAAATGCAAGTGCAGGCCAAAGCCTTTAGCGCCCTCGCATTCTAAAGACATTCCTAACAATATACGATCCATATGATACTTGTAAGAAAAACAGAACTCCTGAGGAGCTCTTGATAGTGAAGGTCCACAGTGCAACATGCAGACAGGACATCAAATCAGCCTAAGTACAGTACTATACCATCACCATCAATGAATCCACCAAAAGAAGCCGAACGTTCTTCAAGACAATCAAGAACTGCATCCCTCCTGCTAGATTCACCTATTTCTCACTCCACAGAAAAGTGCAATGCCATCAACCTCTTCTTCAGTGAAAAAAATGCAGACGAGCCGAGAACACCTTGACGACACTAAACCTACTACATCTCATAAAGGACCTGGCCTGGCAGTTCAAGCTGGACTGTTTCCATTGGAGCAGGGTCAGAACAGATTTTCATATGGCTAGGTCCAAACTAAGATGGTGTGCAAAATAATGGTTTGCGATGTGGCCTGAGTAATTACCAGTGGTTGAGATTAATTCAAGCATTCTATCTATCACAGTTTTGTATACTTTAGTGTTGTCCTAAATACAGTGGGCATACAAAAACATGAATAGCTGGCTAACTGATCAGTAGTTGAAATGGGCAGTCCCACTGCCCTGTTTTGTATGCTGTGCTAGGTGGAAGTAAAAAGTGAACGGCACAAAAACTAATCAGTAACTGAAGTAGGCTGACACTGCTGACCAAGTAGGAGGCACCTGAAAAGCCCTGAAGCAGCAGCAGACACAGACAACCATGGACAAAGTCAATAGCTCTTGCCTATGCAAGACATATTGGTTTTGCCAGTCTTTAAGCCATATTGATCAGCGGCGTGATAGCTGTTCAGCATGGCTAAAAGTTAGTGGCATGGCATAGAGTGGCATTAGAGTGGCCTAGAGGAAAATGGCATGGAGTAGCGTAGAGTAGTGTAGAGTAGAGTGGCATGGAGCAGAGCGTTGTAGAGTAGAGTGCAGTGCCTTAGAGTGGAGTGATGTTGAGTAGAGTGGAGTGGTGTTGACTGGAGTGGTGTGGAGTGGTGTGGCATAGAGTAGAGTGGGCGTAGAGTGAAGTGGTAGCGTATAGTGGCATAGATTGGAGTGGATTTGAATGAATGGAGTGGAGTGGCATGGAGTGGAGTGGTTAAAGTGGAGTTGAATAGCAGAGAGGTGTAGAGTAGAGTAGCATAGCCTTGTGTAGAGTTAAATGGAGTGATGTGCAGTAGAGTGGCATAGAGTAGAGTGCAGTGCTGTAGAGTAGAAAGGCTTACAGTTGGGTGAAGTTGAGTAGGATTGCATAGAGTGGCATACAGTGAAGTGGCGTGGAGTAGAGTGGAATGAAGTGGTGTAGAGTGGAGTGGTGTAGAATGGAGTGGCGCAGAGTGGCATGTAGAAGAGTGGAATGGGGTCGAGGAGTGGTGCAGAGTGGGTTAGAGTAGAGTGGTATAGAGAGGTGTGGTGTAGAGTATAGTGGCACGGAGTGGCGTTGTCTGGAGTGGAGTGATGCAGAGTGCGGTAGAATTCAATTGTGTTGAGAGGTGTTGAGTGGAGTGGCGTAGAGTGGAGTGGCGTAAAGTGGAGTGGCATGGAGTAGTACAATTGTGGGTGTAAGAAACTCAAACAAGGAACCAAAATTAAAATGAGTGCAAAGGTATGAGGCATGACGGGGATGGATTTCTGAAACGATTATAGGTGTGCGGTGGCGGCATGCATTATGAGGGTGTAATCTGTTAGTGTGGAATTTTACATTGTAATAGCTTAAACCAAAGCACATAGAATAGCAAAGATTAATCTAATAATATAGATTTTGGGTAGGAAGGTTCAACTTCTAATGCAGTACATTTGGAATGGGTTGGGGTTTTCTTTGTTAAGAGAATACAGTTCTAGTTTGCACCCTAGTCTGTTCAGGCTAAGTTGATTTCAGTTAATCAAGTTAATATGTACTTTGGTTGTTCTATACTGTTCAGACGTTCTGATTTTCCATTGTGGATCAGTTGCTTCTTTCTTGGTTGTTGCACCATCACTATGCTCTTCCTTCTAGGCACTTTATGCTTTGATGGACTGTACCTCCATCTGATGCTGCTTTTGAGATTTCTTGTTTAGAGCCTAATGGCTTACATAATTTCTGCTTGCAATGGGCACCTGCAAAATTCTAGCTGCTCTTTAAGAAACTGCACAAAGCCCCCTTCATCTCAGCTCATCACTCGCCACAACAGTCAGGATTCCTAGGATCCATAGATTTCATTTTCTGGACTGTTCTCCAACACTTCAGCTTCATTCTTGATGTTGTAGATAAGTCGTAAGTAGCACACTCATGGTTACATATGAACACCTCTGGAGTTGGTGTCCTTTTTTCATGGACCTCAGTATGAAACCCCACGAAAGAGGCATCAAATGCTGCAAATGCAGTGTTACGTAAAATTGACATTTACACCTTTGTCCAGAAGTCTGTCAAGATAAGGGTAAACCATAAGGTAGTCCATGAGAGGAATATATTCATGTTTTACAAGATGGGAGCACAGCTCCGGCGTTTCTGCAGGGGAGAAAAGAAAATAGATGTCAGCAGTTGATTGGATTCTTCACACAAGAGATTACTATGGAAGTTATAAGGAACAGATTGTCTTGTTTGTGCTTTATGGTGTGCTTCAATCTTATTTTTGAGGTACGTTTTGGATGGAGGGGGTGGACGGGCACCTTCTCCTGCACACATAAACAGAACAATTAAAGCAATGTATTCACTTACACATACGCACCCACAAACACATTCATTCACAACACTCTTCACCAAACATTCATACATACATACATACACGCATGCACAAACCAAACAGTTTAAAAGTAAAACAAACACTGACCTGCAGCCAGCTCTGCCTCGGAGGTCCAGAAGACTTGGACTGCTGCCTTCCCTCATTAAGGTCAGCCAATGAGGGAAGGCAGCAGTCCCAACATCATCACGGAGTCGGATGCGGTCAGTGACACTGGTGACCCCACCCTACTCTGTGATAAAGTGTCACTGATTGACACTCAATCCTGGTCGCGTCAGCGCCTAAAATTGAAGTGCCCAGGTGCATGGCAATCAGTGACACTACCCCTCTTTACTGAAGGGAGGGCCTCAGGGACCTTTGCTAAGCTGAGGACGTCAGACCCACAGGAGCTGTGACTTCCTCAGCCCAGCAAAGTTCAGCTCAGGCAGCCAGGTAGCTGCGCTAAATGTGCATGTCTGACTCCTGGCAGCTTCAACTGAAAGTGAACAGTGTCAGTCAGGCGACCTTTGTGCAGCCTGACAGACACTGTTCATGAGGGGCAAAAGGAGGAGGGGCGTGGCCCCTCAGCCCGAATGGACCGGTCACTCCCCATTTTAAACTGGATAAGATGAGGACAAAGCAAAAACAAATGCATGGACAGACATACATTCACCACCATTTTAAGCAAAGGATTAGCTCAGGTTGCTTCCATGCGAATTTAGAAAAATGGCAGAAGGGATTATTTAGAGTTTGGTGGATGTGGGAGATCTACCAAAAAATGATGAATGTTCTCTGTGGACTATTAAGAGAGCATATCCAGGATTTAAACTCTAAATAGTATTGACAGTAATCAATCAGTTATTTGCAGATGTCCCAAATCCACCAAGCACTGAATAACCCCCAAAGTATTTTGTCATTTTTCACCAGTCTTTAAACACTCAATAATCTATGGGGCATATTTACAAGCCCCTATCGCCACAGAAACGTCACTTTCAGTGATGTGTGTGTGGCTATATCAGGTACACCTTAGTTACAAGGCATCTTTAGGCCACTTAACATGTCTTAATGCTGTCTTGTCAATAAGGTCCCCTGAAAGGGGCTGGAAATGCGTGTTGTGGTGGGTGTTCCACCGCAACACCCATTGGTTTTGACTCTACCCCATATTTACAAGGGCAGTGTAATTATGGGACAGCACCAACATTAAGACCAGGGAAAACCTGGTCTTAAACAGGCGCAACGAGGAGAAATGTTTCATTTCTCCTCCTTTTGGCAGTTTCTATGTGTGCTGCATTGTGCAGCACACATAGAAACAGCAAAAGACCACTGATTGTTTATGTGCAGGAAGGTGATCCTTCCTGCACATAAACAATCAATTAAAATATGTAATGTTTTGGAACTTCTATGTGTGCTACATTAAGCAGCACACATAGAAGTTTCAAAATGCCATTTCAGATTGTTTATGTGCAGGAAGGGACATCTTTGTGTGCAGGAAGGGACACCTTTCTGCACATTAACAGTCTTTCCCTACAACGCAGGCACCCTTGCACTATGGTGCAAGGGTGTCTGCATTGGCACTAGGAAGCAAACATTTGCACCAGCGCAGGGGGAAATGCAGGGCTGCACCGTATCCTTGTATATACTGTGCAGCCCAGCGTTTTGGGAGTGGTGGAGCGTGGTGTTAAGCCAAGTTGGCTAACGCTGTGCTCAACCACTTCCCAGTAAATCGGACTGAAAGTGTCAAATATAAATGTAATTAATTATAGAGGGATTATTCAAAAAGGTTACTATATCCTAATGTAATAATTAGTTACATTCATAAATTAAATAATTTCCCATTTTCTAAATGTTTTTATATTTTTGTTTTGTTTTAAACATGCACTTGCTTATACATTAAAACAGCAACCTATCTTTCAACCAACTTATCACAAAGAAGATGGAGAGGGCGTGACTATAGTGTGGAGCTACTATTATTATAAGCCACTTTCATTGGCCCAGTGATGATTGGTTCAAATACTTTTGCACTATTAGAACAATATTGCTCTGTTTGTAGTTGATATCCTTGGGAACCATTCTTGTTTGTAGGGGCCCTGCATCATCTTTAAGACCTGCTGCATCAACTACAAATCAGTTACAGGAGGCTGATTATCATACCTAGCAGAGAAGAGTCCATCGTTGGTGGTCACTGCAATACCAGAAGCCAAGGCATAGAGAGGCTTGAACCTGGGAGAAGAAAAATAATGTTACCCTCTTCAGTCAAGGTTCCAGGGATAAAGAGCACCCACAATTTTACCAGACAACTCTCCATCCTCCCCAAGTAGCTTTTCCATCCTTCTTCTCAAATGGTGGTTCCGCATGGAAACAAAAACTCCAAAAACATAATTTGTAGAGAGATAAACTCCATAATATGGATTGGCTTAATCTCGACCCTACTTAAATATCTCCCTGCAAAACTTTCAATTTGTATTTAATCTCTAAATTCAGCCAAACTCACTACCTATATTAGTTGGTAAATTTACTGTTTGAGCTCCAGATGTGATATCATTCTGCACTGGTGCTCGCTAAAGCATTAGGGTGACCAACTGGCATGGGTGCAAATTCAGGATGGAGAGTGTAAAAATTCAGGACAAATGGTCAAAATCCTGGACAGAAGGTCAAAATTCGGGACAAAAGTTTGGGACAAAAGGTACGTTTTACAGACACATCAGAGGAGGTTTTGCTATAATATATAAGGAAATAGACAACCAACATAAGTACAAGTCAAAAGAATTTTATATTAGGATGAGACAATTGTGCACGTCACAGTTTTTCATGCAGCTTTGAGCAACTGTGTAGGTTGTTTTGTGGTATTTAATATTATCATGATCTATTTATATTGTTACTACATTTGGTTGTCCATTCTGATATTTCTTTTACAGTTCATGGTCCTGGGAAGGTATGTTTGGTGAGAGAACTAGTTGGGAAGATCTGCTCAGATGGACTTCGTTACCAGCATCTCATATCTGAGTTCCATTGTGAGATGTAAAGCAGCACCCATAGAATGTAGCTAAATGGGACCTTCAGCGCTGGACTAGAATGCAGTCCTCCGAGTGGCCAGCATTATGTGCCAGATCACGTCAGGTATTCCATTTCTGTTCAGCTGGTGATGATTGGTTATGGGGCTGGTACAATACCGAGAGATGGATAAGACCTGTATAGCGCACAGGTCTTATGTGAGGGTAAGAGCATGAATCAGGAAAACAGAGTTATTAACCACCCTGCATGAGCTATGATTGGCTGCACACTGCTGAGTGTTATGGTATTATTGTGGGCCAGAAAGATTAGATATGATTTGGACATTACTATATAATGTCCTGGCTAGCCATATATCAGCCCTCCTTATTTTACTCATATATACTTGGGCTGTTTCATTTCTGTGAGTTTTAAACTGCAGATTCTCACTAATGCACAGAAGCGTGCTATAGACTCGAAACTGGATACGTTGTTGAGGTATTGTTGTAGGACAGAAGGAGACACTGTCTTTGACACACAGAACATTCTCTTTTGAAATTGAAGAACAATGCCATCATGCAGTTTTACTGATAAAACCATATAGCACACAAATAATGTGTGGAAATCTGGTTTCAGCAAATATGTATAATTTGAACATCACCAAGTAAAGTGCCTTGATTGCTTTTATCCTATTAAAACTGAGTTTTGAGCACACTTCTGAATTACAAACAAGTGGTCCATTTGTGGTTTCCCAACTGTTGACATGTTTTAAGACAGTTGCACAGTTCATCGACTCCACACCCAACCACACAAGGGAACTCTTCAAAATAGTCAAAGACTTCTCCAAACCGACAGCCATGGAGACCATCCGCCCCTCCCAAGAACTCTGCGTTACACTCTCAGACTACTTCCACAGCAATACCTCCATCTACAACAATTTTGACATCCAACCTACCACCCTCAACCCCAACGACCTCAACCAAACAACCAAACCATCACCACCTGGTCACTGCTCACCACCCTGACCACCTCAGCCATCTTGTCTTCCATCCACTCAGGGACACCCACCAACTGCTGCCCCCACCACCTCTACAACCTTGTAACAAACCCAATCAACACACAACTCACCAGCATCCTTAACTCCTCCATCTTCCAAGACAGATGGAAACACAGAGTCCTCAGACTCCTCCTAGAGAAACCCTCCGCTGACCCCAACGATCTCAAAAATTATCATCCAATCTTACTGCTCCCCTACCTGGCCAAAGTTCTTGATAAAGCCATCAACCAGCAGTTCACTTAATTCCTGGAACAAAACCCTTTACTGGACGCCTCTCAATCAGGATCCCGTGCCAACCACATCACTGAGACCTTGCTGATTGCCGCCACAGGCAACGTCTCTGAGCACTCCTCGACCATAGAGAAACCATGGCCCTGATCCCCTTGACCTCTCCGCTTTCATCACAGTCTTCCACAATAGCCTCATCAACAGACTCTACAACACAGGCATACGCCAAGGCGTCCTCAAGTGGATCACCTCCTTCCTTACAGGATGCCCACAGAGCATCCCACTGCCTCCCTTCACATCCACACCCAAAGACATCATATGCGGCGTACCACAAGAATCCTCCCTGAGCCCCACCGTGTTCAACACCTATATTACCCCATTACAGACGTCGTCAGATCCCACGGACTCTGCATAATCTCCTACGTAGACGACACTCAACTGATCCTCTCGATCACGGAGCACCCCTCCAACGTCAAAGCCAACTTCTGCAATGCCATGACCAACGTAGACAAATGGATGAAAGACAACTACCTTCATCTTATCTCTGACACAAATTAAGTACTGGTCTTTGGGTAGAACACCTTCGCATTGGACCACAGCTGTTGCCCATGCCCACACCGACCAACCAACTATGTACGCAACCTCAGCATCATCCTTAACAGCCATTGACCATGAAACAACAAGTCAATGCAGTCACCTCTTCCTGCTTCCACACACTTCGTATGGCAAGCAGAATCTTTAGATAGATTCCAACCAACACCAGAAAGACCATCATTCAGGCCCTCGTCACCAGCCGCCTCAACTATGGCAATGCCCTCTACGCTGGCATCTCCAACCAACTCCTCACAAGGCTCCAGACCATATAGAACGCTGCAGCCAGACTCATCCTGGTCCTCCACAAGTTAAGTCACCTCGCATACCAACACCACTAGCTCCCTATTCAGAAATGATGCCAGTTCAAGATCCTCATGCACACCTGCAAAGCCCTCCATGACTGAGGACCTGCCTACCTCAACCATCAACTGAACTTCCACCAACCCGCTAGACACCTGCGCTCCTCTTCACTCACCCTCATACACATACCCCAAATCCGTTGCAGCCTCAGCAGTAGCCTCTCCTTCTCCTACATCGCTGCCAAGACCTGGAACAGCCTTCTCCAGTTCTGTACAGCCCCTTCGCTGGCACACTTCAGAACGAGACTCAAGACCTGGCTCTTCGACTGAGACACAGCACCTTGATACACCTAGGGGTGACAGTGTTGCACTTTACAAATGCTGTTTGATTTGTTTGATTTGATTTACAGGCATTCAAAGGTTGTTGAGTGTTACATAATTCTGACAGCTTACAGCCTTTGTTTTCACACCCCAAGAACATTTGAGAATGCATGGTGCATACTACAGCACATTTGTCATTAGATATCCAACTACATTAGCTTCTAAAGCATAGTAAATGATGACTTACTGTGCACCAGGATAGGACAATCTTTGTTGGGGCTCTTCAACGATTCCCTCACTATCACCAACAGTCCTCTTCACTCTTCTTAGTCCCTCTCTCACATGCATTTCATTTGTTTTATGGCCCTTCTCATACCAGTATAATGTGTCGGAGCACTTTACATCACACACACATACAGAGACAATTAATCACACGTGTGTAAATTAGTGTATACATTTTTTTACATAGGGCAAAGGGGACTAAAAGGTGTAGGATGCACGTTACCCATACTGGTAGGCATTTTTTAAGTGTGTTTTGTCTGAAGAAGCACACACTCGGGATTCAGAACAGAACATCGTGGTTAGGGTTGACTTTAATTATATGAATGTATTTCTACTCATACATGCATTTTTTAGCAACATCGGGTTAATGAAAGACAGGGAAGAAGCCATAACTTTCTAATCTATACCAAGCAGCTCTTTAATGGCATTTCATAGCTCACTCTGCTAGATTATGAATGTAATTTATGAACTGCACAATAACTAAAGAATCTCTGTGACAAAAGCAGTAACCCAGTGAGCTGTACGCATTCTTTGCAGCAGGCATATTAACCCTCTGCACTACCTTAGATAAATCAAAACTGCCACTGGACAAAACTCCCATAGCTCTCCTGCAGGTACATTAATCACCAGAGTTTTTGTGACACTTTTATTATTGCCTGAAACCTGCTGGATATACAAGGAACTTAGCAATGCTTTCAAAACTACTACACTGCTACAAAACCCGGCCCGCAGTAACAAAACCAACCTCCTACCCTTCCAACCTCCTGGGGAAAATCCTGATGCCTGGTACGGCCCATCCCTAATGGTGCACCTCACCTTCACCTAGACCCTCTCTCATGGGTATTTAATTTCTTTTATAGTGCTAGTCATGCCAAGTATGTAGGGCAGGGTGTTGGAGTGTGTTAAATCACACACATGTTATATAGAGACAATGACTCATATTAATGTTTAAGTGAATGTATAGGAAATGTTACATAAGACAATGAGGGCAACAAGGTGTAAGAGTTGGATGTCATCCATATTGGTAGAAACTATATCTTAAGAGTGGGTGGCCTGGAGGAATACAGAAACTGAGGATTTAAAATCCAACATTTTGGTTGGGATTGCGTTTACTAATACCTATTGTTTATATTGACCTATTTAGACTAACACAACAGATACCAATGGTTTGCAAATGAAAAAATCAGGAATGGAAACATGGATACAGTAGGCAGGGCCAGCATTTCATAAAGCTAGGTAAGATAGGATCCTTTAGGCACTGACACTTCTTTACACCAAAAACAATAAAGGTCTGAAAACAGCCTTATTTTTTCTGTAGAGGGAGCACACTAAAACAAAATCCTATTTTTCTTGGAACGCGAAAAATCCTTACACTGATCCATACTCTGGCCTCGAATCAGCAACAAATGAGAAATGGATAGTGTAGTACTTCTACAGTGTTTGTGCTTCTGGTCACCTCATCAAAGTATGAAAAGCAGCCAAAGGCAGCACCGGAACTAGACCCATATTGCACAGAGTCTATGGGCAAGATTGGCCCTCCATGCAAGGGCTTGGGACTGAAGGTGGAACCCACACCACCAAGATGTTTTTTTTAAACGGGGCCAACTTTTTATTCTGCAGCAAAATGTTCTAAATATGCTCTTTGAAAATAGTTGTATTTTATAAAGGACACTAACGATACATCTGGCACAGTGCCCATGAGCAGTGTGAAATAACGTGCCTACACTTTGCCTAAAGGTGGTAAACTAAATCACTTTATGGTGGTGAATAAAAACAGCATGCAATCTGGAAACACCTTTCCAAATTAGACCAAACCTGATGTTCAGCTTTATTCTTACATATATAAACTGCACATGGGTCACACCACATGCCTTAACTCCCCAGACTGGCCCATTGTCATTCTGTATGCGACAATCAGCCGGCATACAGAAGGACAATGGGTCCATCACAGTCTGTCAGAGGCTGGGGAGGGGCCGCTCTTGAGCAGTGAGGAGTGCGAGGCAGCCCCAGCAGGGAGCCTGACTGAGGCTTCTCAAAGGTGAGTAGTGCAGGTCGCTGCAAACCCCCAAATTACGGTCAAAGGGTGTCCGTAAGAGGGATCTTCAGGGACAATGGTGTGAGGTCAAATTATTGACTGTCAGTGAAATTTACAGACGGTTGGTCACCCTCTAAAGAATAAGTCCAATTTTTTTAAGACACATAAGACCAGCATTTGGGTGATTGGGGTTTACAGCTGTTTTAGCCCCCCAAAAAGTTGAAATCAATGGCGTTGTTACAAATGCCACAGAATTACGGCGTAGTAAAAATCTCCCCAGGGTAACTCAGTTAATAGTGTTTTGCCCCAGACGATTTAACTTCCGCATTCAGAGTAAATGAAGTCGGAATAGGAAATCAAGTGCAAATTCGGATTTACCACACCAAAAATCTGCACTTTTCCTCCATTGCAGCCTGTTATGCCTGACAACCGAAAGTGCAGCAATTTAACTCTACTCAGAATTCGAGATTAGGCTCAGACAGTGCTTATGCGCAATATACGATGCAACCACTGAAAACCATCTGTATTCGTCAATAAGCCATAAAACACTTCCAAATTCAACAGAATAATTAAACAATTTATATCTGATGTAACCCAAACTTGTAATGATAATGGAGAAGTGGAATTGTTGGAAAATGGGGCTCAGGTGCGGTTTGGGTAAATTCAGGTTTGAGACAACTGAAGTGCTTTGAAGTAAGGAATCGAGGTGTGGAAGTTTGGCAAATAATGGAGGATGGAGTGTGCAAAATGGGAGACAAATTGAAGTGGGTGGCAGTCACAAGGAATGTGTTTTTTTACAGTTTTATATAGAGCGAACTATACCCGAAGATATCAGAGCGATTTACATGAGCACTGGTTTAGTTACAGATGGACAGATGCAATTTTGTTGGGCACGGGGAGATTAGGGGCCATATGTATCAAGCCTTTTGCGATTCATTAAGGCTGAAATTCGCAGAATTTCGGCCTTAGCGAATCGCAAACTGCCTTTTTTCTGATTTTGAAATGTATGAAAAATTAGCAAAATAAGGAATCGCAAAAAATTGCGATTCCTTATTTTGCTTAAGCATTTAAGGAATCGCAATTTTGCGATTCCTTAAATGCTATGTATGAAGCTTTTCAAAATTGCGAATTCAGGTTTAGAAATCGCAAATTACCACAAACTTGTAGTTGGTGGTAATTTGCGATTTCTTGAAAATATGCACAATTGTGCATTTGTGAGGGTGGCATATGACGCCCATACATGCCCATTGGGCATGTATGTGCGCCATATGCACACACATGTAATTTTCAGGGGTGCAGCAGGGTGTCCTTGAGACACCCCTGCACCCTTGAAATAATTCTCAAATTGTGATTAGCAAATTGCGAATTCGCAAATTGAGAATTATTTCACAGTCATTTCTATGGGCCTCCTTGCCCATAAAAATGAATGGGAAAATATTCCTTATCTGCAAATTCGCAAATTGCGAATTCGCAAATAAGGAATAATTGGAAATCGCAAAAAAATGTGAATTTCTACATACATACCATTTTGCGATTTCTAAATAGCGATTCCTTAAAAATCGCTATTTAGAAATCGCAAATGGTGATGATTATATATATGGCCCAAAGTGATTTGCCCAGAATCACAGGATGTTGAGAGTCGTTGGCGAGACTCGTATCCGGTTCCCCAGGTTCGAGGTCGAGCTCTACCCATGAGGCCACATCCTCTAGAAATGGGGTACGAGTAAAAGGGATGTTGGGCGTAATGTAGGGGTATAGAATTAAACAGACTGGGTTTAAGGGGGAAACTGAAATATGATTTGAGCAGTTGACGAGTTGAGGTGATCAAAGGTAACAAGAGTAAGGTATGGTGATTGGTAAGGTATGGGAGTCGGGGAGGTATACATTGTAACAAGGAAAACAGATTTGTAATAAAGCAGGTTTTGGAAATGAACACAGATTTGGGAAAGGCAGGGGTTAAGAAGATTGAAAGAAAAATATGTGGCTTTGTAGAATTCGGATATAGAAGGCCTCATGAAGTGGTGTAAAGGGAGGATTTGCTTAAAACGATTTAGAGGGGGTATAGGTGTGAAGATATTTCGAAAACTGGGGTTGTGGTGGATTATCAAATCGGGTTTCAAGTCTGTTTTGAGCGTAATTGCTTCACTGACTCACATTCTGTCTTTGTGGCAGGCAGCTAACCCTCTCCTCTTCCATTGAGGGAGTCCCTGTAATTCAGCCATGGACTCCGCCTTCTCGTTGGTCCCTAGGCTCCAGCAGAGGTTGCCTCGTGACCATGTCAGGGTCTTCAATTCGACGGCTCCCTAGTAACATACCTTTATATACACCCAGAATAGGTCACAATGTATTCCTCATGACAATTGGGAAAGACCATGTGCCTCGAGGTTGTGGGGGTGAAACGGAAAGTCAGAGCAGCAATTGTGTTTTCCAAGTAATATTTCTGCCTGTTTAATTCATTTAACCAGTAACGTGGACTGATCGGCGTGTAGTTTCTGAGGTGATTGCTGATTTTACGATGTACTTTCCTTGCTTCTGCTACTGCGGAGTTGTGCCAGTCCGAGTGCGTTTGTTTTCTTGTTCCTCTAGCCTCGTGATATCATAGTGCAGATGGTGTGATGTCATCAGGGGTTTATGCTGATGCTATGGAGATAAGCAAAACCCATAAAATGGTTAGGATTTTGCCTTCTCTGAGATCACCTCATCGGTGTATTACTGTACTTTGCCCCAGTCTCTACGACAATTTAGTAAACATTCTGCAGGGGTGAAGGGGGGCGAGGTCACAGGTCACCTTTCAGTTTCAACATATGCTTGGAAACCTCTTTTTCTGGATCGGGGTTAGACCTACGAATTATATGATTTACTTACATTTTTCATGTATTTATTTATTTGGTGCAATCTACAAACCTGATAATCATCAGCGCATCTCCAGAAAGGAATACAAGAATATAACTGAATAGACAATGACCTTCGAATCATGTTAACTGGAGAAGAAATACTTTTGGAAATCCTTTTTTGAACCAGTAGTAGATGTTTTATTGTTTATACCTAATTTAAGGCGTTCCATATGGTTTCTCAACGCATGTACATTACAATACGACCAACACCAGTATTCGAGAACTGAATGTGACTTCTGTTTCGGAGTCAGCAGTTCCGTCTTATTTAACAAGCATTTTCAATGCAATGCTTGTAACGAGACATCTCTTGCCAACGTACCGGTTCATAGAGTCTCAGAGGTGGTAGCAGCATTACGTTTTTGAAACTTTAGTACTAGACAGGCCTTTTTCTTTTACCTTGTAGTGAGTAAGAATCCTACCAGCCTTAGGGCCAGATGTATCAAGATACCGTTTTGCGATTTCTAAATAGCGATTTTTTGCGAATCGCTATTTAGAATTCGCAAAACGGTATGTATGTACAACATCGCTATTTTTTAGCGATTCCTTATTATTCTTTATTTGCGAATTCGCAATTTGCTAATCGCAATTTGAGAATTATATTCAAGGGTGCTGGGGTGTCTCAAAGACACCCTGCTGCACCCCTGAAATCTACATGTGTGTGCATGTGGCACACATACATGCCCTATGGGCATGTATGTGTGTCAAATAGCACCCTCACAAATGCCAAATAGGGCAATATTAAAAGAAATCGCAAATTACCACCAACTACAAGTTGGTGGTAAATTGCGATTTCTTAACACAAATTCGCAATTCAAAAATGTTTCATACATATCATTTAAGGAATCGCAAAATTTGTGATTCCTTAATTGCTATGGCAAAATAAGGAATCGCAAATTATTGCGATTCCTTAAATTGCGATTTTTTGATACATAGGAAAAAATGCAAAAAGGCTGTTTGCGAGTCTGCGAATTTCGGCCTTTGCGAGTCGCAAAAGCCTTGATAGATCTGGTCCTTAATCTCCAAAGTGCCATGATTAGACCATTTGCAAACTGCAGTGCTTTACGTGGGCGTGGAACAGTGAATGTTCAATCAACGGCAGTTGCTGCTGGGGAGTTGCTGTGACTGGACTCAATAAATGCACCTCCTACCTGACTGGATCTGCTCTTCTTTTCAGCAGGTGCCGCCATGATGCTCATAGTTCTTCAACTTTGAAAGCAGAGTGCCTGGTGTTCCCAACATTCAGTGGGAGAGTTCCGGCACTTTGAGCAAACAGGTACTCTTAACAGTGAGTACCTTTACGCGTCTCTATTTCTATCCAAAGCACTGGCTAACATCCTGGGTGTATGGC
The DNA here is from genome assembly GCF_964263255.1 of Lissotriton vulgaris. Classification (NCBI taxonomy): domain Eukaryota; kingdom Metazoa; phylum Chordata; class Amphibia; order Caudata; family Salamandridae; genus Lissotriton; species Lissotriton vulgaris. The sequence continues at coordinate 1,870,951,481 of NC_141685.1, read as the reverse complement.
GAGTGCAAGGTGAGTGGCATTTTTAATCTATATGTCAAGGGAGCAAGTGACATTCCCTTTGGGTTGTATGGGATATTGTTTGGTTGAGGTGTTACAACAGAGTTTTTATTTAAATCTGTCAAGTTTTGTTAAGTTCCCGAGTTGAACTTGATCGTTTGTGGCACATTCTGAACGCTGCCTATTTCCACCAGTCCCGGGCCCGTTACTGACTTTTTTGTAGGGGATACTTCTTGCTTGTAGGGAAATTCCTGACGCACACCACCTAATATTACTAATGAAGATACAACTCTGGTGCAGACATATTAGCGATAGACTCGCCCAATAATAATTATTTTGTAGCGTAGTTTACCGTTTCTTTGATTCTTGAGCAGCGCAACCCGCACCTAGGGGCGTGGAGCCCTTAGTGGCATCTCGAGCGGGAGCCAGCATGGTTTTCTTTGAAGTAGAAAGGGGGCAAGGAGGAGGTGGCAAGGTGGAAGGTTAGGCATGCCCCGCAAGTGCAACGTCATCAAAGGGCGCACGGTCAACCTCTCTTCCTCGGAGGGTATAAAAGCGTTTGGAGAGGCAGACAAATCCTGTTTGTCCTCTCCAGGCATCTCCGGTGGCAGAAGACCAGCAACAAATTTCCAACCCACCCATCCCTACAAATAAGGACGAGAATGGCGGGGTCCCAGGAAAGGCAAGAAAAGGGTGTGGACTTCCTTTTTGGCATGGATTGCCAAGCATTCATTGTGGGGCTCTAGGCTAGCCGGAGGGGGGACTGACCTGCTGGTGGTCCTGGACTCTTCTGCCCTACCCAGGACGCCAGTGTGTATGTTTAAGAAACATTGGAGGGTGTATACCCCGGTCCGGTGGGGCCAAGGCAGAAGCAGCCCCCTGGTGGTAGTGCCCCTCTCTGGGAGGAGGACTAGCACTGAAAGTTACAACTGGAAAACAGTGTGAGTTGGGGCCTACTGGCACAACAAGCACAGAGGGCCATGATGAAGAGGTATGGCCATGAGTGGAATGTAAATAATATTGTGTATACCTTTGCCTTGAAGAAATGGTCAAGTACCTTAATCAAAGATAAATATAGGATTACGCTGCTTTAAGATTTAATAAAAGACTATGCAGTGATCAACAACAACCTGCTTCAAGTTTTTTATGTGGCCACATGATTTTGGGAGGAGGGTTAAAGATGTTTGGTCTTTAGGGGTGGGGAAACTCGGACACGGTATGCACACCATACACAGTACTTTAAATACGATATTTTAAAACGCAGTATCGTAGCACACTTGTGTTTTATTGCCCTTCGGTTCTTTTGTAACCTTTGTTGTTGAAGACGATAGACTTCTCACCGGTTTCTTGCTTCAACACTGAATGCGAGTTCTCAGTCAGTGCTGCTGAAAGTACTTAGGCCCCATGGATTGGGTGAAGGCAGTAGGAATTGATTGGCGCTGGCCACTGTTTGGAATGCAATGGGCCTTTTCTGTGGGAGGTGGAAACCAGAAGATGATTGGCGAGAGTCGCAGCGGTAGGTGCTCTGGCTGGTGAGTGGAAAAAAGACTAAAGCTAAATCCATATGCTCCGATTGCCTTTGTGCAGACAGCAAAATGGTCCAAAAGCAAATTTGCTCAGTTCAGACAGTAGTGCAATTTCTGTGCACTTTAGCCCTTGGTCTTTCCTTACCCACTTCTCTTTTCATAACTTAGCACACACATGCACACAACTACCTGCATGAGCGCGCACACCACAGTAATTAATGGAGGCTCTGCAGGCAGGGAGGCATCAGCCATTAAATTCCAGCCTGTCCGCCCCCTCATCCTCTGCAGTGCACTCTAGGGTGGGTTCATGAGAGGGCTGATGCACCGCTTGGTAGTGGGCGGTGTTGAGTACATTAATGTATGCCGCAGGAAGCTCCAACAGGCAGGGTAGGTGCTGCAGCTTCTGCGCCGGTGGTTGCTGCCTAGTTTCCAGAAGTGCCTCCAATAAATTAACCAGCTCTGCCTGTTGTTACAAATCTAGGCACATCGGGAGATGGTCAGTCATTAATTGCGGGGAAATCGGTTGTTCTGGCATGAGTCACCAAGGGTAACGGGCTGTACTAAATTTGTTCACACCAGACCTGACAAGGATTTGTAACAACCACCAAACCATGGCTAGAAGAGCCACATACGAGGTGTCTCCCAAGAAAACAAAAAAAAAACCTGAGAGTGGTGCACGCGCGCGTGCTGCAAAGCGCTAGAAGAAAATAACCAAAAAAGTCTGTGATTGGTGAGCGCTCACGCTGCAAAGAATTTAAGGACTGCAGCAGGCACAGTGCGGTCCGCTGCTTGCTCCTGAGCCCCATAGGCCAGGGGAGGGAGAAGGCGGGACATGCTCCCGCTTTTGGCCAATTGCGTGCTGTCTTTCTTAGAAAGATGCACGCAAAGGCCAATAGTGTGTGAGCAAAGAAAAAGACACAGGCTCAAGCATGTGGTCCGAGTTGGAAGTCCTTACTAGAAGCCTCGCAAAGCAGCGCATGCGCGTTGGCTCAGATGAGACCTAAACAACCTAAAGAAGGACGTACCTACTTCTTCGACGCTCCGCTATTGCTCTGTGCACTACAGGCACAGGCTCCCAGAATCCCCACGAGTATTTGTTCATGTGCCAGAAGGTGTCCCTTCACGCACATAAACAATCATTAAATAATGACGAGTTGCAACTACTATGTTTGCTGCACAAAGCAGCACACATAAAGTTACAGATCACCATTAGTGATTGTTTATGTGAATGATAGGACACCTCCCTGCACATGAACAATCATTCCCTGCAGCTTAGGCACCCTTGCACTGGTGCAAGGGTGTCGGCATTGGCACTAGGCAGCTAGATTTACCACCAGCGTTAGGGGAGACGCAAGGGTGCACCACATTCTTGTGAATACAGCAATGCCCTGCATTTTTAAACTGATGGAGTGCGTTGTTAACAATTTTGGAGCTACACCGTGCTCCACCAGTTGATTTTAAATATGCACCATAATGTGGTTAACCTGGAGAATGGTGATAGGAGGGAATTCATCCTTGTTAACCAGGTGTATTGAAGGTAACAAAGAAAATAAGAAATTATTTCTCCACACCAGCCACAAAACCTCTCCATGGCATTAAAACTTTGTCATAGATTATTCATTGTCCCTTACAGCCAAACTATCTTTGCCTTTGCTCTTCCTTTAGTAAGAAGAGAGATGCACTATATCCTTGTTCTCTGTTCAATATTTGCATTATATTTAGTGTGATCTACTGTACCCTTTCCTTACTACTTTCCTCCTACCTCCCCCGTATACTTATCTGTTAGTTTGTGCCTTAGAATGTTAGTGTTTATCTGTGACTGGATTTGATATTAATTATTCTTTGAGAGATTGTGAATAAAGAATCTTCTTCAACATCACTTGCTGATTGATTACTTTTTAACACTTACAACAAGGACTAGAATCAAAAATTAATTCTCTCTCCATTTTGGGAGACCCTGAGGCACTGGCCTCAACATATCAGGCAGATGACATCAAAGTAATTGACCTAATGAAGGAAGGAGTCAAGAATGCTGACTAAGTATCTGTTCTCTGCTGCAGCTCTGTGGCACAGCAATTTATTGTGGCCTCCTTATCCTCATATAGAGCTGCAACCATGCAGTGGAGAACTCAGTGGCCCCCTGGGAATTTGGCCAATGGCTCAAGACCTCTGAAGAGTCTTCCTGTTATACTGCTGCTGCTCAGCCTGAGTGTATGTGGGAGAGAATGCTGGTGAATGGAATATTCATGTCTGTGAGTGTCAGTTGTAGAAGCGCTGAGCAGCAGTGAGGCTGCTCCTGGTGGGGCCCTATGTAACTCCTTACCTTGAAGGAAGGCTTGCTGGTATTATTATTGTTACGATGTTCTGCGTGGATATTGTCCATGCCAGCTTACTGTTTTTTTCTTATTGGTAAGTTTCCTTTCAAACCTTTTTTGTTGGTTTCCTTGTGCTTGTCGTGTTTGCCTGGCCAGCTTGCACAAATACGGTACTTGGATTGGTATGTAGTCTGTGGTGCTGGAGTGTTTGAGGTTTTTTTGTGTTAGAAAGAAGGATGGGGGTGTGGTGGTGTGCATGAGCCTTTGTACTTGTGACACTGTGTTCCATTTTTTATTTTTCATGTTATCCTTCTAGAAAGTCGGCTTGAATGGGTTGTGTTTTATGAATTTTCGAATGGGAATATTAATGCGATTGCTATAACTACAGCGATTTAACTGTTGGGGGCTGTGTTATTTTAACTGTTTTAATTTTTATGTCATTTGCTGATTTTTACTCCGGAGTATGTTAAACTCCCTTTTGCTGTCTAAACCTGTTCCTAGCACTTTGCGGGGAAATGTTGGCTTGAGTGGCCATTTTGTTAGTGCCACGCGTTATTCCTGGTCAGCGCTCTAGTCGCTGCATGCAGGACTTCAAACACACTATTTAACGGGCAGTGCTCGGGAGCGCAGTGCCTGAATGGGTTGTGTTTTACGAATTTTCTAATGGGAATATTAATGCCATTGCTATACCAACGGCGATTTATCTGTTGGGGGCTGTGTTATTTTGACTGTTTTAATTTTTATGTAATTTGCTGATTTCTACTCTGGAGTGTGTTAAACTCCATTTTGCTGTCTAGAATTGTTCCTAGCACTTTGCGGGGAAACGCTAGCTTGAGTGGCCATTTTGTTAGTGCCATGCGTTTTACCCAGTCAGCACTCTAGTCTTTGCACGCAGGACTTCAAACAAACTATCTAATGGCCACTGCCCGTATGTGCAGCGGGCGCGCTGATGGTGCGCCGAAGCCACGCCTAAGGCAAGCCCATCTGCGCCCGTCAGCGCACTGACAGCGGCCAGGGCCGGTTATGCTGCCCAATTGAAAGAGGCAGTGGGTGAAAGGGTCTCACGGTCTGCGGAGTTCTTAAAAGCTCTTCGGCCACCTATGGGTTTACCAAAAGGTAGGATGGTTACATCTTGCTGCTCAGACTATGTTTGTAATACATGTGGTTTTAGGCCGATACTAGATCCCCCAGATAGGATTCCTCCCAGTCTAGTATCTAGGTCCCTGTGCTTTCGAGCTGCCCTTATCAACGTGAGATCTCTTAGGAAGCATCATGTTGATGTATTTGATCTGATTCTGGATAACAGCTTGGATTTATTGTTCATCACGGAGACCTAGTTAGGCGAGACTTCAAATCCAATTGCTGCACTAGCCACCCCAGCCAGTTTTAAGATTGCCCGCTTAGACTGGAAGATTGGAAGGGGTGGGGGTGTTGCCATTGTGTATAGGGATAAGTGGTCTCTCCACAAGGAAGACATCAATGTTTGGGGCGATAGTGAAGTGTTGGACTTTAGCCTACACCTCTACACTCATTTTACATTGGGGGGCTCTCTTATCTATAGTCCTCCAGGCACGGCTAGTACTTTTCTCAACTCTTTTAGTGATGCCGTGGCGGAGTGGTACAAAAGGGGGGTGGTGATGGACTGAGCATCTGAATCAATCAAACACTCACACCCAGTCAAAAGATCTGGGTTTAATCCATCACCGTTCTTTAGCCCACTCTGCCACCCCAGTTCAGACATGGCTATATGCAAATCAGTCTGACCCTGTGCCTCATGGGAACAGTCCAGCCCGAACTGCAAAGCCATGTCTTCCCTGGCCTGGAAACAAGCTTCTGAGGACTGGTTTCTGGCATTCCAGACGTCTTCAGCCCAGCTTTCTTGAATCCAGTGGCAAAGTGAGCAAGGGATTCACATCTGAGCATACCCTGCCACACTTATGGCGGCCAAAAGCGGTACAAAAGGGGGGTGGTGATGAACGGAGAATCTGAATCAATCAAACACTCACACCCAGTCAAAAGATCTGGGTTTAATCCATCACCGTTCTTTAGCCCACTCTGCCACCCCAGTTCAGACATGGCTATATGCAAATCAGTCTGACCCTGTGTCTCATGGGAACAGTCCAGCCCGAACTGTCAAGCCATGTCTTCCCTGGACTGGAAACAAGCTTCCGAGGACCGGTTTCTGGCATTCCAGCCGTCTTCAGCCCGGCTTGCTTGAATCCAGTGGCAAAGTGAGCAAGGGACTCATGTCTGAGCATACCCTGCCAAACTTATGGTGGCCAAAAGCGGTACAAAAGGGGGGTGGTGATGGTCGGAGCATCTGAATCAATCAAACACTCACACCCAGTCAAAAAATCTGGGTTTAATCCATCACCGTTCTTTAGCCCACTCTGCCACCCCAGTTCAGACAAGGCTATATGCAAAGTGGCAGAGTGGGCACTTCGCTTTTCACATTACCTGGTATTAGGAGATGTTAACCTCCATCTTGATCAGCGTGAGACCAGGGATTCCAGTGAATTTCTGGATTCGCTCACTTTGCCCCAACTTTCACAATGGGCTTGTTTTCCCACGCACCAAGGTGGCCATTTATTAGACCCCATCTGTTCTAACTTCACAATTCAGGTGGACCAGCCCCTGCCGGTTTCTTGGCCGGACCACTTTCTTGTCTGCTTTTCTTGGGATGTCCCGCAGCAGACGTTGCCAAAGCGGTCCAACCTTCCCCCTTTGTTTCGTAAAATTGATCCTCAGCAGTTTAACAGTGCTTTAACTTCCTCTCGGCCCACTTGTCAGCAGGACCTGGAAGGGTGCTTGTTGGGGTTCACTGAATGGATATCCAAATCTTTGACTGCGCTTTCTCTTTCGCGTGCACCTAGGCTTGCTAGAGACTCCCCCTCCAAACCCTGGTTCTTGCCTGAGCTATAATCACTGAAACATGATTGTAAGGTATTGGAGAGGTTATGGCGTTCTAATAACTATTGCCCGCTGTCGAAACATGCTCTTAGAACCAAACAAAAAATCTATTACAGGACAATTGTTAAAGCAAAAAAAGTTACTTTTCTTTGTGCATTGATCAGGCGAATAACAACTCAAAAGACATTTTTTCGATAGTGCAAAGGTTTGTGGCTCCCTGTGCCCAGGTCTGTTCAGCACCAATCTCTGAGACATGGTGCCATATTCTTGCTAAGTTCTTCTTGGATAAGATTCAGGCTGGCCCTATCCATAAATTACTCGCTTTCCCCTAGCAGAGCTGTCCTGTACCATCAAAATTCTATGGGTCTGAAATCGGACTCACCTGCCGATCCATGTGCGGCTAGGCTGTTAGCCTCAGCCACTGACATCATAAATCCTGAGGTCAACAACATTGTCAATATGTCCCTGTCGGAGGGCCGGTTGTCTGTTACCTGGAAACAGGCCCTCTTCTAAAAAAGCCTTCACTAGATCCCTTGTCTCCTTGAAATTACCGTCCAATCTCTCTTTTGCCAAGTTTGGCAAAAGTGTTTGAGAAGGTGGTCACGAGACAACTTACTTTCTTTGTTGAAGATGCTGGTTTGTTGCATCCAGTGCAGTCTGTCATTTGAGCCTCTTATAGCACCGAGGCTGCGCTGATGGAGGTTTTAGAGGTAATCCGAGAGTGTCTGGATGCTGACAGAAGGGCAGCTTTGATTATGCTGGACCTTTCTGCGGCATTCAACACGGTGCCTCACTCCCTTCTTCTTGCTCACCTCTCGGAGATTGGTATTGCCTGTTCCGCCTTAGACTGGCTTACTTCTTTCTTGGCCGACCGGTTGCAGCAGGTCTGGCTCCCACCTTTTGCATCAGCAACTCAGATTGTAGTCACAGGCGTCCCACAGGGGTCGTCCCTTAGCCCCTGCTCTTTAACATCTATGTCACCCCGCTGATATATTTAGCAGAGGAGCTTGGGTCTAAGGTGATTGCCTATGCGGATGACATTCACCTTTTGTTTACCTGGGAGGGTGACAATGCTGAGGTTTCCTCTGCCCAACATTGCCTGCTCTTGATATTTCGTTGGCTGGCTCAGGCCCAGCTGAAGTGTATTGAGGAGAAATCCAAAATACTTCTCTATGAAAAATTTCCTCTTAACTTTAGAGAGTTATTATGGCCCGCAGGGTTTCCTCTGGCTTGCCTGTCAGGTACTGCTGCAAAAAATCTGTGTGTATGGTTTGAGGAGAACCTATCCTTTGCCACCCAGATTAAGAAACTGGTGGGGTCCTGCTTTGATATTTTAAAAACTTTGAGGAAGTTTCTCACTCTTTTCCCAAAGGCTGGGGGGAAACCATGGTTCGGGCTCCGATCTTCTCTCGCCTGGACTATGCTAATGCACTGTATGTCGGAATCCCTAGCTATTTGTTGAATAAGCTCCAGGCGTCGAAGAATTCTGTGGCCTGCCTCCTCCTGGAGCTCCCCAGAAGGAGTAGTGTGCACCTCCATTTGTGCACCTTGCATTGGCTTCCTATGGAGGTGTGGATTAAATTTAAGGTCTTGTCAATTGCCCATTGTGCCTTGTATGGCCGTGGACCTAGCTATCTGTAGAAGTGGCTCTCTTTTCATACGCCGTCTAGACAGCTGCAGTCTGCTTCCTAAACGGTTGGTTCCGATCCCCTGCTTTATCCGTCAAAGGCTTGGCGGTTGTTCCCTTGTTCGGAAAGCTGCTCGTGGCTGTAACGCACTGCCTTTGGCTATACTCAGCATTCAAGATTCCCGGACTTTCAAGAAAAAGCTGAAAACGTTCATGTTTTAATTCTCCGAGCTATGAACTTTTCCGGTTTCTCGCTGGGACACTCTCTGGAGTAGCTGAGCGCGCTACAAATGCATTTAACAACAACAATAACAACAAGTTGTTTGGTTATTTATTTCATTCTTTGTGTTTAACGCCTTTTGTGTTTTCCTTTCTTTTCCGTTACAAAGAAGGGGGATGTGTTATACTGCTGCTGCTCAGCCTGACTGTATGTGAGAAAGAATGTTGGTGAATGGTATATTATTTGTGTGTGTGAGTGTCAGTTGGAGATGGGCTTAGCAGCTGTGAGGCTGCTACTGGTGGGGCTCTCCCCAATGTAACCCTACATGGAAAACTACCTGGATTGGACCTTCATCATTTTACTACACTTCCCCATTGACAAAATAAGCCAGAATGACCTGGGTGTAGGAGCTGAGGTCGGACCAGCATCACATTGCCTCCATGATGCGGAATAAAAGGCCCCTCTGACACACTAGGTGAACCCCTGAGGTAATTGAAAATGTTATGGTCAAGTATGTCCCCTAACGTGTACCCCAACGTCTCCATGTACGAGTTTGAAGTGCATGTAACTTCCCTCCGCAACCGAATCTAAAGACGCAAATACATTTGCGTCTAACGTTAACATGTCCTCTATCAGATCCACCATGAATGGATTGATAATTCAGTTCCTAACCATGCCTTGCCAACGTCTTTACATGGTGCACTTTCACGTTTTTCCTGGCTCTGCAGAGCTAGGCCCTGATTTCTGCCTTCGAACCACTTCTATCTCTGCCTCTGAAAGCTGCAGCATGGAGATGCATCCCTGGCCTCTGCCTTACTTCCTGCCAAGCGAAGCGGTGCCTGGCTCGGCCTGGCCTGCCTGCCAAAACAGTATTTTGCCTTCAAGTTATCAGCGTAGCCAGTTCAGCCTCCTCGAAAACACATTCCAGTCTAGTGTAATAGGTAAACATATCCCCGGCTGCAGAGCAAAGGGCCAAGCCTTCCTGTCTCCTTCAATGTAATTCATTGCTCCCGTTACCATGGTAGGCCCATGGCCCCGCACATTGCACTTAAACACATATGCATTTAGTATAGAATTGCCTCTGCCCGAGAGACCTTTTACTTCAGATTAAACATTCCCCCAAACACAAGATGTTACAGGAACAGGTTGATCTGACATGCCAGACTTTTGACTCCCCTACTAGTGCTAAAGTCAAGCCTCAGTTTTCCCCAGATACACGTCAATCACACGTCATACCAGCTGCGCGCGCACCCAGGTCATAGGTTTCAGCTGACTGCAGAATCCTCTATGCATCCACCCACTTATGACACGTTTCTGTGACGTTTCCAACGCACACCTCCGTGCACGCCTTTGTACACGCCTTTTTGCTACGCACATGTGTTCTTATCATATTCTTTTCACTTGTCACGCCTACTGTATTCATTGCTATTGCACAGTTTTACTATATATGTCATGTACTGTTAATAAATCGTTGACATCTTTTTGCCATCATTGCATATACCCCCGAACCCTTGTATTGATGGAATTGATTTCCATGGCTCGAGCCATCCCGATTAAAGCCCGTATGACTCAGACACCACGGACTCTGACTCTCATTGATTGAGCTATTCTTTTACTTGTCAGTAATTATACGGTAAAACTCGTACGGTAAATTATATTTACCACACCCCAAGCTACCCACAGAAAGGTCAGAGGAACAACTGTGTAAGCAGCAGTTTCTGATGGCCATGTGGGATCTGGAGAAGGCAGATGTGACCCTTTTCCCGGTCTACACCATCAAGGAGAATGGGAGGCCGGGAAAGAGAATAAAAGCTGGACCCATCAGTGCATGCTGCACAGAGGTGAAGCAAGAATCCTCTCTCCAGCTGGACAGAGAAGTGAAGGCCACTAAAACTGTCTATGCTGAAAAATAATGACATACCCAGTGCATATCTCATTTAGTTCTCACTCAAGACAATAGTGACAGTGGCAGCACTCGTAAATGATACCGGAAAGGTGAGGCAAACACAGAAAAGCCTGACCAGTGTATGAGACTGGATCTGGTGCTAATTCGTGTAGCAGTGAAAAACCTCACAGTGCAGAGACCGTTGCATACATAATAACAGCATATTGATATTTGTTGACTGCTGGAATTATATGGATGCCTTGTAAACGGAAGGGGGTCGCTCAGCTGCGTAGGCCTCATAATACACCTGAGGGAAGGATTGCAAAGATGGCGCAATGGAATAGGGCTAAACAGACACCGCAACAAGAGGAACAAATGCCTGTACTGACATTCAACGAAGAACATAAACAGAGTAATAATGGAAGTTGACATAGCTATTGCAAAGGAAATCAACAATTTGATGATCAGCCTAGCTGAGCTACATCAAGACTTGGACAAGATATGGGAATGCACTGCTGATGCAGAGTACAGGACTACTGAGAAAAAAGCCACAGCAAATGAACATTCAGAAAAAAAGCGTGAGTTGAATATTTGAAGAAGTGTCACAAAGACAAGCTGACTGACCCACAAGAGAGGTCAAGGCAAAATATTATTTTGCATTATGGGTGTACGCGAGATAATTGGTGAACACCTAAATGAAACCTTCCTTAGAATATTCACATCAAAACTCTTTACTGTTAAATCATAGATTGAAGGACTGGAAGTAGATAGGGCCAATAGATCACCCACTCAATGCCCCTCGTTGGCCACCTCCCCAATAGATTTGACTGTAGAATTATTGTAACAAAACCACGTTATTAACATTTTTGAGACAACAAAATCACATAATGTACAAAGTGAAGTGGGTCTCATTTTATCCTGACTTTGGCCCAATCACAAAAATGAAAAGAAAGATGTTCAGTGAGGTTAAGCAGAAACTTAGGGGCATATTATCAAGGACAGGCGATACATTATCGCCGCTTTTATCGGCAGGAAACTGCCGATAAAGGGGCGATAATGGCCTTGATAATAGGCTCTATGAATTCCAATCGAAGCCTCTGTTAGATGTGAACACATCTACCATGGGCTTCGATTGGAATTCATAGAGCCTATTATCAAGGCCATTATCGCCCATTTATCGGCAGTTTCCTACCGATAAAAGCGGTGATAATGTATCGCCTGTCCTTGATAATATGCCCCTTAGACAACTAAATATTTCATATGCCGTAATACTCTATTAAGCCTTCAAATAGGCATCAAAGTTGAGAACATTTTTTTAACCATCTAAATGAAGCGCTGGCATGTGTTGAAAACTTTGGACCATCTACTGTGTAACATATTGTGAAGGCCCCACTGAAGAAGGCACCAGGGTGTAATTGTTTAGGATAAGGGTGCGCTCACTAATGCAAAGCATACATATTCCGTTCATAGCAGTACAGGATAGAAAGCTAAAATAAACCAGTCCAATAAGTGCTGTTACACCAGCTGGAGCAGCTTAAGATAACCAACAACCTATGAGGATTCTGGCGTATACTATATGATTTGTTTAGGGGAAGTGCTGTATGCACACATTGTGAGGGCTGAGTTGGGGTTGGCACCACAGTCCAGAGGGAGAGTTGCCGAAATGAAGGGAATCAAAGGGAACTCACACCAACACACTGCATAATGCTGTCAATGCAGTTATCAATAATTAGAATCATAATAACACGTACGAGGGAAGGAAGGTAGTGATATCATGTAATGAATGGGGCATAAGGAGAGTAGTTAGGCGACAAATAATCCTGTCATCCCAAAGTAGGAGGCATGTTTAAATTGCAATGCTGCAAGAAACACATGTAGCCGCCCTGGAACACTAGAAATGTAAATTAAAAGGGGGCGCTCACTCTGGAATGCTGAATTTGGTTCACTGGCTAGGGTATGGGCCACATTGGGGCCCACAATGTCCTATTGTAAGCCAAAAAATATTCAAACATCCTTAAGGCAGGTATGTAAGTAGATTTATTTCAGTTAGTGAACACTGACTGCAGAGAGTTGAGTTATAAAACTATTCAACAGGCAGTGTCGATACCGCTGTGTTATTGGATGATTTTAGGAATCCTGCCCACAAGTCTAAAAGCGACATTTTATTGCTGTCTATCATCACAAGCAAGCTGCGCAACCCTGCAAATCTCAATCCGTTATTATCTGTCAGTACGGCCAAAAATGACATTAGCCGAATTTTATTGTTTGAATGAACTTTATTACTGTTTAAAATGGCAAAAAACGGGGCAGCGGGAAACTGATGGTGATTACTCAAGATTGAAATAACTTTATTGAACCAGAATTGCATAGCAAACCATGAATTGTCTGTGAGACAGTACTGATAATATGATTATTACTACTCATATTGATATGTATTTAATGTGTTTTTAACTGATGTTCCAATAGCAGTTGTATTTACTGCAGCAAAGGAAACTAAGATGAATTAACAGAAGTATGTTTTTTCTTTCCATGAACATGGGTGGTTTGTGGGGGATGCGGGGGGGTGGCCGACCATCGGGAGGTCCCCCCCCCCAGGCTGTTTGGGGGGGGTGGGGATGGAGCTTGTGACGACAAGCGTACATTTTGTTTTGGGCTACTCTTAAGATAGCCCAAAAGCAGCCCAACGTTTAAAAGCGTTGGTCTGCTTATCCCAGCCACCATTTTGTCCTTGGTGACCTGGTGGCTGGGAGCGTTAGTTAGGGCCTTTTTTGCTTCTGTGATAGTTTTTTACTCAGGCGATTATTTTGCTTTAGTTCAAGGCTTTCTGCATTTGTGTGCTTTCTGTGCTATTGCGGTATAATAATGGCGGCGTAGGATGTCAGGGTGCTCGAGGCACTGAGGCTACTGAGTGAGGCCGGCCGCATGGATTTAGTGTTGGGGGACGTCGCCGGGCCTCTGCACCCGGCGCGGCAGGCCTCGGCGGGAGTTGCCGTGGCTGTGGTGGCTTGTACATTGCCTAAGAAAGGTTGATTCCTGTGCCAGTCCATTATCTACCCATGGACAACGTTTAACTAAGTCTAGAGATTTATCCTTGCGCTGGCTTGTTAATTATCATAGGATAACTTTTAAGTAAGCTTAAAATAAAACACTGCATGTCATATCAATGGTTCTGTTTTTTGAAAAAACACATCACTGTGCTTATGCAAATGATCACTGTTTTTATGCAGATGATCAAGTGGTAAGGATCACGAACATTAATCAGATCGTGCAAACTATTGGTGCAACTGTGACAGCTTCCAACAAATATAGGGCAACAACAGTTAAGAATTTTTTTTTAGATAAATCGTTTTTAGTACTGCAGACCATTTCTTAGAGTGACCTACAGAACATATGAATAGGAGCTATATAAATTGTAGCACATGCCAAAATGTTTAGTTGTGATCCTCATGATAACAAAATGACATAGAATTGATGTCGTTAAGGGTAGGCCGCAACCCATGTGACTGGGGCAATTTTGAAACACGATGAGATTTGCTCATCCATCTTTATAAAATGTATTCTTAGAATGTAATTTATTACACTAGTTACAACTTTTGCAAAAGTATGGAACAATTTATAATGTGCATTGAATTTGCTGTTACACAGTTGTTATGATTGTTTTCCCCTCAACAGCTACTTTCAGATAAAACTTTCATCTTTTCTAACAGTTGAGAGTTTTGGGTGTTATATAAATTACATTTACATCCCCTTTCAATGGGATAAGACAGTGTTTTAATTACTAATCTGTTATTGCTTTTAGGGTACTCAAAATATGATTTCCATGTCCTGAGGATGGTCTCCTACACGAAAGAATAGAGACCGAAACGTCGACTTTGGCTTTATCTACTATTGAATGTATAATTTATTTTGTAATAGGTAGAAAAGCTTGAGCAATTGATGCAGCATAGGTTGTATAGATTAATGTACTTTCCCTTCTGTGTCATTGTTGTCTATCATGTACCCGCTAATATTTTAATTTGATTTGAAAAAGATTAAATACATACTTTTTCTATATACACCCGCTTTTTGTCTCTTTTTGCTCTCTCCTTCTACTGATCACCAGTGAGTGACAGCCTTGAATAAATTAAATATCTGTTGTTGCATAACCAGCATTAGTGGGATCAAATCAATAAGACCACATGATTTCATTCTGTAAGTGACTTTAAAACTTTTTTGTTTACTAAAATCCCTTAAAGGTATCTTCACCCTATCATATTATTTGCCCAAACCCTCAAGGGTATACTGGGTTGCTCACTATCAATTATCTCATCATCGTGGTGGTAAGAGGCGCTCCGCGTCCCTTACCGCGGTTAGAGGCCCGGCTGCCTTCGTGGGTGGGGAGCAGGGAGGGGGGAGTTTGGGCGTTACCGGCTCTCTCCTTCAGATAAATGGGAGGCAGGGGGGGGCAGCACCAGCTGTGCACCCTGCCCATTTGCAGGCAATTGTGGGGGCAAGCAGTGTGGGGGGGGGGCCCAGGGCCAAAGGTCCCCTCCTCATGCATCAGGGGGACATGGAGATGTGGATTTGGGCAGGAAAGGGGGAGGGGAGTGGGCTACAGAGGCAAGGGTAGCATCGGGGGGGGTGTACATGGTGCTCAAGACAAGGGACAGTGAATCCCTCCCCCCCATCTTTACAAGTTGGGGGGAGGGATTCATTTAGCCCTCTTCTTTTTTCTCCGTCTCCGGTAAGAAGGAAGGCCTTCTCAGTTGGTGGTAGCTCCCCTGGGGAGGAGGAATGGGTGCAAGTTGGGGGGTCAGGGGTTACAGCCCTTGGGGACGGGTCAAGGTCAAGTTTCTGGAGTGGAGGAAGGTGTGGTTGGGTCGTATGAGTTGTCCGATGAGGATATGGACCTGGCGGTGTGGGGCCACGCTTGGGAGGGCCCGGATGTTTTTCCATCTTGGGCAGAAGGGGTGTGGGTGTGGAAGAAGGTGGGCACTGTGAGTCGGTTGCCTTTTCTCTGAGCCAGAGCTCAAGGAGGAGTGATAGGAAGGAAAAGGGTTTTGATGGTGCTCGGTTTGAGTCTCCGGGGCCTGTTGGGGAGGTGGGTAGGGGGTTTCAAGTAGCGACAGTTTCTGCTCCATTGGCGAGGGTGAGCTGGATGGGAACCCTTCCCCCCCAGTTTGTCCACGGGTAAATAAGGTTAGGTCGCTGGCGTTGGGTCAAGGCGACATTGGGGCGGGAGTGGGCACTTTTTGGAATGAGCCGGAGAGTAAGCTAGCTAGTTTGCGCCGAGGTCCCAGCACACCAGTCCCAAATTTTTCTTTGCAGAATGGTAAACGCCGCGGGACAGCAGCCTCGGTAGGGCGAAGTGCGGCCCAACTGTGCTGAGGAGAAGAGAGGGTGGAGCCTAGTGCGGCACCTTCTGTACCAGCGGGGGATCCCGGCGCGGCCAGCACTCGAAGGTACAGCGTGACCTCGCTGGCCCATCAACCAGCAGGACCCGTTGGTCTGCTGGACCACTGGATAGGAACCTTCAAGACAGTCAACGTAAGGGGGAGTATCGGGGAGTACAGTCGGCCCCCCCACCTGGAGCATTTTCGGAAGCCACTAGGGCTGTTGTCAGCAATGTTGGGTTGGGTAAGGCCCGTAGTGTTGGTTTTGCGTCAGATCCTCTACAGATATAGGAAGCAATGGTGTTAGATTATGATGACGACAGCCCTGAGGAAGGGGAGGTGAGAGACAATGAGTTGTGAGTTGGGGGGGTGACTTCTCATATGTCTTCTAGTGTTTTACAGGCACTTCCAGCAGTGCAGCCCAGGAGTGCAGTTTCGGTGGGATCCAGGAGAGTGCACGGCCCCTTGGTGAGGGCTCCTCGAACGGTGGACCCAGTTGAGCAGTTGGCATGGAGATCGGCGTCTGGTCGGGCAGCCTTGTTAGAGCCAGGTGAGAGCTCTGTCCCTCAGGCCAAACCAAAGATGGTGTCGTGGGGACAGGGGGTGAGGATGTACGGGAGGAGCTGGGTGGTAAGCTCCATAAAGGAAAATATGTTAAAAACCAGGGTGTGGGGACCATTGGGAACGTGGCGCCAGGCACTAAAGTGGAGAGTCGGATAAATACAGGACCAGAAATGGCAAGTAAAGACCCTGTCCCGAGTAAAGAGTTAAAGATTAAGAAGTTGCCATATATGGGTGTGACGAAGCCCCTGGGGGCACATTTGATGCTAGCCACGAAAGAACAAATTTGGAAGGGGGAATATGTTGAAATTTTAAAGTTGTTACACAGGGAAGTGCGATCCAAAGAAGTGTCTAAAGAAGAGGAGTATGAGCTGGCAAGCGGCCTAAGGTGCCATTAATGATTGAAAATTGGACGGCAGCGTTTCTAATATATGCCAGTGTATATTGCGAGAAATTTCCTGAGCGCTGTGTGGCCATATTTAAATATATGGATGTAATTCAAAAAGCACAGATTACGGGGAGTGGGAATGCTTGGGCGCAGTATGATGAGGAGTTCAGGGCCCGGATGGCGTGGGATCCAGAGGCAAAGTGGGGAGAATTGGAATCTGATCTATGGCAGCACACAATGGGGCATCAGCTGGGGGTAAGACTATATTCACAGCAAGCGGTTTACCTTTAGTTTACCGGCCCTTTCAAGGGAAACCCACCCAGGGAGGGGTGGGGATTGCAACAGCTACACAAGGCGGGTCAGGGGCTTGCTGGGACTTTAATAAGGGCGTGTGCACAAGGGAGTATTGCAGGTTCAAGCACGAGTGCTCTCAGTGTGGTAAGAAACACCCTCTGGTTAGATGTTGGGGAGTCAGGCGGCAAGGAAATCAGCAGTGGCAACAGACAGGCGGGAACACAGCAGGGCCCTCACAGCAGTTTCAAAGCGGTAGGGGAACTAAGGGACCTTAGGGGGCTGGGCCCAAGGGCTCCTACACCAGTTAGACTGCCAGCATTGAGGGTTGGTTTGCAAGAATATGAAGATTTGGAAGCCAAGCGGTATTGTTGGGGGATTTTGAAGAGGGGTTTCATTTGGGTTACAAGGGTCTACGGCTGAGGCGGTGGGCAAAAAACTTGAAGTCAGCTTTTGAGCATAAGTCAGTGGTGCAGGACAAATTGGATAAAGAAGTGTGAGAAGGGAGCATGGCAGGTCCGTTGTATGACTGGCCTTTGGAAGACTTGATTGTATCTCCAATCGGGGTGGTGCCCAAAAAGGAAGTTGGACAGTGCAGACTAATACAACATTTGTCGTGGCCTGAGGGGTTTTCTGTCAATGATTTTATTGACGAGGAGGCAGCCTCTATGTCATATTCCTCAGTTGACGTTGCTATGTCACTGGTTGTGACCGCGGGCGCAACTGCAGAGATGGCGAAATACGACATAAAATCTGCATTTCGTTTGCTTCCCATACATCCAGATGATTGGAATCTTTTGGAAATCCATTTTGGAGGTAAATGGTACATGGACAAGGCTTTACCGCTGGGTTGTTCGATGTCTTGTGCTTTGTTTGAGTGTTTCAGTACCTTTTTACAGTGGTATTTCACACAACACACTGGTCAGAGACTGGTAACACACTACTTAGACGACTTCTTTTTTGTGGGTTGCCCTGGCTCCACGGAGTGCCAGGTAGCACTGGACAAGTTCCAAGAGCTTATGGGTGAGCTGGCTGTGACTTTAGCACCAGAGAAAACAATGGGTCCATGTACGACCATGTCTTTCGTGGGCATCGAAATTGATTTAGTTGCCATGCAGGCACGATTGCCAGTTGAGAAAAAAGAAAAAATGTTGGATTTGTTGGAGGTTATGCTCTCAATACACAAAGTAATGGTGAAGTAAATACAGGTTTTGCTAGGAGATCTTAATTTCGCCTGCAGGGTAGTCAGGGCGGGGAGGACCTTTTGCAGGAGACTGGGCCGTACTTTGTCAGGACACCATTTGCCTCACCACCATGTCCGCTTGTCGGCGGTGGTGAAGGAAGATCTGCGTATGCGGAGAACATTTCTGCATTCATTTAATGGTATACCATTGGCCAGGGAAGATGATTTTCAGTGGGATGTTTAGATTTTTTCAGATGTGGCGGGCAGTAATGGTTTTAGTATATACTGGCAGGTCAGTTGGTGTGTGGAGAGTTGGCTTGAGCAGTGGAAGGATGGTGGAAATGCATGGGAATAATTAATGTGATGGCAGCTGCCGCCGTAGTATGCACCGACACCACGGGAAGGATAACTGCTAAGTGCAGCAACTAACTCTGTATTCACATCGCAAAGCAGTCCCGCCGTTCCAAATACGAATTGCAGTATACAGCAAAGAACTATCACGGTAAGCGGGCAAAGTGAGGGTTGGTGTGGGATCGTTGTTACGGCCCGAAGTCGGAGTACTGCGATAACAAACCACACCCACTCTCTCCCTTGCTGATGCATTCCGCTACTGTAATTGCAAATGAAGAATTGATTGGAACAGGTGTAACATCATAGTTTAACTACGGACGTCGGGGGACAAGCGCTAAATTATGAGTGAATGGGAAGATGAAAGGAAAGCCACTGCATTATCATTATTTTATGAGGAGCTAGATGCGGGGTAAACTACGGCACGGATTAATACCAGGTCAAGTGGCACAGAACCATCACTAAAACAGAAAAAAACATGATTGGAGAAACTGCCTAAAGGAGAGCTCAACACGTGGTGGAAAGTTACATCATTAACGAACTATGTGGAAGTGGGCCGTGTACCAAGGGGCCTTAGAATTTCAATTGTTCCAACATATGAAAATCCCAATCCGGATTTACTGCGGCAGACCCAAGAGCAGAGGACGGCCCGGGACCAGGGTTCGAATCCCGGCGCGGCAGGTTTCTGGACCAGGGTCAGCGGACTCGACAATTCTCTCGCCCCGGTGCCCACTCTGATCAACTGGTTAGAGGCGGCAGACCCAAGAGCAGAGGACGGCCCGGGACCAGGGTTCGAATCCCGGCACGGCAGGTTTCTGGACCAGGGTCAGCGGACTCGACAATTCTCTCGCCTCGGTGCCCACTCTGATCAGCGATCACACTCGGCAACTCTGGGCATTAGCTTGCCTCATCTTCACTAACGGCCCCACCAGACCGCCGGGGATGCCTGGTCTCACCCTGGAGATACCCATTAAGGGACCATCTCTCAGGGAAGCCAGGAAGGGTTTCGCAGCGGTCGAAGCGCCTTGGGACCCTCCGGGTAAGTAGTGCGCTATATAAATGCCTATACATACATACTGACAGAGTGGGCAGCATACATGGCAAAAACCTCTAAAGGGATGTTGGATATCCTAATAAAGTATGCCGAAATCGATTTGGAAATTACCAGAAAACAACGAGCTGCCCTAAGAATTGAATTAGAAAAAGTGAAGACTGACAAAGCAGTCATTGATTTCACTAAACACCTGCAGAACAAATTAAAGGAATGCGAAGAAGTGACCAAAGCGAAGAAACAAAGAAAATTTCTGCGGTATAAAAAAGATTACAGAGAATGGTGTATACTGACTTATGCAAACCGCTTTGATCCGGCACACAGAGATCTCTGCTTTTCCCTCAGGCAAAGATAGGAAGAAATACTGTCTACTGGACCAAGTTAAGATCTCAGCTTGGACACCCAGGGATGGAACCCAGATGTCCCTTTAGGAGTACATCCCCTGACATTTCTCCACAAATTTCAACTGTTAAAACAAAAGAAGGAACAAGGTAAACCAGACAAACTTCCAATCAGAGGTGGAGGAAGAGGCAGAGGTCCAAAAAGAGGAAAAGGATAAGAAACCAAACAATACTCTGATTAACTAAAAGGAGGGGAAGAAGAACTAAATATATTATGAGAAGTACACCAGACATTGTGAACAATAATTCCATTGTTAACTTATCCTCGAGAATACTAGTGCTACTCTTAGGTTAAACATTCTGCCCATCTAGTGACATAAATTACGTCAACACAAGGATTGACCTCTTACTATAAGTGAGAACGTTAAAACCAATGAAACTATACAAAATGTCAATTGGTCAGACACAAGCACCTATTTTCAGGAGTGGCATGTGGAATTTTTCTGATTTCCAGGTCAGAGACATTGAGTTGACAGGTACATTTAGAATTAAAACAGGTGTTTGGTATTACATGCAAAGAGTGTGCAGAGCTACATCGCCAAGGTCTATTAAATATCCTGTAACTGGTAAAAGTTAATATGGTCAGTAGTAATATTAAGAGGGTGATACTGAGCAAGAGCGAGTGCGGTGTTCTGTGAGTCATAAATTATTTTTTTGTCCATTCTTGGGCTGATCGGAAAGACAATCCGGCCGCCGCGTAAAACTTCCCAATTCGTTCGAGCTCCATTGGGACTATGGTGGAGTATATATGCCTTAAGGCAACCTTGCATGTTCTTACGCTGTGTTGAACGAACATGGTTCTTAAATACAAACGCCTTGGGGACTGCAGAGCTGGGCAACAGCAAATGACATGCTCCGCAGATTCTGTGTGGTATTGGCACAAATAGCAACCAGACCCACTTGAAAATCAATTTTTCCAGTGAGCTCTATAGTCTTGAATTGGCAAAGTTAAGAGCCTCGTCATCATAAAATTTTGTAGAGCCAGCCTTCCCAATCCTGCTTTTAGGTAGGGCTGGCATGCAGTTGTTTCATATGAATTGATGAGACCCTCTGCACCCTGAACCGATCTGATCCGTTCAATGTCTTGTTGCCTCGAAGTGGGAGGGAGGGAAACTAGGACTACAAATATGGGAACCCATAAAAAGTTGGAAGGAGAGCCAACCCTAGTTTGTTTATTTATCATTTGAGAGCAATTTCTTGAGTTGATAAATGTGGTTAACATTTAAAACCATATGTGTGCTTCAGCTTATGTATGTTTATGTATATGTACTTTGGTCTAAATATTGGTTTTGTCTTCTGTTTATGATTTGATGTGCCCTGTACAAATTAGGGGGAAAATACCTTAATAAAACATTTTTTTTAAAAGAGATTCACAAAACAGAAGCAGGTTTAGCTACGACAGTTTATAGAAAACCAACTGATGTGAATAACGCACTTCATTATTCAAGCGCGCACTCGACTTCTCTAAAAAAACATCTACCAGTGTCACAATTTAAAATAATTAAAAGGATCATATCCGAACGTGAACAAAGTAAAATTCTGATTACAGAACAATTAAACAGATATAAAGAGAGAGTATACCCTGAGGATGTATTATCAGAAGCTGTGTCTACAGTTGAACAAAAAAATCAAGAGGATCTGCTTAAAAAATCTGATAAACCCAAGGGACAACGAGAAGTATTTGTTCTCAAGCATTCGGCACAGGCGTCAAAAATCAAAAGAATAATTAAAAATCGAAGGCAAATCAACGGGCAAGAACCTGACTTCATGACCATATTCAAAGAAAAACCTCTATTTGCTCATAATTGTTTCAAGAACTTACGAGGACTTTTAAAACAGAAACAAATAGTGAAAACCTCCTGTTACAAAGGAATGAGAAAGTGTTTGACTTGTGGCCAGTGCAGCAATATCATTCGAGGAAACACTTTTGCACTCTCTCATACAGGCAACAAGATTTCTCTGCGACACACCTCGGATTGTAACACCAAGGGTACCATATACGCCATTCAAAGCCCATGTGGGCTTGTGTATGTAGGCAGAACACCGAGAAAAATTAAGACCTGAATCATAGAGCACAAGAGCATGATTCGTAATGAAAATTTGAACTCTTGCTTAGCGGGACATTGGGTGAACACTTAACACACTATCCCCCAACTCAGGTTCACCATCTTAGAGAAAATCCATTAAGGGTTAGATTTTAGTACATCTCTGGCACACAGAGAAACATTTTGGATAAAATACTTAGGAACAATTATTGCGGTGGGTCTTAATGACCACTATGAATTATTGTGCTTTATCTAGTTACAGATGTATTAGTGTATTCATGCGACAACCATCATGTATTGGTCTATGTAAAGGATTTGCACATGTTGTCTTTTTCAGGAGAAATGCTTTACTCATTCACTATGGGATTTTACGTTTCCGAAAACATTTCACTTGCACCTGATCTGATTTGTATAAGGTTCCAGTCAAATGTGGCTGTTTTTTCCCCGTGCGTTTGCACATGATAAATCTTGGGATTAATATCCCAACATAGATTCAAGTTCCCTTACAAGGTAACTTTCAGTACACAAGTTGTAGACGGACGCGTGTTGTGTATATTCACGAGTAACAATAAAGTTTCGTGGTTACTTCAGCGTTTGAATTTGGTTACCAGAATGCGTTGCCTTTAAAAACAGTTCTAGTATACGTCATTTTAGGCCCGATGTAGGTAAATATAATTTACCACTTCTAAAATACCGAATCATACTGATTCGGTATTTAAGAAGTGGTAAATTAGAGGGTGGGAAATGTAGGTAATTCTGATTCGGTAAATACCGAATCTGTAAGATTCTGTATTTACCGATTCTGTAAATACCGAATCGGTATCCCCCATTGATTCCTATTGGCCTTGAAGCCGATAGGAATCAATGTGGAATACCAAATCGGTATTTACCGATTCGGTAATTACCGATTCTTGCAAGGGTGCAGGGGGTGTCACTTTGACACCCTCTAGCACCCCGAATTCAGGCACGTGTGCCATGTGGCACACAGACATGCCCTAAGGGCATGTCTGTCTGTCACATGGCATAGGTGTGCATGCACACCTAGATTCGGTATTTTACCACCCATTTGGATTGGGTGGTAAAATACCAATTCTGTAAGGCCTGTGGGACTCAGAAGAGTCCCACCTACATCTGCAAGTTACCGAATCAGTAAAAATACCGATTCGGTATTTTACCGATTCGGTAAATTTACCGAATCAGTAAAATAGGGCCCCTACATCACAAATGACCATTTACCGGTCGGTAACGGCCAAAATCAGGCCGTTACCCGTTGGTAAATGGCCACCTACATCTGGCCCTTTGTCTTTTCTCTGGACGGAAGTGGTGGCTTCTCTGCGTTCGGTTGGCATCTACGGCCCAGGGTGAGCACTGCAGTCAGCATAACATAAGATCTTATTTACAATATGAAAGGCATCGTTACACTTTAATTTTTGAATTTGTAGCAATATGGTAAAGCGATGATTGATTATTTTTCAGAAGCGTGCATCTTTTACGTTGTGTTCGGTCAGCTCTGTGCTTTCTTTTCACTTTCACACATAAAGTCGCATGATAGCATACTCACTTAAGAAACAAGTTTTTAATTTCTTTTTGTCTTATTTGATTTTCAGTGACAAACTTTAAGGTTATGAACGTTACGATTGCATTACCCTATTTGATTATGAAGCACAATATTCACCTTTTTAATATACAAGCGTAAAGAAACAGAGGTGACTTTTGGTAAGCTTGAATCTCTCTCACATTAGCTCAAACATTTAGACCCAACACGCTCGTTGGGGAAGTCTAACGTGGCATTTCATTTTTTTCAGAGAGTAAGCTGGTGTTCAGTATTGTAACACGGTATGAGTTGATTTCACATAGCAGCACAAAGTCTGTTCTCACTTTTTCAAGCGCATGGTCCATGATTTAATCATTTTGATACTAGTTGTCACTATATATATAGTCGTTCGCTTGGAGTTTCTGTTATGTTTCACAATATGTCGGTAAGAACTGCCTGTTAGACCTGGCATCTTTGGCGTGGTTACCCCAATCTTTTTTGCCTCTACCTCCTGTATTTTTGATGCTGTGCTGGATTTCGTTTTTGCTGGTTTAGATGCTTTGGACACTCTGCCACTGCTGATCAGGGTCAGAGTGTAAGTGCTCCCTGTGTAAATTGTTATGATGATTGGATATACATGATTGGCATATTTGTATCACCATGAAGTCCCTAGTAAAGTGCACCGGGTGTGCCAGGGCTGGCGATGACAAATGCTACTAGTGGGCCTGCAGCACTGGTTGTGCCACCCACATGAGTAGCCCTAAAATGGTGTGTCAGGCCTGCCACCACAGTGCCTGTGTGCAGTCTGTGAACTGCCATGTCCTCCTGGTCAGTGTCCTCACTGACCAGGCCTAACCCTTCCCTTTTTGTGCACATTAGTCACCCCTATGGAGGGCCCAAGGTACCCCCCTGGGCAGGGTGCAGTGTATGTGAAAGGTACAGCATGTACTTGTGCAGGTGACATGCTCTGGTAGTGAATTACAGCCATTTTCGTTTTTCACTCCTGCAAGGCTACCTTGCTCCATAGGCTATCATGGGAGATGCTGGCTACAGTGGCTACCAGCAGATCTTCCCATAGGAACAAGATAGGACATAAAAGTCTGATATCCCTGAACTCAGAATTTAATAACACATCTTTTAGGAATGGTTGTTTTTAAATCCTGTGTTTGAGAATAGCCCTTTAAGAAAGTTGCTGTTCTCTTGTCTGACCTTTCTGTGTGCCCTGGCCTGTTTGTGTATTAACTGTCTGGTTTGAGAGTGACAGGGGCTGGCGATTCCCCAGGAGGCTGGCTGAGTCAGCCCTAGGCTGAATGACTGCATTTGCAACTTGAGTGGTGGGAGGAGATAGCACCTGGGCCTGAATAGGGCTGTGCCTGCCTTCCACAAAGCTGGCTCCACCTCCTGCTGAGCGGCTGACGACCCTGCCCCTCACTCTGAAAGGAAAGGAGAAGCCAGGAAAACAAAGTGTTCAAGGAACACCCAGTACTGGTTCAGACCGGGCTCAGAGCCCTCCTGCACAAAGGGAACAAAGACTTTTAGTGGTATGAGTACAGGACCCCTGACAACAGAAAATGAGATCATCCTGGAATCAAGAAGGAACCTCTGCCAAGGAGAAAGCTGAATCTGAAGAAGGAAGACTGTCCTGCTGTTGCTCTGCTGGACGGACCTGCTGTTGCTTTGCTGCCAAGGAGAGGGGAAGGACGTTGCTGTTGTGCTGTGTCCCCTGCCTTGAAGGAATCTCCAAGGGCCTGAGAAGAGCTGGCTCCCTGTTTTTGAAGAACCAGGAACAAAAGGACTACACCCCCAGCTTCCCTGAACTCTGCTGAGAGAGTTCTGTCCTTCCTAGAGTGCTTGGGCCAATTGTGGTGCCTCTGGAAGTTGTACCTGTGCTGGTAAGCTGGAAACTAAGATTGAGAGACTTTTGCAACTGAAAAGTTATGGCATCGCTCGCTGCGGAGCGCATCCCCGACAGTGCGAAGAAATTCCCGCCGCTACGGAGGTCGAGATCGTCGCAGCCTTCGATTCCGGGAAGATCACCATCGCTGTGAGTGTCGTCGCAGAGCCTGTCGTCGCTGGGTGAGATCGCCGCACCGCTTGCTTGCGGACCGCATCACGTCGCTGCGAACATCGTCGCAGATCATCGCGTCGAGGAGCTGCGAGAGAGAGATCAACGCTGGATCGCGCATCGTCGCCCCGGAGATCGCTGCAACGAGAACATACTTCCTACGGAACCTATGCACCGGAATCCATACAAGTGGCCTCCTTCCCATACAGACCGATTTTGTCGCAACACGCCCGCTGCTGCAGCGGGGTTATCGCATCGCTTCCCCAAGGTCTCAGAAGCAACGCATAGCTTGTTTTCCACCGCACCAGCTTCTGCTTTTGGAACTTTGTCGCAACTAAAGGTACTGTCGACTCAACGTGACGCAACTGTGAACTTTTCACGCAACTGTGGATTATTTGATCGCAACCTAAAATAACTCTTTTGCAACCATATTCTGTAACTGTGTATGTTGGATTTTTGTCGTTTTGGTCTTGTGTAGTTTAGATTAAATACCTTTATTTTTCTAAACTGTTGTGGAGTAAGTTTGTGGTGTTTTGACTGTGTTACTGTGAGTGTTGGTACAATTACTTTACACATTGCCTTATGATTAGCCTTGACTGCTCATGCCAAGCTACCTAGAGGGTGAGCAGAGGTTATCTCAGAGGTTTCCTCTTTACCCTGACTAGAAGCAAGGGTCCCTATTTGGACAGTGGTACCTACCTCTGCCAACTAGAGACCCCCAGTTCTAACACTGCCTAACTTAGGTAGAGCAGGTTCGGCCTATTGACTTTTTGTTGTCCTACTCACTGGGCACTCTGCAATTTCTGCATGCATAATCTTTTTCTCCATTTCTGGCAAACACCCTTCCACCAAGTGCAAATCCTAAAGTTGCTGATTATGTATAATGCTAATACTGTGACTTGTTGCGATATATTTGGTTATTCTCCACTTCTGTTGTAGTCCCACTTGGAAGGAACTAAATTCAATCATCTAGATTATCATTTGGAAAGAAATACCCCTGAAGATGGGTTCTCAACCCGAAATGCATTGGGAATTTTCGGTTTGAACTTTTGATGACACATGTAATTTTGATATGATTTGATACTTGTTAAGAAGCAGATTGGCAAGCAAAAGAGAGTTATATATGTTTACTTTTGAAGCTTACTCATAGGCACTTGTATATCTAAAAATCGCTTGCTATTTACAATACAATACTTTGAAATTTCTTTGTGTAAACTTGTTTTTATCTTTGAAAAAAGTGATAGAATATTGCAATAAGAATGTAAAACCATAGGGACAGAAGTTGTGCATCTCACAGACCTGGGTGGTCCCAGGCCTTGAAAATGGCTTATATATAGCCACGTGTAAAGAAGTAGGGTCTGCCACATCTTTTTAAATGGCCACGTGCAGCTGTAATGGGCTGGGATGTACTCTGAAGTGGAGGAATTAGGCTTGAGCACATAGAGCATAGAGTTTGAAGTCAGGCGCACCCATTCCACCTTCAGAAAGCGGGCGAGTCAACACTTCCCAGCTCAGGCGTAGTTGTTTGCCGGCCCAAACTAATGCAATCATCAGAGAGTGCAGGGAGTTAAAAAAGGGTTTTGTTAGAGGTATGGGTATGTTAATGAATAGATATCAAAATTTAGAAGGAACTATCATCTTGGTGATAGTGATTCTGTCAACTAGGGATAGAGGCAGAACAGCCCGGATATTTGATCTGCTCTCCAACCAGTCCAGTAACTTGCCAAAGTTAATTCGCCAAATGTCCTGTAAGTACCTACTAAGCCTCACCCCAAGGTATTTTACAGCCCCATCAGCCCATTTAAGTGGGGATTCCAAGTCGGGTTTCAGGTGGGCCTCAGTCAGAGGTAAAATAGAGGATTTCGACCCGTTGATCTGTATGCCAGACATTCCCTCAAATCGCAGAACCTCTTTCAACACGGGGTTGAGATTATCGCCTGTTTACAAATATATAACGTTATATTGTCTGCATATATTGATATTATCAGTCCTCTGTCTGTGAATCCCCAACCACAAGCGGTATGGTGCTGGCGAAGTCTGGCTGCTAAAGGCTACATCGCCATAGCAAACAGCAGTGGCAGGAGTGGGAATTCTTGCCTGGTGGTTCTGATATTAGATTATTTGCTCTAAGTCTGGCTGTGGGCTTAGTATACAGCAGGCCTATTAATTTAATAAAGTTGGGACTAAAACCTTACCTGGGTAGTACTGTAAGCAAAAAGGGCCACTCCAAGGAATTAAACGCCTTGGTTGCGTCAAGAAACACTGCAAAGGCAGGGAATTGGGGGTCAAGTTGGTGTACCATGGCAAAAAAAGTACGCAGATTGTGGGCTGTAGACATACCCAGAATAATCCTGATTGGCCTGGTCTAGCTATGAGCGGTAGTAATGGCTGCAGTCTGTTGGCTATTAGCTTGGCGAGAATCTTAGCATCCATGTTAATTAAGTACAGGAGTCTATATGAATCGAATATATTAGATGCCTTGTCTGGCTTCAAAAGGGAAATGATGACTGCTTCCCTCATAGTTGGTGGGAGATTTCCCACTTCCATTGACTCCTGATAGGCATCCAATAGTCGGGGCACCAGCTCCTCTGCATAGGTTTTGTAAAACGTTGTGGTCAGACCGTCTAGACCTGATGCTTTTTCACCAGGTAAGCTGCTTGTTTGATGTCTGCTATTGTAAAAGGTTCATCTAGGTACTCTCTATGGGCGTCACTCAACCAGAGTAGTTCTAGTGAGTCTAAGGAGCCCATTAGGATGTCTGGTGGATCGCCACCGCCATGCGGATGGTGGCGATCCGCCAGACATCCTTGCCCGCCCACCACCCGCCCGCCACCGCAGCGGACGGAAACAGCGTCTGCCGCTTTTCCGCCCCGGTCGCCTTGCGACCGGGGCGCAAAAGGTATGATATGGTGGCGGTGTCTATCAGACACCGCCATCCATATTAGTATGGGCTTTGTAGGATGCCTTTCCATGGCGGCACTGCCGCCACGTAAAGGCAGTGGTCTTTACTTTGGGGGCCCCCTGTGGACCCCCATGGTGAAAGCGAGGTGGGGGGTGCACATGGGGAGTGCCTGTGGTACCCCCTGCATTTGCATACACAATGCGGCAGGCACCGTGTGGTGCCTGCCGCTTTGTGTATGCAAATGCATTACATGCATTTTTTGCATTGTGGCGGGCTGTGCGGAGAGCACCGCCCGCCACAATGTTAAAAATGCAGGATGCGCCCGCCACTGTGGCAGGCGCATCCTAATACCTCCCATGGGACCCCCGCCATTATGGCGGGTGGTCCTGTAATCCGATAGGATGGCGGGCGGACTAAGTCCACACGTCATCCTAATGACCCACTAAGTATTCACTTAGTTCGAGGTTGGGTGTTTTTTGATGTGCGGTAAATAGTGAAGAATAGTATTTTGTAAGATGTTTATATGTAGCCCATTTCCCTCTAATGGGAGTTTCGTCTTCATCTAATAATTCGCCTATGAAGGCGGGAAATGAACATTGTCTGAGTGCATTAGCTACGGGTTTACCAGGCCTGTCACCTTCCCCATAACTGCGTGCTCTTGTGTGCTTCCCTAAGAATCCGGTGTCCCTCTCTGCTTCGTCTTCAAATTCCGTGATTTTCCCTCGTATGGTAGCTAAGTATCTGGGGGGCATATTATAAAGCAGGGCGATAGGCAATTATCGCCGCTTTAGCGGCTGTTTTCGGCCGCTAAGCAGCGATAATTCTATCGCCCTATTAGCAAGCTGTGACTAACTGATGTTAGCGACTGCTTTTAGGGGATAGCGACCGGTTTGGGGCCCGCTTTGCATGTCAGCGATGTTTATTGCTAATGACATGCAAAGTGGCAATGGAAATATTCGCGCTAAGCGCGAATATCTCCAAATGCTAACACCTGCCCAGACCAGTTTTTAGCCATGTTATCCAATGAGAGGCGGATAACATGGCTAAGAGCATTTTGTCGCTAATGCGTGAATATCGCTGTATTCTCAGCGATATTCACGCATTTCGCCGCTATCGCTGGATATTTTAGCTCAATGGAGAAAAACGTTGCTAATATCATGTTTTCTCCGCTAACATATCCAGCGATAGGCAGCGATAAAAAAAAAATGCGCTAAGCGCATTTTGCGATCATTATCGCTATTCCTTTGTAATATGCCCCTGGGTTTCCTAGTATGAAAAAACTGTTTTCCGCAGATTTGATGTCTTGCTCAAGTTTTACTCTAGTGGACCTAATAGAACTCAACACCCAGATTGCTTGGATATGCAGGCCCCTTGGATCACCACCTTGAACGCCTCCTACAGCGTAGAGGCTGAGTCTACCAACCCTTCATTAGTGGCGAAATATTGTGTAATGTCAGTTCTGATCTCTTCTCTGACTGCAGAGTCCAGAAGCGTGTGTGGTGGCAGGTGCCAGCTGAATGCACTTGGTAGTGTTTGAGGTATCTTCCAGTGCAGTACTACTGGGGCATGGTCAAGATGTAGAGTGTCTATGGTCCATGAGGCAAAATCAGATGTGACTAGCCAGTAGTCTATCCTAGACCAGGCATTGTTATGTTATGCTATTGTTATGTTATGTTATGCTATTGATTTTTATAAAGCGCACAGCTGCCCCAGCGAAGGGGCGTCCTGGCGCTTGAACAGGTACTGAAAAAGGAAAAGAACAACTAATCAAGTACAGAAAACAAAAAAGTTTTAATAGCACGTCTAAAAACGATCAGATTATTCAGAGCACGGATGTGCACCGGGAGAGAATTCCACAGACCAGCGGCAAGCACTCGGTAGGAGCGGCCACCCATCCTGCTGAGTTTAAAGCGGGGGCAGACCGCAAGATGAAGAGCCTCCGATCTCAAAGACCTCGAAGGGATGTAGGGGATAAGCAAGTTAGCAAGTGCAGGCGGCGAGGAAAGCTTCATGATTTTAAAGGCCAGGCAAAGCGACTTGAACTTAATTCTTTGCCTGACCGGCAGCCAATGAAGGGCAGAAATAGTGCTGGACACAGAACAATCTCTAGGAAGGCCAACAATGGCCCGCGCTGCAGCATTCTGTACCCTTTGAAGCCTGGATGCCTCAGCCTGGTTTATCCCCAACAGCAGCGCGCTGCCGTAATCCAGCCGAGATAAAAATGTGGCTTGGACCACGAGCTGCCGAGTGGAGGGATCAAAAAACTTAAGGACCGGTCTTAAGCCTCGCAAAATACCGTAGCAGGTGGCTGCAACCTTCTTCGTATGGCTCGTAAAAGTAAGTGCCGGATCCAGCCAAACTCCTAAGTTTTTTACTTCGGAAACTGGAACGGGAGTGACGCCCAGTTCAGGAGGCCACCACTGATCACCCCAAAGCTCTGCATGTTTCCCCAACACCATAACTTCGGTTTTTTGGCGTTCAGTTGTAAGCAATTGGTTCTTAACCAATTTGCTACTGCCACAAGTCCTGCTCGGAATCTGGGGGCCTCCACCTCAGGGTCTCCACTCAGTGTCACCGCCAGCTGCGTATCATCAGCATATGAGGTCATTGTCAAACCCCATTGTTTGACGATCGCAGCTAGCGGTTTCACGAAGAGGTTGAACAAGGTCGGGCTCAACGAGGAGCCCTGAGGAACCCCCAGATCCAAAGGGTGGAAGGTGGACTGGCCAGGTGGTATAGCCACTTTAAAGGACCGACCGGAGAGGAAAGAGCAGAACCACTGTAGAGCAGTCCCCGCTATTCCAGCCTCCTCTAGGCGCCGAATTAAAACACGGTGGGACACAGTATCGAATGCGGCGCTCAGATCTAATAAAAGGAGCGCCGCTGTTTGCCCAGAGTCGAGCACCCCACGTAGGTGCTCGCTCATATAGAGCAAAGCGGTCTCGGTACTGTGTCCCGACTGGAAGCCATTCTGACTCGGGTCCAGAATATGGTTACGAGAAAGATGGTCGGATAAGATGGAATTAACATAAGCCTCAGTGACTTTGGCGATCCAGGGAAGAAGGGATATGGGGCGGTAGTTCTCAGGCAGGAGCGGTTCTGAATTTGCCTTCTTCAGAACAGGGGTGACTACCGCCTGCTTCCACGAGGAGGGGACCGTTCCAGAAGATAACGACAAGTTAACCAAGGAAAGTATCGGAGCACGACACCAAGGGGAGAATAACCTGATTTGATCAGGCTTCAGCGGATCCAAAGGAGAGCCAGATTTAATCCTGAGGCTCAACATGTCAAAAGCCTCCGTAGACATGTCCGGCAAGGAGGTCAGAGTCTCACAAGCCAGGGAGCTAGAGCCAACTGGCTCAGGAACGAACAGAGACAGGCCAAATCCTCAGTAGAAAGTCTGCACTTTCTCTAAAAAGAAGGATGCCAGACTTTCACAATGGGCGTCGGTGCAGATTTCTGCCGAAGTGGCCCTTTTATTCAGAAGGTCTTTGAGGACCTTAAAAATTAGTTTTGAGGGGTTGGTACTGGTTTGGAATTCCTGGGCGTAGAATGCGGCACGAGTTCTGCAAATTGCCCTGTGATAGGTCTTACGTTTGGCAAAATAGGAGGACTTCAGACCAGGATCGTAAGACTTCCTCCATTCTCTCTCAGCTTTCCGGCAGGTTTTTTTAAGCTCGGCAAGCGAGTCGTTATACCACGGGCTCAGTACTTTAGTATGACCTTTTGACCAGCACATTGGTATGAGGGAGTCAAGGGCACCCGAAATCCATTTGCAAAACAGTTCGTAACCTTGCTCCACATTCAGAATAGAGCTATGGGGTTCCTTCTCCAGTAACCTGTAAAACTCCTCTAATTTAAGCTTGTGCCACTGCCTTTTAAAAAATCAGCCTATCCACCGATTTGAATGGCAAATCATCAATGGGACAGAAAACTTCCACCAGCAGATGGTCAGACCAGCCCACCGGAATCGGGTTGGACACCTTCTCCCTCTCAAGGGTGGTGAAAAAGGGGTCAAGAATATGTCCCCCCGCATGAGTGGGAAGTGTAACGAGTTGAACAAGTTGCAGTGCTTCAAGGTCCGCGAGCAGTGTGTCTATGGCCGTGGACGCCCTACAATCAAAATGAATATTGAGGTCGCCCGTGATGTTAAAATTTGCACAACTAGGCGCAAGAGAACTTACCATGTCGGCAAGAGCGGCCTTAAAAACTGTGTCGTTGCCTGGAGGGCGGTAGATGAGGATACCGCTAAGCGTGAAATGATGACTAAAGGCCACTTTAAAAAGGGCACTCTCACAGGCTGGCAGACCAAGAGATTTCCATTCCGAGGGGAAGCACGATTTTACTGCCATGTCAATGCCACCTCCCCTCGTGGAACGATTCAGTGTAAACACCGTATATTCCGATGGAAAGGTAAGATTGAGGATAGCGGCATCCGAGTCCTGTAGCCATGTTTCGGTGAGGAAGAGTAGGTCGGGCGAATCCTTTTCAATGAGGTCATGTACAGATTGGTGATGCTTGACCAATGACCTCACATTCAGGTTCCAAATCCGAAACACACGACCCGCAGTGTTATTGCGCGTGGTCAGGGCACTCCCTTCCAAAGATCGAATCCTGGCCGGCTTGTCTAGTGACCAACCTTTACAGGCACAGATATATGGGCCGGATAAGGGGTCCACTGGATGACACTGACAAACATCGACCCTACCACCAATGGACAACAGCTCAACCCGAGAATACCTGAGTATCGGTAATGCCTGCATGCTGGTAATCGAGCTTTGTGACAAGAGCCCTGCTGCAACTCGTGATTCCTCGTCGCTGACGGGCGCAGACGGGCAGGACTCTGGCACGACTCAGGCTATGCGAGGGCGCCCCGACTGCGCGTCCCGCATGCGCGGGAGAGGACGACTTTAAATAGGCGCTCCGATCAACAGTGCGAGCGCAAGGACGCTCTAAGATGGCGCCCGCCGGGATGAGCAGAGCCCAAAGCAAGATGGCGCCCAAGCAGGACCACCCTCGGGACCCGGACCCACCAAAGCGGCGGTGATGTAATCTCAATTATATGCGGTGAGAGGGAGGGGGGAT
This sequence comes from Lissotriton vulgaris, assembly GCF_964263255.1. Lineage (NCBI taxonomy): Eukaryota > Metazoa > Chordata > Amphibia > Caudata > Salamandridae > Lissotriton > Lissotriton vulgaris. Next base: position 1,870,917,775 of record NC_141685.1, on the reverse strand, counting down.
GTCCAACCTAGACCGGCTAAAAGCAGGGGATAAATAAAGAAAGATAACGTAAATATGGCAAACCAGGAGAATATTAAAAACACAAAGCGCCAGCAGCAGCGCGATCGCAGCAATGCAAGTACCTGTTCAGGCAACAAGCAGCTTGCGAGTCCGCCTTAAATAGGCGCTCCGATCAACAGTGCGAGCGCAAGGACGCTCTAAGATGGCGCCCGCCGGGATGGGCAGAGCCCAAAGCAAGATGGCGCCCAAGCAGGACCACCCTCGGGACCCGGACCCACCAAAGCGGCGGTGATGTAATCTCAATTATATGCGGTGAGAGGGAGGGGGGATGCCCAACCTAGACCGGCTAAAAACAGGGGATAAATAAAGAAAGATAACGTAAATATGGCAAACCAGGAGAATATTAAAAACACAAAGCGCCAGCAGCAGCGCGAGCGCAGCAATGCAAGTACCTGTTCAGGCAACAAGCAGCTTGTGAGTCCGCCTTAAATAGGCGCTCCGATCAACAGTGCGAGCGCAAGGACGCTTTAAGATGGCGCCCGCCGGGATGGGCAGAGCCCAAAGCAAGATTGCGCCCAAGCAGGACCACCCTCGGGACCCGGACCCACCAAAGCGGCGGTGATGTAATCTCAATTATATGCGGTGAGAGGGAGGGGGGATGCCCAACCTAGACCGGCTAAAAGCAGGGGATAAATAAAGAAAGATAACGTAAATATGGCAAACCAGGAGAATATTAAAAACACAAAGCGCCAGCAGCAGCGCGAGCGCAGCAATGCAAGTACCTGGTCAGGCAACAAGCAGCTTGCGAGTCCGCCTTAAATAGGCGCTCCGATCAACAGTGTGAGTGCAAGGACGCTCTAAGATGGCGCCCGCCGGGATGGGCAGAGCCCAAAGCAAGATGGCGCCCAAGCAGGACCACCCTCGGGACCTGGACCCACCAAAGCGGCAGTCATGTAATCTCAATTATATGCGGTGAGAGGGAGGGGGGATGCCCAACCTAGACCGGCTAAAAGCAGGGGATAAATAAAGAAAGATAACGTAAATATGGCAAACCAGGAGAATATTAATTGTGTTGCAAAGTAATACATGTTCCCTCCCTCGATGTTGGGTTTCTGTTACTCCAGATATCCATAAGACTTTGTTCAAGGATAATGTTATGAAGGTGAAGGGCTGCCTTGGGGTGCGAGTTGCGTGCAGCACCTACTCTGTCCAAATCATTATTGAGAGTGACGTTAAATTCTCCACCCCAAATTATCATGACTTCTCCTATTGCCAGTATTTTAGCTCAAAAATCGAGGAAAAGTTGTGGGTCATACACATTCGGACCGTAAATTGCCACCAAGGTGATCGTAGTAGTCGTGGGGGTCCCTGTTAAAATAAGAAACCACCCATCAGGATCTATTTGGATTTGAGTTGTGGTCCAGCCGAGTCCCCATCTGATTAATATCGCAACCCTCTAGCGTAGTTAGAGTAGGGGGACGAGTTGATCTCACCCCAATATCTATTCTTTAGTTTGGGATCAGAGTCACGAGGCAGGGTGACAAGGCTTTTTCTTGTGATATGGAATCTATCAAAGGAAAAGCGTACGCTCTCACATTGTCATGTACAGTGGACCATGTTCTACTGTGGCCAAAACAACTAACAATATTCTTGTAATTAACACCATTATATATCAACTTACGAGACAAAATGCAGTACCATTTTTTAAGCGAATCAATCATTGTCGCTTAGGTTCTGTTCCGCCAGTTTGTTGTGAGGGATGCAATGGCGACTTCTTGCACATATGTGTTTAGAGTACTTAAGTGCAGATTTAGCCTCAGTAAAAAATGTGCCTTTCCATCATATGTAATTTTGAGCTTAGCTGGGTATAGCATAACATAGGGAATGGAGGTGTTTTGCAGGATATGTTTTGCTGGCATAAACTCTCTTCTCGCTGCTTGGACAGTGGACGTGTAGTCAGGGAAAAAGGATAAAGAGTTTCCTTGATGGGTTATAGGGCTCTTGTCTTTAGTTGGTCTAAGGATGGCGTCCCTGTCCATATAGTTCAAAAGTTGTGCGATTATTGGGTGCGGTGGGGCACCAGGTGGGGTTCTTGGGCCTTATGAACGATACGCCCTCTCCACAATCATAACCTGAAAGACATTTGGCCCAAATAGGTCCAGAAGTAAATCCTCTATGTAGGGTTCCATCTTTGGGATTGACGTGGATTCTGGCAGCCCAATAATATGAAGGTTCTTGCACAGGGAGCATGCATCCAAGTCTTCATTTTCAGCTTTTATCACCGCCAACACTTTTTCCATGTTGAGGATTTGCGTTTTGGATTCAGCGTGGGAATCTTGTGTATATGACAACCTGTTCTCTACGGTATGTAGTCCCCCCTCCTGGACATCCACACGTTTATTTGACAATTTCAAGGCTGGCGGTGAGAGCGTCTATCTTATTGTCTACAGTTTTGATACTGGAGTGCATGTCCAGCAATAGAGTATGCATGTCTTCTTCCTGTTGCTCCATAGGTTCTTTGGACCCTTGCGCAGTGTCAGGGTCAGAGCCTGCGTCATTCGTACTAGTCTGGCGCTTATTTTCAAAGGGCAGCCTCACCTATTTGGGGTCAGCCTTCCCCATTTGATCAAGTGTGGTGTATGTAATGGGAAATAAAGAGAGTTCAGAACTAGCCAACTTGCTGCTGCGTGGGTGATGCCCAGTGCCCATGCGCCCAAAGTCACCCGAACAGGTCTGGGACAAGAGGAACCCCACCTCCAATTCAAGGCCACCACGCTCAACACTTAGGCACAGTAAACCCGAAGGTGAAGATAACTGCCCACTCAAGTACCCCATGCACTCAGGCCACCAATCCGTGCACTATCACAGCAATGTGGCAACGCGGCCAGGGGTCGTTGCAGCATGGGTCTGAGCACACCCCCTACCACCCACAGCACAGTCCCCCAGCTCTGAAAAGCCAAGTGAGGTTCGAGCCCATGTAGGTGAAGCACAGGTGGCCCCACACAGCCTTAGAGCCCCAGCCTCGACTCACCACAACCCGTGGGCTCACCAAGCCTCCTTTCTTTTTTGGCCTGTTCGTCCGGTTCACTTAACATCCGCGTTGACCCTCCGGGCTCTGATTTTCAGTGATGCACTCAGTTCCACAGCAGCGGGCCCAGGGAATGGCTCACAAACACGGCGGCGCCTCCGCCCTCTACACCGGAGCTTCGCGCCCGCAGCAGAAGTAGTCGCCGGTCTTGATTAGGTTCCAGTCCCTGGTACACATTTAACATGCTGGCTTCCGGCTTCTCCAGGTGCACAGTCCGGCACCTTCAGAGTTGCCTGGGGCTCCTGGTGCTCGCCAGTCCGATGACGTTCTTTTGCTCTTGCGTGGTGGTCATGATGTCTCTGCAGTCAAACCATGGTGAGTCAAGCTTTTTCAAAGCTGCCTCAGTTTCAGACTTCAAAACTCTGCACAGGCAGTGCGCTTAGGGTACACAATAAAGTCAGTTGTTCGACCTTCAAAGACTCCGTTTTAGGCTGCGATAATTGAGGATAATGGAGCCTGCTCTGTGGAGGCCCTTCAGAAGGCAGCCATTCCGCAGCTCGACGTAGCCACGCCCCATTATTTAACATAATTAATACTTATTTTATGTGTATAAATATCTATATAAAATTGGATACTTTGTACAACTATATTTTTTACATCGATATTTTTTCCGATATTTTTGTACTTACCTGTTTAAGAACAGGGAGTCGATATTTTTGCCTCCTATATTTTTGCATCGATATTTTTCACTTCTATATTTTTAACTTCAATATTTTGTCAGTGAACCGCTGTGGGTTTTCCCAAGCAACACCCAATAGAGTTTGACACTTCCTCAGATTTACTAGAGTATGTAAACCTGGGGAACAAGTCAATAACAAAAGAGGGTCCTTGAAATAGTTTATGCTAGGAAGAGGAGGCAGGGAAAATTCGCAAAAAAACACAAAAAACCTCTCCTAGAACATTAAATACCTGTAGGTAGTATATCCATTACTTTTAACATACCATCATTGTCCCACACAGCAAACGTTATTAGAAAAACATATGGTTTTATTATTTCAAATCAATCCATAATCATTTCATAAAATCCAATCCATACATATCTATATACAATACAATTTAGTCACCAAAACCACGTCAAGAAACCCCCAGCCAGACTCATCCATTCAAACATACTCTCAATCAGCCACACCATCATAAACAGAAGCACAAAAAAACCAATTTTAACAAAAACCAAGAATTACAAATAAAGAAAGAACAAAAACAGGCAAAATACAAGCAAGAACAAGGAGCCGACGCGAGTTTCGGAAAGGACTAATATCCAAAAGTTCCTTCGTCAGGGCGCAAGGAAAATAATGAACGTATCTTTACAATTGTTGATCTCTTGAAATTTCAAAAAAATTCATTTTGGGACATGATACCCAATATCCAAAGGCCTATATCTTGTAGCTGGGGCAAGCAAATGTGAATACTGTCATGAAAAGGGGCAGTGCACGCCAATCAATTTAAGTTGGTATCTGTACTCGGAAGGGCGAGGCCCTCCCGTGTAGTGTTGATGGAACCAATAATAATTTAGCAGTAATCTCAGCAAACCAAGGGCTATAAAAGGGTTGAATGTACGGAGGGGATAATGAGGCCACAAATTAACAACTCCAGAGGTATGAAAGGGGGATATTATCCTTAGTTTCCCCGTGGTCAGTCGATGAAACAGCAAACTAGCTGTATCGATAACCGATCGGTCCCGGATGATGAAGAACCGAAGGTGAGGCGGTTCTTCATTGAGACGTGCTGCGGTACCGGACTTTGCTCGAGCAGTTGCATCAGGATTTCTTGCCGTTTTTATCAGCCCCTTAAAACTCCGAATTGAAGATACTTTGGTTCTTCATCATCCGGGACCGATCGGTTATCGATACGGCTAGTTTGCTGTTTCGTCGACTGACCACAAGGAAACTATCTTCAATTCGGAGTTTTAAGGGGCTGATAAAAACGGCAAGAAATCCTGATGCAACTGCTCGAGCAAAGTCCGGTACTGCAGCACGTCTCAATGAAGAACCGCCTCACCTTCGGTTCTTCATCATCCGGGACCGATCGGTTATCGATACTGCTTGTTTGCTGTTTCGTCGACTGACCACGGGGAAACTAAGCATAATATTCCCCTTTCATACCTCTGGAATTGTTAATTTTTGGCCTCATTATCCCCTCCGTACATTCAACCCTTTTATAGCCCTTGGTTTGCCGAGAATACTGCTATAATATTATTGGTTCCATCGACACTACACAGGAGGGCCTCGCCCTTCGGAGTACAGATACCAACTTAAATTGATTGGCGTGCACTGCCCCTTTTCATGACAGTATTCACATTCGCTTGCCCCAGCTACAAGATATAGTCCTTTGGATATTGGGTATCATGTCCCAAAACGAATTTGTTTGAAATTTCAAGAGATCAACAATTGTGAAGATACGTTCATTATTTTCCTTGCGCCCTGACGAAGGAACTTTTGGATATTAGTCCTTTTGGAAACGCGCGTCTGCGCCTTGTTCTTGCTTGTATTTTGCCTGTTTTTGTTCTTCCTTTATTTGTAATTCTTGGTTTTTGTTAAAATTGTTTTTTTCTTGTGCTTCTGTTTATGATGGTGTGGCTGATTGAGAGTATGTTTGAATGGATGAGTCTGCCTGGGGGTTTCTTGACGTGGTTTTGTTGACTAAATTGTATTGTATATAGATATGTATAGATTGTATTTTATGGAATGAATATGGATTGATTTGAAATAATAAAACCATATGTTTTTCTAATAAGGTTTGCTGTGTGGGACAATGATGGTATGTTAAAAGTAATGGATATACTACCTACAGGTATTTAATGTTCTATGAGCTTTTTTTGTGTTTTTTGTAAACCTGGGGAAGCACCAAAACCTTACGCCTCCCAAGGTGAGACATAACAAGGGGAAATATCTTTATTTCTTCTCGTTTTTTCCACTTTCTATGTTTGCTTCATTCTGAGGCACACATAGAAAGAGGAAAACGTCGCCTAGGATTGTTTCTGTACAGATAGGTTACCCTTCCTGCACAAAAACAATCCTGCATGCACAGAGGCACCCTTGCACAATTGTGCAAGGGTGCCTGCATTGGTGCTAAGCAGCCAAAATGGCACCAGTGCAGGGAGAAAGGACAGGAATGCACTCTATTGTATGTATATGGTGCATTCCTGCTTATTAACTTTGGTATAGGGCAGCGCAGCAAGATGATTTGCTGTGCTGCCCTAAGCCAAATCCCCATAAATGAGAGCCAAAATTTGCAATGGTGGCGTGGACAACCACCAGGTGTTTTTTGGCAAAACATGTTTGTGACTCCACCTTCATTTTGCAATGTTACTGATTCAGTAGTCAAGCGCATCATAAAATGTCATCCCGGGAGAATGTCACAAACTTCTCATTAATATTGTTGAGGCAAGAGTCCTTCTTCAACTCCATGGAAATAAATGCAAATTCAGGAACGGGGGCCTGCGTGGAAAACACGCCTCCTGTTCCTCCACTCGCATTTACTGAACGTCAACTGTTTTTTTTTCAAAAGCAGTCCCTGTTCCTTTAAAGGACAGTAGCTGCATTAAAAAGGAGAGTTTACTTTCAGTGAAAGATATTGATAAGAGTAAGCAGCGGTCCTATCTCCCATCCAAAAAAAGCAGCCGATCACAGGTTGAAAGCTGTTCCAATCAGACACTTTTCTTTCTGGGAATGGCGTGCCATCCGTTCTAGGGAGTCAGGGGTTTCACCTTACAACTCCTGCAGGTTACGTCCAGTCGTCCAATACGACAGCCATTGTAGTTGGCAGGCGTAATAACACGCACGAAAGTCCGGCATGCCCAGACACCCCATGTGAGTATTAATTTGCAATTTTGCAGGCTTATGCGACGTCTCCCCCTGCCCCATATTAGGTCTGTAAGCAAAGTATTCAGCACTTTCAACGTGTTCTGAGGCACCATTAATGGTAAGTTAGTAAAATAATACAATAATCTCGGCAGAACCACCATTTTGGCCAGAGCTGCTCTCCCCATAACCAACAATGGCAGTGCTGTCCAGAATGTGGCACTGGATCTCAAGGCTCTGATTGCTCTATGCAAATTACCATCTAACATATCTTCGTGCGTCCTATAAATCTGAATGCCTAGGTACTTATATGTGCTCGGGCCACCTGAAGCCTAATGTCTCCAAATTCTACGTCTGTAGTGGCTGCATGCTCCGTGAAGAAGAAACGTGTGATTTTACAACGCTTATGGCCAAGCCGGACAAGATTTCAAATTGACGGTTTGTCTCATATATCGGGTCAAGGGCAGATGGAGGTCCTGTAGGTACATAATAATGTTTTTGGCGTATGCCGATAAAAGATGCAATGTTTTTCCCTAACAGTATTCCCCGGTATTCCCCGGTCTGTAAAATCTGTTTGCAGTTTTATAGCTAACGGTTCCAGTGCCAATATAAAGATGAGAGATGACAGAGGACATCCCTGCCTAGTCCCTTTATGTATGGAGTATTCTTCTGAGATGTGACCACCCATGCGGACTTGCGCCATTGTTGCTTTATAGAGTAGGTGCAGCCAAGCAATATATCCCTCCGGTATCCCAAATTTCTCCAATGCCTGGAACATATACTCCCAGTTGATGGAGTCAAATGCTTGTCAGAGATCTAGGGAAATACATCCCGCATGAGGGTATTGTTTCGGGGCTTCTGTCATTAAATAGCGTAGTTTCCTAATATTTAGTGATGTGCTATGCGCTGGTAAAAACCCTGTTTGGTCTATATGCACCAGTTTGGGAAAGGAGGACAACAACCTGTTGGCAGGCACCTTACTTAAAATGTTATATTCCTTGGTTAATAATGATAACGGGCGATAGTTAGCCATGTCCGTGGGGTCTCGTCCTGCCTTCGGGAGTGATACAACTAGTGCTTAGGCTGTGGTGAGAGGTAGAGGTCCCTTCTCCCATGCTGTTTTATACAATACTTCTAATTGAGGCAGTAGGGATTCTGATTATGTGGTGTAAAATTGAATTGGGAGTCCATCCATACCAGGGGTTTTATTACACGGAAGCCCCTTCATGGCGACTCTGATCTCGGATTGGGTAATGGGCCCTGTGAGGTCTTTCTGGGCTGTCGCCGTGAGTATGGGTATGTTAAGGGGGATAGAAAAGCCTCAGTTTGTTCCCTTGTGTTGTAATCTGATGCACCGTATAGTGTGGCATAATAATGTCGGAAGGCAGCATTGATATCTGTCTGGCTATTTACCTTGACTCCATCCCCCGTGGTAACTTCATATATGACCACTGCAGGAGGTGCATCATGTACCAGTCTGGCGAGTAAAGTCCCTGCCTTATCTGCTTCAGTATGGGCACTTTGTGTATATGCCTGGTAGTCTATGACCTGCGGTGACTCTAAAAGCTCTGCATGCTTAATTCTCGCCTCTTGCAGTTAGCCATTTTTGTCCTCTTTGTTTATTGCTTCTTGTTCCAGCCTGCCCATTTTCTCTTCCACTTCTACTAGGGATCTATGTATTTCCTGTCTAGCTCCCATGGTCGCACTGATCGCTTTCCCCCTAATGACCGCTTTAAAGGCATCCCATTTCATTAGTCTGCTCGTCGCCGTAATGCTATTTTCTGCAAAGTATTGCTCTATGGTTTCTAAAAGATCACTGCTGAATGCTGTATCTTCCAACATCTGCGGCAATAGATGCCACGTGGGAACCGGGGTGGGCACCCTCTCCCATACAATGACTAACTTCAATGGGTTATGATCTGAAAATGTTTTGGGCAAATATGTGGTGTGTAGCACTTGCATCGCTATCCTATTGGAAATATATCCTGTCTATTCTTGTATGTAGGCCATGCCCTGCGGAATAAAAGGAGTATTCCCTGTGTGCGGGGTGTCGCATCCTCCAAACATCGCATTGTTCCCAACGCTCTGCCCATCTGCTCAGTGCCTCTGCTTGCTTAAACACACCAGCTCCATGTAAGGGCGGGTGCGATCTGTCAATGGACACATCAGTTACCGCATTGCAGTCCCCTCCCCCTATCCAAGGGTGCGTTTCCCTTCCACCAGTGCCCCACTCACTATGTCCCAGTACTTTTCTTGATCAAAATTAGGGGCGTACACCATGCCCAACACCACCGGTTGCCCATCTAACATACCTTTCACAAATATATATCTCCCTAGTTTGTATGTCCTCTGTTCCAGTGCTATAAATGGAACTCAAAGTCGCACCCAGATCGTGGTCCCTCTCGCATAGCTGGAATATGAAGTGGAGGAGATTTGTCCTCACCATTTCTTGCTGAGTTTCACTGCCTCACTGTCCACCATATGAGGCTCCTGCAGGTATACCATCTGCGCTTTACGGAGCTGTAGTTGCGCATGTACTCTGTGACGTTTCTGCACTGTACCCATGCCCCGTATGTTCCACGTTATTATGTTGTATCTACCTAGTGCATGCATTGTGCCGTGTTCTGTGTCTGTTGGGACTATAGCATGGTTCCCAATTAAATTATCCTACCTATATCAAACTACGAAATGAGACCCTCCCTCCCCAGAAAAATCCAATACTCGGGCTGGTCACCAAACTATACTGGACCATGTAACTTAACTGAACCAATAAGAACTTGATGGTCATGTAAAGCGCCTGGTTGAGGCAGGGGTGGATAAGCTGGCCCTTGAATGGTTCAGATCTTTTCTATCTGATCGCTCCTTCAGGGTCATCACTCCCCCCTTTGAATCCAAACCTCATGCGATTGCCCAGGGCGTCCCCCAGGGATCGGCCTTAAGCCCCACTCTTTTTAACCTTTATGTCCAGCCGCTGGCTGATGTCGCCATGCGTGGGAACCTCTCCATCGTGTCCTACGCAGACGACACGCAGCTTGCGGTTGCGATTAGTGGGGCTTCCGATCTCGAGGCAGCCAAGTTCCGTGAGGGACTCATATCCGTGGCCCACTGGATGAATGATAATTACCTACAATTGAATGCTAAAAAAACCGAGGTGCTCATTGTGGGGAAACAAATTCATCTGTGGGGTGACAGCTGGTGGCCACGCGAGCTCGGTCCTACCCCTACCCCTGTCACTGAAGTCAAAAACCTCGGGGTGTGGTTTGACTCCCAACTGAGCTTTTCCACTCACACTAAAAAGACCGCGGCATCTTGCTTTGGAATCTTGCGTCAGCTTCGGTCCACCTTCAAATACTTTGACGCTCCTACACGTCAACTCATTGTGCAAGCTTTGATTCTGTCTAAATTAGACTATGCCAGCTCTCTTTTTCTTGGAGTCAATCAGGCTGAGCTCTCCCGTCTCCAACGCGTCCAGAACGCTGCCGCCAGGGCTCTGGTTGGTTTGCCTAAATTCTGTTCAGCTAGGAGAACCATCTTTAATCTCCATTGGCTCCCGGTGGCACAGAGAATAAAGTTTAAATCTCTGATTTTGACATTCAAAATCCTTAAGCTTTCTTCTCCTCAGATTCTGCAGCAACTTATTTCTCCTTATGTTCCAGCTCGTTCTCTGCGGTCTTCTGTTCTCCACCTTGCCACTGTTCCCCGTTTCAAGAGATCCAGGATTGGCGGCCGCTCCTTCCGAGTCCTTGCCGCCAAACTGTGGAATTCCTTGCCCGTCCACATCCGTGCCATCGATGAGCTCCTGGCTTTTAGGAAGGCGGTTAAAACTTTTCTTTTCCCCATAGTCCCTTAGTTCTGTTGCCGTTGTGTTGTGTTTCCCACCTCCTGTCCGGTTTTTGTTCTGCACTAGCGCCAGGACGCCCCTTTGCTGGGGCAGCTGTGCGCTCAATAAATCAGGATAACATAACATAACATAACTTTGCCTTATCGGACATCGCTTGTGCTCCGCATGTGGTATATCCTTTGTTGCAACATTACACAAAAGCTGGGCCTAATTAACATTGTGCAATCTAAAATGAGTATGACAGTACTGTGATTGTCTTATTACAAAACAGTCATTGCAGTTACAAAAGTGATACTTGCACGAGTCCAGTCAGCCATACAGGTCATTAATCAGCTGCGGGGTGGCAGAAGGAAACAGTGCCACACTGCCTTCAGAGTCTGATTCATGCGTTGCCTCTTCTTCCGATGAAGATTTCGCATCCGGTCGCGGGGTGTTGATGAAAGTGGCCGCAGCAACAATCGCTTGTGATTTGTACCACTGTATCTGTTGCGAGCTGACATATTGCCGTGCAGGAGTTCGGTGCGATCGCCTGTTGTTTCGACCAGTGGATATGTCAGAGGCAGTTCAACTCCTGCCGGTGAGTTGTGAGGCAGATGTTACAGCGTTGGTTAGGTCCATCACTTCCAGCCAGTCTTCAACATCCCCTGGGCTTTCAAAGAAATAGGATTTATTTTCATGTAGTACTTTTAACCGCACCGGGAAGAGAAGATTTAAGTCTCTCAGTTTCCTTTTAATCGCCATAAGGGAGGACCGCTGGCTCTGTACCAGTACTGTGTAGTCAGGATACAATGAAATTCTTGCATTTTCAAATTGTATTGGAGCTGATTCTCGAGCTTTTTGCAGTAGAGTGTCTCTATCCCGAACGTTCAGCAGTTTCACTATGAGGGGCCGCGGCGTGACTCCCGGTTTCGGTCAACCAGTAGGAATCCTGTGTGCGAGCTCGATGCAGTACTGCGTGGAAAGGTCCTCAGTTGTGACGTGGTCCCTAAACCATTGTTCCATATACAGCGTTGCGTCAGGTCCCTTACTTTTCTCTGACATTCCAATCACACTGATTTTGTTTCTTCGTGCTCTGCCTTCTGCATCTTCCACATGGTCGAGCAAGGTGGCGACCGGTACCTGTAGTTGCTTTACATTGGTTTCATTCTGTGTCTGTCTTGGGATCACCTCTGCTAGTGAAGCCACATTATCCTTTACCTTGTCCACGAGCTTTGTGTGGTCTGCCCAAAGCAAATTAAGGCCAGTGGTCAGGGTCCCAATTTGAAGTTCTATTGCTTTCTTGGAGTCTCACACTTCCTGTAGTATGAGGTCTAGCTCATCCATAGGAGCGGGCACAGCCATGGGTGGAATACAACCAGATGCAAGCGGGTTGTCCACGCAGTCCGTTGTGTCCTGGATGGGGTCCACGCCGCTCTGGTCCTGTTGCTTCGCTGTGGTACGCCACATTGTCCAAGGCAAATCAGCGATATCTAGCGTACGTTAGGTTTGTTAGTAATCTCCGGTCCGCTCATCAGTGTCCCTCTTTGTATGGGCACAGCAGGCACTCCAGGCCCACCACAGGTTCACCAACTTCACTCTACGTCCAGTCTACAGCGCTATAACCTAGGCTGGAAGGTCTCAGGAGGGCCGCAGTAACAGCACCAAGACAGCAATCCCCGCTGCTTCTTGCACAAAAGCACTCACTATAGGGCACCACCACTCAGGCTGTCGTGTCTTGGCAGCTCTCAATGCAAATGTAAATGTACCGGGTGGGAGCAGTCAGGGGCCTGCTTGTTTGCACAGCTCTCCGCAGCCGCCTCGTTATTAGTGTCACTCCTTCGCTGTTTCCTTAGGTTCCGTAGCCTCCCCTGTCTCCTGTATCCCAGGCGCCGCTCAGAACAGGCTGACGTTGTTCAGGTTGATCACCACCCGTCTGGATCTATCCAGCTATTGCGGGCCGATTCGCTTCCCCAGGCCCGAGCTGCTTCAGTGCAGAGGCCCCCACCGCTGCCACATCCAGCCGCTCTCCCTCTTTCTATCAGCTTATGGCATCCACGTAACTGGCAGCGATTGTCGAAGGAGGGGGGTCCGCTCTCCTGATCAGTACTCCTCCTCTGTCATTCGCCGCCTTCCCCCTCATTAGTGTCTGCATTTGCTCCGTTGGTCCCCGCCTACTCTTAGTGACCTCGCTATTTGGGCTCGCCACTGCTCATGCTCAGTCTCCGCTTCCTTTTACTGCATAGGGAGATAGGCCGCCTTGCATCCCCGATCTGGCATGATCCTGGCACCCATCGCACAGGCCTACCTTCTTCACAGTATGCCACATTCAGCTCCTACATTAGTGGCTCCTCCGATCACCTGTGCTGGCTTTGCAAGCACTCTCTCACCACAGCAGCACTTATCTGCTCCAGCCCCCGGCTGTCAAGTGGTGATCGTCAGCGTCTCCACTTAGTGGTTCTGGAATGGAGCCTCACTTCAGCCACGCTGTCAGGCCTCCATGGCCGTATCTCCGAGTCCGTTTGCTTCTGTGTTCTTGGATGCAGCACCGAGTCTTCGTGCCCTTCCTAGCCGACTGTACCCGCACTCCCTGCCTCTATCCTGCAGTTTTGGCGGATATATAATAGGATCTTTATGGCCCAGGTCCGGACCTCGTCTAAAAGACCACCACCATGCGTGGCTGTCAGCCCCACCCCCCAAGTGGCAGATGGCGGTGCCTTACTGCTCAGCTGCAGAGCACCTCTCCCTACACCAGGGAAAATTGGAAACTTTGGTTCTCTCAGTTTCTAAAACCACATGCCTCGCAGGAGTCCATGAACAGTAGGGGAACTGGTGTATCCAGCTCCTTTAGTGTCTGAAGAAGGTCATGCTGTAGGGGTTAGAACTTCACCTATGAAAACAATGCTGTACTTTGCTTGTGAACAGTGAGACACTCTTGCATGAGACATACACATGGACAGCATGCTCGTCACTAATGTGCCTGAGCCAGTTCACGTATTTGGTGGGTGTTAATACCGAACCCATTTAATTATCTCAAATAGTCAAAGTTAGAAATAGAGACTACGGGGGTGTGGCCAAGATGGCGGCAGAGTAGGACGTGTCTACTCGAGGCTCCCCTCTACTGCCTAGGCCCCGTAGTATTAGCAGCTAATAGCCCGCCGGGAGTGGCGTAGAATCATCACCCCCTCATCAGGGACTACACCGGAGAGCCAATTTGGAGGCAAAGGAACTGCTGGCGCGTTACGGCCAGCACCCGGGAGCAGCTGCCTTTCCCAAGGACAGCGGAGACTGGGGCCGTGGCAGCCTGCAGTGTGGATTCCAAGAGCGGGACCTGCCCTGGGCCAATTCGACTAGCCGAGGCCCGGACGGTGCAAGAGGGCCGATTGAGGCCAAAAAAAAGCGGAGGTGGGGAGTGCACCGCCTAGGTGCAAGTGCCTTCCAAAAACAGCAGAGACTGCAACAATGGTGGCCTGCAGCATGAGCCTGGTGGTGCGGGGCCTGCGCAGAGCCACCTTGACTGGCTGGAGTCCTGCCTTCTGGGGGAGGCAGTAGAGGATCGCTTCCTTGCCTGGAAGAGGGAGGCATCCTGACGGCGGGAATCTGCTTCCAGGGAGGCTGCGACTGGTCGGACTGCACCGGGGCGCACCGCGCCCTGCTTGGGGCGAGTGCCCCGGAAGAGAGGAGATGGGCGTTGCCAGGGGCCTCGAGCAGTAGCGCCAGCCCAGACGGTCCAACAGACGGCGCACACACCAGATGAGCAGCCAGATCCAGATGCAGGTGACCGGTGTCCTCTCCCCCCTCCCCTGTGCTTCCTGGGTAAGGCTATGTGGCGGTGTCTCACGTGGTGACGCCTGTGCGTACCAGAGGACCTCGACACAAAGGCAGTAGGACCCTTACCGCTTAGGCCCCAAAGGAACAATAACGTTACTGGGGTTGGGAAAGGCTTAATTAGAAGCCAGTACAAGGGGCAGGTCAGTCAGCAACTCTCCTCCCTTCAAGAGTGCTGCTGGAGGAGGAGGCTGGTGCATCGGGAGGAAGGGTCATCAGGTCCAGAGCGAGAACCATCCTTGAAGCACGTAATACAGGTGCCTGTGGGACCCGAAGAGCTTACTCCGCTTCCTTGGGTCAGACCTGGGTGGATTTGTGAGAGACATTCTGCCCCTTTTTGAATGAGGATTTTGAACTCCTTCAGAGGGACATTTACCAACCCCCCGGAACCAGCCTTTTAGCGGCGACGCAACAGCCCTGGAGGCAGAATGAGATACTGCCTGTCTCAGGGTCCAAGCCAGGAAGACCAAGATCATTGTGTTGATACTGGCTAGACCGGCAGGGGTCCACAGAGGCTGAGTTTTTGCTGCACCGGCCTTTTGAGTTCCCCACAGCAATGGCATCCAATAAAACCAAGAAAGAGCGCTTGGTCAAGGACCTCCTCCTCAAGTCTGGTGCTGAGAGTTCTGGGGCAGCCCCATCCCCGACTAGCGATCTTGCAGATGCAGAGCAGGGTGACTTGGAGGGCCTAGTCACAGGCAGATTCTTGGAGACCCGATTCACCTCAGCGAAGGAAGACCTCCATATCATGAAAAAGGAGATAACCCAGGAACTGTGTGAAGTGAGGAGGGACCTGGACTCAATGGGTGACAGGGTCGACATGTTGGAGGTTCAGGCTACAACGTGGGACAAGGAGATAGACCAGCTCCAACAGGAGATCATCCATCTGAAAGATCAGCAATTGGTCCTCCAGGCTCACGCAGAGGATCTTGACAACTGTTCCCGGCGGAACAACATTCGAACTCGGGCGATTCCGCAGGGGGCGGAAGGAGAAGATATCAAAGCTTATGTGAAGGAACTCTTCCGCTTCATCCTGAGAGCCGCACCAGAACAGCAGATCAAGGTAGCTAGGACTCATCAGGTGGGCCCGAAGACACCGGTAAAGGCCCCTCCGCCAGATATCCTCACATGCGTCGATGACTTTTAACTTAAAGAGAATATCATCCGAGAAGCCATTCAATCAATCAAGAGTATTTGAAAAGTGCGCTACTCACCCGCTAGGGTCTCAAGGCACTGTGGGGGGGGGGGGGGGGCTGCTACTGCTCGAAAAGCCAGGTCTTGAGTTGCTTCCTGAAGGAGAGATGGTCCTGGGTGAGTCGTAGGTGGGTGGGGAGGATGTTCCAGGTCTTGGCCACCAGGTAGGTGAAGGATCTTACTCCGGTGGTGGTTCTGCGGATCCGTTGGACAGTGGCAAGGGCGAGGCTGGCGGCACGGAGCTGGCGGGTTGGCGTGTAGAACGTGAGGCGGTTGTTGAGGTATTCGGGGCCCAAGTCGTGGAGAGCCTTGTGTGCGTGGGTGAGGAGTCTGAACTTGATCCTTTTGCTGACGGGGAGCCAGTGCAGGTCCCTCAGATGGGCAGAGATGTGGCTGTGTCAGGGGATGTCCAAGACGAGTCGTGGTGAGGCGTTCTGGATGCGCTGGAGTCTTTTCTGTAGTTTGGCGTTGGTCCCAGCATAGAGGGAATTCCCGTAGTCCAAACGGCTGGTGACGAGGGCCTGGGTGACCGTTTTCCTGGTTCCAGTGGGGATCCAGCGGAAGATCTTACGGAGCATGCAGAGTGTGTATAGGCAGGAGGAGGTAACGGCATTAACTTGCCTGGTCATCGTGAGGGAGGAGTCAAGGATGAAGCCCAGGTTGCATGCATGGTCCGTGGGCTTCAGTGGGGGGCCCAGAGCAGCGGGCCACCAGGAGTCGTCCCAGGCGGAGATGGATGGGCCGAGGATGAGGACTTCCGTCTTGTTTGAGTTCAGTTTCAGGCGGCTGAGCTTCATCCAGTCTGCGATGTCTTTCATGCCGTCCTGGAAGCTGGCTCTGGCAGAGGTGGGGTCGGTGGGGAGGGAGAGGATCAGTTGGGTATTGTCGGCTTAGGAGATGATGCTGAGGTTGTGCTCGCGTGCGATGGCTGCGAGGAGGCTCATGTACACATTGAAGAGGGTGGGGCTGAGCGAGGAGCCTTCAGGTACGCCACAGATGATCTTGGTGGCTTCTGCAAGGAAGGGCGGGAGACGGACTCTTTGGGTTCTGTCGGAGAGGAAGGAGGTAATCCATTCCAGGGCCTTTCCTTGGATCCCGGCGTGGCGGAAGCGGGTTGTCAAGGTGCGGTGGCAGACCGTGTGGAATGCAGCCGAAAGGTCGAGCAGGATGAGGGCGGCGGTTTCTCCGTTGTCCAGCAGAGTCCGGATGTCGTCGGTGGCCGCGATGAGGGCGGTCTCGGTGCTGTGGTTCGCTTGGAATTCGGACTGCAATGGGTCGCAGGAGCCGTTCGTCTCCAGGAAGGCTGTCAGCTGTTTGGTGGCGGTTTTCGTGATGAATTTTTGCGGGGAAGTGGAGGAGCGAGATGGGGCGGACATTCTTGAGGTCTGAGGGGTCTGCGGTGGGTTTCTTCAAGAGGGCGCTGATCTCTGTGTGCTTCCAGCTCTCCGGGAAGGTGGCGGATATGAAGGAGTTGTTGATGATGTCCCGAAGTATGGGTGCGATGATGGAGTCGGCTTTGGTGTGGGCAGGGATCAGCTGGGGAGCCCGAGTGGATGGTGTTCATCGTGTGGGTGGTATCTTCCGTGCTGACCTGAGTGCAGGCGCACATGGTGGTGGTGGGGGGTGTAGGTTCGGTGGTGGGGTACGTGTTCTGAGTGCCGAAGCTGTCGTGTATGTCGACGATCTTACGGTGAAAAAAGGTGGCCAGAGAGATGCAGAGGTCTTGAGAAGGCGTGATGTAGTTGTCGCTGGCTTTGGGGTTGGAGAGCTCTTTCACAACGTTGAAGAGTTCCTTTGCTGTTGTGGGTGTTGTTGTCCAGTCGTTCTCTGAAGGATGACCTTTTGGTGGTGTGGATCAGCTGGTGGTGTTTGCGGGTGACGTTCTTGAGGGCTGTCATGTTATCCGTTGACTGGTTGTGGCGCTAGGCTTTCTCGAGGTTACAGCAGGATTTCTTGGAGTCTTTGAGATCGTTGGTGAACCACGCAGCTTTCTTGCTGTTGAGGTTGCTCGGAGGGTTTTTCAGTGGAGTAAGGGTGTCGGTGCAGTCGGTGATCCACTGTGTGAGGTTTCGGGCTCCTTCGTTGGGGTCCTTGGTGTTGGTGGGAGAGACAAACATCAGGTCGAATTTCGCTCCACCAGGCCCCGTCTGTACCTGAACTTAGCAGCATCTACTTTGAAAAAGATGAGGGAGTTCAGGCCGATTACCGCTCTCCTGCGCTCGAAAGAAATTTCATATTCATGGGGACATCCATTCAGACTAATCTTTAAATGGAACGGCAAACTGCTTCAGGTTCGTTCCCTTCAGGAAGCCAAAAGGTTGTTGGGCCTAGACGATGAAGAGCTGAGCACCCAGGCACAGGATGAAACAAGGAGAAGGTCCCCAGGCACAGAGAACTGTAAGAGAGTTAGCCTATATCCGCGCCGCCCTCGACTGGACCCTGAAACTATGGAAAAAGAGAGGCAAGTGGTCATTGCCTCCCTGGAGGTGGACACGGCTGACAAGGACTGAGTTCTGTTTTGATAAGTCAACAGGTAGGCGGAGGCAGATATAGATGCAAATACTTAAGGGCAGATTTACAAACCCCTTGCGCCTCTTTTGCGCCGCTGTTGTTTCACTTTTGTGACGCAGCCACGGCGCAAAAAAAGTACCATGGTGCAGGGTATTAACAACGTGACGCATCTGGGAGATGCGTCGCGTTGTAAAGCCCTGCGCCATAAGGAGGCATTCCTGCGCAGGGGGGGGCGTTCCTGTGCAGGAACGCCTCCTAAAAGTGGCTGAGTGAAATCTACAAGATTTCACTCAGTCACTTTTAGGCCAATGCTGCCTCAAAACCCTGCGCCTGCTTGAAGGAGGCGTAAGGCTTGAGGCAGCATTGAAAGAATAGCCCCCCCCCAGAGCATTGCTGGAGCTGCGTCGCGCTTGCGACGCAAGTCCAGCAATGCGCCACTTTTACGGCACAGATGCGTGACGCATCTGTGCCGTTTTGCCCCATGGTGCGCCGCATTGTAAAAGCGGCGAATCATGGGTGGCGGAGCTGCGGCGCACAATTACTGGCGCATCCTTGCTGATTTGCAGGGATGCGCCAGTAATTATAAATCTGCCCCTTGGTACTCCCGGTCTTTCATTTGCCATAGGGCCCGACACACAGCACGTAGCGTTGCTAATATAGAAACAGCAATGAAAATTGTAACCACTGGAATTTGACACCCCAGCGTCTTCACAGATGCACCCTGACACGCAGCCCTCTATGCTGGAGAGACTGTGGCTCACTAGGTACTCTGACTCACATATGGTGGGAAGGCCCTCAACTATCAAGCTATTGGGAACAAGTGCTAGATGACAGTGACACTCACTTTAAAACTCAAATCCCTCGCTTCACAGTTTACACGCTATTGGGTTTTCCCAATTCTCTCACCTTCCCACTTAGATCACAGAGGGGCAGGCAGATGGCACTAGCGCTGCTGGCGGCAGTACAAAACATCCTAACTCACTGGGAGAAAGAAACACCACCCACCTACGTTGGGTGGCTCCAGAGAGTGTGGCGGATTCTAGGGATGGAAAAAATCTCCCTCTTACTCTCTAACCCTCGGCAGCCTTTCTGGACCTTTGGAAGCCCTTCTTTCGCTGCTTATTTACGAATTTTAAGTACCCACCTGTCCGAAATACTTAAGATTACCGTGATTGGCAGACTCACCGAAAAGTAGCTCGCCAGTAGATGGCAAGGCTTATATTACTCAGGGATACATGGGTTAGCCTACAGAGGGCGGCCAGGAACATCTACTGTATACGCCTGTGCCTATTTGGAGGGAGGGGGAGGGAGGGACTGTCTGGGTGGGGGGTTGTTTTCGTGTTTGAGGATTCTTTGTTACCTTATCTGCCTTAACCGTCCCGCAGGTGGTAAGCACAGCAATCAGTATAGAATGTTTTTTTTCTGTTGTTGTATGTTTATCTTGAAATTAAAATAGAAATAGCGACTACAGCGCCATCATTGTTCAGGAAGAAGGGGGTAATCAGCCAACAAGGAGAATAATTTTTCCAGAAATCTTCAAAAGGGTCCTGTTTCATTTTTTACACAACTATCATCACATTGGCCTATGTGCTTTGGACATGATTAAAATAATCCGACATGCATCGTTTAACGTGATATTCCAGCAGAGGGCGCTGTCTTCCTTTAAATGATAGGTGGTGCAGTCATCTGTGTTGTAGTACAAGTAAAGTCAAATAAAGAACTAAAATGAGACCAGGGTATTTGTGAATTCTTTTAATGTGCAATATTATATGCATTTTTGTTTTATCACGGAAAATAAAACGGACTGACTGTGCCCTGGCCTGACATGCAATATTAAATATGTGTTTTATTCTAATTCAAACGTTGCAACTGCGTTTATGAGCATCTAAATCTAAAATAGAATACCAACATGGTGCTGCTTTTCTGTGTCGGGCAGACAAACCTTGGCGAAGAATATTTGTTTATTATACCACAGTGTATCAAGGACCAGATGTCTGGCTTGTCATTAAACTGTGTATAACCGCGCGCACAAACACACAGATTTTCCATGAGTCTCTCTCTCTACAAAAGGCTAATTAAAATGTCATTTTCAGTAATAGACGGCAACATCGCTCACGCTCGTCAGTGAAAACACATTTAAAACAAGCATTGGCATAGCCAATAGGCCTCGCCTCTGGGACCTTCTAAGTGTTTAACCATGTAGCACATTTTCCTGGGTGTTGTGCAGCCAGGTTTTGAAGAGCTATACAACTGAAAGGCTATGCTGAACTCTGGGGGAAGCTCTCCCTAGCACCGGCTTACAGGTCAATGGCTGCTGTGATTGGTTACCACAGTGCGCTGGGCTTGTTGGCTGCTTGATCGCTATTAGTAGGCAGGGTCGGATTGGGATCACAATTTGGCCCGGGCACTGACGAAAAAGTGGCCCACATTAAGGGGGCGTGGCCTACATTTAAGGGGCGTGGCCTGCACTTAAGGGGCGTGGCCTCTATTTAAGGGGCGTGGCCCACATTCGAGGGGCATGCCCTTTCATGAAACACCATTTGGTTACTCTTTGAGGTCTAATTTGTAGACAAATATTTAGTAAATTAAGCCTTTTAAAGCTTACAGAGCAAGTAACATTGGTAAAGACTAGGAGCACTGCAGTTCAGATAACTGAATACTTACTTGGAGTCTTAACGCCCTGCACAATGTCGTTGGATACTCTTTCCTAACCAGCTATGTCCTAGACTCTAATCATCACATAAACCAGAAATCTAGTACAAAGTCAAGGAGAAAGGGTAAGACTGGAATCTCTGGTAATAGAACATGTAATAACAAAAGTAAGAATTCACAAACGAGGAAAAGGCAGTCTGGGGTGTAAAGAATGCTGAAAAAATGTATCTGTACAATCTAGTCATACATTTATTTCACAGTCAGCAGGTGATGTCTATATACAAAAAACACAGTTTTATTCATATCTGTTGCTGCCTTAAAGTCTGGGCCATGGGGAGTGAAATAAAACAATTGCCTAGGATCACATGATCTGATTAAGATACGAAACTAGTATTAATGCCAAGTTGTTGGTATCACATTGTGCAATTCAGAAACTAGATGTATATGCCTCACTTCCCTTACACTCACCTTACCCCCAACTGCAACTCATCTGGTATCAACATAGCTCTTGGTCATAACTCAGACCAGATGTTGTTGCTCCTGGCAAAATGTTTGTGAGCACCTATGTTCAGGCCTATATCATAATGTAATACAATCTGGAATAATGCTGCAAAATCATTCCTTGGGTAAATTGTGTACATTAAATTGCAACAACATTTGACGTGGAATTCTGTGTGCAACCTGCCTATTTCTCACATTTTTAGTGGTAAGGGTGATTTGGTTGTTGTTTTGTGAGCTAGCACACAATATCACAATAAACCATACGGGCATTGTGTTTGCAATTGTAGCTTTAGTTATGTTTACTTATGCCATTCTTTCAGCAACAATGAAAACCAATGCGATGTTCTGAGGATTTTCACCATTCCATTGGAGGAAATCTAATAATTTCCTCCTTATATAGAAGAAGCAATACACACACTCTGTTCTCTGAATCATGGTACAAGAGACCTGCAAACAACTAGTGCTATTGGTTTTAAATATTCCAACCGTGTAACAATCCCTCACAATTTTTCGCATGTCCTCCATGTGTAAGACACATTATGTAGCACCAACTCTGAAGCACGTTCTGGGGCCCACATGCATGATAACAAAACACAACCAACCAGAAAAAGTTGTGCAATACCCTAAAAACTAATCCCACCATGGTCCCTTTAAATACCCCTGCACCCCATAATCATAACCCATCCTAACCCTAAAAATACACCCTGCACCCTAAAACCCAAGCCTATCCCTGAACCCTAAAAATACCCCTTTACCCCAAACCCCAAACCTATCCCTGAACCCTAAAAATACCCCTGTACCTCAAAACCCAAACCTATCCCTGAATCCCAAAAATACCCCTGTACCTCAAAACCCAAACCTATCCCTGAATCCCAAAAATACCCCTGTACCCCCAAACCTATCCCTGAACCCTACAAATACCCTGTACCCCAAAACCCAAACCTATCCCTGAACCCTAAAAATACCCCTGTACCCCAAAACCCAAACCTATCCCTGAACCCTAAAAATACCCCTGTACCCCAAAACCCAAACCTATCCCTTCACCCTAAAAATACCCCTGTACCCCAAAACCAAAACCTAGTCCTGAAACCTAAAAATACCCCAGTACCCCAAAACTATCCCTGAACCCTTAAAATACCCAATCACCCTAAAACATATACCTCAGAACCCCAAAACATATACCCTATATACCCATACTTACCTTATCCTAACATATACAAAAAAACATGCTTTTATCATTCATGCATTTACGAGTTTCGTTGTAAATGTATGCGTGGTAAAAGCATATAAAATGTAATGCCATGCGTTATAACGGCATTGCGGAGTCCTAGTAGATTCGTAATAAAAGTATGCGGAGTGATGGTATGCGGCAAGAAAGATTCTGGATAATGGGTGTTTACTGTCAGAATGACCTACAAACTACAAAAAAAAACTAACCAAAACTTACTAAATGATATTTTTGGCATATAGAGAAATATGCCCCTTGTCTGCATTTTGGATTAGGCCTTTAAAATAGAGTTAAATTGTTAACTGGCACATGAAATGGAAATTTTGTATCGGAAAAGCTGTGTTAAAAATATGGACATGTTTTTATAAAGTGTCCTCTTTAATTATCATGGTCCCTTTGCAGAATCATAAAGCATGAACAAATGGTTATTTTTTATAATTTTCTTACCATTTGACAGTTTTATGTAGTGTAAATTCAGCCAAAGACAAAGGCTATTTGAGTTCTATTCATGAGTACCAATTACAGTACACATGATCTGATTTTTTATTTAAGGGCCTGGGCGAGGAAGTGATCTGCCCAGAATCACAGGCTGTTGAGCAGACCCTGGGATTCAAACTTGAATCCCCATCTCTGCAACTCTGGCGTTAGGCCACCTATGCCTATGCAAAGATAAGGAATGAAAGTGGGAGGATACTGTTCTTGCACAGGACACAGGCCCAAGGTGACAATGGCCTACATGCTGAGCAACTAAAAAAACAGCAAGGCCCCTTTCTGTCACAAAATTATTCAAGAACTTCAGTGCAGGAGCACCTGAAAAGAAGGGAAGCCCCTGCTATTACTAACCTACTTAGCTCAAGAGCACATGAACAGCAGTATGGCCCCTGTAATTAGTAAATTAATCAGCCCTCCAGGCCCCAGGGCAATGTCTTGGCAGGGGAGCACAATGGTAGACAGGGGAAGGCTGAGGTGAAGATGGTGGGAGTTCAAAACATCACCTAGCTCCCACAGCCAGACCCATTCTTCCTCGCCCACTGTGCCCTGAATCTGAGGGGCTGTGGGCGAGGTGTTAAGATTAACACCGTTTCTCGGCTGCGTGGGCCCCAGGGGGGCCGAGGTGGAAATGGCTCAAGGCCTGAGCAACACCTGGCCCCCAGGGAGGCCGATTTTCGCCGGCAATCACCGCTCCCCAGCCCACCCTTGGCGTGATTGCTTTTCAGGGGCAGGGGGTGAAGTGAGGCCACAGCTAATAATCACTGCATGGCACACAGTGAAGCGCTTTCATTTCTGTCTCTGTTTCCGTGCGCTCTGTGGGCCGTTTTTTTTCTCCCCTTCCCAAGTTCACAGAGAGCAGATAGCAGAGAGCACTCTCTGTGAACTGAAAAAGGGGAGAAAAAAACCGGCCCACAGAGGGCACTGAGACAACGGCCCTTCGGCCGTTTCCCGAATGCCCGCCTTGCCAATCCGACCCTGTTAGTAGGAGAGATAGCCAGGACAGCAGGAGTAAAGCGGTGCTGAGTTGCTCTGCCGAGTTGCTGAGGTCAACAGCTGGGCTGGAAGGCTAGGCTGGCTAGCGTGGCAGGCTGTCTTGACCGGCTGCAAACACAAGAGTGGTTTGTCTTTTGGGAAAACTGCAGATGAGTGTGGGGGGAGGGGGGGGGGGTCAGAGGGGGTGGAGGCACTGTCTAAGAAAGACAAAGCCTAAGGCATGAGTTAGTAAATCCCTTTTAGGAGTTAGAAACTTTGCAGTTCATAGGATTGGCAGTCCAGAAATTAGTTTACACATCTTGGTCATAATGTCAAACATGTTTTGGATCAGTACAAAAAGTAAGTTTAAGAGGGTGCACTAAGTGCTGGCAGCTAATTGATTAATAAAAGGAAAAAAGAATGTGCCACCCAAGCGAGTGATGGAAAGTTCGCTCCACTTCAAGTCCAAAAGGCTATTATTTTAGAGAGTAAGATTTCCGGTTTGCGGTCATCAGACTCCCGCCTCTTAATGCTGATTGACTAAATGTCAAAGCACGAGCTGCTTCATTTACTAAAGCATCAGTTAACACCCACGCAAGCTCTTTAAATAATGTATCCTTAGTATTAGTAAGTAAAAATTGGAAATAGAAGCATGCTGGTCTCTCATAATATCCAGTGAGCTTAAGTGGAGACGTACTTTTTTCAAATATCTGGAACATTCTCAAAAGTGAACGTCTTCCGTTAACTAAACACTAAGGGGCAGATTTACGATAACTGGCGCTTCCCCAGGGATGCCCCAGTTATTGTGCGTCGCAGCTCCGCCACCCATGGTGCCCCGTGTTTACAATGCGACGCACCATGGCGCAAAAACAGCACAGATGCGTGACGCATCTGTGCCGTAAAGGCGGCACATTGCTGAAGTTGCGTCGCAAGCGCGACGCAGCTCCAGCAATGCTCTGGGGGGCCCTATCTGTCCAATGCTGCGTCAAGCCTTACGCCTGCTTCAAGCAGGTGCAGGGTTTTGACGCAGCATTGGCCTAAAAGTGACTGAGTGAAATCTTGTAGATTTCACTCAGCCACTTTTAGG
Organism: Lissotriton vulgaris; assembly: GCF_964263255.1. Lineage (NCBI taxonomy): Eukaryota > Metazoa > Chordata > Amphibia > Caudata > Salamandridae > Lissotriton > Lissotriton vulgaris. Next base: position 1,870,892,605 of record NC_141685.1, on the reverse strand, counting down.
AAACGTTCCTGCACAGGAACGCCCCCCCTGCGCCGGAACGCCTCCTTATGGCACAGGGCTTTACAACGTGACGCATCTCCCAGATGCGTTCAGTTGTAAATACCCCGCACCATGGCGCATCTTTTGCGCCACCACTGCGTTACAAAAGTGACGCAACGGCGGCGTAAAAGAGGCGCAAGGGGCTTGTAAATCTACCCCTAAATTTAGTTCTATTTTCACATGGTATGAAGTGTAGACCGTGGAAAATGCTTTCCAATGTGTGAACACACAAAAAGGTATGTTAATTTTTTGTGTCCTCCTTACGAATCCATAATTTGATTGTGCAAAACAGAGTGGCAGATGAATGCCAAAGACGTATGTGCCAGCCTTTGGAAATAGTAGAGTGATTTAGAGGAAAAATAAAAGCATTCTTACATTACATAAGGTTACAATTGTTTTTGGGTGGCACATGGAGTTTAGGGGATTTACCCAGAATGTAATGTAACTAGTGCTCATGTAGGGCGCTCGAATAACTTCGTGCTATGTAAAAACTGCAAAAAAAGAAGATATGCGCGAAAAGCATGTGGGTGTGACCACTGTTATCATGTTGTGTTTCTCAAACATACTCATGATTTGAGCTGAGCCCGAATGGGAGGATGCAGACGAGGCACAAAGGGTGCGGTCCAGCTGCTCACACTTGCCCGATCCTGAAGATAGGGAAGCAGCTGGACTTTTAGAAAGAGCACCGAAGTAGGAGTACACACGCTGGTTTTCTCAATGCCCAACAAATTATCTGGTCATTGAAGGACAGTAGTGTATACCTTAAATCAACACCTAAGAAATAAAGGGGGAGTCGGGTTCTAGATACTCGCTGTTCACCATTGTATCTTTAAAACAAGCACACGAGCGCCACAGCGAGCCATGTGTTTTGAATGAACACGCATATGTCTGGGCACGATAATTCAAAACAGATGGTGCCCGTGCGGGTAACCGCAAGCATCAGGCCGTGGCCGGAGCAAAGGCTGAGCAAAGGCTGGACATGCACCCGCCTTTGCCCAATTGCGTGCTGTCTTTCTTAGAAAGACGCACGCAAAGCCCAATAGCCTGTGAACAAAAACAAAACACATGCACGAGCATGGGGTCAGATTTCTGAAGCCCCTTACAAAAAGTCTTGCAGTGCAGCGCATGCACACTGGCTCAGGCCTAACCTAAAAATGAATGCCTACTTTTATGAACTTTTCCAAAATTTGCTGGATTGCACGAAAGGGACTACAGTGCAGATAAAAATAATTCGACCTGTTGTTGGTGTGCTGGTACATAAACAGGCTGCCTTGCCCCAAGGGCAGCCTTCAATCAATTAGCCATTTTGTAGAGCACTTCCTGTAACCAGCGAGGGTAACTATCCAGGCGCTGGAGTGGAGGTGAATCTTGTTTAGGTGGACAGTCTCCTGTTAGGTTATCTTACTTGCCCCCTCCTTATCATCTTACCTGCCACTTCTTGGCCCTGGTTAGGGCCGGGTTTATTAACTAGAAATGGCTGGGTTCTTTTTCATATCATTGGCCTATTTTGATTTAATGGAGAGCTGGGTTTATCAATGACTAGAGGTGGGAGCCTATCCCTCCTCCTTTACAATGTGGAAAGGGGCACCATATGCCTTACAGCTTTATTATTGTCATGTTTATTGTTCAAGATTGCTGTATTTGTTCTGCACGACCTGACTTGGTATATTTTTTGCTTTGTACACTCTTTTGACCCCATTGCTCATGCTTATTTCCTTCCCAAGCGCCACATTCTGAGGCGGTTTATCTTTATCCTTTACAATTGTTGATATAATTTTATCTGAAGCCGACTGTTTGAATGCCACTGTAGATATTTGAATTGCGAAATCTGTTGTGTGTTTTTGTAATAAATTGTTCGAGATCTTGAATATCTCTGTAGATATTTAAATATGTTAATTGATTATGTGTTTTCTTTAATGAATTATTCTAGATTCTGTTGCTGTCCCCCACCCTTTCCTAGTGTGCCCTGAAGAAGGTGTGGCCTAAGTCTAGGCCGAACACCGAAACGTGCGTCGGCGCCTGAAGCTAGTCCCAGATTGGTCAAACTGGTCTCATCTCCGTTTTGAGACCCTATGGGACCTTAGTTATCGCATCATCAGTTGGCAGCTATATTGTGTTTAGAAATGGGTGATTGAATTGTTTTGATGTATGCTTGCCTTAGTATGATTGCCTGTATGTGTGAAGGGATGTGTGGGACTTTGTCAATGTTGTGATTATTTATTCATGGATGTGTAATTACTTTTTTATTAATATGGTCTAATTGAAAATTTGAAAACAATAAATATGAAATTTTTTTCTACAATTTTTGTGGCTCTATGATATAAATTGTGTGTACCAGTCCGCTTCAGATAATTAAAAAAATTTTGGAACTCAGTTTCAGCCCTTAAAATTATCATATCCAGGCTGTAGCTTTGTTCGCTTTGGTTCTTTATTTGCATCCCCTGTGCTCCTGCCTAGTATCAGATTTCAGGGGTCCCCTTCGTTGAGTGGTGGAGGTGAATCAGCAGTGCCCAGCACGTGCTTTGTACCGAAAGCATACCCATCTCGTACAAATTACTATGCATAGGCAACCCATAACAGTCAGACACAGTAGATGTATACTGTGCACTGAAGCACACACATAGCATGCCGGTTTCTGGGGGAAATCAATGCATTGTCTATTGTTTGAGCCTGCTTCACTTTTTTAGAGGACACGGCGGCGCAGAGTGCCTGCCCATATTTACAGGGCCACATAATGTCACCCTGCATGAATTTTCATTGGCTTTGTAAATACAGGTGCGGCCGGTAAGGGTAAGAGCAGTGGGGTGTTAAGCCCAGAGAAGACAGGTTAGGGAAAGTAAAATGAAGAAATAAAACCACTTACCTTGCGCTCATTGCATCACCGACCCGGCGTTGCGGCGAGCTCAAGGTAAGTATTTTTATTTATTTATTTTATTTGCCTTGTCCCATTTCCAGTCTGCTTCTCCTCCACCCCACCCCACCCCCCCCCCCCCCCCCCCACCTCACCCCTCCCCACTGCTCTTACATGTTCCAGGCACGCCTGTGGAAATATGGGATCCTTTTATGCATTACTCTGCGTGAAAGGGGTGTTCCATGAATGTTGCTGTGGGTGTCTCCATGCAACAGCCATCGAACCATACATATTCCCAGATTTTCAAATTTGTTGTAAACCTGGGAATGTGTCAGAATCCTACACCTCCCCAGGAGAGACGTAGAAGGATACTTTTATTTCTCCTCGTTTTTTGCTCTTCATATATGTGCTGCATTGTGCAGCACACATAGAAGTAGCAACGCGCATAAACAACCATCCCTGAAAGGCAGGCACCCCTGCACCTAGGCACAAGGGTGACTGCGTTGGCGCATGGATGCTGTTTGTGCGCCGGCACAGGGGAGAAGGATAGGAAAGCGCTTTATCGTGTAGATACGGCGCAGTCTTGCCCTTTCATTTCGATGCATGGCAGCGCTGCCGTGCGTCAAAATATAGTAAATGAGGTCCGAAGTCTGGCAAGCCCACCTGAGTAGATAGGTAAACCTATATTTGTTTGGAGTGATTAGCTTTCAGAAATGTGTCGTTACTTACCGGTAATCTTCATTACCCCTATTAAGGTCCTCCTCGTCCCAGTCCTTACATAAGTGAGGATGTCCCGCCACTCTGACAGGCCTTTACAATGCTAGACTTTTCTTTATTATTAATATATAAACCCCTCATACCCCAAGCCAATCCTGTCAGTAAGAAGACCAGAAATAACAACAGCTGGAGGGAGGGAACAGATCTCTTAATGGAGATTACCAGTGTTAGAACTGGGATTTCTGGTTGGCTAAGGCTTGCGCCAAAGCCAGGCAGAAACTACCACTCTAGTTAGGGCAAGGGAGTTACACCGGCCTGGCGGGGGCAATCCGCCCGACATCCTGTCCTGAATTCCCCCTCGCCATATTAGAATGGCTGGGGGGGAGCGCGCTGGACAAAAAGACCGTCCACCGCTTTTCCACATCGGTCGCCTTGCGGCCGGGGCGGAAGAGGATTAATATGGTGGTGGTGGCTAATAGACACCGCCAGCCATATTAGGATGGCCCAAATCGGATGCCTTTCCGTGGCGGCGAAAGGCATGCGGTCTTCACTCTGGGGGCCCCCTGCGGGCCCCCAGAGTGAAGGAGAGGTGGGGGAGCACAGGCCTTTGCATAAACAAAGCGGTGCCTGCCGCTTTCTTTATGCAAATGCTTAAATGCATTTTTAGCATTGTGGCGGGCGGTGATGAGAGCACCGCCCGCCACAATGCTAAAAATGCAGGATGTGTCCGCCACAGTGGCGGGCACATCCTAATACCCCCCACTGGACCCCCGCCCTTATGGCGGGGGTCCCAATCCCCGCTAGGATGACGGGCTGACAAAGTCCACCCGTCATCCTAATAGGCCCCCAAGTTTGGAGCAAATTTATGAGAACATTTCCTTTCAAGAAATGGGTTTATAAGCTTGGTTAAACTAAATCCTGTTACCAATATAATTTGATATTTACAATTCTTTAACACTTGTCAAAAATTAAAGGTCCATACCATTAAGAGCACTAACATTCCTTAAAGTTAAGTGTATATCATGTAATAAGCAGTTTAGAACAACATATTTACCTTGCACCTCTCTTTGTTGAGAAAATACTTGTATCATGAGGGACTCATGCAATAATATTAGGACTCCATTTCTTTTCCTGCAAATACACCATCAACTTAGCTGCTTCATCATCTGAGAGGTGAATTTCATGAGGTAAAGAAACTCTAGATAAATGCGATAGTATATGTAGTTACTTAAAGGGACTATTAATTCTCATATTCCTTGGTTGCATTAGGGTCCATGGAATCCTTGCCACGCCATTTCTTACTTGCCAAAGCTGGCTTGAGTGCTATAGTTTAGGTATGGGCCCTCTCCGACCTCAATGGTGGCAACACCACATTTAGCGCGTTGCCTGGTGCAATGCTGACCCCACAGAAAGCACCCTGAAAGTTGTGAAAGGTTGAAAGACATTTTCCCATGTAATCCCGACCCCAAACACTCCACAAAGGGATCCACACTGGTGACCTCTGAAGGCACATTTCATCTTCAAGGCCCCCGAATCACATTCAGCACACACCCCTCTCAGTCAGAAAAAAATGGCACTTTAGGAGGCCTTCACATCACAAGAACCAAAGATGTCACCATAGTCAGATTGAAGCAAGACACAAAAAAGAGTTAATATACAGAAACTTTGAGAAAAACGTTTCTCTTTTTTCCATCATACATATTCTATCGGTCATACATTTTAGAAAATAATGGAAAGCATGCTTATTCATGGACCACCACGTCCTACATTGTTACGATGAGGCTCCCGGGCTTTATGACACCAAATTAACAAGATACATTGGATGTACCTTGCACACCTTTAGTTTTAGCGTTTTTGAATTTGTTGAGTGCTCCTGGGTGTGCACTCCGTTGTGCACAAATGTAATAAGAAAATGCGTGTCCCTGGAATTGGGGAACGTCCCCTGGTCCCAGCTTACTTCCCCTCAGGGCTTATAAAGTTAATAACAATCCTTATTCAGTTTTTTGATAGATTTCTGATTTTATTGATTCATTTAATATCGTGTTGTAGAATTATTTTTCACTCTTTTTTGTAAATCCTGTTAATATTCAAATGCATCGGCGTAGAGCAGGAGAACACACCACTAAGCAAGCATGACAACCTACCTGAAATTAACGGTTCCCTGATGAAGGCCGAAATCATCCGTAATGCATTGGAAGGAGCACTAACATGCATTTGAATATTACACACTATACAAAAAAGAGTGAAAAATAACTCTACAACACGATATTAAATGAATGAATAAAAACAGAAATCTATCAAAAAAACGATTAAGGATTGTTAATAACTTTATAAGCCCTGAGGGGAAGTAAGCTGTGACCAGGGGACGTTCCCCAATTCCAGGGTCACGCATTTTCTCTTTTCCCAAATTAAGAAGCACACATCAATTACCAGACCTCTGCCAAACAGATGTCCTCCTTCATGCACAGTTTGAATTGTTCCTCATTTTCCACACATAGGCCCCAATTATGAGATTAGTGCAGTGGAATTCCCATTCAGAATTCAACTTTGTGAGAGGAAGGACTCACATTTAACAAGGACTTCCATTTTCCCTGGGTCGACCTGTTCCTGTGGCAGGCACACAGGTGAGGTCGTATTGGTATCACATCAAAGGGGCAATGTTGGGCTGAACAAATCTTGTGAATCCCTGCAGATTCTTGAAATATCCACCACATATATGCAAGGAAAATGTGTGATTTTAGACACATTTTGAAGTTTGGATGGCATTATGGGTAAAATATTTTTTATGGGCTCCTTGCAAGGCTCACCACCCTGGAATCCCAAGATGTCCAATTTTCAAAAATGTCTGGTCTGGTAGATTTCCATAGGTGTTGGCCGATCCCGGGCCTACAACCCAAGCTACCACTTTGATCGGTTTTGAGTGGAAAATGTCATCTGTCTATGGTGCGTTTTGAGATTATCCTATCACTGGTACTAGGCCAACCCATACAAGATGCTGTGTTTATTGGGAGAAGCGTGGGAACTCTTGGTGGTAGGAACTATGTGGATCCCCACGGATTCCAATACTTACCCTCACTGAAATTTGTGATGTTTGAAATGGCCCTTTTTGCAGGGTCACCCCCAAACCTTTTTACTTTCTCCTCCATTTTTCTGACCTCATTTTTGTTGGCTGTGGGGCTCTGCACACTTTGTCACTGCTAACCAGTGCTACATTGCTTGTGCTCTCTCCCCTTAACATGAAAATATTGTGCAACCCCAACTGGCATATTTATTTTACTTATAAGTTCTTGTTAAAGTGGTAACTCTTGTAATCAGGGCAAGTAAATTAAATGTAACTAGTGGGCCTGCAGCACTGATTGTGCCACCCACTTATGTAGCCCTTAACCTACGTCTCAGGCCTGCCATTGCTAGCCATGCCGACCTGCAAAATAAACCTGTTGCCAGGCCCAAACCTTGCATTTAAAAAAAAAATCTTAGTTTTTTATTTTGCATTCACAGCGTTTCACGAACAATGCAACAAACATTGCTATAAGGTGCTAAGCGTGCACCTGTCAATAAACACTGAACAAAGAAGGAGGCACTCGCACACTCTCACACCATCCAGTCAAATATAATTACATGACATTTCCACATAGAGAAGTAATTGCAATAATGGTTACAGTAGCATTCCCCAACATGGCACCACACTACACTCATGACAAGGATGCCGCAGCTCCCTGAGAGAGCGGTATATCATACTACCTCAACCACCCACCGCAGCTCTTGAGGAATTTACATGGGTACCACCTACGTTTGTTTGCGACCGGTTCAGCAGCCATATACAGGCGCATTCTTCTCTTTCACTCCACCAATGTCAGGGCCTCAGGTGTCCCCGTTGTCGTGCCGCATCGCACTTTGCCACAATCAGCCCTAAATTGAAAAAAAATAAGTTAGGGCCTAGAAATATTGACATCACCTGGTACTCCCAACAAGATGTATTTGGGATTGAGAGGTATGGTTTCACCCACCACCCGACTCAGTTCTCTCACCACCCATGTTCAGTATATCTGGATAGCTTGGCAGCTCAGGGGGTATGGAAGTAGGAACACCTCACCTTCTCACATCGAAGACAGTCCAGAGTGGTCACCCTCCTCATTCGATGTAGCCAGTCCCAGTCATAGTACACCATGTGGAGGATTTTAAGTTGGATCAGATACAGGCGGGATTTTATCACCACCTCCTCCGGTGCAACTGGGCCCCTTCCCATTCAACATCAACCATGTCCCCTACCTCTAGGCACAACCATTCCCTCAATTTGGCCAGCTTGTCCTGCATATGGTTATGGAGTGTTTTGTATAGTGGAGAAGTGTGGCTCACTGGTTAGAGGAGGCAGACCCTGAAGCAGAGGTCAGACCCGGGACCGGGGTTCAATTCCCGACGCGGCAGGGTCTTGAGCCCAAATATTCACGGACTCGATAATTCTCGTTTCGGTGCCTACTCGAATCACAGGTTCACACTCTGCAGCTCTGGGCATTAGCCTGCTTAATCTTCACTAGGGCCCCCCCGCGGCGGGATGCCTGGCTTTCACCGTAGGGATGCCCAGTACGGGTATCTCACAGGAAAAAAAGCAAGGACGGGTTCCCAAGGCAAGCGCCGAGATGCCTCTGGGTAATCGAGCGCTATATAAGAACGCATAATAATAATAATATATGTGAAATATGGTCTTGGAAGACAGTTCCTACTTTTGGAGCCGTCCCTTGAATGGGGCACACTCAGGCAGATCTAGCGTATCTATGCCCTCCGCCCTATAAGCATGACGTGACTGGGCATGTTTCAGAAATTGGTTGTTGTGCATAGAGTAGTCACACTGGAAAATTGCATATGGCATCAGCTCACCACCTTCAAGGATATCTCCCACACGTGAGATGCCCAATAGACCCCAGGCTCCAAACCCTCTTAGTTTCCCAATTGCCTTCAACAACACACCCTCCCAGAGTGGTATCTCTCATGTAAACTTACTCACCCAACCTATTCGGCCGGTAGCCTTTAGCCATACCTCAATTGCCACCTGATTGACCGGCAGCAGTCGTCGTACTGCCTTCCCACCATAGTGGTAGTGGAGACAGGAGGCGCTGGAAAATTGATTGCGTTCTAAATTATAGGTGGAGTGGTCCTGAGGTGGGAACAACCAATCATTCATTGCCACCAGGTGAGGTGCCCAGTAGTAGAACCTAACGTCCGGGAGCCTGATACCTTTGTTAAACGGATTACGCTGAAAGGGGAAAAGGGCTATTCTCGGATGCAGGGAGCACATATTGTTCTCCAGCGTGACAAACATGGGCTCGGGGAGTGAGTAGTATGTATTCTGCAGGGCATATCGTAACTTTCGGAGTGTAATCATTTTGAAGATGCCAGCTCTCCTGAACAATGTGAGAGGCAATGCACACCACCATTTAGTTCATCCCTGATAGTGCTGATCACTTGCAAGATTTCTAGTGAAACACATCTTCTGGTATGGTGTCATGTATATGCCCAAGTATTGAAAACAGTCGGTCACTGCCTACAGCACCTACCTACAGCAACCCAGGGAGACTGGTGAGGTCCAAAGTGGGTCCTGTGGGTCCCCTGATCTCCATGCTACTGGGGTCAAGCTATCCTGGCTGATGAGGGCTGAAAGCCCGAAACCGGTCCTAGGATGCGTGTTTCCAGTCCAGGGAGGACCTGGCCTGGCAGTTCTGGCTGGACTGTTCCCATTGGGCGCAGGGTCAAGACTGATTTGCATATGGCTGGGTCCAAATTGGAATGGCATGGTGAGCAAAGAACCGATGGATTTTGCCCCAGATCTCTGTACTGGGGTGAATGTATGATATTGTTCTGCATTCTGTCCATCAACTGTTCTTTTTGCACTTTTAGAAAGTTGGCATTGTATTACTTTAGCTATTTGATGCCCGTAGCAGTTGGACTTTGTTTATTCCTTCTAGACAGGCACACACAATAGGACCTTAGGTGTGTTTCAAAGGGTCATCTCTGGCAGGATGGGAGGGAGTTGCTGGGCACAACCTCACTTACACCTGAAAAGGCTGTGTCATGTCCACACACAAAGGGATGCATACCTCCCTGTAGTGAGTCTGGAGACAGGGCACAAAGGGAAGACATCTGTATATTTCTCAGGCATGTCTTTGAAGTCTCCCCAACTTCAAAGGCACCACTGGATATAAGTCCTGGACCTCAGCCACCACAACTTTAGTACATTTCTGGTCCTGTGGATACTTTGCCAGAAACAAGGACTGCTGTGATGCTGAAGGATTGCCACTCTGCTGGACTTCTGCTTTGGTGTGCTGACCTGCTACTATTTGCCTTAGTGAGAAGGACTGGACCTGCATCACATGACTCCAGAACGCAGAGTGAATCCAAGTGCTGGTTGGCAGGCCTCCTGATCTGAAGTATCAGGGACATTAACAACCTTCACCCACCCTGCTTCTGCACCTGGACTCTGTCATTTGTAAGTATACCGTGCAAAGTGGCGCCGCCCCAGGCCTGGACCCTTGGAAGTGGGCCTAAGGTGCTTGCCAGTCCAACCGATGCATCTTCTATGATGAGCGACGCATCCCCGTGCAAAACCAACGCATCTCCTTGGCTGAGTGGCAGATCCCTGATTAGAACTGACACATCGCTGCTGCTGTATTGATGGGACCCGTCGCAAAAGACTTGCATCACTGCTGACTCCCGTATCTTGGGACCAATGCATCGCCTTCAGAACCACTGCGGTGTAATGTTTTACCTGGAGCAAGCTCATCCTATCCCTCATCGACGGCAGCCTCGAGGATGACTCTGAAACCCTGCATCACAGCTTCATCGCTCATCAGAATCGATGTATCATCTCTGCTGCACCTTACATCCTCGACACCCGACTACTCATCACAAACCCCGTCATCAGGATCCTCGACATCTACACATCAAGACCTCGCACAGCAGCTTTGTTGCATCTCGGAAAAACCCTTTGCATTGCCTCAGGTGCGTGACGCATCTTTGACGTGGGTCCATGCAACGCTCAACAACAAGGATTTAAGCTACTTTGTTCAATGGGCATAACTGGGTCCCTGTAAACGGACTTCCCTCCATTGCAGTTTGCCTGAACAAGTGACTTTGTCCTGATACAGCACAACCAGATATTCCCAATAGCACTTTTTGCTTCTTGGCGCTATTTTACTTAAAAACTTTGAAATTCCCTATCTCCGGTTCTACTAATTGGATTTGTATTGTTTTGGTCTTTTTTTATTTACTAAGTTCTGCTCTATTTTTCTAACTTGTTGTGGAATCTTTTTTGTGTGGTGTTTTCATTGATTTACTGTTTGATGTGTTGCACAAATACTTTGCACATGGCCTCTAAAGCTAAGCCTGACTGCTCTGTGCCAAGTTACCAGAGGGTGAGCATCGGTTAATTTAGGGTTTGCCTGCCTCTTAACATGATTAGGATTGTGGTTGCTGCTTGACCAGGGCTCATGCCCCAGTCAACCAACAACCCAATTTCTAACATGTGGGACATGTTAGGATTTGATAGGTTTCCCTAGATAGTCCTAGATCCCAGGCCCAAAATTTACAACTAGCCATATTGCAAAAAATTAATTGGTTTCAAGTTAAAAACTTTCATCTGTCTATGTTGCATTCTGAAGCCTTTCCTGTCACAGGCGCTGGGCTAACCTGCAAAAATATGGTACAACTTTTATCAGGAGAATAGTGGCAACACTGGGTGTTAGAAAATGTGTGGATACCTGCACATTCCTGAGCTTTCCTTCACAAAAATATGAGGAATACGTGTGTTTTTACTTGCAATTTGAGGTTTATTATGGTAAAAAAGCCTCATGTGATTAACGCAAGTCACAACACTTCGGACTCCCACGGATGTCTAGTTTTCAGAAATGTCTAGCCTTGGTAGATTTTACTGCTTGCCAGGCGATTCCAAATCCAAAATCCATAGCATACCTACAAAAAAATGGTCGGTTTTGTGTGGAAAAATTGGACTTGTCTTTGTTGAGTTTTGGGCCCATTCCTGTCGCAGGCGCTAGGCCCACCCACACGAGTGTGGTACTGTTTTATTGAGAGATATGTTGGAAAGCTGGGTGGTAAAAAATATGTGGATTGCCACAGATTCCAGAACTTTCCATCACAGAACCATGAGAAAAATGTTTGCTATTTTTATTACTAGCCAAAGCTTTAGGTTTGGAAGGGCTCCAGGTAAAAAAATAAAAACCTTGTGAGAGTCACCCACGTCACACTACCCTGGACTATCCAGTGTGACTAATTTTCAGAACTGTCTGGGTATGGTAAGGTCTGGGTGGTAGCAGAACTAGACCCAAATTCCACAGCTTCCAACATTGTAATAAAAGCTTTGATTTTCCTGGGCGAAATGTGATGTCTTTAAGGTTACGTTTTGGGGCGTTTTATGTAACAGGCGCTAAGCCCAGATACCCAAATGGGGTATTGTTTTATCGGGAGATATGTGGGAACACAGAATAATAGCACATTGTTATTATCAATTGAATTTCTTTTGATGGTGAGAGCTGTACCACTGGTCATGGGTGTTTTTTTATGGAGCTGGTAAAGCATGTTAGTGTTGTAGAACAGTACCAGGGCTTCAGACACAGGGCCTGATCCACAAAGGGCCTCCGCGCTCATGGTGAAGGGCCCGCAGGTGTGGGGGAGTCTCCTCAATGAGAATTCTCATTGTGGAGATTCCGCCCGAGTATGGATACTCCCCCACGATTGTGGGGCCCCAGCCACGAGTGCGGAGGCCCTTTGTGAATCAGGTCCACAGTGATGCAGAACCGGTATATGGCTAAGCAATAGAGTTCAAATATCAGTACCATAAGGACAGTGTTAGTGCTAGATGATAAGCGCTACCCAAAGCCATTGACAGTATTCTTGCGACTAGAGGTGCAGTAGGTATAGTGTTTTAATACTAGAGCAACACTGCTACTTGAAGTGCTGCAAGTACAGTGTATAGGGCAGATTCAGGACTATGGTATCGGTGCCATGGGCCCAATTCTGTAGACCAAGAGACAGTGCTATAGAGCCGCTCTCATATGGTCAGTATTATACCTAGTCTGGAACAGTGCCCTTTTGTTGGTTTAACTACTCAGTATTATAGGACCATTGTATGGGCCAGTGTTAACGTTATATTGCTAGTCTCAGTGCATAGGTACACTGGCAATGGGTCGGTGCCAGAGTCATATAGCTATTCTTATTGCAACAGTGTCAACACTAAAGAATGTAATAGTGGCAGTGCTATATAGCAAGTATTAGATGATCAGTGTAAGCCTTGTAAGGTCTGGGGAGTGGGATCAGTGCTAAAAGTCACAGTGTAAATATTGTAAAATTGTGGGTACATGTCCATCAACAGGACTATTTGACCATAATATTGTTGTATGGACAATTCAGTAATATGGATAAAGTGTCATAGGAATAGACAATGGTTCTGTGCTATAGGACAGCCTTACTTACAGTAGAGTAAGAGGTAAAAGACCTCGGCCGTATAGTGACAATGTTGGTGCTTTGAGGTCAGGCATAGTTTTACAGGGCCAGGGATGTAGTAATACTGTGGGGCTGCTATCAGTGAACAGTCTGTAATTGGTGTTGATTCTTAATCTCTGCCTGTGTCTCTCAGCACCTCTTCCAACATTTATGCTGCTGCTGAAGAAGTGCCCCGACTGTTGCAGGAAGGAGTACACAGTGTTTTCAGTTACAGGGGTTCTGTAGGATAAGATGAGGGAACAGAGGAACATGTCAAATGCCCAGAGAGCTGAGCAGAGGTTGGCTACAGAGAGAAGGATTCCCCATATGTGATATAATTACCTCTCCAGTTTTAAAAGAAAAGTTTATTGTTCGAAAAGAAGGGTGTCAATATATAGTACATAAACGATACAATGAAAAAGTCAAAAACAGTCGAATATAGCAGTACAGCAATAATAACAATTGAAAAAGGGCTGCGGGGGAAAACAAATGAGGGTATATATTATAAACATGGGGTAATGCAAATTATAGTGGGAGATAATAAGAGAGTAAAGAAACAAGGAACATCAGGGCAGTTAAATAAGGGGGTTTCAAAACTTCCTGCTGGTCAGGTCGTAACTGAAAGGAACGTTTAGCACATGTATCAAGGTATGACGTATTGGGAAGCCATAGGTCCATGCGTTTTGTTGCCATATGAAGAGGATAAACAAAAACAGTATCCAGTCCATGGTTGTGGCAAACATTATACCACCATGCTCTAAATGAAATGTCCAAAAAATGTTTCCAATTAGCTGTAATCTGTTGGAAAGCAACGGCCAGCAATAAATCAACAATTTGAACATTAAATGTGGAATCATCCCAGCAAGAAGAGAGGCTACCCAGGGAAATATGAATAAAGGAAAAAGGGGTTTGAGTGTGGGAAATCGTATTAATTTGGGACCAGACTTGCTTTCAAAACTCATGAACAGCAGTGCATGTGAATAACATATCAAATAAAGTGGCTTGTGGGGAAGAGCAAGTCCAACAGAGGTCTGGAGTTGCAGGAAATTGTTTGTTCAAATCATGTGGGGTGAAAAGAAGCCTATTATAAATAAAGAACAAAGTTTGCGTTATAGTCGCCGCTGTGGATGACTTGCGTATTTTGGTCCACAGCTTATCCCGTAAAGATATTGGCCAGGTTGTTTTAAAATCATGCTCCCATTGCTTTTCTACTTTCAACTTCGATCGTATGAGGTCTGTGTTGTGAAGAAATTTGTAAATGGAGGATGCTTTAGAAGTGGTACGTAAAAAAGAGTGGAGTTGTGAGGTAGGGTTGAGGGGGTGGGGGTGCATGAGAATGCAAGAGACAATTGAAAGTCAACATCTCCGCCTCCTTGAGTAAAGAATATTTATGAGCAAAAGATGCTGGTAAGTCAAAAGATTGGCTAAGTGTTGAGAAGGGTATGAAGGGAGAGCAAGAGAATAATTGAGACACCCATAGCAATCCTTTTTGCCGCCAGGACTTCCAATAAAAGGGTTTATTCTTGATTAGCAGGCTATTAACATGCCAAATGGTGGAAGTGAGAAAATCAGCAATTGTAGTAGGAGGGATAGGGTTGGAAGATAAAAGTAATTTGGTAGTAAATTTATGTATGGGAGTGGATAGTGCCTGTGGTTTACGGGTAAAAGAGAGATATTCAGCAAAGGAAAAAGGGGATATTGCTAGACGTTCAATCGACACCCAAAGGGGACAGATAGCATCGGGTTCTTGTAACCAAAAGGATGCCTGCCGCAGAAGGAATGCCTTGTGATAAGCTGGAAAATCCGGGAAATTAACTCCATCTTCCAACTTGGGGCGTATTAGCCTAAGAATGGACATCCGGGCTTTCTTGCCATTCCAAACAAAGGCGGAGAGAATTGAATTGATTTTCCTGAACAATTTTGTGGGAATAGGGACTGGGATATTAGAGATCGTATAAAGGATTATGGGGGATAGAATCATTTTAATAGTATCTAGGCGACCCCACCATGATAAGTAAAGAGGATGCCATCTAGTTGTAAAGTAGATATCCTCTGAATACATTTGTTTAAACAAAGTGAGACTGTACCCGAAATTGAGGGGTAACATATAGACCCAAATATTTGATATGAGATGAGTTCCAAGTGAAATTGGAAGCACTAAAATCAGGTTTAAAAGTAAATTTCTTAAGGGGTAGGATCTCACATTTGTCGTTATTCAATTTATAACCAGAAATCATAGAGTACTCTCGTACTTCTTCTAGGGAGGCAGGAATAGACACTTGTGGGTTAGTTATAAAAAGTAAAATGTCATCAGCATAAGCGGCAAGTTTGATGTAGGAATGTATGCCCACATGCATCAAGCATTTTTGGAGTCGCAAACGGTGCGATTCCTTAAAATCGGCCGTTTGCGATTCCAAAAATGCTTTTTGAGATGCATCATTGGTTTTAGTTGAAAATCGCTAATTTTGCGATTTTCTAAAATGCGATTGCGTTTAAGGAATTGCAATTTTGCGATTCCTTAAATGCAATGCATCATTCTTTAAAAAATTGCGATCTTGAAGATTGCAAGTGCAAATTACCACGAGGTAGAACCTCGTGGTAATTTGCGAAAAATGTTTAAAATGCTCTAATTTGCATTTTAAACACTGTCATGTTACAGACACACATGTCCTTAGGACATGTGTGTGTGAAACATCCATTTTAAAATACATTTCAGGGGTGCAGGGGGGGTCCTTTGGACCCCCCCCGCACCCATGGAATGCATCAACATTTGCGAATTCCAATGTGCGAATTCGTAATTACCATTGATTCCTATGGGCCTTTTGGCCCATAGGAATCAATGGGAATTGCCAAATCGCAAATTTGAATTCGCATAATATTTGCGATTCGATAAAACTTGCGATTTTTACCGAATCGCAAATATTATGCACTTTCAATAATGCATCCCGTTTTTCGATTCCTTATTTGCGATTCGGTAAAAATCGCAAATTTGGAAACGCAAAACGGGAGTTTGATGCATGTGGGCAGTAGTGTTTGAAAACCATGGATGTTAGGGTTTTGACGAAGTTTGGAAAGGAAGGGCTCTAAGGCCAAATTAAAAAGAAACGGAGATAAGGGGCATCCTTCATGAACGCCTCTACCCAAGTTAAAAAAAGAGGAAACTAAGCCATTGGCACAAACTGCTGCTCATGGATTAGAATAAAGGAGAGAAATTAAAGAAAGAAATTTAGGGCCAAAACCAAACCATTTAACGGCATGGAATAGGTAAGTCCATTCAACCCAATCAAATGCCTTTTCGGCATCTAAAGCAATCGCTGCAAGAGGGTGTTGTAAGAGGGAGGATTTGGAAAGGACATTGAACAGGAGTCTAGTGTTGTCAGTAATAAAGCGCCCTTTAACAAAACCGGATTGTTCTGTCCCTAGAAGATCTGGTAAATAAGGATCTAATCACGCAGCAAGCAAAGGAACGTGAGGAATTACCCAATGTGATAAAGGTATCAATTAGAGAATGCAATTTCGGTATCAATAATTTGGAAAAGTGGAGGTAAAATTCAGCTGTGAACCCATCTGGACCAGGGGCCATGTCCTTCTTAAGATGTTGAAGTGCAGCAAGTAGTTCTTGCGGGGAAATGTCTGATTCCAAAGAAGATAAGTCAAGAGGGAAATGATGTGGCGCCTGTATGCTAGAGAAGAAGTGTAAAAGTGATTGGATGGAAGGATGAGTGTCTGAGGAATATAGAGTGTTATAGAAGCGAGAAAATTCATTCAGAATATCAGCATCCTTATGTTTAAGATCTAATTTATCATTATAGATAGATTCAATGTTTAACTTGTTGTGTTTGACTTTCAAGTAGTTAGCCAACATTTTTTCAGCCTTATTTTTACCCCCATAAAACTTTGCACTAGATTTAACAAAAAAAAGGAAGCATCTTCCTTAGATTTCTTATTGAATTGCATCTTAGCTTCAATAAGAGTTGTCAAGCTTTCTTGGCAATGGGAAGTATAATAGGAGTGTTCCAATCTCTTAACTGTCTGAAGAAGATCTCCAGTAGATTTCCGAGCTATCTTCCTTTTTTTGGCAACAAAATTAATTATAAAGTCTCTTGCTGCAGCTTTGAAGGCATCCCAAATAGTATGTTTGGGTAAAGAGTGAGTATCATTGAGCTCAAAAAAGTCATTGAAAAAGTTAGTAAAAGATGTGGTAAAGTTTGAATCTAATAGGAGAGTGTTGTTAAAACGCCATCTCCTGGGACCTTCAATTTTAGGCAAGATGTCAATATTGATTGAAACAGGGGCATGATCTGACAATAATATGGGACCAATTTTTGCATTGGTGAGAGTTTGTGCAATTTTGTGGAAAACAAAAATATAATCAATTCTAGATTGGGAATGGTGAGAGGGTGAGTAAAAAGTAAACTCTTTAGTGATCGGATTGCAAAGGCGCCAGGCATCAATAACTTTATGTTGTGCGATAGCATTAGCAAAACGTTTATGGGGTTTATTTGGGATAAAGGAGACTTTAGAGTGCCTGTCAAGAAAGGGATCAAGAGGTTGATTACATTCTCCTGCCAAGATGAAATTATCATTCATGAATTTGGTGATGCGTGTAGCCATCAAGTGCCAAAATCTTGGATCTCATCCTGTAGGAGCATAAACATTAAAAAAATAAATTTGAACACCCCTTAAGGACAGCTTGACATGAAGCCACCTGCCATCAGTATCAGAATCTTGAGAAATCAATGAACACGACAGGGATTTAAGACATAAAATTGCTACACCATTACGCTGGCCATCACCAGGAGAATAGAATACTTCACCCACCCAACCTCTTGTAAGTTTAGCAGATTCAACATCAGACATGTGAGTTTCTCGCAAAAAGGCAAAGTCAACATTCAGTTTAGCCAAATGGGATCGAATTCTTTGTCTCTTAATGGGAGAATGGAGGCCCTTAATGTTCCAAGAAACAATTCTTAACGACATTCAATAAAATACAA
Organism: Lissotriton vulgaris; assembly: GCF_964263255.1. Classification (NCBI taxonomy): domain Eukaryota; kingdom Metazoa; phylum Chordata; class Amphibia; order Caudata; family Salamandridae; genus Lissotriton; species Lissotriton vulgaris. The sequence goes on along the minus strand of NC_141685.1, from coordinate 1,870,874,515 downwards.
AATATGATAAACGATTTGGAGAAGAACACAGTAAAAACCCATGAAAGAAGGAGAGCCCAAAAATAGAAAAGCCAGATAGTGAGAAAATAGAAAAGGGAAGAAAATAAATTTGACAGAGTTGAGAGCAAAGTGAAAAAGAATAAAAAGAAACCAGGAGAAAAAGCGAGAGAAATCAGGTAAGAATCGAAAAATCTGTGAGAAAATGAGCTGTATCACTGAGGAATAAGCAGGATGATAAAAAGGAGTAAATAGTAGAGAAGAAAGAATAATAGAAGGAGAGATGACACCCATCAATAAAAGAAAATTAAGAAAAAAGGGAAGGAAAGAGAGCATATGAAAAGTCAACAATGTGAGATATTTGAGGGAAAACATACCTACACATAAGGGTAAGGTAAGGACGAGCAATCAGGAACGAAACCAGGAACAGGAAAAGGGAGGGAGGGTGGAACCACATGGAGCAGGTGGAACCTGTAGGGTCAGCGAAGCGCACGGTCTGAGAAACACCACGGAATGCTGTTCAAAATCTACAAAGACAGGAGGACAACAATAAAATACAGGATATCAAAAAACCAAACATGAAAACCATCAATTCAAAAGTGCTTAAAACACAAAGGATGAACTGGGGGAAATATAACTGTAACATAATCAATCCATGAAGAGTTACAGAACATGCAAAAAAGGAACTTTGTTTAAAATAGTCACGTAGAAAACAAGAAACTCAAGGAGGAAAAGAAGAAGGAGAAGGACCAGAAAGGTCCATGTCGGCCGTCTTGCAAGAATTCAGGAAGCTTCGAAGGCGTACAGGATCTTCGTACGTTGTTGTTCTGTTGTTATAAGTGACCCTGAAGAGACAAGGGTGGAAAAGTCTGTAAGAGGCAACAATAGATCGCAGGTCAGCTCTCATATCCAGAAAAGCTATGCGTCGATGCGCTGTGGCCTTAGCATAATCTTGCGTGAAGAACAAGGAGGATCCCGACCAAGTAAGCCGGGGAGAAGCTCTAGCTGCTGACAAAACTTTCAAGAGATTTGTGTATTCCAAGAAATACATGATGACTCCCCTCGGTCGAGACGAAGTGGAAACTGAAGAACTGAAGAACTGAAGAACTGAAGAAGGAATCCGCCCAAGTCTGTGTGTACGTTGGATATTGAGCACTGCGTCGTCCAGCAAGTGTAGAAGTTTAGGTAGAAAAGATTTGAAGAAGCCAATAGGGTCATTCCCTTCGCAACCTTCCACCAGGCCTTAGATGCGCAAATTATTGCTTCTGTTGCGATTTTCAAGCTCATCCACTTGTCGCTGAAGGGAAGTAACCTGCGAGTGCAATGGGAGACCTTGGCCATTGTTTCTTGAAAAGATGTGACATTTTGTTCCACTGATGTGACTCTGACGTCCATTTGCTTCGAGTTATCTGTTAAAACCTGTAACTTGGCGTTCGTTTCCTCCATGAAGGGGCGAAGAGCCTTTATTTCCTCCATTAAAAGCTCCATCGAGACTGGCAATAGTGACTTAGGTCGTGAGGGAGGATCTTTTTTCAGCCGTTTGGTGGTGGCCTTCCCTGGAGCTGACACCGACGATTCCATCGAGAGCTGTGTGTCTTGAGAAGATTACAGATTTGAGGATTCAAGTTGGGCTAAAGTGGAGAATAGCGTGGAATTCTTAATGAAATAGTGTTTCAAATTTTGAGAGGTAGCATGCCCTCTATTTCTGCCCATAGGATACAAGCAATGAAGAAAGTCTCTTACTGCAGACAGTATCAAAGATGTATTTCCAAAAACACAAGCTCCGAGGAACAAAAGAGCCACTATGAAGATGCGAGGATCAAAGGGGAAGAAAAAGCTGCGTCGTAGAAGAAGCAGACCACAGGATCGTCGTGCCCAGTCCAGTGAAGAAAGACACCAGGCTTATGCAACGGGAAGCCAAATACCAGCTGGTATATCAGAAGGTTAAGTGCAGGCAGTACTTACAAAGCGTATTTCAAAAGATAGAGAAAAGCAAAATCATCAGGCCATCATCCACAGCAAAGAAGAGCAGCGCTTTGCAGAAATGAGGTAGGGCTGGAAAGAGTCACAAAATGGCTGCCACATATGTGAGGAGGTTACACCTTCTGTAGTGACCATGAAAAGCGGCATAAAGAAGAAAATGCCCCATTATGGTATAAAAACATGGTATATGGGGTAGAAATCCGCTGTGCAGAGTATGGTGGAAAAGTAGTTAAAGTTTGAGGAGATGTGAGGATGAAAACTGCTTCACGCGCATCGCGCAATAAAAATCAAAATGGTGGCCGCAATCGGCAATCAGCCATGAAGAACTTACTGTGGACGCAAAAAAGGAAAGAATCACCACTGCGGGTGCCGAAATTAGCGACAACGTGTGCCCGCCATCCTCCGATACCGGAATCTGCCTCCAGCAACGCCAGGCGTCAGCGCGAACCGCGGGTCTCCAGAACCGCCGACGGAGCACTAACCCAGGTGCCTCCATGCTCCGTGAGCGCCAAGCCACACCCTCGATATAATTACCTCTGATATCTCAGACCTGGGCATGCAAGATTGGTGTAATCTGTATCTTGTCTGGTCTTTATAGAGTGAGCTTTAGCACTGCTGTATGAGCCTATAAGATGTGTCTAGTCCCACTATCTATAGCCTGTGATTTGATATTAGTATAAGTTTTAATTTTTTTGCCTGCCCCTTCCAAATAATTCTCAGTCCTTACATGCTAGAAAAGTACTTGAAAGGGGCAGGATGGAAAGGTGAAAGTAAGGCAGGCTATAAAAGTGATGAACTGTGATTTACCATATAAACATTTCGGAATATGGTATGCCTTGTGAAATTTTGTATCCAGGTTATTTTAAACTGCCTATTTATGGCACCTTTGCCAATTTCTATGGAAATTGTGGTATAAAACCTATTATCTGACACAATTTTCCAACAATTTCTTGGGTTTGGTTACTGCCTGGCATTTTAATGCAAGTTATGCCTGCCTGGCACACATGAAAGTATTGAAATACTTCATTAGTGTCCTAATAGATTCTCTGCTTTTAGTCAATGTATGTGAAATTGTGTTTATAAAATGCACATTTTGACTTCTGTTTTCCCCCAAAGTTTTCTGGGGTAGACCTTTGCCTCCTGCATGAACCCTCCCGGAGGAAAACTTGACTGTTTACCTCGCTTGCTCGCTCAGGCCAACTTTAGATACAGAGTTGCTCCCCACCAGTTTCATATTTCACCTGGCTTCACTGCATGTTAGGCGAATATACATGTGATATACTGGGCGGTAACAGAAACTCCCGCTGCCTAGAATCTTTCCACACGCAGCTGTCTACCTTATAATCAGGGGCATAGATGATTAAGGTCACAGAAGTGTGTGTGCTTTTTGCACTAACATTTATTCTGTTATTCGATATTGGGGTATTACCATTAATGTGTATGAAGACTGACAAAATGTGTTGATTCGCATAAGGCTGACTGCAGGGGCAAGGGAAAGATTAAGGGAATTAATGTTGCGGACTTGCAAACAAAATTATCTTCTAAATCACTAAAATATTCTCCTTGCCTGATTTTTGCATTGTATAGAGGCAAATCGTAAAGCAAGCTGCAAAAAATAAATTTCCCCGGGAAGTAGTGTAGGAGAACGCTGTGGCAGAGCCCAACCTTCTGAACATCTCATGCAAAGAGAGCGTTCTGTCTGAGACAGGGGCAAAAAAAATCATACAAGTACTTTTCTGTGCATGGAAAAACTAACTGTGGCCTACACTCGCTTTGACAGGCCAAGATAATACTGGCATACATATGTATATTTTGATTCCAAAGGTAGGCTCATTTGTTAGAGTAATTTTAGCACGTGCATTTCATGTTTAGTCTGAACATGCCATTCAGCATTGTTTTTATAATGCAGTAAAAGTAAACGCGCTGCTCGTTGGGTGTGTGAGGCTGTTCGAATGTATGTGAGGGGGTTGTACATAACTACACCACGGAGGAGCGTAAGGCAGCATTCCCTGAACAAGGCAGGCCTTGTTTCTTTGAAAATAGCCTCGGACATAAACCTCGTTTGCCCCAACGTACTAGTCTGGAGAGGCCTAGAAGCCGGAACTTCAGTCAGGGTACATAGATGCCCTTATTTTACTTGTTTCACCTGCCTTTCACATAGATTATAAAATGTGCATGGAAGCATAGGCAGTTAACATTATGGCAGAAGACCGAAACAATATGAAACAGCATTCACTGACACGAATGCATCGACGCCCTTTTGTAGGCATTCCATAACATAACATATAACATAACATATAAAATAACATAACGTAACATAACATAACGTAATGTAACATAACATATAACATAATGTAACATATAACCTAACAAACCAGGACAGAAGATATCGCAACATAACATATAGCATGGCATACCAATGCATAACAGCATAACATAACTACCAACAGAACAAAACATAACATTTAAGTTCATAACGTGCATCTTCACCCGTAGGTTTCTGGGAGCGGAGTAACAGATGTTCACACACTGTTTATTTTTGGGCAAAAGTAGCATTTTAAACTTTCCCTATGGAGAATCATTTAATGTATCAAAGATATAGCTGAGCCCTCTTGAACTCAAGTGTGGGGTGGGGTGGGGTGGTCTTGAGTTAATAATTCCACTGTGAGAGCAGCTATTCCTCATCATGAATATTTTTGTACTTTCTGAAGCAAAATATTTAACGTTGTTTTCAAGCAGCAATAAAAAGTTAATGGGAAATACCACACAGTAGAAGTCTGAAGTGCATTCTTAAGGATTTGTTGGCACTTATCACATTGATAGAAGTGTATAAATACATTGCGGGTTGAGTGATAAAATCAATTTAGGGTTGAGATTTATTGTACAAAATACGTTATTTTTTTAATTTGGGCAGCACACAGAAGGATTTCAAGAGCAGGTCGTGTTCATATCTAATTAATCAAATGATCTTTCGTGGAAACCTTTCGCATTTTCACTACAATATAAAATGTTGTTGAAAATTTCAAAATGTTAGAGGCTGTGCTCATCACTTGTACATCTTTATCTCCGAAAGTATATTCACGATTGGTTAATAGCAAACTTAAATTTTTAATACAACATTCTGGAGAACATGTGGGTTTGTAGCTCAAGACTGAGGTTTGCCTATCCGCTCTGCTACCGTATCTGTGGAGGTACACTAGTCTCTCACTGATGACCGTATAGCAGAAATTGATGTGAGGACACAAACTTGTCCTAAATGATCATTGCAAAAGCGGCGCTAACGGTTAGGACAGGTAGCGGTGTAATTCCGATATGCATTTTGGTGCTCCACGATTGGACCTGCCACAATATGATTATGATCAAGTTTAATAATCAATGGGGGATATTCTCATAAGAATAATAGGCAAGAGTTGTCATTTAACATTTTATGTAAAGAATTAATAGTCAATATATGTGAAATAGGCTATCAATAAGTTTTGCAGCAACATGGACAGTTCATTAGTGCAAATACCTCATTACAGTTCTACATGAAATGTGGCATAGATTTGCATTCTAAAGGTGGGGAATAGGGGTTCTAGGGTACAAAAAATTACACATCCTTTTATAGGGCTTTAGACAAAGACTTTCATACATTCCACACAAGTACATGGTTCACAGGATATGCACCAATCACTGGCGTAACGAAAATTGAGGGGGTCCTCCCTGCAAGGTTTATGGAGGGGCCCCCTCCGGGCTCAATCAGGAGCTCTCCAGTTATAGTGCTGGGCGGAGGGGGCCCTCTGAAGCTTGGGGCCCCCTCACACCACGGGAGCTGCGAGGGGCCTGTGTTAGGCCCCTGGCACCAATAGAGAGCAAGCAAGAAGAAATAGTTTACTACAAAATACTTTCAGAGATTCTCTTATGATTGTATTACAGTCATTTTCACAGTTTATTCGAGCATGCTAGTTATTACATTGTACTTCAATAGCCTGAAACAGTTGGGATGTTCTTGGTTCGGTACACTGCGGGAAAAGTCTCTGGGATTGCTCTCTGTTCATTAGTGTGAAACTTGAAATTCTTTATTTAGAACAAAAACAACAGTGGTAGTCACCACCAAGAGCGTCCGAATTGGCAATGCGGCGAGCACAAGGTAAGTGTTTTCTTTTATTACATTTTATTTCTCTCGTCATCGTCTCTCGACTACCCCCCACTCTACCCCCACCGACCCATGCTTTTACCTGCACGGGCCACTCCTGGTCATCATGTGATGTATCATGACATAAATCAAGATGGAGGACAGTGTAAACACAGTTTAGGTTAGTGTAAACTCAATTTATAATGCATTTAACATGAGAAAGGGAACCACAACTGCCAGAACCTCCCCAATGATTTTTAAATCATCACTTTATTTCTTTAGTACAGCACATCATCCATTAACTTTGGATTCTCCCAAATCCTTCAACGTGTCATAGAGTTAACTTTGTATTTCTTCGACCTCTGGTTCCAGTCTTTTTCTCTTCTTCTCGTTGCTGACAGCCTCTTATACCCAAAATCCATACCAAGCCGTGATGAAATTCACTTGCTATATTTTAGGGAAATAGGCTTACGTGCAATGCCAATTAGTATAACCAAAAAAAGGCGTAAAAAGCAATTTGAGAATTCCTCTAACTACACCTCCAAGCAATTCTCCTATCTTAGCAAATCCTCTTCCAATAGATCCAAATAGAGATCCTAATACGTCCTAGGGCTCCTGACTCTTCCACCTCAGTTAGTTCATGCGTTGTGTTCGTGATGTTCCTAATGCAGCTGTCAAGATGCTTATCTATGTGCAGGATGAAGGCACAGCGTTCCTGAGCGGGAATGACTATGTAATCTGAGCTTTCCTTCACGAGGAGTAAATCCAATGCAAGACGATTTTACATATAGCTCTCATTGTAAGCAATTCTTTATTGATTACTGTTAACGCTCCAGCGTATAAGTGGCAGGCCGATCTACCAAGGTGGACAGCTTTTTAATCTTTACATCATTTAGTGTCACGTCTATAGAAAGTATGAGTGCTCCAAAGTTATAGTTAAGAATCTGTTTAAAACCAAGACTGCTTCACCTTATGTATTGCTCAAAAGAAAAATTCTGCACATTAGTGTGCTAAATTCTTGGGAAAACTAGAGCTGCATAGGAACTACCTGCCCAGTTGTGTGGCAATTGGAAATAGGCTGAATTATCACACACATAATAGATTCCTTTTATACTTACCTCTAGCTTTGAGAATGCTTCTCCCTCAATTAAGTAATTATACTTACATTTGCTCCTCTCAATTTCTCAACAGTCTCCTTTTTTTCTGGTTGCAGTATTATACATATAGAACCTTTTTTGGTGACATCAATACTCAATCTCGGAGTGGCTCTTTTAAGGCCTCCTTACCTTTTCCAATAATATATTGTGAATTTGTCTTCTATTCCCTTTCTTTTCATCTATTCTTATCCTCATATTCAGTTCATAAACAAATACTCTCTCATCTTTGTTAATTTTACAGGTTACATAGGGAGCTGGATCCCTTGTTTCCCCAGCCCCCTCCCTCGATGGCCACTTTTGACTTCCTTTATTCGTCCACCTCCCCTCGGAAGTTAGTGACTAAAATTTACACTTTACACTGGCAGCTTCCTCCATCTCCACTGACGGGGCACGCGTGGCATGGGATGTGTACCTTGGTATGGAAATTTCTCAAGTAGTCTGGCTTCACTGTTGCAACCAGATTAAGCACCTGTCCCTGAATTCCCGTCTGTGCCTTATTCACTTTAAATATTTGCATAGGCTATATCGGACTCCCGTTCAACTGCACAAGATTGGACTTATCCCCAATGATAGGTGCCTGCGCTGCTCTGCTCCTGCGGCAGACTTCTCCCACCTTGCCTGGCTGTGCCCCCAGGTTTCCACTTACTGGCGTGAGGTCTGTGCTGCTATTTCTGAGATCACTTTGTCGCTGGTCCAGCCCGATCCTCCGCTTTGCCTCTTAGGCTTTGTTAAATTCTGCCAGACGGCTCCCGCCGCTTTATCGCCATGCTACTGGTCCTTGCGCGGCGTAGGGTCTCCATGTGCTGGGGCCACAAACCTGCGCCCAACTTCACCTTTTGGCTCGAGGATGCATCGCACTGCCAGACTCTCCTGTCCAAATTCTGGGACCTCATGCCGGCTTGATCCATTCCACTTGGCATAGGGGCCCCCTTGTGTCTTACCTCGTAAGTTGTGACTCCCAGAGTCCAGCGACCTCTCCTGCTTCCCCGCTGGCGCTCTGCCCACGGTGGCCACCGGTGAAGGTCAGTGAGTAGCTCGCCCCCTGTCCTTACTGGCCCTAGCTTGTTCCGTCCCTCTCCCTCGTATTAGGTGCCTTTCACCATCACTTGTCACTCTTACACTATACTTGTCATGTTTTGCTCACCGACGAAATGTACTCTTGGTTAACCTCGTTGAATTCAATAATATTCATGTACACGGTGCTCTGATTTGGTGCACGTATGTAACTTTGCTATGCTCTTCTTGTCTTGCCTTCTTGGTATGGGAGGTCTGTATCCAGTTTGGCAGACCAGCACACTTGACTGCACTATTGGTGACCAAGATCACCTGATATTGTCCTCTCCAGTCAGTGCTCCTCCAAGCAAGACTTGCAGACTTGTTTCTTGACGTGAACCCAAATGCCGGGTTCAAATCATGCCCTGGAGACTCTCAGACAGCTGGAGTAGCAGCATCGACCTGATGAGAGATAGAACACACCACAACAGATAATCCCTTGCAATACTCAAGAAGCAGATCATCTGAGATATTTACCAGAGCGTCTGCTGGGACGGAAGGAATGTGCATGGTTCTCCTCATCAGCTCCTCATGAGGAGCCAATCCTTTTCTCTTACAGGGGGTACTTCGAATACTCTTTAGCTCCAAGGGAAGAGCGTCAGTCTATTTGAGAGATGTAGAGACACAGGATTTATTCAGAATAACTTTGATTGTGCCATTCAGTACAGTTCAGGCCTGTAGCACCATGGAATCTCTTGTCAATCCCTTAGGCTGCACACAGCAACTGCAGTACCTCACTCTTAAAGTATGATCCTTGATCTGATTTAAGAGGAACTGGCATGCTGAATCACGGTATCAACTCCCACAGCAATAATTTAGCAAATGTTAGGCTGTCACATCTGCTGCTGGGATATGCCTATCCCAGTGTGAAAACAAATACACAATAACAAGGATATACCTCAGTTGGTTACATCAGGCATCTCCACAAAGTCGATCTGGAGATGGTTGAAGGGAGTATCAGACTTCTCAAAGTGTCTCATGGCAACCCCAACTCTTCTGCCCACATAGTTCTTCTGGCAAGTGGTGCAATGCTGGCCCAAGTTTTCTGCATTCAATAGGAAATGGGTGTTATACATGCAAAGCTCGAACATGAACACCATCCCATCTCTACCCACATGTGTTGTACTGTGCATGTACGGGACCATCATGGTCAAGAAGGAATCAGGGAGAACTGGTTTCCCATCACTGGACACCTAGATGTCATTGGCATCCTACACACATCCCATTCTTTCCCAATTGGCTTTCTCTAGATCTTGGGCAGTATGTTGTATTTTCCTTCTGCTCATTGGTATGTATAATTTTCTGTAACATTCTGGAAACAGTTTTTCCCTCTTCGTTACATGGTTCATCCAAATGGAAGGTGCTGGAGTCAAGATCACAATATTGGGCAAATTTATCCGCATAACTGTTGACTCTGGTGACCATCAGAGCTGATTGCATGCGGCATTCTGCTCTCCACCTGAAGATATTTAGCCGGATAATCAAAGCATTTTCCATGTACAAGTTTTACCTCATACCTTATAGTTATACATGGAAAAATCAACAATGTACATGTGAGAAACAAAAGAGAACAGTTGTTGCATTTACATGTGAGACTCATATATTTTAAGGTGTTTCATAAAGCTCAACGTGCACTCTTGAGGCTAATGGAGAAAACCAGACAATAATGCTGTACCGTACCAGCTAGAGTGTTTAAAGATGGACACTTCTGCCGAACTGAAAGGTCTAATTTGGTGCAAACTTAGAGGTGGGTGAGTGCGCTTAAGAACTTCACTCTGCCAAACCTGCACAAACTAACCAGCTGAGCGGATTTTACTGCATTCCCATGGTATTCATGCTTTTGTAGAGGTTAGCAGGTGACATTAACACATTTATTTGTTGACTATTGATGAATTCTTGTGCTAGGTGTCTACAAAATGTGTTTCAAACAGACAGATATACAAAAACTTGCAGTAGAATTTGTTTCTTCATCTATTGTATCCATACAGGTCAACACCCACCAGAAAAAAACCTTTAGGAAAACCATCGCCTGGAAGGTTCAGAATCTGGGGGCTTTTAACCCTTTCATGCTGTGCTAATTATCCCCGGGTGCGGGCATATTAGCGAGTGGGCAGGATTCGGATGGCCCCGGCCGTCCTCCACAAATGCCCACCATCACGTGGGGCAGCTGGGGGCCGTCCGCAGCACCAAAGGGGTTAATGACTGTAGCATCAATTTCAGGAAGAGGTGGGAGGACCTGAGGCACTGGTCCTCCTAATGTGCACGGGTTGTGCGCCAGACCCTACCCCCCCTAATGACTCACATATTGGCAATGGCCAACCCGTAGTTTGATGGGCAGTTGAGCTTCCAACAACAGTTACAAGTGGATTTGTCCTGGACAGAGTCATACATGTTGCTTTGCCAGCTTTGTGTGTTACAGGCAGGCATTTCCCTCTCAATATTGAGGGTGGCCCGTGTGTGACACACAAGATGAGTCATTATTTGTATAGGTCTGGTAGTAGGTGCATGTTGCTGTGCTGCTCCTATTGTCTTTATGACCAGGAACACAGCTGAGTCCAGTCCACTATCAATTTTTATTTTTTAGCAGACACCTGTCTGAGTGAAGTGATAAATCATATTCTGCTCTTAGTTTTTCTGGGTGACAATTGTACCACACAGGCTACTTGTCTTCCTTGTGTAAGGAGTGATGTTCCCTCACTACTGTCTCTTATGTGATCTTGGCCCTATTACATGTGACATGACATGCAGTGCACAGTTTATGCAGTGACTGTACGACACTTCCCATTGGTAGTGACTGTACAACACTTGCCCTTGGTTAGTTGTGCTCCAACAGTGACATGAGGGTGCAAACATCGCTGGTGCCATCAGCATTAGTGCTTACATGTTGCCCTAAGTACATTTCCCTGTTAGTTCATCTGTAATAGTGTTTCAAAAATCATTTACTGACTGGTGACATGCATAAGGGATTGAGAATTAGAACTGTAGAGATCGTATGTGAGTGTCTACACTCATCCTTACAAGGCAATCTGAGTTTGCAATACCAAAGAGGGCTGTGACGTGCCATCCCATTGGGACTCTAGTGATCCCACATCCTCATGTCATTGATCTTCACGGATACCTAACAACCTTCAAAGGTCAATTGACTTGTGGGAATACAATCTATGAATGGCATTATCACCTCTATCAAGCAGGATTGGGGATGTTCATATTGCTATATGAAGTGTTGTGATGTGTGAATTTGGAGTATCTATCTCTCAAAACGTTGGACCTCAATTTTTCAAGGCAACTTTCTAAGGTACATGTGATATGTAGCTAAACTACTGCAGTACAGCTTTCATTTGATTTTTCTGGTAATAGAAATGTGACAAAGTTTGGAGTCAAAAGTCTTTAATTTGGCCTACATGGCATCATGATGTGTTATGGGGCAAAGGAAGATCTGTTGAAATCTGAGCCTTGTGTGAACAGTGTGTAATTGTAAAAATGATATCCATCCTATTTAATAACATCGTTTTACTATGGTATACTACAAGTGCCAAAGTACCAAAGGTGAACAACTATCCTAGTATGTACATAAGGATGGAGTGTAGACAAGTCTATCAATACATTTGGAGCTGTCGCGACTTTTGGTGGAACCAACTGTTTGCAGGTTATGTAGCATACATGCATGTGCATATGCTAAATTTTAAGCCTAGAAGTGAACCATGGAGCTGGTGTGCTATGCGCACTTAATAAAAAAAATTCTGTGGATTTATGATGGTCAGGTGTGGAAAAGCAGTTACAATTAACGTATTTTAAAATGTAATTTCATATTCATCCAGGGCAGGCTAAGGAGAAGAGGCCAATGTCGTTGGTGACACAACTGTTCACAGTGGTTCCAGACGTGATACCTCAAACACAGAGGCACCCTGTGACCAGAAAGGTGTGGGGAGTGCCACGGAGGACAGCAGATCATCAGAGTCCTCCTCTGGTGGACACATCCAAGTGGTAGCGGACCCCACAGGATTAGTACCACCTTCATCCTTGTCCGCCACACCCAGTTCCATTGCCAATGTCCCTGTTGTCCCCCAAACAGTTGTCCAGGGCTGCTCCCCTAAGAGGGGAGTCATCTCCTTCGCCCCAGGCACCTCAACCCCTGCCCCTGTTACCCCTGCTGCCCTGAGTGAGGAGGCTGATGACCTCCTGAAGAACGTCTTTGTAGTTCAGATGGATGTATGATGGTACAACGCGTACCGTTACAACGCATACCTTTACGATGCAGGTTTAATAACGCAAGTCGTTACAACGACTTGCGTTGGGGGGCGCTGGATAGTGAATAGTTTAATTTACTATTACAACTCCAGTCCCCGTGGATAGTAGGGAAGGTGTTGAATAGTAAATTTAACTATCCCCTATTCTAGAGCGCCCTCCAGCGAAAGTCGTTGTAACGACTTTCGTTGTAAATCCTGCATTGTAACGGTTCCACTGTAAAGGATGTTTCCCAGTTCAGACTAACCTCCTGAGTGCCATCCAGGAGCAAGGCAACCAGCTTACCCACCAAAAAGCCCAAGAAAGTGCCTCCCAGGACTAACCCATCCTTTCCACATCCCAAACCACCCCTGAGGAAACTGATCCCCACCCCACTAAACCCGGCCCTACCACCAAAACGCCCCCAAAAAAACCTCCAAAAGCCTAACCCATCCCTTCAATATCACAATCTACCCATGTGAAACCTGATCCCCACCCCACTCAATCCAGCCCTAATCAAAATCCCAAGCTAACCCATCCCAAAGACCAACCCAGCACTTCCATATCCCAATCCACCCCTGAGAAACCCAATCCCCACCCCACGAAACCCAGCTATACCAACCACTAAAAGCCTAAGAAAACCATTCCCAAAACCAAACCCACCCTCTCCTAAACTGCAGACCTCCAAATGCCATCTTCGAGGTGCCTGCTATGCCCAATGGATGCCCCTTTGAGAGGAGGTTCCCTGATAGTGTTAGTAAGAGCAAGTTTAGTGGCACAGCATTGTGCTGTGGCACATGATTCCACAATTGACTGGCCATTGGCCTTTGCTGGATATTATGGTTATCCTACATTGATTAAAACATTTCATAGTTTTTAAGACATTGGTCCTGCCATTAGTTTTCTAATTATTTAATGTTATTGTACAGTTAGTGATATGTGACTACAGTTGTGTTTGTTTCATCCCTGATTGCTGATCCAGTTGAAGTGATTAGTATGATTTGACCTTGGACCCAGTGTTGGAGTTACACAGGGCAAAGAGAAATGATGAATGGATGTCTATGTTTTTATTTTTATTTTTAAAGTTTTGTATAGCGTGAACATGACCCAAGGGGGCATCAGAGCGCTTTACAAACGTGTTGTGGAAGACAGAGTATGATTGCTTTGGGAGAAAAGAAAGAAAGGCAATATACAACAGGAACAAGAATAGAAATATGCAACAGGATCAAAATAACATAATGGCGGGTGACACAGGCCGTAACAAATGTCAGGTAGTAGCTAAAACAGCTAAACTAGCTCGGAGGCAGGAGGAGAAAAACTTCTAGTTCAGCATATTGTTGATTAGGAGAGCCTTGACTTCCCTTTTGAATGCAAATGTTGAGGGAATCAGTCTTGTTTCCATGGGTAAGAAGTTACAGATTCTCGGGCAATGCCAGAGAATGTACAATTGTAGGTTTTCAGTTTTTAAAATTTCTTCGGCTTAAGCAGCAGTGTGCTGGTGCTCCTTGAGGGCCGGTTGCAGCCGGAGAGTCCAAGCTTATTTTTCAGGAAGAGTGGTGTATTGAAGTGTAGGGCTCTATGAGTTATACATGCAATTTGTAAGTGGATGCTTGCCTCAAATGGAACTCAGTTGAGCGTTTTCAGGTTTGGAGAGATGTGGCTGGGTTTCTTGGAACCAGTGATGAGTCTGGTCGCAGCATTCAGGAAAGTTCTGAGGGGGACTAAGCTGAGTTTTGATAGTCCGCATAGAGTAGCTGTGCCATATTCTAGTCTAGAGATGACTAGTGCTTGCACCGCTGATTTTAAGTCATCTTGGGGATGGTAGGGTTTGAGTTTTCCTAGGATGCTCAGTTGGAAGTTCGCTCTTTTGGTAGATGCTCGATGTGATCTTGCATGTTTAGGTTCTTATCTAGTACCACTCCCAGTGATTTCGTGGAGTCAATGATGTGTCGTGTGCAGTTGAGAGCAGTGAGGTTACTTAGATATTTCACAACAGTGGGGGTTTGCTTAGTGGGTGAGATAGGGAGGAATTCCATTTTGAGGGACTTTCGTTTGAGTTGGTTGGTGGTTAGCCAAATTAGGGTTTTGAGCAGGGTTCCGTTGAGTGACATGATATCTTCGGGGGAGGATATTTTCATGTAGTTAGGTGTCATCTGCATACATGTGATATTGGATGTTGGATGCTTTGAGGGTTACAGTCAATGGTTAAACGAAAAGGTTTAAGAACGTGGTGGAGAGTAAGGATCCGTTGGGGGCACTCAGAGTGCAGGGGCTGTAGTTGATTTGGATTTGAATCTTTGCGGTCTGTTGTTGAGAAAAGAGGCAAACCATTTAAGGACTGTGCCCGAGAGCCCCATCCTGCATTCCAAGAGGTTAAGTAGATTGTCATGTTTGACACTGTCAAATGCAGATAAGACATCAAGTAGTATTAGTAGGCAGGTTTCATTCTGGTCACGCAGAGTGAGAGCCTCATCAACTATATGAGTGATGGCCGTTGGAGTGCTGTGGCCTGTGCGGAAGCCTAATTGGATTTAGTTGAGAAGTTGGAATTGCTCAATGTGTGTGCGTAGTTGTTCATGTACACATTTCTCCAAGAGTTTTGCAAGGGTAGCGATGTTTGTGATTGGTCGGTAGTTATTCAGGTCTTCAGTGTCTGCAATGGGTTTTTTGAGAATAGGGAGCACAAGGCCAGCCTTCATGCAGTCAAGGATCTCAAACTTGAAGTGGAGAGGTGTTTACGATCTTGGATCAGAGCAGGACTAGTGATCCTATAATTTCTTTGAAGAAGTTTGGGGGTAGGGGGTCATTAAAGTGGTTAGAAGGTTTCAGGTTCAAGAGTATGTTGAGGATGGCAGTGTTATTGAGGGGTGTGAATTGACTCCAAGATGCATTGTTTTTGGGGGAGAGACAGGGCGGCGTGGGAGGGGGCGTGGGTGAAGAGGATTCAGGTGAGGGTGCGAGTTTGATTAAAGCAGGCTTAAGATCTGATTTGATCATGCTCGCCTTACCGAGGAAGAAGTCAGCAACAGCATCACAGTTTGGTTCAGGGCAGGAGATGTGCGGTGATTGGAAAGAAGTGTTATTGGATTGTGACTTACTCAGCTCAAATAGCCGTTTCTGGCGATTTTTGACTTTGTCCAGTTGGGCTTTGAAGAAGGTTTCTATTGCCATTCTGATGAGTTTGTTGTATCTACTTCTATTTAGTCTTAGCAATTTTAGACGAGCTGTGGATGGAGAGGATCTTCAGGCGCGTTCTGCTAATCTCAGGCTGCATCTGTCAACATTTAGGCTGTCATTGAACCATGGTTTGGAGTCTTTGATGGGTATTCTTTTTAGTTGGAGGGGACAGTTGCATTCAGGGCAGACATCATGGCTTTGTTATAGTGCTCAGTGAGGTCGTGAACGTCAGTCATATTTGTAGGTAGGGGTAGGGAGATATAGTAGCGAGATATGAGCTCATTAATATTTGTATTATGGAGCGATCATTTCTACTGTTTTTATTTTAGTGGGTGTGATCTTTTGGAAGTCCAGCTTTCAAGCATATGGAAGTTGATATAGTGATGGTCCGACCAGTCACAGGGGCGAATAGATTTAAGATGAATGGAGTTGGAATTGGAGATAATTAGGTCAAGGATCGAGCCTAAGTTGTGCGTCGGACTATCACAGAATTGAGTCAGGGAGAGGTTAGGTAGGAAGTTTTTGAGAGTGTTAACCGCCTGATCGTGCGGGTCATGCCAATGGAGATTGAAGTCACCAAGGGAGATCTGGGGACTGTGTCGGCCCAGGTTGGAGGAGATGGTCTCCATTCTTTGTTCAATGAGAGGGAGGTTGCCTCCTGGTGGGTGGTAGAAGATGTACAAAGGGGTCTATGTGTGATAATGATGTCTATGCACAAATATTCACAGGATGAGAGATTAGCGGAAGGGGATTGTGTTGCTGAAAGAGAATTGTGGCACATACAGGCTATGCCACCTCCAGTTTTCTTAGCTCGATTGAGTCTGATAACGACTAGAATGTCAAGGATGGGGCCTGAGGAGTCATTGAGCCAAGTTTCGTTAAGGATAAGGAGGTCAAGTTCCTGAGCAAGGATGAGATCTGCAAGGTCATTGGCATGTTTCACCGCTGATCTACAGTTGAGTAACATGCATTTCAGATGTGATTTGTTGTCAGTGATCGAGGACTGTGTAGTGGGGATCTGCATGAAGTTATTAATGTTTAAGGTATTGGGGTTGAGTCTGAGCGCTCTATGAGGGTTATATGTGATGCTTTGGATAGCTTCTGAGTTCCCTTGCTTGGGCTAGGCCGAGCCACAGCATTTGGGTGTGGTTAGTGTAGTTCTAGGAGAGACTGGGAAGGTCCTAAGAGTGGTGTTGTAATCTCGGAGGAGGGAGAGAATATATGGATCTAATAATTCATTTTTGGATCGGGAGGGTCTAGATGAGGAATTAGGGTAGGGAGTGGTGTTACAGGTCTGGGCGGGGGTTTCAGCACGGGGTCGCTTAGTAACAAAGTGGAAGGAGGTGGAAGATTGTGGTGGAGTTGGTTCATATGCCGGATCTTCTGCGAGGTCTTGTTGGAAGAGAGATCAAGGGCCAGCTCCTCAGTGGAATTATGAGATTTTTAATGATAATTTTGAGATTTAGAAGTACTTTTGGATGTGGATTATGGGTCTAGTGGAGGGGAGGAGGAGGATTGTTCACTAGAGATGGTGTAGGCGAGTTCAAGGGCAGGGGACGCAGGAGAGGGGGGACATGATCAGAGGAAGAAATCTGTCTCTGATGTATGGGAGAGCAAGGTGAGTGGGAGCTGGGAGGGATGTTAGGGGGTGCTGAATTCCTGGTGGAGATTGGGTGGGTCAGTTGTGGGGAGATGGTATTATGTAGATAGAGCTAGTGAACGAGGGAGTTGGGGAGGTATAGGTGAGGTGGTCGGAGCTAGGGAAACAATTTGTACAGCCATGCAGACATGTGGTAGGTCAGGCCAGGGCACAGAGGGTGAGTCTGGGGCACCTAGGTTTGGTGGAGCCAGGGCGGCCCTCTGAGTGTTGATCGAGGAAAGTGGGGCAATCATCGGGTGGTTGTGGCACTCTAGAGAGGGTTCAGGGTGGGCCTGAGTCGGAGTTAGGGAATAGACGTTTCTAGAGTGACTATGGGTGTAGCTTTGGTCCATTTATTTTTTAATGAAGGCAAATCTGTCATCAAAGATGCCCAGGTTGCGATCTGTGGCCTGAATTAGTATAATCCCATTTTTATAGATGGTTATGGTCGCATTTGCTCTAAATGTGGGTGATGTCACGGCTAAGAGTCTAAGACCGTGAGGAAAATTCTTAACCGAGGCGATTCTGGGTAAAGAGTGCAGCTCCATTCGCCACTGAGCTCTTCTTTTAGAATAAAACACCCGGTCGCTGGTAAGAGCACCTTATTTTTAGCAGAAATATGGGTCAGAGATAAGGGATTCAGGGTTAGCTTTGAGTAGTCTATTTTTCAAAGATTTAACTGCTTTTTTGGAGAGGTTAGTCTGATATTAAATTATGAAGCTATTCGTACCTAACTTCTCTAGTCTGGGGTCCATTCTGGGCTGAGCGAGGAAGGGCCTGATAATGAAAGAGTAGGTTGTGTGGCTTCGAAGAGAGTTTGGGGTGTACAGGGTTCCAGTGTGTAATCCACACTGAGAGTATGTCTTGTAAGGCAGGGCGGGATCAGTGTAGGGCAGTAACGTTCCAGCTAATGGTAATAATGATAGCAGTAGTAGCAGTAACATGGCTTCTAAAAGGGTGCAGTTAGTTAAGGGAGTGGTATTGAAATCCAATTGGGGCTGACATTACATTGGTTGTTATATTATGTGATAAGTATTTCAAGTTGACCTGACCACTGTCTACGTCATTTAGGTTGCACTTCTCCCTATGATGTAGGTTGGATATGTTTTGGATGTGTTCAATTCAATATTTGTTTATCCACAAATGGAGGGTGCTAAATTGTCATATCTTTGTTGACATTGGTATGGACGTGTCAATTTTCTTGTGTGTACCTTACACCTTTTTTTATCTAAGTGGGTGACAAATGCCGTAACTTCTGCGTTTACTTTCATTACATGCACTTACACATTACCTACACATGGCTCTTGGTTATGCTATTGGTTATCTCTGGCATACTTCAATCTATAGGCCTGTGCACATTGAAGTTTTCAGGCATGTGTCAAATGGACTGGGCCCCAGCCTCTCAGTGTTCCCCCTGGTAAAAGGATGCATGCCTTTACCACGCAGGTTTTACAACGCAAGTCGTTACAACGACTTGCGTGGGGGTGCTGGATAGTGAATAGTTTAATTTACTATTCCAACTCCAGTCCCCGTGGATAGTAGGGAAGGTTTTGGATAGTAAATTAAACTATTCCCTATCCTACAGCGCGCCCCAGCGCAAGTCGTTGTAACGACTTGCGTTGTAAAAGTTGTGTGGTAAAGGTACTGCTTGGTAAAAGTTGCGTTGTAAATGCTGGTCCCCCTGGTAAAAGCATACCTATTCTGCAGAGTGTTTATATTGTGCCTTTTGAATGCTTCTCACACTGCGTATTTGCAATCCCATTACTGACATTACCTTTTAATGTACTTGATGGGTGAGAGGAGTCCAATGCAGAGTTGTAACAGAGAAGGGGTGCTTTAGTTTAATGACACACCCATACAGATGTGTATTTGTTATCACAGCAGAACCTAGGATGTGTGCTACATGTGGGCATCACAGAGATTAAAAGGTGTGATATCAATGAGGAGGTACTGTTGTGTGACACAGTTTAATGCATACATCACTGATTACGATATGTAAACACATGCCAATTTTTGTACAGTGTGCCTATGCAGTGTCTGTGACTTGGCCAAGGAGCACATCATACAGATGTATTTGGGTTATACATTTAAAACTGTTCCAAACAGGGTCCCACAAATATGTTTGACCACAGGACCCCAACCCCCTTGCTAGGTCAATGGTGGGGCATCGATTTGCCAAGGAGTCTATGGAAACTGATGATAGGAGTATGACTGACTGACTGTTTTGGAAGTGATCAAGCAGGTACAGCAGGGGCAGGATGTGCACATTTGACTCCATGGTGGCCCAGGACATTTAAAGGTGAGTACAGCTGAGTTTCGGCCATCTATCCTTCCCTTTAAGCCAGCTCAGATGTGGTGGATATCCCGACATATTCACGTCGGCTGCAAGGCAACTCATAATTGGACCGGCAGTAACACTGGTGGTCAACCTTCTGATAGACTTCGACATTGCTACAGTTGGGATTTCCTGTCGGTGGTGACAGAACCTTAGCGGCCTTTCCTCTATGTAACCACATGTCTCCTAATACGGCAGTTGGACTACCAGAGGTGCAGCAGTCAATCCGACAACACAGCAGTTCCAAGAACGCCAAACTCATAATCAGGCCGTTAATGTTTTGAGACTGATGTAATAAAATATTATTTATATAAAAAAATTGTTTTCATGTTTGATTATGTTATACTGTTTTGGGAGTTTTGTAGATCAGTATTTAATTTATTACAATCTTTTGGCTGTTATTTCAAAGTAATCTACTCCTTTGTTGTTTATGAAGAGTTTGATTTTAAGTTGCAGCAAGTTGTACATTCTTTTAGTTTGTTTGTTAGGTTTAGGTGCAATTTAGGTTACAGATTGCTCTATTTGTAGTTGTTGTCAGCTTTGTTCTTTTTGTAATTCTTCTATAAGTGTAGGTTGGGTTCTGCCTAGTGTGGATTTGAAGGCATTGTATCATCCTTCCACTGTGTTGTTTGTTTTAGCTTCCTGTGCCAAGGTGCTGCCACTGACAGTATACCATAGTATTTTGAATTTGGGTTGGTGTTTTTGTCCAGAGCGATGTAGTCTGTCAACCCAAGTATCTTTGAAATAATCCACTAGGGGGCTTAGTTTGTTTATTTTGTTGATAGAAAGGGATTCCCATTATTAAATTGTATTGATTAGCTACTTAAGTAACAGGAACATAGGCTAGTGATATCTTCTTTTTAAATTTCAAATTAAAATCAGTTTGTAGCATATTCTACACTTAGGGGTCCATTAGTATTGTGGGCGGACTTTGTCTCGCGCATCCCATTAGGATGCGCCTGTCACACTGGCAGGTGCATCCCGCATATCTGACATTGCGGCGGGCGGTGCTGAAAGCACCGCCCGCAACAGTGCCAGAAATGCAAGTTGTGCCTTTGACAGTACAACGTGACAGGCACATGCTATACTGTCAAATGCAGGGAGGAACCATAGGTGCCCCCATGTGCACTAACCACCCCCCAGAAACCCTGGGTGCCCGTAATGGCCCCCAATGCTGGGAACCGCATGCCTTTCCATAGCAGCGTTGCCGCCACGTAAAGGCATGTCCCCGCATATATGCTAATATGGATGGCGGTGTCTCCCACACACCGCCACCATGTAAACAGCTTTACCGCCCCGTCGACTCTTCGATCGGGCGGAAAACCGGCATACAGTCTTTCCGTCCGCCGGGGTCCCCCTGCCATGCTAATGTGGCAGGGGGAAATTTATATGCGGGTGGTGGTTTTTGGCGGGCAGATTGACAGCGCCATACGAGCGGTGGCGATCTGCCCGCTATCTTAATGACCCCCTTGGTGTGGATTGTTAGAGATGTCACCTTACTCTTTGATTGGACTGGTGATAACAGCCTTGTATGGTTGTGTGGGATACAATTTTTAAAATAGATTGAATCATGGCTTATTCAAAGTCTATGGTTTTCTTCTAGGTAGTAGTTACTTGTTTTATATGTAATGTGGTTTAAGAGTTCATACTAAGTGCTGCTTTGTATATTTAGTAGTAGGGAATATATTAAAAAAGGATTTTTGTGTTCTGGTGTTCACCATGTATGGTGTATATCTGAGTGAATGGTTTGTGACACATGTTCAAGATCCCATCCATCATACAGGTTTCACAAAAGCTTAATTTAAGTAAGTTATCTGCGGTAGAAAATATTATGATTGTCTATCATTGTTTAGGTTGTCATACTACAGGAAGGGTTTTCATTCCATGTCATTTTTAAGTGTTCATGTATTTCAATATCTTGGAATTTTCTAGGTACAGGACGAGTATAGCTGATGGCTCTTTTAGTGCCTACAATGAAATGCTTTAAAGTCGGTGTAGGTGGCCTGTAAAGTGTTCATGTACTTCATATCCTTTAGGTTTTTGGTTGTGGGCTCTTGGGAGTTAGTGCTTGCCTCTCAGTTATACTGCAGTACATACTTTAATTCTAGTTCTGTATAATAATATTAAGATTGTTTTGTGAATTTCTTTGGCTTTTATTGCAATGTATTCGGTTATATTTTTATTGGGATGGATTATAATTATTTTGGTGATGCAATATCTTTTCATTTACTCAAAAATGTGCAAAGAGATATGTAAATTAATGGGCCATTAAGTATGATAAGCAAAACTGTAACTGTGAATAGATATACCTTAGAAATATCATTGAAATACCTCTGTGTAGCCAAGTCTGTTCTTTAATATGAAACAAGTATTTCCTTAACATTTAACCCCTTCGATGCTGATGACGAGCTCAGCTCGTCATCAGGCACGGGTGACGTGTGCGGATGACGAGCTGAGCTCGTCATGTAACGCGGTAATTAGAAAACAGTCGCACAGCGCAAAAATAACCGCAGCATCGATGCGGTTAACATGTGTACAAATATCATCCCAAATTTACATGTGCATCAGATTTTTCCCTTTGTTTTCAGTAACTATATCAAACTTCACCCGATATGCACTCCACTGGTGTTGGAAATGACCCTTTTTGCGGGGTTAGCTTCTTCCTTCCTTGTTTTTCCTGACCTGTGGTTGTTGGCAATAGGACTCTGGGCACATTACCACTGCTGATCAGTGCTACAGTGCATATGCTCTCTGAGTAAATTGTTATTGTAATTGGTTATCCATGATTGGCATATTTGTATCAGCAAGAAGTCACTAGTAAAGTGCACTGAGTGTGCCAAGGCTGGTGATACAAATGCTACTAGTGGCCTGCAGCACTGATTGTGCCACCCACATGAGTAGCCCTAAAATGGTGGCTCAGGCCTGCCACCGCAGTGCCTGAGTGCAGTCTGTGAACTGCCATGTCCTCCTGGTCAGTGTCCCCACTGACCAGGCCTAACCCTTCCCTTTCTGTGCACCTTGGCCACCCCTATGGAAGGCTTAAGGTACCCCCTTGGGCAGGGTGTAGTGTACGTGAAAGGTAGAGCATGTACTAGTGCAGGTGACATGCTCTGGTAGTGAATTACAGCCATGAAGGAGTTTGTTGTTGCTTTGTCCCCTTGCTTGAAGAGATCTCCAGAGGCCTGTTGTGAGCTGGCCTCCTGTTAAGAAGTCCCAGGAACAAACGGACTTCACCCCCCAGCTTTCCCTGAAATCTACGGAGAGAGTTCTGCCCTTCCTGAGTGCTGAATCCGACTGAGGGGCATCTGGAAGTTGTGGCCTGCTATTTGGAAAGCTGGAGAACAAGAAACTAAGACTATCTGCAAATTTTCACGCATCCTTCGCTTGCGGAGCACATCCCCGTCAGTGCGAGGAAATTCCTGCCGCCAAGAAGATCGAAATCGTTGCGACGCATCCTTCACTTGCGGAACACATCGCTCCGGTGCTGGAAAAATACCATCCCTGCTTGTATCGTCGCAGAGCCTGCCGTTGCTGGGTGAGATCGTCGCACCGCATGCTTGCGGACCGCATCACGTCGCTGTGAACATCGTCGCAGAGCCATCGCATTGAGGGGTCGCGAGAGAAGATCGACGTTGCCCATAGGGGCCACACCTGAGATCGTTGCCGTTATGAAGATCGTCGCATCGTGCCTTTGCGAGATGCTCCCTATGGAACCTACGCACCGGAATTCATACAAGGTATCGCCTCCCTCCCCATACAGACCGGATTAGTCGCAACACGCCCGCTGCGTCCAGTGGGGCTGTCGCATCGCCTCCCCAGGGTCTCAGGAGTGACGCATTGCTTGTTTTCCACCGCACCAGCTTCTGTTTTGGAACTTTGTCACATCTAAAGGTACTGTTGACTAAACGTGAAGCAACTGTGAACTAGTCTATCGCAACTGTGGATTATTTTGACGAAACCACTAAGAACTCTTTAAAAACCATATCTTGAACTGTGTATGTTGGATTTTTTTGATTGTGGTCTTGTTTAGTTTAGATTAAATACTTCTATTTTTCTAAACTGTTGTGAAGTACATTTGTGGTGTTTTCACTGTGTTACTGTGGGTGTTGGTACGAATACTTAGCACATTACCTTTGATGAGCCTGTCTGCTCGTGCCAAGCTACCAAGGGAGTGAGCAGTGGTTATCTAAAGAGTGTATCCTTCTTACCCTGACTAGAAGCAAGGGTCCCTATTTGGACAGTGGTACCTACACCTGCCAACTAGAGACCCCCAGTTCTAACATCTGACACAACAAAACTTGAGGGGGGTCCCCTGTGAGCACGTGGAGGGCCTCCCACCCCGAATAAATCCAGAGCTGCCTGGCCAGAGTACTCTACTGAGAGGGCCTGGTGGAGCTTGGGGCCCCCGCACAGGTGGGGCTGCGGGGTCTTGTGCTACGCCACTGATACACTCTCATTGACTGTGAGTGATTTCTTCTTGATTTCTGTAGAACTCCAAAATTACCAATAACGTTACCATTCTGTTGTTCCCTATGCTTCACAATTGTATGTGCATAATAGAACTTCAATACCTTGTACCGTATATTCATATATACATATGCAAAATAGTCCTCTCTAGGAAACTGTGGGAGGGGAAAGTATGTCCCTCTAAACAATGATGCGGAGACTATGGGGCAGCTTAACTGTAATTTAATGGCGTTACTTTAGCTCCGTACAATACATCATGGGGAGAGCCAGTCCACCGTCCCTAGTATCGCGGTCTCCAGTGGCCAGCCCCCCGCGTCACGATCTCTCACGTTCCTTCGCTGGGTCACGTGATTGTGGGGAGCAAGAGCACACACTACCCATTTCCCCCCTTAACAATCGCAGACAACTGTAGGTGCGCCCCCCCCCCCCCAAGGTGGGGGAGAACTGGTACAGTGGGAGAGAGAGAGAGAAGGAAAGAAAAGAGGCAAGGACAGAGAAGAGATAAAAAAGGGTTTACAACTGAAAGTTAATGAGGTATTTCGGTAGCTTCACCACACGGCCCTTGCAGATGTGTGTTCCAGTACCCTGCTCTATTCCTCCGCGGGGTCCGTCTGACCTTGTGCCTTCTTCCTGATCTCTCTGGATGGCAGTGGGTGTCTCGCCCGGGGTGTCCCCACTCCCCTTCCTCTGCGTTCTGGTTGGGCGGACACGGCGTTGGTTGTCCAGGTGATTGTTCTTTCGCCCTGGCTGGTCCTGTCTCACTCATATGGTCTGTAGAGGGTGTGGCCGCTCCAGCTGCACCAGGGCTTTCTCCCAGCTCACGGTCCCCTATGCCCCAGAGTAGGATTTTGTTGCACTTGGCCATTCTGTATTGGGACCAGATCTTGCCGTCGCTCAATAAAGCAGAGTGGGAGTATGCTTCTACCAACCGTCGGGGCTCACTGAATTTGCTGTCTCCTTTGCGTCGTGGCTGGACCTTCTTAACTCGGACCCACTCACCCTCTACCAATGAGGTGTCACGCACATTGTTTCTTTTGTCATAATGTGCTTTGTAGGTACTTTGTGCCTTCGCTATGTTGCTGCGGACAATGGCTGGTGACCATTTGCTTTGAAGTCTCATGGTCATCCAGATTGTATTGTCTCTGGTGAATGGTTCTCTGCCTCGTAAGATCTTAAACGGGCTGTAGCAGTGGGTTTGATGCGGGATGCGGTATGCCCATACCGTGTTCCTGACTTCGGACTCCCAGTTTTTTCAGGCGCTGATGGCTGCTTGTATCGAGCCCATGATAACCCAGTTAAAGCGTTCTACTTGGCCGTTACCCGTAGGGTGGTAGACCGGGGTGTGCCTCATCTGGATCCCATTTCTGCTGGTGAAGGCTGCCCATTTCGCCGACATGAACTGGGGTCCATTGTCGCTGGTGATGGACTTGGGAATCGGCGCAGTCCCTCACAAACCTTTCCACTCTGCACTGAGCCTGCTTTCATTTTAATCTTGTTGTCGTTTGAGAGAAAACCTTTCAGGGCTTCATTTAACTAAAAAAACTTCTGCCTTGGCAGGCCCGGAATCAAATAATAAATATTTTAAGGCAATATACATTTTTAGACATTCGCCGTTTTGTAATGTAAGTAGTGGGAAATGCACATACTGGTTTAATAATTTTGAAAGATGTCAACTATAGGAATTTGTAATGACATCCGGCCTCTCACACAACAAACAAAACTAAACATTATAACATGCATACAGCCGAATATATACATGAAACCAGCGTATTACTCTCA
Source organism: Lissotriton vulgaris (assembly GCF_964263255.1). NCBI lineage: Eukaryota > Metazoa > Chordata > Amphibia > Caudata > Salamandridae > Lissotriton > Lissotriton vulgaris. The sequence continues at coordinate 1,870,848,590 of NC_141685.1, read as the reverse complement.
GCCACACTAGTGATGTTCTAACTCAAAGAAGGAGAAAACAGGCACCTAGATGTGATCCATACTGCAGACCAGAGCATCGAGGAAACCAAAAAGCACTGCAAAGCCATACCAATGAAAATGCAGCGCCGGGTGCAGGGGCGAGCGAGAAACCACAGGCACCAGGAGGCATTGGGGCAGCGTGGGAGCGCCGGAGCACTCCCTTTCCGCCCACACCGCCCGCACTGGCTTCAAGAAGACCTCGCGCCTCCCGCTCTGCGGGAGACGCAGCGCCGGGTGCAGGGGCAAGCGGGAAACCACAGGCACCAGGAGGCATTGGGGCACTGTGGGAGCGCCGGAGCCCTCCATTTCTGCCCACACCGCCCACGCCGGCTTCAAGAAGACCTCGCACCTACCGAGGGGCGAGAGAGAAACCACAGGCACCAAGAGGCATTGGGGTAGCGCCGGAGCGCTGGAGCCCTCCCTTTCCGCCCAGACCGGCTTTAAGAAGACCTCGCGCCTCCCGCTCCACGGGAGACGCAGCGGCGGGTGCAAGGGCTAGCGAGAAACCACAGGCACCAGAAGGCATTGGGGCAGCGTGGGAGCGCCAGAGCCCTCCCTTTCCTCCCTTTCCTCCCTCTCCGCCCGCACCGGCTTCAAGAAGACCTCGCATCTCCCGCTCGGCGGGAGATGCAGCACCAGGTGCAAGGGTGAGCGAGAAACCACAGGCACCAGGAGGCATTGGAGCAGCGAGGGGTCGCCGGCGCCCTCCCTTTCCGCCCACACCGCCCGCACCGGCTTCAAGAAGACCTCGAGCCTCCCGCTCCACGGTAGACGCAGCGCTGGGTGCAGGGGCGAGCGAGAAACCACAGGCACCTGGAGGCCTTGGGACAGCATGGGAGTGCCAGAGCCCTCCCTTTCCGCCCACACCGGCTTCAAGAAGACCTTGCGCCTTACGCTCCGCGGGAGACGCAGCGCCGCGTGCAGGAGCGAGCGAGAGACCACAGGCACCAGGAGGCATTGGGGCTGCGCGGGAAGCCCTCCCTTTCCGCACACACCGGCTTCAAGAAGCCAATGTGATGTAACTGATTCCTTTGTTAAAGAAGATTGTGGGCAACATGAATCATCGACCCACGCCCAGCAAGCACATACATCTGTTATAAGGCGTAAGGAAAGTTATTCCACTATTGTCCGGCCAACCATTACACAGGTTAAAGCTACCTCGATTCGAGACAATAAGGACCTGAGCATGACCACCAAGCCATACGTCCTGGGGAACCCCCCCCCTTATTAACAGCACATGCAGCTGATAACATCATAGGGCAAAAGAACTCAGAAAGACATTATAAAACTGATAAGAAGTCATTACAACACTGCAAGACCAAGTTGCATCTTCCTCCTGAAGCAGTCCCCTTGGTGGCTGTACTAACAGGAGTACCCCCGCTAGAAATAAATTGCCTAGAGTCCACCCAGGAGCTCCTAAGAAAATCTAGGAATTGGTGTAGGCAGTATTCTAGTGGGGAGATTAATATTTATTTAAGTATTAGCATGGTCAGAAGGGTAGGATGGGTTGGTCATCGCCCTAAGAGCCTGGAAGGGGACTGTATAGTTGTGAACTTCAATAAACAGGATGTATCTGAAAGATTGTTCTGGGATGGATCTGACCTAACAAATTGCGGCATTAGGCCATTGCCCTTGGGCTATTTTTACCCACCGCCAACAGAGAAATGTTCATCCCATTCTTTTTTCGCCCCCACACGGACTGGCGAAATTTCTGTCTCTCCCCAAACCAAGGTCCACCCAGCCCAGAATTCCCATGTGACCCCTAAAACACATACGGGCCCGAAAGCTCTCAGGCTAGGGGTTGAACTTTGACTAATCGTTTTTCTCCTTTGTCCCAATTGGAGGAGAATGATTGACTAGAAATTACACACCGTACACCAGGAGTGAATGTTACTGACCAGAACCAAGTTACCCCCTGCAAAATCCTGAGCTGGAATATCGCTGGAATGAGGTCAAAAAGAAAGGATGAGAACTTGGTGGGATTTTTAAAATTGCATGACATAATAGCACTTCAAGAAACTTGGGACACAGCAAACAGTTTCTTTTTAGATGGATATAGCCATTTTGGCATACCTGCAAAACCTGGTCTGGCAGGTAGAGCTAAGGAAGGCTTAGCCCTCTTCTTTTCCCTTAAATTGAATGGTACTTTAAAGCAGCTAGAGTCAGGTTCTCATAACTGTTTAATAGTATAACTGTCTGTTTCAAAAACATTAAAAATGCTATTTATCAATTTTTATAATTCATGTGAGAGTGAATTTATAAATCAACCTTTAGTTTCCCTGGAGGATTTTTTTTTCAAGATATAGATCCAAACAAAACACTTTTGAGGTCATCCTATGGGCGATTTTAACATACACCTGTGTGGCCTAGATTGTAATATTGAAGAACATGAAGGGCCCCCATACTCGGTGTTTACACATTTTGAGCATACAAAACAAGGGGAGGCCCTGGAGAATCTTTTGGCCACTATGAATCTTTTTGAATCAGGGTGTGATGAAGGTGGACCAAGGGCACCTACGTTTATAGGAAAAGACTCAGGTACAGTTATATATTATATTTTTTGTCATCTCTTGTTTTATCTAGGGTTTTATTATACAAGGTTGGAGCCTCTGTTTTTAGTGACCATAATCCTGTGATTTTAGAGGTGGTTCCAGGGGTTGATTTGGGATTCAAAGAAACACAGGTTACGGGAGTTAGTGACTTGACACCAAGAGATCAGGGGAGAAGACTCAAATGGTCAAACGGGAACCCGGAAACCTTCCAATTGGAAGTTTTGACTAAGGTCGAAACTGAGGTAGCTACTTGCTTGGATAATTCTGCCCCGATTATGAAGATAGTCGGTGCATTTGATACTATATGCAACCAAATAAACAGTGACTTGACGGTCAACAATAGACCTGGTATCTATCAAGGTAAAAGATGGTTTGACAGTAGCTGTTCCAAGGCTCTCTCGGCCCTGCTCAAAGCCATGAAAGTAAGACCAAGAATTGTAAGTTTAAGAAAATTATACAAACAGGCTATCCAAGAACATAAACGACAGATTAAAGAGGATGCCTGGAGTAAACTTCTATCAGATGAGGTCCTGCGGGACAGTGAAAAATTCTGGTCGACTGTTAACCAGCCTTTTTTGTCTGGTGCAGAGAATTCCCCTCTGGAATTCAATATACCAGACGATTAGTGGCTAGCTCATTTCGGGAATATTTATGGGATCCAGGTGCATGAGATCCCATCAACTGTTATATTTTTTTCCACAACCAGCTGCCCCTGTAGTTTTTGAGGCATCTGATGTGGAAAGAGCAATTGTAGAGACGTTAAAGAATAAGGCGCCGGGCCCAGATGGGGTTCCGGCTGACCTGTATAAGCGTGCCCCTAAATTCTGGGCTAAGATCTTGACAAATGTCTTTAACGCGTCAGGATCAAATAGTTTTCCTGCGTCTTGGCCCAAATCTATTATTATTCCAGTTTTTAAAAAGGGGCAGAGGGGGGACCCCTCTTGCTACAGACCTATCTCTTTGATAGACTCTGCAGTCAAAATTTTGGGAAGAGTCATCTTGTATAAACTGACGGATTGGTTGGAACGCAGAGGGGTCCTGTCAAACGTTCAATATGGTTTTAGACCAAAGAGAAGCACCCTTGATCAGTACCTGAATCTACAGCTTTTAATAAGCAAATGCACTAAACATTTTTACATTAGAGAGGGAGGAGCAGGAAATGAAAAAACCTATTGTAAAAGCGAACTACGTATTAGTAACCTCTCCTGGACTCGAGCCCTACCTAAACTTAGTAACAAGACCCTTCCATCGGTATCTTTTAACTAGATTTCGTTTTAATTTAATTAATTTTTCACTGGGCTTCTTTCCAACATGGGGTTCTCCAGAAAACTCTAACCCCTGCAAATGTGACAATTTTTCTGCACAAGACACTTTACATTTTATCATGTTTTGCGAGCACTACTCAGAGATTAGGAAAAAATATTTGTTGCCTATTTTGAAGGAGGTGGGATTTACACAGGTCAGGCCTGCCCTTCTTTATTTGCAACTGCTAAGTAGTGCCCGTGTTACATTTCATGTGGCAAGCTTTCTAGCAGGTGGTGTGCGGATCAATAAGAAGAGTTTATGTGCCCCGAATATCCCTGTCTGATTTTAATGTATTAGAGGGTGATTACATGAATTATCTGTCAATCTGCTCTCCTGTTTTAGATGTATTTTGATGAATTTAAAAATTTAATGCTAAACAGTTGTTGTTTATTTGATATGAATTAATTGTACCTGTGCAATAAACTGCTCGTACTGTACCTGGCTCTCCCCCTTATTATTTCCTGGATTAATGGCTGTGTGAACTTCGTTCCAACACTGGCGACGATCGGAAATGCACCCATTGCTCGGAATTATATATTTATATAATTAATCACGAAGGAAAGAAATTCATGAAAGAAGAATTTTCACTGGCTGTCGAGGATTTCTTTCAACGCTACGAGAAATTTCATTGGTTGACCGGACGTGTGTTTTGAAACTATTACACACCATCAACAAATCACTATTGGCTGTTACTCTCGCAAAGCTCCATGCCAAGTTAACTCGTTGTGTTCCTGTTTTCTGAACACGCGCTGTTGTAAAACCCGTTTTCCTCAGCACTTTGTAATCGGCTGAGGAATTTGAAAGTGGTTTGCCATCATTCTTGTGAGTATTTTCATCACTGCCACATCTATTCTGTTGTCATTGAGCGCTATGACTGAGGAGTGACTTATGTCTATCGGGGTATTTCTTCTGTGACACGCACACATTATGCGTGTCATGGTAATTACTGTTTAAATACTACCATATATCTTCTGTGACACGCACACATTATTAACCATATTTGGCATCACTGAAAAACTTTCTCTTATAAACAGTCTTGTCAGGTATTCAAGCTCCTCCATCCTTTCTTAACCCCTTCGCTGCAGCGGCAATTCCGCCGTAGCGTTAGGGGGGCGGGGGGCTGGGCGGCGCTCGCATGCTCATGACGGAGCCGCTCTGTCACGAGTTGCGGTTGAGCTGTGCTCGTGACGGAGCGGTTCCGTCATGGCCCCGCCCGCTCAATAGAACGCGGGCTAGGCGGCAGGGCCATGACGGAACCGCTCCGTCATTAGCACAGCTCAGCCGATGCTTATGACAGAGCGGCTCCGTCATGAGCATGGAAGGGGTTAATTAAACTGGTGAACCACAAATTGAATAGGATATATGGGAGGCAATGTTTCTTGCGTACATTGATGTCTTAGAAGGGAAAGAATGTGAGCCAGACAGGAAATTAGCCTTACTCAAACATTGTCTTGGAGGCATTGCTCTCAAAGAATATGAAAATGTACCCCCTTTGACCAATACATCTAATCTGAATGTGTACCAAATTCCTTCCAAACAACTGTCCATTCGTTATGGGAAGAAAATAAACATAGTAATGGAAAGATTCCAATTTTACTCAAGAAAACAAAAACCAGATGAATCTATTGACAATTATGTTTCAGCCTTGAGAGCATTAGCAGTTACATGTGATTTTCAACATATCAACTATGACCAAGTTTTAAGAGATCAAATTCTCATGCGTACCAATGTTAAAAAAATACAAGAAAGATTATGGACAACTTCAGATATGTCACTTAATGCAGCTATTGAAATAGAAAAATCTATTGAGCATTCTGAAAAATATGTTGATGAAATCAGATCATGCGCCAAGTCTGATATACATGTTGTCAACAAGGAAAATGATAAGCAAAAAGAAATTGATAAAAACAAAAAATTCTCAACTCAAAGAAGTGAAAACTATCACAAAACTGAAACTAAGAATAAGTGGCAAAAACCTGACAACAAGTGGAATAGTGTCTATTGTTTCAGATGTGGTCGTAGTTATCATCTAGGGAATTCTAGGTCATATCCCGCTGTTGAGATATAAAATTAAATATATATTCATGATTGGCCCACTATGTACCATATAACTGTATATGCGTATGAATAACCGCATAGTATTATACTATATATGTAAGCTTTATGATAGATTCATGTAGGCCCATTTAGACCTATTGATATAACTAGGGCCACTTTGTTTCGTTTCCTTGTGTTCATGTACTGTTTCTCAGAAGTCACATGGGTAAACTCTTAGTACGAAACCATGTTGAAACACTCAGTCTGCTTCTCTGATCTTCAGTGTGTAGCTCAGGGAAACCCAAGGTCGCACCTGCCCCTCTTGTGGGATGCGTGCACTCTAACAGAACTCGTTCCTGTACTCCCCGGGCTTTAGATAGACTAGAGGGCGCCTCACCGACCTGCCCCCGGAATAGCTCCGGCTTAGCTACTAGCAATCAATTGTGCCTTATATGGATCTTCCTGCTGGCTTACTGACAACTTGTGTTTTTCCTTGTAGGGTGTTAACCTGAATGTGTGAAAACCTATATATGCTTTGTATCACTTGTATTTCGTTAGTCTCCTCTGCGCACCTCCATGGGTCGTGTAGACCGAGGCTCCCCTGACAGGGCTTGTATTTGATTGAATAAACGATTCGACCTTCTCCATTGCCGACTGCCTTATTACTCCTTTATGCTAAATATGGGCTATTGGTAAGTATAGCCCGGCCTCGTCAAATTTCGACTCCTTCAGTTGGCGACTCCGCCTCCTGTAAACAGGAGCAGAAGGGACAGGGAGGAGTTCTGGCCGAGTGGGTGGACAAACAGAATTTTGATCCGAAACACCCGTTTGTGGTAAGACAACAAGAGATTCCGCCCTCGAGCCCAGTATCCCTCCCAGCTGCTGAAGACCTTACGCCGGAGTCCTACAGACTTAACCCGAGAGAAGAACAGGCTGTGCCGGTCTGTCTAGAAATCGGCAGTGGAGAAGTCGTGATTGGCCTGAGTGCACCAGGTGAGTGAGCCTTTTGATTATATTAGGAAACGGACGCTTGGAAGAAGTGTTCGCTTGGTAATAGCAGTCTGATTTTTGTTGGTGGTCGGGGAAGCCGGTCCACAAGGGAATCAGAGGGGTCTGACATTGCGGCGCAGGGGCTGCACGGGTAGACACCTCACAGATTTGTTTGGTAAATATTGGAGAATAATACTTGGTGCCTCGCGGAGCACGGAGTGCTCGCTTGGCCAAAACCACTCCAGGGAAGCTCTGGGAGCAACTAGGTAAGCTAGGGTTCTGGAGCTTTTTGCCCCGATGCCCGGCCCAACCAGAATACGACCAGTGGATAACCAGGGAGTGGGTTTGTGGTTTTCCTACCAAGTGGTCTCAGCTTGTTTGTGGTTGAATTTCGGATTGGTATGGAATTCTTTTTGAATTGTTTCACCGAACAGGAGTCGACGGGCTCTGTTCGTTTCAGAAGACATGCCATTTGCATTGAATTTGTATTGAGCTCATTGTTACCCTGACACGCTTTACAGCACTTTACATAAATAGGAGGAGTATGAGAGAGTGAATGGTGAAGAGGGCACGCCCACATGAAAGGAATGGTTGAAAATTGTAAATGAGAATTGTGATATTATTATTGTCATGCCTTGCTTCAGCAAAATATGTTTCGGGTGCTGCTGTCGGAGAGGTGCTCGGCTGGAAGAAAGACAGCCTGCCCCTCCCGAGGGAAGCCCCAGTTTTGATATGTATGTTAAACATGGTCTTACACCAATTTTGTTTAATACTTTATGGAACAAATACACCAATGATAATACTGACTTGCAATGGCCTCTAACAGGGTCATTTGATGAGAAAAAGATTAATTACCTCCAAAATAAAATGTTTATGAAGAAAAGCCGCCAGTCGATGTTTGACTCCTTGAACCTGTGGTTAAAGGAGGCTAAACGGCGACGGATAAGGGAGGAGAAATTGGGAAAGATTAAATCCGGACAGACTGTAACACAGAAAGCCATGGCTTACGATAAAGGAAAGGTAGAGGAGAATATTGCCCAAATGGACAGACAGTTCCATTTGGAAACAGATAAAAGTTATGTGGCCCGACCCGATACCGGAGATGAGATGGAGGACTTATTAGAAGCTCGTCCGCCTCCTCCTTATGCTCCACAAGGTTTATATCCAGCAGTGCCTTTGGCCCGAATAGATCACCCCGGGGCTGCGTTAGTCATTAAGGACCCTACGGGAGCAGTGGCTACGGCCCCGTCTGATGGATCTGTACGGAGTGCGCTACTCCCCCCCTCCTTCACTCCGACCAACTACCTCACCCTTGATTTCGTTACAACCGGACACAGTTGTTTCTTCCCCTTTGCATCCGGTATTTCTCTCTCCCACGGCTCGAAGCGCTATAGATCCTCGAGCTTTGGCTACCTTAGATACCACGCCTAAGCGTCTTGGGTCTGATTTGAGTAAACAACGGATTTTTACTAGATCCTCGCTAAGTATGGAGGAAAGAAGGACTATAGTAAATCAGGCATCCCAATGGATGCGGAATGCCATTTATACAATGGAGGACATTTGGAGTACCATGAAAGATTTTGAACCCGTTGCTCAGCAACTGGCTTTGGAAAATATGGCGATCCGATTAATTTCGCTATGGGAAAAGTGTTTTGAGGAAGGATTCCCTCCCCAAATATTGAGAGATGTAAGAGATCGAGCCCACAAGTTCCAATTGCAGTCTGATGAAGTATATCATAATGTAGCAACTCTCTTACATTATTGAGAACGAATGCATCGGAAATGTGCCGATTGGGGAACCCAGAACCCTATGAGAGAGGTACACCCTCTCTTCTTTCAAGAATTACCTGAAGTAAGGGACGCCAGGGGTAATGTTACCAGAGCAAGGGTGGACACGAGGCTTCAGGAACAATGGGTTTAAACCCCTTGGAAACTAAGCGAGGTTCCATGATCCTCAGTATGGCTCAGTGTTATGAGCATCGAAAAAATGAAAGCAAGGAAAAGACTGAAAAGAAGACAAAAGATTTAAAGACTAGAGTCTTGTTGCAGCAAGTTAGTAGAGGACAGAGTGTGGGACGAGGTGGGCGTGGTTCTTCTCAAAGAGGAATAGCTACAGGCAGAGGAAGAGGAGGTCCCCCGAATATTGGCATTATTCAATGCTCATATTGTAAGCAGGAGGGGCATTGGAGGGCGGACTGTCCTTTGTTGTTGGCAAGAAACGGCCCCAGTAGGGGACGAGGACGGGGCCGGGGAAATATTGACCGAAATAGCATGCGAAGAGAGGAGGAGGATTCTCGAAAAAACTATTTTGATAGCCCACAAAATAGGCAGTACTATAATGAGAATTATAGGGAAGACGGGTACGATGGACAAGACTATGCATGAGACAGCCAAGGACAGAGAGGGGGCCACATTACAGTACCAGTTGACTAAGAGGGACCTTATGTACAAGGGGAACTGTTGGGTGCATCAGGAAAATTCCTATTGGATACTGGAGCAATGAATAGTTCAGTTGCTCATACAATGGTCCCAGGGGCAGCTCTGTCTGGCCAAAATATTGTATCAGTAGGATTCTCTGGAATACATGTGGTAAGCCCCGTTTCTAAGCCTTTGCCTTTCACTGTAGGTCCTATTTCTATACTGTCACCCGTTTTGTTGACATCAAATTGTGGTGAGAATCTTTTGGGTTTAGATATTTTAAAGAAATTAGATGCACAGATTTATTGTTCACCGGACCGTGTATATTTGACAATGCAGAAACCTTCTTTGACGGACGCTCAATATTTTGCAAAAAGTGAACGTATTTCCCCTGAATTCTCTACAATTCCTCAGACACTGTGGGCTACAGGAGACACTGATGTTGGTCTGTTAAAGATAGCCCCCGTGTCCATTACCCTGAAACCTAATGCGCAGCTGCCTCGCATTCCACAGTATAAAATTTCACCAGAAGGTGAACGGGCTATGTTAAACATTATTTGGGACCTTATCCAAAAGGGGGTAGTAGAAGAAACAGCTGCGAATACTTGTAATAGCCTGATTTTACCGATTTTGAAGAAAGCCCCAGTTGATGGTGCCCCAGATTATAAGAACACATATCGTTTTGTGATTGACCTTCGAGAGGTTAATAAAATAGTGATTCCACAGTATCCAGTGGTACCCGATATAACTGCTATTTTGACAATGATCCCTCCCACAGCTCATTATTTCTCTGTAATAGATCTGAAGAATGCCTTCTTTAGCATCCCGATTCATCCTGATAGCAGGCATATCTTCGGATTCTCATTGGCTGGCTGAATTTTTAGGTTTACACGCGGCCCCCAAGGCTATACTGAAAGTCCTAGTATTTATAGCCAAGCCTTGAAGGCAGTTCTTTTGTGAATTAATTTTGCCAGCCGGAAATACCATTATTCAGTTTGTAGATGATATTCTAGTGGCCTCTGATACTAAAGAGGGGTGCAAAGAGGCTACAGTGAAATTGTTACACCATTTGGCTGAGAAAGGAAATAAAGTGTCCCTTTCTAAATTTCAATATTGTCGACAGGAAGTGACCTACTTAGGTCATTTTCTGTCGAAAGCGGGGAGGCGATTAACTCCTGAACGAATATCTGTTATAACTAACATGTCTGTACCTCGTACTCAACGTGATGTTCATGCTTTTCTTGGCATAACCTCTTACTGTCGCCAATGGATTCCTAACTATTCACTTCTCTCTAAACCCTTGTTGTATTTGACAACCAAAGATGTGCATGAACCCCTACCCTGGACGGATGAATGTCAAGAAGCCTTTGAATCTTTAAAGTCTGCTCTTTGTTCTGCACCTGTGTTGGGAACTCCAGATTACTGGAAACCTTTTTCACTTTATGTACATGAGGTAGACGGTTGTTCATTATCAGTGTTAACACAGACTTTTGGTGGAAAACGAGACCCTGTGCATTTTTCTTCTCAGTTTTAGACATTGTTGCTCGAGCCCTCCCAAGTTGTCTGAGGGCTACTGCTGCAGTAGCACTGGCCATCCGACAATCAGAGGGAATAGTCCTGAACACTGATCTCACAGTCATGGTAACGCATGCTGTGGATATCCTTTTAAATAGAACGAAGACCCAGCACCTGACGAGTGCCAGATTGACAGGATATGAATTGACATTATTTGCCCCTCACATTACTATTAAAAGATGTACTACTTTGAATCCCGCCACAATATTGCCTCTCCCGGAGAAAGATGAAAGAGTTGATGTCCATGATTGCATATTTAGAACAGAAGAAGAAACAAAGAGGCATGTAGATTTAACTGACACCCCTTTACTTGAACCAGAAGGGGAACTGTATGTGGGTGGCTCTTGTTTTAAGTTACCAGATGGCACTGCAACAGCTGCATATGCCATTACAACTTTGAAGACAGTAGTAGAAACCACAAGGATTTCACACCACTCAGCCCAAGCAGCTGAACTAATAGCTTTGTTGAGAGCCTGTGAATTAAGTGAATGTTTGAGGGTGAATATTTTTGCAGACAGCCAGTACGCCTTCGGCGTTGCCCATAGTTTTGGGAGGCTGTGGAGGGAGCGGGATTTCTTTACTACGCATGGCCAGAAAATTCAACATGGTCCCTTGATTGATCGATTATTATTTACTTTGACATTACCAAAGAAGTTGGCCATTATTAAATGCAGTGCTCACAAGAAAGTTGTAGATTCTATTGGAAAGGGGAACGCCTTCGCCGATTCAGCAGCAAAGGAAAAGGCTCAGGCTAAAGGAAGTCCCATGTTTCTTAGTACATCTGCCCGATGGACCACCGAAACATCCCTTTTTGATAATACCATTGAAAGTGTGAAAGAGTTACAGAAGGAAGCAACTATGGAAGAGATGCAGAGGTGGGAACAGGAGATTGGGAAACTAGACGAGAATGGATGTTGGATAGACCAATCTGAAAAGCAGCGATGGTTGCTCCCCAATGCATTGGTATATGCAGTAGTCACCATGGCGCATGGCCCGGCCCATATCAGTGCAAAAGGAGTTAGTGCAGTATTAGACCCAGTATGGAATAATCCGAACATTTCCAAAACAGCAGCCCACATTGTTAAATATTGCCCGGTGTGTTTAGGGCATAATCCTGGAGGTAGAGAATCTGTTTTGAGTGGCAATTTTGCTCTGCCATCCTTGCCTTTTGAAGCCATACAGATAGATTACATACAAATGGAACGTGTAAATAATTTGAAGTATGTATTGGTGGTGGTATGTGCTTTTAGTAAATGGGTCGAGGCCTACCCCACCAAAGGTGCCACTGCAATTGCCACTGCTAAAGTCCTAATCAAGGAATTTTTCCCCAGGTATTGTTTGCCCCGAATTATCTGGTCAGACAACGGGCCCCATTTTAATGCCTTACTTGTACAAAGTGTTTGTGACAAATAAAAAATAAGGCAAAAGTTCCATGCTGCTAGGCACCCACAGTCAGCGGGCTTGGTCGAAAAATATAATGGTATTCTGAAGCTCAAGATGGACAAAATCTGTGCAGACACTAGATTGAAGTGGTCTGATGCCCTTCCATTAGCTTTACTATCCCTTAGAACGACTCCTCATACTAGAACCGATCTGTCTCCGTATGAGGTGATATTTGGCCGTCCCACAAATGTGTGTGGAGTCCCCAGGCCCAGATCTTTCAGGGATATTGATTATCCGTTGATGACAGATTACCTTTATGCTTTGACTAAAGGTCTGCGTTCTATTCATCAACAGGTATCGGATACATTGCAGCCACTACCGGAGGGTCCTGGACATCGTTTGGAGCCCGGCCAGCGCTAGTTGCTGGCTGACTCCTGCCCTCCAGGAAGCTTATAAAAACGCTGGACATATACAATTCGACCTTTGGCTGTTGGTCATGCTGGGGGGTGCTGACATAAGCTGACACTGAATGCTCGATTTTACAGCTAATTTGCACATGTTTTGAGCAAATTTTAAACATTTGTGTATTTTAACTCTGCTAACTTTTAAATTGTGCAGGACCCTTGGGAGGCATCCCGCTAGCGCTCGTAGCGCTTTACTTTCACTCTACCTGCCGTTATCCCCCTTGCCCAGCCGATTTAGGGGCTGGGGCGAGAGACGGCCGCCATCTTGGGGGAAGGCAGGGCAGCGCACTAGTTGCTGGCTGACTCCTGCCCTCCAGGAAGCTTATAAAAACGCTGGACATATACAATTCGACCTTTGGCTGTTGGTCATGCTGGGGGGTGCTGACACTGAATGCTCGATTTTACAGCTAATTTGCACATGTTTTGAGCAAATTTTAAACATTTGTGTATTTTAACTTTGCTAACTTTTAAATTGTGCAGGACCCTTGGGAGGCATCCCGCTAGCGCTCGTAGCGCTTTACTTTCACTCTACCTGCCGTTATCCCCCTCGCCCAGCCGATTTAGGGGCTGGGGCGAGAGACGGCCGCCATCTTGGGGGAAGGCAGGGCAGCGCGCTAGTCGCTGGCTGACTCCTACCCTCCTCAGCTACCTATAAATGTGTACCATGGGCAGACGGCGCAGCGGGCTGGCGCAGCGGGCGCGCCGGAAGCGCGCCGAAGTCACGCCAAAGTCCAGCCCGTCTGCGCCCGTCTGCGCCCGTCTGCGCCTGTCTGCGCCCGTCTGCGCCCGTCCGCGACGGTACGGGACCAGGGACTACAACCCCTGCTCGATTCTCCAGTACCGTACCCTACACAAGTAAGATTTCATACACCAGTCATGAGCTGAGGAAGATCAACAATAAGTCGCCACACAACACTCACGTTTGTGCTTGTGTGGGTCCACTAGATACGCAGGGTCCATTTAGCTGCTACAACTGTAGATGGGAAAGCGTTCCCAAAGAAAGTCATGTGCCATTGCAGACCTTGACAACCCCGTTTAAGTGCATGTATGTGAATGTCAGATCTCTGCCCAAACACTCCACATACATTTGGGATTTTTTAAACGACCATAAGCCCGACTTGGCTTTTTTAACAGAAACATGGCTGGATGAACATAACACCCCCGATATAGTCACAGCCCTCCCTCCAGAATATAAGATCTTGAATGTGAATAGAATAAAACAAAAGGGAGGAGGTGTCGCTCTTTTATTTAGAGATTTTCTTACCTGTAAGCAAGAGACGAGTATACAAGTCGAAAGGTGTGAACCTATGGCATTCTCTGTGTCCCTGAATACTAATGTATTATTTGGAGGAGTACTAATCTATAACCCTCCTGGTTGTACATTGAATTTTAGTACACAACTACTGGAGCAAATGATGCCAATTTGTTTGAAGAACAAAAATATCCTCCTCCTTGGAGATTTCAACATACATTTTGATAAATGTAACAACCCCTTAACAAAACAATTAGTGGAAGATATGGAAATCTTGCAGATATCTCAAAGAGTCAACCAACCTACACACTCGGCAGGTCACATACTGGACTTGATATTTTCTAATATAGACTCTATTGACATCAACTCCGTAACATCTCTGCTATGGACAGATCATCATATGATCACTTTCTGTATCAATTTACCCACTATACATACGCGAACACCGGGACCTAGTGTAACAAATACGAGGAGCTGGAAAAACTTTTCAATAGATAACTTCAAACAACACTTTTCACACCCAAACGTAGCAGGTACTGACATTCATGAAGAAATTGAGTCACTTCACACAAACATTAAGACTGCTCTTGAGTTCTGTTCCACCGTACGTGTTCATCACAAACCTAGAACCACTAAATCAGAAAGGTGGTACGGACCAGAGCTGAAATCTCTAAAGAGAAAATGCACCTCTCTGGAACATAAATGGAGACTAGGCAAATCTGACGAGACTAGAAGCGCATATAAACAAGCGCTAGTACTCTACAACAAAGCAATTAAGAAGGCAAAAAAGGAGTACTTTACACGCAGAATAACTGAAAATAAAAATTCCTCTAAGGAACTTTTCAAAATTGTTGGGGAACTATGCAATCCAACAAATCTCGCAGTAAAACTTACTCCATCACAGGAGAACTGCAATAAATTAAATGATTTCTTCTGTGAGAAAATTGATAATATCTACGCCTCCTTCTCTAATTGCACGCCAGAAATTATCGAGAACAATGTACTAACTACGACTCAAGCTACTTGTACAGGTTTTGGCCCTTTCTCAGAAGCCGAGGTGGGCAAAGCCATGCTTGAAGTCAAGTCAGGATCCCCACTAGATCTATGTTCACACCACATTTACTCTCAGCTAACCCCTGTAATTTGCCCTGTCGTAACAAAAGTTCTGAATCTTTCCTTATGCTCTGCTACATTCCCAAGATCCTGGAAGCAGGCCCTCGTTACTCCGCTAGTAAAAAAGGCAGGATTAGATGTTAATAATCCTGCCAACTACCGGCCAATATCCCAGTTACCCTACCTCTCTAAAGTGCTGGAGAAATTGGTCAACAGACGGCTTTCCAGCTATCTGGAAATTAATGAACTGTTGGACGATTCCCAGACGGGTTTCAGGGTGAACAACAGTACTGAAACAACACTGTTGGTGGTGACGGATAACATTAGGGCCCAGGTAGATCAAGGCAAGACAGTCGTTCTGATACTCCTTGATTTATCAGCGGCTTTTGATACTGTTCCACACGACCAATTACTGAAAGCCCTGGAAGGGAAAGGTATACGAGACAAGGCATTGGGATGGCTAAAATCTTTTCTGGAGGATCGAACACAATCAGTGTGTTTGGGTGACTTCATCTCTCCCCCGCGAAACATTAAATATGGGGTGCCCCAGGGGGCCTCACTCAGTCCAACTTTGTTTAATGTTTTCGTTTCCTCATTGGCAGCCATTGGAAGACGGTGGGGTGTCGAAATGTGTTCTTATGCTGACGACACCCAATTAATGGTTACCATTGATGAAAAGGATGATCCTAAAACCCGACTGATAAACTGCCTGACTGAACTGGCCAACTGGATGCAAGAGCATTGTCTGAGATTAAATGCAGACAAGTCAGAAATCCTCTTGTTTGGCAAAAATCCCCAGCTCTGGGATAACAGCTGGTGGCCAAGCAACCTGGGGTTGCCTCCGAATCCCACCCCAAAAGCAAAAAACCTGGGAGTGGTATTGGACAGTGCTCTGTCCATGAAATCACATGTCTCCACTGTCTGCGGCAAAAGCTTTGCATTGCTGAAAATGCTCAGACGAGTTTTCCCCTGGATCCCGACTGAATGTAGGAAAACTCTGGTTCAGTCATTGCTGATGAGCAGATTGGACTATGGCAACTCACTGTTTGTCGGAATGGCAGACTATCTCTTTTCCAAACTGCAGATAGTACAAAATGCCGCGGCAAAGGCTGTCTGTAATAAAAAGAAATTTGATTCGGCTAAAAGCTGCATGCGAGAGCTTCATTGGCTCCCGATGCGACAAAGAGCCAATTTTAAATTACTATGTATCACACACAAGGTGCTATATAACGCAGGCCCTACCATTTTACATAATAAAGTTGAATTCCACAGACCACCGAGGAACCTCCGATCAAGTACATTAGGAAGAGCCACCACCACCCGGGTGAAGACTGTCAGGATGGGAGAGCGAGCCTTCTCGCATCTGGCGGCTACTAAGTGGAATGAACTTCCTCCCAGTCTTAGACTGACAGATGACCTTCTGTCCTTTAGGAAACAACTAAAGACACTACTCTTCCCTAAATCAGAATAAATCATCACTCAGTGTGGTTATTGTACCTCTCAGCATCCAACTTTAGCGCCGTGATATCCTACTCAGGATGATTGTTAGCGCTCTATAAATAAATTAAATACAAATACAAATACAAATACTGGTGAAGAATTATCAACGGACATCGAGTTTGGAGCCCAGGTGGTCCGAGCCCTACCAGATCTTCTTGGTCACGAGGACGGCAGTGAAGGTGCATGGCAGGAAACACTGGATCTACGTGAGCCACGTGAAGCGCCTGCCGCTGCCCCTGCCTTCTGACGGGCAGAACAAAGACGGAGTGCCCAGTGAGGAAGGAGAGTTGATCCAAAGCTTTGTGCCCTTTTCGGATGCTCAGGAAATAGGGCAATCAAGTAAAGTGTTGCCTGAAGGGGAAGGTGAGACAGCTCAATCAGAAGCAACTGCCAGTCCCGAGGCATCACAGGGGGTGACCGAGTCTGTTACCCATGCTACCGAATTGTTTTCTGACCAGGAGCAACCTGGCCGTTGTCGATACGATCTGCGGCCCCGAAAAAAGCGCGGTACCCCACTCTCTGATGGAAGAAATTAGACCAAGGCTTTGTGTTGAAAAACCTTGAGTAGAGTGATTGGGGTACTGAGTGAGACACTGGACTGAACTCGCAAAGAGCTTGGAACATTGTGTAATAAGGCTCTTTTCAGAAAGAAAGACTGAGTTAAGGGCCGCGATCATACCTTTGGAATCTGAAAGTTTGCTTTTCCTTGGATGAGCGATAAGGGTCTGCCTGTGAGGCTCTAAAAAAACAGACACAGGGAGAAGATCCCTTGAAGGGAAAAAGAAACCCTCTGGTGGTGTGCGTGCTTTTTTGATACAAAGATTAGTTTTGGACTTTTAGCAAGGGACCGATATAGATTTGGACTTTTAGAGAGTATGTTTCCTTTTGATCAATTTATGATGGAGGATGAACGACCACTTGCCCCTCGGCGCCATATTCATAATATGCAACTGTTTACCAGATGGCCCACCAGATTGAAGGTGGCATTTGTTGCTTTCATTGTTATAATTACTGTAATAATGATGTGTGTGTTTGTATACTTGGAATTTCAGCATCCAGTGCAGAAATTGTTGAAAACTACCCCTGCCCCAGAAGAACATCTCTTTTATTCTATCCCTCCGCATACGGCTGGGCATAGGGAAACTTATACTAAAAATGTTTTTATTAAAATGTTGCTTCAGACCCACAGTACTACAAACAAAATGAACTGTTGTGAGTTATTCATCTCCCTCCCTTTGTCCTATCTAGCTAGTTGTGAAGCATGGTGGCAATTGTTATCATTAATATATTCACACTATGTTGCAAATCCCAAAATATATTCTGAACGGGATTATGAAGCCATTTTAATGTATATCGAGCGACACCAAGGATTCGATGCAGAAGGGGATGGAGGTCAGGGTTCCTTATCCAAATGCCTGTATGAATGTATACACTGATTCCAAAAATGATACCTGGTTGCAGGAAGAAATGCAGGATTTTGAACTTTTTAATTCCACTTTGTATTTCCAGCATTTTAAGGAACGTAATGTTACAAATGATAGGGCCCTGCCGATCCCCATAATAAATACCACCTCCCTGTTTTGTATCAGGGGGCGAGGTCACATAAAGGTGGGGAGTAGCACCTGTAATTATACCTATACATTGCAGACCGACAGTACTCCCCCGATGATCACTCCCCCTAATGTGTATTTTGTATGCTGGGAAAATGCTTATACTTGGCTTCCTCGAGGATGGGCTGGACGGTGTTATCTGTCCTTTCTTTATCCCCCTGTGTATATTGCCCCTTCCGATTACCATAGGACACATCAGCTAATAAAGAGAGAGATAGAATCTAAGCGGACTATTAGGAGCTATGATACTGATAGTACAGATCAGACAGATACTTCACTACAGTAGTTCCAAGATATTTCAAAGGGCCTGGTCCCATTCTGGGGTCCGATTTTTAATCGTCGGAACATAAGACGCTTGTCTAGAATAGTAGAAAATGTGGTTCAAACCACGACTGAGATATTGACCAACCTTACCGTTGAGCTTCAGGCTACAAGGCTTGTTTCTCTTCAAAATCGGATGGTGTTAGACGTCATCCTGGCAGATAGGGGTGGAGCCTGTCGCGTGATTGGCAGCTCTTGTTGCGTTTTTATTCCCGACTCGGCCCCTACCATACATCTTGCAATTAAGAAATTACACTGATTAGCTGCAGAGATTCATGAGGAGAACGGTACTTGGTCCCTCAGTGGATGGTTCTGGGGCCTCCTGGCTACTTAGGGTTGGAAGATATTCATGATCCTGGCAGGAGCATTTGGAGTTATTTTCACTTGTTGTTTATGCCTCCAATGTGGCCCAGCGTGTTGCACCTTTTGTGCAAATAGGATAACGTCTGCTCTGACCCTTTCCCGATAGGAAAAGATAGAGAAACAAATGATTCAGAAGGAGGTAACAGACCTCATGCAAATTGATGAAGGGGTGTTTGTGGAGTGAAGTAGTTATATTGGCCATAGTAGGCCAAAAGGGCCGTCTGTTGGGATATAAAA
This sequence comes from Lissotriton vulgaris, assembly GCF_964263255.1. NCBI lineage: Eukaryota > Metazoa > Chordata > Amphibia > Caudata > Salamandridae > Lissotriton > Lissotriton vulgaris. The sequence goes on along the minus strand of NC_141685.1, from coordinate 1,870,829,431 downwards.
TTATATATATATTCATGATTGGCCCACTATGTACCATATAACTGTATATGCGTATGAATAACCGCATAGTATTATACTATATATGTAAGGTTTATGATGGATTCATGTAGGCCCATTTAGACCTATTGATATAACTAGGGTCACTTTGTTTCGTTTCCTTGTGTTCATGTACTGTTTCTCAGAAGTCACATGGGTAAGCTCTTGGTACGAAACCATGTTGAAACACTCAGTCTGCTTCTCTGATCTTTAGTGTGTAGCTCACGGAAACCCAAGGTCGCACCTGCCCCTCTTGTGGGATGCGTGCATTCTAGCAGAGCTCGTTCCTGTACTCCCCGGGCTTTAGATAGACTAGAGGGCACCTCACCGACCTGCCCCCGGAATAGCTCCGGCTTAGCTACTAGCAATCAATTGTGCCTTATATGGATCTTCCTGCTGGCTTACTGACAACTTGTGTTTTTCCTTGTAGGGTGTTAACCTGAATGTGTGAAAACGTATATATGCTTTGTTTCACTTGTATTTCGTTAGTATCCTCTGTGCACCTCCATGGGTCGTGTAGACCGAGGCTCCCCTGACAGGGCTTGTATTTGATTGAATAAACGATTCGACCTTCTCCATTGCTGACTGCCTTATTACTCCTTTATGCTAAATATGGGCTATTGGTAAGTATAGCCCGGCCTCGTAAAATTTCGATTCCTTCACCGCCTTGGAAAAAGTGTGTACCAGATGTAATAAGAAAGGACATTTTCCTAGAGTTTGTAGGTCAGCTCCAAGAAGAGTTAATGTCATCCAAGAATACGAAGAATCATCTGATTATAATTATGATGTGACTACTATACTTTGTTTAACTAAAGAGTCAAGCACTAAAATATTTCCTTCATGTGATGTTATCATTAATGGAATTTGTACAAAAGTATTAGTGGATTCTTGTTCGTGGTATACCATTCTGTCTCATGATCTTGTTTGTTATAATTGGCCTGACATCGAACTCATACACCCTGACATTTCACCAAGTGTTTATACTGGCCATAAACTACAACTTATTGGGTCTTTTATTGCTAAATTGAACTTCCATGAACGCAAAACATGTGGGAAAATGTATGTTACTAAAGTGGGAAAATCACTTTTGTGCTGGCCACATTAAGAGAAACTTGGCATAAAATTAGATCCTAATGCTGCTCCTCAGGTATATTCTATGGATACAAACGTTACTAAGCGAAGTTTGGCCTAATGATCTGTGTCTTGTCTCTAGAATAAAAAATGAGTTTCCCATATTATTCAGTGACAAATTGGGTGAATAAAAAGGTTTTAAACATCGCATAAAGGTTCATGCAAATGCCATACAGGTACGTCATGAGGTTAGAAATGTTCCTTTGTCTTACAGAAATAAGTTAAAGGTAATGCTTGATGATATATGTGCTAAGAAGATCATTGAGCCAATAGAATCTTCTCCTTGGGTTTCACCAGTCGTTATTTCCATCAAATCTGGAGGGGATCTTCGTGTATGCATAGACTTGCGCAGTTTGAACAATGCTAGTAGAATATTTGGGACTCAGCATCAGTGGAGATGGAATCAAACCCAAAATGTCACATTTGGAGAACATCAGTAAAGCTCCCATTCCTGAGAACAAAGAAGAATGAGTTGCTTTTCTAGGTTTGGTAGAGTTTTATGCCACGTTCATTCCAAATTATGCAACCATCATTGAACCGTTTAGGAATCTACTGAAAAAAAATATGAAATTCATTTGGACTGATACTATGACAGCAACATTTTCAACTGTTAAGAAGATGATTACCAAAGTTCCTTGTCTTAAACCTTTTGTAATTGGCAAACATTGTATTGTTATGGTTGATGCAAGCAATTGCCGTCTAGGTGCTGTACTGATTCAGGAAGAATGGGGTAAAGAATGGATTGTGGCATATGCCTCAAGGACATTGATGAAGTCTGAACGTCAGTATTCTGTGATTGAAAGAGAGCTATTAGCATGTGTAGGGGATGCTGAGCATTTTAGACCATTTTTATGGGGGACAAAATTTACCATCAAGTCTGACCATAAGCCTTTGGTTCACATATTGTCACCCGGTGGTGGGCGCACATTGTCATCTAGACTAGCTAGATTATCATCAAGATTACAAAATTTCCAGTAATCCTTGGAGTATGTTCCCGGTAAAACTAATGTTCATGCTGACTGTATGTCATGGTTACCTCTCCATGCAAAGAATCAGTGTTGATACTGATGAATGTGAAGAGGCTCATGTTGTGCGTGATGTGAATTTGTTATCCAAGGACAATTCCATTGTTCCTGAACATTTATGGAATGAAGAAATGGAAAAAGACCAAGAACTTAAGGAAGTAAAGAAGTTTATATTAAGTGATTGGCCTGAAGAGAAGAAGCTCATAGGAAGCTTAGCTAGTTATTACAAAGTTCGAGATGAACTAGCTATTGAGAATGACATTATTTTAAGGAGGGATACATTTATTCCACTTATTGGCCTCAGGATAATGTTTGTTGATTTTGCTCAAGAAGGATATTTTGGCATTTCTATTACCAGGAGACGTTTAAAGGACAATTTGTGGTGGCCAGGGATTGATTCATATGTAGAGCAGCAAGTGAGGTCTAGTACTTTGTGTGCTAACAGTGATAAATCAGCTAAGGCTTTGACTACCACTCCTCAACCAGTTGATTTACCTGCTGCACCAAGGAGCAAGTTAGGTATAGATATATGTCAGAACCCTTACCCCTCGTTTGAACACGATCACTATGTGCAGTCCAATTCCACAGAGTTTCCTGCGATCCTGACAGAGTGAAGTGCCCAAGTTGCTATAGCACCCGAACAGAGATGGCAGAGGGGATAAATGTGCAAAACTTAGGTGCAATTCTAGACACCATACAAAAGGAACTGAGTGACTTGAGAGAGGAAAATCGAAATCTTAGGTCGGAGTTAATAAGTTCTAAGAAAGAAACAGCAGAGTTGGCGCAAAAATTTAGACAGCCTTTTAGTCCTGAGCAGGAAATAACGGGTTCCATGTCAGGGAGTTCCAATAGAATAACTACCCAAGTTATTCATTCCCTATCCCCGGTCATCCCGCTAGCTGCCCCAGAGAGATTTGGCGGGGACCCACAAAAGGCACAGATATTCATTACGCAGTGCTCTTTGCATTTCCTGTGTCGCCCTTCGATTTTTCCAGACGCACAGTCCAGGGTTGCCTTTATACTCTTGTATCTGAGCGGGGACGCTGCTGCTTGGTCCTTGCCATTAATCACCAAGAATGACCCCATTCTGCGAAACTACGAAGAATTTAAACAGGAATTTTTACGAATCTTCGACAGGAGAAGAATATCCCAAGCGACGGATAATGAACTGTTGGACCTAAAACAAGGTAATAGGGATTTGGTGTCTTATCTGGCGCAATTCAACAAGCTTGTAGTGGAGACAGACTGGCCGGAGAGTAAGAGAGGCAGTTTTCTACAGAGGCCTGAAGGATGAGCTAAAGGACGGGCTGGCGGCGATACCTAATAGGCCAACTGAGATTTCGGCGCTAGTGGATCTCGCGCTGGAGTTGGATTTTCGGCAAGGTGAGAGATAAGGCGAGAAAAGGAGAGACTTCAGACCTGCCGTTCCTAGATTCGACAGAGTTCGATCAGAGAATCATCAGAGTCAGGATGGAGATACTGGGATGAAACCAATGCAAATAGGCACTATTCGTGGTCCGTTAACCAGAGAGGAGAAAGAGAAAAGAAGGACAAACAATCTATGTATGTACTGTGGTACTGGTGGCCATTTCATGAAATTTTGCCCCAAGAAACCTAAAACGACCTTCAAGCCGAAGGAAAACTAGAGGCACCACCTGTTGGCGGAGTTGAACAGGTGGATGCGTTAATCAAGAAAACTCCAGAGGAGCATAGAGTGGCCAACATGTTACAGTCAGCGACACCTCATTTGATACTGTCTATGAGGGTGAAATTTCGAGACATCGTCCTGACGGAAGTTTCAGTGATGATAGATTCGGGAGCGACAGGAAACTTCTGTGACCTAAAGTTTGCCGACAGAGTGGGCCTATTAGCCATCAAGAAACCCAGGAGTGAACCTGTTCGAGCTGTGGATGGCACAAACCTATCTTCGGGCCCCATAGTAAGCCACACCGAAGTCGTTCAACTTATTTCGAGCGATGGGCATGAAGAGAAGATTCAATTCAACCTTATAGACGCCCCTCAGTTCGAATTGATTTTAGGACTTCCGTGGCTCACCGAGCACAACCCAACGATTAATTGGATCACCAGATCCATCCAAATGATTTCAGATTACTGTTTGGAAAATTGTTTTGGGAAACATGAAGGAATGCAAGAAGCGAATCCTGCCTATTCTTTGTGTAAAACTGAACAATCTGTCTGTATTATCAATGCCTAAGAGGTGCCAGAAGAATACAAGGACTTCGAAGAAGTTTTCAATGAAATAGAGGCCGAACAACTCCCTCCTCATCGACTGTGAAATCGAACTGGAACCCAGGGTTAATCTGCCATGCAGTAGAGTGTACGCTCTGACTGAAAGAGAGCATCAGCACCTGAGGGAATATATGGACAAGTACCTTGCTAACGGGTTCATTCGACCTTCACAATCTCCAGTATCCTCGCCGCTGTTCTTCGTGCCGAAGAAGGAAGGGGATCTGAGAACGTGTATAGACTACCGTGCCATCAACAAAATCACCAAAAAGAACAGATATCCTCTGCCCCTCATCTCGGTTTTGTTAGATCAAATTAAGGGAGCCAGTATCTTCACCAAACTCGACCTACGAGGAGCTTATCATCTGGTTAGAATGAAGGAGGGTGACGAGTGGAAGATGGCGTTCCGGACCAAGTTTGGACTCTTCGAGTACCAGGTTATGCCCTATGGCCTGTGCAACGCCCCGGCAGCCTTTCAATATTTCATAAACGATGTCCTGAAGGACTTCCTCGATCAATGCGCTATCGTCTATATTGACGATATCCTTATTTACTCTATGAACACGGAGGAACATCAAAGACACGTCAAAGGAGTACTACAGAAACTTAAAGACAATAGTCTCTTTGTGAAGCTGGAGAAGTGTGCATTCAGCGTGAACCAAGTGGAATTCTTAGGATTTGTCATCTCCCCTAGTGGAATCCTTATGGATAAAAAGAAAATTGAGGCTGTGGTCGAATGGAAACTGATGCTTCCGACCAAGCGGTTGGGGGAGTGATGTCTCAGAGGAATAAAGTGACAGGACAATCACACCCAGTGGCATATTGCTCGAGGAAACTGTCCCCAGCGGAGATAAATTATACCATCACGGAGAAGGAACTTTTAGCCATCAAGGATGCCTTTAAAGAATGGCACCATTACCTCATGGGGGCTCGGCATCAAGTGACAGTTTTCACTGACCACCGTAATCTGAAATTCCTGAAGACCGCCAGGACCCTTACTCCTAGGCAACTGAGGTGGTCATTGTATTTTGCCGATTACGACTTTGTGATCACCTATAGACCCGGCGCTCAAAATGGCAAGGCCGACGCCTTATCGAGAATGGATACCGAAGATCACAAAACCCCTCTGAAAAGTCAAGCAATCATTCCAACGGAGAGGATCATTGGAGGAACGTCATCGTCTGTCAGTCTAGAACAGGATGTCTTAAAAGTAATGGACAAGGCGGCCATGCAGAATTGGGTGAAGGAGGGGAATGACCGGAGAATCATCGGTCAATTACTGTATTATCAAGACGCCTTATACATTCCCACAAAGGAAATGCAGCAACAAGTTCTACGTGAATGTCACGATGCTAAGCTAGCCGGACACAAGGGAGAAGCGAAAACTAAAGAACTAATCAAGAGACATTATTGGTGGCCTGAGATGTCAAAAGATATCGAAGAGTATGTTAAAACATGCGAGACTTGTGCTCTGGGAAAATCTGAACGGCAGGCTCCAAAAGGTCTCCTTCAACCTTTACCCACTCCACCCTATCCCTGGCATACCGTCACCTTAGACCTTATCACGGATTTGCCATTAAGCCAAGGTTATAATACAATACTAGTTGTAGTGGACTCGTTTACCAAAATGACCAATTTCACTGCCTTAAAGGGGGTTCCTAGTGCCAAGCAGTTAGCCACTCACTTTAGTACTCAAATTGTTAAGATACATGGGATACCAAAGGTTATTATCTCAGACAGGGGGTCCCAGTTTCTTTCCCATTTTTGGAAGTCTTTCATGGAAAGTTCGGGAACGGAGGTGAGGTACTCCACTAGTTACCATCCCGAGACCGATGGTCAGACGGAAAGGGTGAATCAGGAGGTAGAGCAATATTTAAGGTTATATCTCTTAAAGCAGGAAGGGAACTGGCCAGAATATTTGTGGGCAGCAGAGTTTGCCCATAATAATGCCAAGAATGTGTCTACCGGGTACTCCCCATTCTATATGAACTACGGAAGACACCCTAATTCAACCATCAGGCAGACAGATATATCAGTTCCAGCTGTAGCAGAAATTGTCTCTCATCTAGAGCAAGTACATCAGAGTGCAAAAGAGAATCTGACCTTAGCTAAGACTAAATATAAGGCATACACAGACAAGAAAAGACGAGCAGGGCCTTCCATTGAAGTTGGAGATCGTGTATGGTTAAATGCAAAAAATCTGAGACTACGAGGAAACCGAAAATTCCAACCAAGGTTCATTGGCCCATATCCTGTGGAAGAAAAGATTGGCCAAGTAACCTATCGGCTCACTCTACCGCCCACCCTAAAAATTCATCCAGTCTTTCACATTTCTTTACTTAAAAAGGCTCCAGTTAGTCTGAGGAGAATCTTAACCCCCAAACCAATACAGTTGGAAGACGGTGAAGAGTTTGAGGTGAAGGAAATTCTCGACTCAAAGGAATCTAGAAACCAACTGTACTATTTGGTAGACTGGAAAGGTTATGGGCCGGAAGAGAGATCATGGGAAAAAGAAGAAGATGTGCATGCTCCCAGGTTGATTAAATTGTTTCATCAACGTTTCCCTACCAAGCCAAGAGGGAAGGGATCTGCCTTGTTGGGGGGTACTGTCAGAACCCTTACCCCTCGTTTGAACACGATCACAATGGAACATTCTTTGAAAGAAAATGCACGACAAGGAAGAGGTTCTTGGTCAGCATGCATGCGACTACGGCACACCAAGATGGCCGCCAGAGTCGCGTGGAGTTAGCATTCTAGTCTTCCAGCCTCATCGTCACCGCAGCTGAGGTGAGGCGCTGTCAACCGGAGAACTGCGCACTTCACCGCGTATCTTGCCCTAGGTAGAAGCTAATCTAGGAGTTCGTGTGAAGAGAGTAGTCTAAGTCCCGTTCTCATAGTTTTTCCCTTCAGAGTTCCCAAGCCCATCTCCCCAGTCAAGAGAAGATCATTCTGAGAACTTCGCAATACGAATATCACCTGTTATCCGTGATGCATTGTCGAGTGCGTTTTCCTGCCGCTGACAGCTGAGGAGGAGTCGGCGTGTTTGTGCGCTCCGTTTTCTCTGTGAAGAGAGAGAACGGAACAATACGTAGATAAGTTTTGTCCTGAAGCGTGTGAGAAAGAAAACAGTGAATTACGTAATTCTGAAGAACCTTGTTGTCAGATATTTACCAGAGAACTGTATTGAGAAAAAAGACTAGTTTGTGAAGAGAAAGATCTAAGTCAAGAGAGTTACAATTACCTATATGAACTATCGAACTGTTCAGTCGAGTCAAGAGAGTTCATGAGGAAAAAGTCAAAACTTCAGAGATTGTAATACGAAAGAAAGGTACGAGGAAAAAGACATTAAAAATCATACCCTAACGACACACGGAGAGAAGGTGCGATTCAGCTTACAAGATCATAAAAGCACGCTGATGATACAGATGAGAGGCTAGCTCTGGAGAGTTTTTTGGTAGGTCAGAACCCATAGGGAATATAGATTAGGTTAGAGAGATAGAGTTAGGAGCTAATGTTATGTTTCTCTTTTCCCTGTTTGCATTAGTCATGACAAGATCTGCAGACCGGATCTGAAGACAAGAACCTGCCAGACAGTCTCTTCTCTTCTCTCTCTTTTGTTATTTTATCCAATCCCCCTTCCCTCGGGATGATGGCCTAGAGACTCATGTTTTCTGTGGGCTCTGGGTTATTGTTCAGAGTGGATTTGGGAATCGGCATCTCTGTTCCTGTGCAGTCCAATTCCACAGAGTTTCCTGCGATCCTGACAATATAATAGGTCCTTTCAGTGTTTTGCCGCATCAATATTCATTTGGTATTGTGCTTATAGATTATTTTTCTAAATGGACAGAGATTAATATGGTTAGAGAAGTCACTTCTGATGCCATCATTCAATTTTTAAATGATGTTTTTTGTAGGGAGGGCATCCCTCAGGAGATTGTCACTGACAATGGTCCACAGTTTATTAGCAAACAAATGGAAGATAATTTAAAGAGGTGTGGTATAATTCACAAAAGGATTGCAGGCAAATGGTCAAATTGAGAAGTTTAATAGGGTCATTAAAGAAGCAATTCAACTGGCTATTAAAGGTGGGTTATGTTGGAACAAAGCGTTGCAGTCCATTTTACTCTCTTATAGGACAACTCCCAATACAGTCACTTTGTTGACTCCTTTTGAATTATTGAGAGGTCGCAAACCCAGTACAAAACTAGTTCCATGGTGGCTAAGGAACAAGAATAAGACACAAACTGAGCTTGCTGAGATAGATTTTAAAGAAATTCATCGTAAAGTAGATGCTTATAATAAGAAAATGAAGGATAATTTAATAGGAAACAAAACTGCAAGGAACATTTTTGTTCAGGTTGGAGATCTAGTACGTTTGAAGAAGGGCTGTTCTGTACGTAAAGGCTTGTCTGTTTGGTCTGATCCCATGGAGGTTGTGGAAGTGTTTAAGAACGTGGTTCGAGTGGATGATGAGAGTGTTTGGAATTTTAATAGAGTTTCAATTTTTAAGGGTAGGAAGGAACCTTGTGATGAGAATTATTCTTCAAATTTATTTCTGGACGTGAATGGAGATGATGTGTATAATTCAAGTACTGAATCGTCTACTAGTGATCAATGTACTTCTGCTTCAGAATGCTCAACTAGAAGTTCAAGAATTCGTAGGTTACCTGTTAAGTTCAAAGATTTCTTAAATTTTAATTTAAAAAAAAAAGGAAAGGAGGGAGGTGTGTTATGTGTTGTTGTTTGAAGTAGACACAATCGCGCACACACTCGTGTCGACTTCAAACAACATTCCACGCGGGATGAGTTGGTTGAATGTGTACCGTGTAAGGTGTGTATGCTTGAATGTATGAGGAGTTTGTTAAGTTGGGCTAGCAGCGGTTATATTCATTCTTATCTTGTACAAGAGTGGAGTTGCATCACAATAAACTGCTTTTTCTGTACCTGGCTCTCCTTCTTATTATTTCCTGGATTAATAGCTGTTGGGAACTTACTTCCAACACATCTTATCTGGCTATTCAGGCAAAATGAGCTCTCTCGAATTACATACGTTCACCTGAACAATGAGTGACAAGAAACTGCAGGGTTTGTCCTTTATTCTTTACATTATACTACATAAAACTTGCACGTCACAAAATGCAAACTATAAATGTGCATCTGACATATATTTGCAATTTGACATGTCATATTATTGCGCTTTAACCTACTGAGATACTTCAGCTTACTTTTTTTTACTGCTGCATTTATTGAATGTATTCTTGTTCTGCTTCTATATTGGACTGATTTATAATCCAAAATATAACCCTTTAACTATTTTCAGTGATTCCTGGCCCTTTTTGTGGATTCACATTGGGTTCACGAGTTAGAAATATATTGTTGATTTGCTCCCTTTCAGTTCTTCGCGGCAACTAATAAAGGTCCATACAATCAATGGGGAAACGTCTTTGATCACCTAAGATATTACATTGTAGGGCCCAGTTGCTCCATCAAATGGTAGCTTGTCGCAGGGTTAGCTACTGAACCATAGGGAGAAAGTGTATACCATTCTAGACTTGCCTAAACCCAGTCCTGGTCCTCAAACCCCATGTCTCGATTCGGAGGATCAGCAGAGTTCCAGTGCTTTTCAAAGGAGTTTTAACAGCGAAGGAGTGATTATTAATAGGGTTTCGTAATGTATTTGCTAATGTCAAGCTTGTGGCATTTTGTTGAGATTGCATGGTGCAATAGTTGATGTTTTAGTTGTTGTACAGATGTGAATGCGCTTAATGCTCAGCAGTTGAAGTTGTTATCTGAATTGGACATAGCCTAAGATCCCAGGATACATATTTAAGCCAGTAGCACCAGAAATACACAGTATTATAGTATGTCTGGCAGGTTTTGTGGTGCCAGTCATGAGGCACCGTCGGCTGCACAATTGAAATAGGGACACATACCTTTGTGTGAGAGTAAGGTGTGGTTGGTGTAGTAGATCCTATTGCTCAAGGAGAAACTGCACTGATCTGGGCGATTCCCACTGGTCGACGTTTTACTTGAGTGTGTTTCAGAGTAGGTTTGAAAGTGTCACTTCAGAGCATTTCTTATGTTATTGAGTACTCACTCCCTCTCTACATTCGAAAAGAGGAAAACCATGCTAGGTTCAGAAAGCACGTCAAGACTTGGCTATTCGAACAATAACTTCAATAACCAGAAATCCCCTGCCACCTTTATGCTGTGTCTCGGTGCCGGGAAACCCTTCTTGGGTAGCTGTCGCGCCTTACAAGTTAAAAAAATAAAATAAATAAATAAATAATAAATACTTTGATTTCTTAGATGAGGGAAACAAAAGTTATTTGCTGAAAGCGCTTCACGTTTTTGTTTTACGCTTGTTAAGTGTTAGGAAAGATTGCGCTTATAAAAATTGTAAAGGAGGGTAAACAACTGCAAGGAGTGAGAATCACATCAGTGTGCTGCACTGAGATTGGTAGGTTGGTTTTTGTGTAGCACGGTTATTGGTTGATACGTCAATGAGTGTCACACTACTATTAGTTGTTAACACAGAATGAGAACTGTAGGTAAATAAATTAATTCCTGGTTTGAAACAAAAATTCTACTTGTATCTTTTCAAGGCTTTTACAAGATCTGATTAAGGGGGGGTGTGAGAGTCCCTGTTAATGGAGGAGAAGAAGAAGAGGTGCCGCTAGAAGGCATGGCAGGTATTACATGGCTATAAATGTGGGGATCCACACGTCCATTTGGCGGAATCAGTGGCATAAGATCACTGAGAAAGAAGGTGCTTTGATTATTCCACGCTACGGCTCATTTAATTTGAGAATTAATGAAAATCTAAGAAGGTTATTGTTCACGATGAAGCCACCCCCTGGACCCGCACACTACAAGGTACTTAAGCTTGGAAGCAAGCGTCGAGCTCATGCTAAAGATAAAGATAAATATCAGGGTATAGTCAGAAAGGCTGTTCGTACCTGTGCCGGAGAGACATGGGATGTAGAACAAAAAGATGGAAAATGGATATGACTGAAGGAACTAAGGGGCATATTACCAAGCAATAGCGATAATTATCGCTATTGCTTGGTTAGAGACAAAAATTTACCGCAGAGCTGCGCCGATTTTTATCGCAGATGAACCTTGGTATTACCAAGGTTTATCGCAAATGCGATAAAAATCGTCCGCAATGCATGAATATCGCTGAAAAGTCAGCGATATTCATGCATTACCGAGCTAATGCTCTTAGCCATGTTATCCACCTCCCATTGGATAACATGGCTAAGAACTGCTCAGGGCAGGTGGTAGCTTTTGGAGATATTCGCGCTTAGCACAAATATCTCCAAAAGTTGGTAATAGGAGATAGCGATGTTAGCAACTGTTTCCAGTTGCTAACATCTTGGCACGCCCACTTTGCATGTCATTAGGGATAAATATCACTGACATGTAAAGTGGGGCCCAAGATGGTCGCTATCTCCTACTAGCTGTCGCTAACTGGTGTTAGCGACAGCTAGGTAATAGGGAGATAATTTTATCTCCGCTTTCTTGGCTTTTAAAGCCAAAAAAGCGGAGATAAACCCCCTTGATAATATGCCCCTAAGTTGTCAACCTGTCCACCTCCTTATAATGTGACCCAAGCTTAAGGAACAAATGGTGTTGTTACCGGTCAAAGGTCAGAGGGAGCCACCGCCCCAGTGAATACTAGTCAAAACCATATGTGCTCCTGTTAACTCTACTGTTACTAATGCCCCAGATGCAATAATTATTCCTGTTACATCCTGCAGTTCCTTTATATAAACCTGAGTTTTCAGGAAATACAAAACATGCTTTGATGGTTCCTACTAAAGTAAATATGTCAGCAATAATTCCTGTTGCTCCCAGATGAGGAATTAGGGAAGAACTTCTTTGGTTCTGAATATGGTGATTTCATCACATGTTGTTCCTATATCATCAATAATGAATCAGACAGGAATTGCCCCTAGAGAGGAACTCTATCAGAGGTCACAAAATTCTCACAAGTCTATTTGGAATTCAATTCAGTGTATCACAAGCAGTAGCCCTATGGAAGGGGGTACGATTAATACTTCTGGAGACAAAAATGATGTTAATTCAGGTGAATTGGATGATTTGATCAGGGTTTTCAATGGGTTCCCACGAGAAGCAGAGGGTTCAGGATTGAGCAGAGAACTTGAGTCCTCAGGAATGGAGGATGCAGTGGGTGTGGTCAAACTAAAACCAGAATTGAATTAGATGATTTCAGAAAATCTTGATCTTTCCAGATTAGATACCTATTGAGAGAATAAATTTATATACATGTACAAAGAAGTAACTAAATGTGCATGGCAAGCTCATGATAAGCGCTGTCTGAATTAGCTAGAGTGTATGATGTTGATTTAAGTAGAACCAAATCTTTGAAGAAAAGCTATAGTGCATGTTTTGATGAAAATGATATAACAAATGTGCGAACTCAGGAATGAAAATGCAGATCAGAGAGTTAATTGGCAGCATCCAAAATGGAGTGAATTAGACAAGTATCAAGGCAGATGGGCTAAGAAGAAAGACCCAAAGAAAGCAAAATGAGAGCTACCTACTTCTTTGATAGATAGCCAAGGTGCTTCAAATTACCCAATGAGATAAGTGCCTGGTGGAGGTTAAGTTCATGTACCATGGAGTAAGAGTGATCTTGGGTCATTCATAAACGACTTTCCCAAATTGAGGAATAAGCCAGTGGAATTGTACACAGAGGTTGATCAATCTGTGAAGATTTCACAGGGATTGTGGACAGATTTGAATACCCTTTTTGATATTGTGGTAGAGATGATTTGTGGGCAGAACGTAAAGTAGCTGTACAGTGACCAGAGAACGAGCCACAGATATCTCATGTCCCCTCACTTTTGGTGATGAAAAAGTATCAACAGGTGATTACCTTTCTAAAAGGGAAGATTCTGACGAAAGACATTGATTGGGTTAACATTGATAGAACAACTCAGGAGCCTGAGGAGACTGTGCATTCTCTCTGTGAGAGATTGTTGCAAGTAGTTAAACATCACAGTGGAATGAGGAATCTCGAATCCAAAGATATGGGAACTTCTGTATCTCAGTTTGTGACAAGATTGAAACCTGAGGTAAGCATGATGATTCAACAGCATTTGATTTTTTGGCAGGATAAGTCAATTGATGAGATCTTGGGGTAAGCAAATTATTGTAGTGATGACTTGGACATGAAACTGAAGCAGTTGAAGGAGAAGATGATGCTGGTATAGAGGAAAGCAGAACAGAGAAGAACTCAGAGTCAACCATATATTGGGAATGTTGGTACAATGCAAGGTGTGAATCAGCAGGGAGTTCCTGTGATGCAAGGTGAAAATGGTTATCCACAACAGGGTAGAGGACATGGTGTTCCAATTGCTGGAATTGATGTGGTTACATTTAAGAAATAAAATCTGTGTCAGTATTGCAAAATGTTAGAGCATTGGAAGAGGGAATATTTTCATAATCCCAACAGAGTAATGAATGAGAATCAGGTTCAAAATTTACGGTTTGTACAAATGTAGGTTAACAATCCCATGCAGACCAAAATGTGCCCAGACAGAGAATGCAAAATCCTAATGTACAACAAGTCCCGGTAATACAAGTTCCTCAAGCTCCAATTCCACAGCAAAATGTAAATGGTACTAGATTTAATTTCAAACAGGTCTGGAATTTTAATCGGAATTCCTTCCAAAATCATAATCGGTTTCAGCAATTTTCTGTGTTTGACAAACTTGTGGGCTACAGCTCAGATCTGTTACAATGACGGTGGGTGAGGGGGAGGAAGACTGTGTGCGTAGTCTTAGAGGTAGACCAGAGGAGTCCATTTGTAGAAGGTCAGATGAATGGCCATCTAGTATCGACACTGGTGCTACCCGTTCCACCAGAACAACAGTAGTTTCAAACCTGCCCCTAATGGAAAAAAGAATTCAAGTTGTAGGAGTTGCAAATAAAATTAAAATAAACAAATGACAAAGCCAGTAGCACAAGAAGTACCTGTTAAAATAGGGCCCTTTGAAGAGAGCCACCAATTTGTGGTGTGTGATTATAGTCCCCTGAATCTTCTGGGAAAAAATCTGTTGTGCAAGTTAAATTGCACCATCTATTGCACGCTGAAAGGTGTGGAGTTTCACACACATGATGAAGATGTTGCCTTCAAATTGGTGAGTCAAGGGGCAAACATCGGATTGTACCCTTAAATGAGAAATGATTATTTTGCCATTGGATCTCAGTGATACGATGGAGCCTGACATCTAGGACTTCTCAGGAAAGGACAACGGTCTCATAAAAGGAGTTGAGCCTGTCCATATAATTGTCAAACAAAACGCTGAGTACCCCGAATCATGCAGCTCTATGGGAATGAGGGGTCGCAAGCTCTCGAACCCTGATGGGAAGACACAGCACGATAAAAAAAAGTCAGCTCATCAAGGAGCGAGAGAGCTCATAGGAGGTGTCAATATACCTTGTGTTAACAGGGAGGGTTCCCCAGGGAGGGAGGGGTGGGTCACTTGTAAAAATGTAGAGAAGTATTTAAAAAACATTGGGTGGGGGAGCATATGGGAAAATATAAAATCAAAATCTGTCCTACAATGTTTGATTCATCTGATGCGTTTTTTTCTTTTGCATTCTAATTATCTTAGTTCATTTGGGTCACCAACTGGTTGGGAGAGCTGAATATTATATGCTATTGTCACGATATAGCAATAAGGTCACTTTAAATATATGATGGCAGGGTTGGATAATATTAACTCTTTAAGAGTCATATCATGGAATGTGAATGGCCTGAGAGTGACTCCGAGGAACAAAATACTGGAATATTTGAAATTGAGGGAGGCTGATGTTATATTTATTCAAGAATCTCATTTGATAAAAGAGGAATGGCATGATATTGTTAAATCACAAACATGGGTAGAATATTGTTTTGGTACATCACAAACAGTCATAGTAAAGGGGGTTGCTATGATATTTAAAAAATCCGCTCAATGCACTACAGCCGAAGTTAAGGTTGACCCTCAAGGTAGGTGGGTCATTGTTAGGGCAAGAGTTCAGGGCGCATGGTTAATTTTTGTATCATATTATGGCCCTAACCTGGACAACCCTCTCCCTCTTCGTACATTAATGCTTCAACCACTCAAATTTAATGATACAGTCATTATTGGATGTGACTTTAATGTTATTCTCAATTTAGAGAAAGACACAACCTCAAATAAATTTAATACGCCAACTTCAAAAATAAGAACTACTCTGAAATCTTTAATTCAGGATCTTGGCCTAGTAGATATTTGGAGCCTAAAAGGCACAAGGGGGTCGGGGGAGACGGGGAGTGTCAAGTAACTCTATAGAGAATTTTACATTTCATAATAAAAAATATGGACATCGACCTAGGATCGATTTTTTCTTGACATCTAGCACTATTAGTAACTCCGTCAAGAAGATTGCCCATATACCAGAACACCTATCAGACCACTCAGCTTTTTCTTTACAGCTTAAGCTCACTAGCAAACCACCAGAGCAGCGCTGGACATTAAATCGATCTCTCCTTCTTGAGTTTTCAATAGTCGAGAATGTGATAAAACTAACAAAATAATTATTTTCTTTTTAATCCTGATACGGCCCCCAAAAATAAGGTCTGGGACACGTATAAAGCATACCTTAGAGGTATCCTCATTAGCCAAAATGCTATGGAAAATAAGAAAAGGAAAAAAGAACTTACTTCTTTAGAGGATCAGATAAAATAAATTAAAGGAAATCTAACCCAAACGTTGGATACTTATATAAAACCTGTGATAGAAGCAGATCTAGTCAAGGTCAAGACAAAACTAGCAGATTACTTAGAACTCAGGGTGAAAAAACATGGCAAGCGAGCAGACTAGCCAATTACGAATATGGGGAGGGCAGTGGCAAGCCATTGTCCTGGAAGGCCAAAACAGATCGAACCAGGAATAATATTAGGGACCTGAACAAATCAAGTTACAGGGGATATCATCACTGAGGACAGAGCCATAGAGCAGGAATTTGTTCGATTTTTTCAGGAACTCTATACAGAGGATTTAATTCAAAATAAAGTACAGACAGAGGCTTTTTTCAGTGACATTGAACTCCCGCTGATAAATCATGAAAATAGAGAAGAACTATGGACTCCTATAATGTTATAAGAGGATCACAGTTCTATTAAGAACCTGAAAAAGCGATAAGGTCGCTGGCCCTGATGCTATTCCCAAAGAGTTGTATGTTTTGCTAAGGGAAGAGCAAGCCCCGATTTTGCTGGATCATTTAAACTCAGTATACATTCTAAAACAAGACACCCACCCCTCCTGGGATTTGGCAACCATAATTATTCTTCTTAAACCCAATAAAAACCCCAGAGTATGTGAATCATAAAGGTCCATATCGCTGCTCAATAGTGATTTCAAAATATATACACAGATTCTGAATAAAAGGTTGGAGCGAATGGTTGGTTCAATTATCCATAGTGACCAGAAGGGATTTATGAAGGGGAGGCACTTAGAGGATTTAACCCATGAGTTAATTGGTGCAGTAGATCTTGCCATAGAATACGAAAGACCCTTGTCTCTAAGAACCTGCGATGCTGCAATAGCTTTCGACAGGGTCAGCTGGCCCTTTCTTTATGAAGTAATACAGCGCTTTAATTTGGGGAAAGTATTCGGATCAGCAAATAAGGCTCTGTATAGAGATCCTATGGCCCGGATATTAGTAAATGGATCCCTTTCTGAAAAAGTAAGATTAAGAAGAGGGTCCAGACAGGGCTCTCCACTTTCTCCTATTTTGTTTAACATATACATTCAGCCACTGGCCATTAAGTTAAGAGCATGTAAAAAATATCCACCCATTTACATGTAATGACTGGGAAAAAAGATAGGGATTTACGTTGATCCTGTATTATCTATTATTTGGGAAACTCTAGATAATTTTGGTAAATTGTCAGGATGCACAGTAAATCCCTCTAAAACAGAGATCATGGAGTGGAATACCAGTTCTCAGAGTGAGCTCATTAAAAAGAAGAACAGATATTTAGTGATAGATGTGGTTCAAAATTTGGAAACCTTGGCAAAGGTGAATTTGGACTCGGTCACTCTAAAAGTTAAGAAACATCTGCAGCAGTGGGATTCTTTACCCATATCTTTTCTGGGCAAATCAAACTTATTAAAGATGTCTATTTTACCCAAATATACATTTATTTTTAATACAATTCCATTGGAATTTAAGACTGAATTGATTAAAAAAGTACAAGAAGCCTTCTCCAGCTTCATCTGGGGAAACAAAGACCTAGGATTGCTTGGAGGAAATGTAGGGGAAAAAAAGAAAAATGGGGGCATAGCAAGCCCAGATCTCCTTCAATATCAGAGAGCCTTTCCTATGAAAATCTTTAGACAGCTATTAAAGGATTCCAATAATATCACCCCTATGTTTCGTGCCTTGACATACGGTCCACCAGATTTATCTAACCACTTACTCTCTAAGAACGGAGACCCCAAATTTTTTTTACAAATCAGACTAAAGTCTCTTTATTGGGTCTGTAAAATGTGGTATCAAATCAGGAAGATGCTACAGATTCCATATTATAGCCACAATGCGCCAATATGTAGATCTCCAGGAACCCCTGCATGCTTGCAAGACTATTTAGCAAATTTTGCAACCCAGATAAGGGAAAAGGGAATTTGCAGATGGGGTCAGCTATGGAAAGGACTAAGTTAAAATCTTGGAAAGACTTTTACGAGATCACAGAAGGCACAGTCTCCTGCTTTAAATACTGCCAGTTACTAAGCTGTGCAAAGACTATGAGGAAGGGCGGGAAACAAAAGAAACTATTTGAGGCTAAAATAGCACTGCGTCCAGGATTGCAGAAAGAGATCTCGACATGGTACTGGTTATTGGATGAATCTTCAGAAGATGTTAGTACATGGCATACGGAGAGGTGGGAGAGGGAACTACCGGAGTATGATTTAGAAGCACTATGGCAAGTATCTGTGGTATTGTGTGAAATCTGTACCTTTATAGAGAAACCACCGTTTTACTATTCATAAGGTCTGCTGGACACCTGAAGATTGGCAAAGATGGGCCAGCAAACAGTGAGGAATTGCCAAAAGTGCAGTGAATCCAACGCAGATGAAACACATATGTCCCAGTGGTGTCCCTCCATCCACATTTTTTGGCAGAAAGTGGGTGAAATCTTGTCAGAAATGGTGGGCCAAGAAGTGAAGGTGAGTCTGGCACTGGTAATATTTGGGGTGATACTGCCAACACACCTAAACCTCTTAAGGTCCTTATATTCATTTTAATCATATTAGCGCATAGAGAATTATGTATTAAGTGGATATTACCTATTCCACCTTTAGAATCTGAATGTATAAATTCGATCCACAGAATAGCTAAAATGGACATTGCAATACGCTCTGATAAGAGAACGAAGCACAGGTGTATATGGGATAACTGGGTCGAGAGGGTCTACCTTTCGTTATAACTAAATTTCTTTTTCCTCTTTACACGCTTACCTATTATCCTTGAAAATTAACGTAATCTAAAAAACCTACTCTCTGAATCTTAATGGAGTAACATTGGTACCCCGTTACATAAAAATGGGTATTGCAAACTTTTATTTAATCTCTTAATCGGTTAAAATCATGACTATTAATCCAATGATTAAGCATCAGTAAATACAGGTCGTTCTCAAAAAATCTATGAGAATAGCCAAGACGAATTGGTGAACCTAGTGAGAGAATTTAATTAAGAACCTGTAATACAGGAGAAAAGATTAAAGCCGACCTTGAAAAAGATCCTGTGATGATTTCCATCCCCTCCTGAGTGGAGAGAGCGGGGATTACTTTGTCTTGCCAGTAAGAAAATAAGTCGATAATCTCTTCTTTCTCCATTTTTTTATTCTGTTCAGACATATGAGGACAAAAAAAAACACTCAATTCCCAAGAATCCCTCAGTACAATTTGACTCCTGAAATGATTGCTGGGATTAAAATGGTGATTGAGTCAATGATACAGCAAGGCATTTTGAAAAGATGATGGGGAGTCCATGTAACCTCACCCATCATGGAAATACAGAAGCCTAGCGATAAGTACCGCATAGTGCAGGGCCTGAAGACGTTTAATAACCTTGTTGTTCCCTGTTGTCTTGAGGTACCAAATCCAGCTGTTATTTTATTGCAGATTCCATATGAATCTGAATGGTTTGCTGTGATTGATTTGTGCCAGACCTTTTCCTCTATTCCCTTGAATAAGAACAGGCAGTACCTTTTCAGCTTCCGGTTTCTTAACTGTGTTTTTGCATGGTGCAGAGTCCCACAGGGGTATACAAAAAGACCTTCAATTATTAATCAGACCCTTAAAATGAACCTTCTGTCCTTAATGATGGCCTGTAACTCTGTCCTGATGCAATACATAGATTATTTACTAGTTGCAACATATACCCAGGAAGCTTGTAAACAAGACACTATTGCACTGCAAAATACTTGAGAATGAACATGAAGTCTCCCCTGGTAAGCTGCAGTATTGTTAGAGAGACGTTCTGTCTTTTGGACATCATATTTATAAGGGAGCGAGTAAGGTGTCGCAAGAGAGAATCTTGTGATTCTGAGAACTAGAGAAGTCAGGATGTTTTTGAGAATGGTGTGCTACTGTCGACAGTGGATATGATAGAGCGCGCAGTTCACCCGTGTCACCGAGTTCACCAATTACTTACACGCACTGGGCCCTGGCGTGCATAAGATTTAATACACCATTGACATTTTGGGTGAACTGGGTGATGGCTTCTGCTGCACGCTTCTATGAGCAATTAAGGTTTGGGTTTCACCTCTGCTTACCACGTACCTGACTTACTCCAGGCACAACTACATATGACAGATCTGGAGCTAACAGGGAAAATAGTAGACAGGGAACCTAGGAAAAATATACTCTTTATACTTCAGTACATACTTATCCACAATTTCTGTAAAATGACCACAGACACCTGATGAAGTTTAAAACTTTATATAAGAGTTCAAAGAGAAGATGCCAAGACAATAAGCGATATGCAGAATAATATATCAAACATCAAAATTAACACCAATAAGTAACTTTGTATTAAAATTATAACCATTAGAATATATGGGAAGACTAAAGGTAGGAATTTTTAGAACAGAACTAGTCACTGCAATTTTATACTAGGACATGGGTTTAAGATTGGGACCTAAAACATGTACTTATCCTAAGTGTTTTAAACTATTCTTACTAAATTCACTGCAATCAACTAAAGGAAAAGGGAAAACTGGAACATACTAATAAAATATGACAGTTTGGCAATTTTCTAAAGGTGGGGAGAGAAGTGGAACAATCCTACTAAACAATCACATACAATTTGCTTTTAAAGGTGATAGAGCAGTATCATTGGCAAGAATGCTTTAATAGAAGAATAGAGAGAGAGAGAGAGAGAGAGAGAGAGAGAGAGTGAGATGCAAACCCACGGACTGATAATTACCTAATTCAGATTGAAGACTAACCCTGGCCACGGGTCAGATGGGAAGACGGGGATAGGGACCCTCAGAAAAGGAATGCCAGAATGCGAGCAGGTACAGCCCACGGACAGATCAGGACAGGATACCCCTCAGGTTCGGATCAAAGGACTGGGCCTCCCAGGGTACGACCAACACCCACAGCTTCGGACAGCAACGCCTGCGTTACCCCCTCCTGCAAGTAATCCGCCAGTAACCCGATTGGGTTTTCGAATTCCCCAGCAAAGTGCTTCGCCAGCACTTAGGATTTTTCCACCCCTTAGGAGTTTGTGGAAAGTATGGACAGAGTGCTCCGCAGCACTTTCAGATTGAGCACCTATTGAGATCGTAGGGTCAGTGACAGGTCTGCTACTCGGACAAGTCGGACAATTTTCCTAAGCTAAACTAGGGCAATTATACTATTTTGGGGTCCCTCAGACCACCCACTAATGTTGCAAGTGACAGTTTCCCACATTATGATTGGTCAGGAGAGGTGGTGCGGTCATTACCACCTCCTAGAGTTCGGCTTTCTCATCATTATTATTCAATTTTGCACACCCGCCCCTCGGGTTCACGTTCCCAGGCATAGGAATACACAATACAATACAAGAGTCCAGCATATAGCAACAGTGAATGACAGTTCAAGGTGCAATACTGCATCTTCGGGATGGGTTCCCAGGCGCATCGGGCTTCAGGAGCCAGCTGGCTGGTTTTAGCTTCTGCGCAGTTAGGATTTTCCCCAGTCACATGACAGGGTTCAGAGGAGCCTCAGCATGGCGTTGCTCATGTATGCCCCAGCCCACAAAGACGCGGTACATGAAAAGCAAGCGAGAACAAATTAATATCACACATAAAATGATCATACTGTATACCATGATGAAAATCTAAGCATCCCTTATTTTATAATGACTATAGCGTTACTGTTTTAGTGCGAAAAGACAGATAGGCTGAAGCAGCAGTAGCAAGCGGAGAGCGTGGTGAGAGTCAAGCGGCCATGTTTGCAACAGTGCGCATGAGCACAAATTCCCTCCAGAATGCGAGTGCGTCACATCACATGGGTATGACCGACGCATGCGCAGACTGAATTTCAGCGGAGCAGCTGATTCTTTAGTGCAAGCTTCGTTAATATGGAAAAGACATACGAGCAAGCATCCTGGGGACACCCGCGTGTATGGGAAAACGTATAATAAATGACAAACAATTATTTTAATAGGATTATACATTAGGCGAGGTTCTTGCACTGGGGCAAGGCGCTTTACGTGCGAATCCTTGCTCCATCAATCCCCTCTTTGATGATATTTACTATCATCACCACATAAAGGAAACAGATGCCAACTTCTCATTCATCCACATCACTCATTTGAATTTCAACAAATTTGTTGTTGAGTTTTCTTTCAGCTTCTCTATGAGAGTGGTGATTTTTCACCTTCTTGTAGACCTCATTTCTTAATTCTTCTAATTCTAGTTCATCAATATTTCTCTTCACCCCCCTCTTAGGTTCTAGAGACTTCTTTTTGCATTTTTGGCATTTGCAACAGATAAATATAATCAATACGACCACACCTATCACGACTATTGGCATCAGTATTTTCCACAAAATATTTCTACCTAGGTTAGAAAACCAACTACCTATAGAGGAGAGACCTCCAGTCAGTCTCGTCCAGGCACTGTCAACCTCCAATGGTTTGAGTTCTTTTTCCAAATTAGTTATGTTCTTCACATATTGTTTTAATTCGATACTTTTATCTGGAATGTAAGTGCAACAATGTTGCGCCTTCAGCATTCTACAGACTCCGCCCTCTTTTGCTAATAGGGTGTCAAGGGCAAGACGGTTTAGTAAAACCATTGATCTGATCGCAACCATTTCAGTATTGACCATCAGGAATCCAGCAGCAGTGTCCGTTGATAGCCGGTCCACTACTGTAGACAATTTGCAGATTCTATGCGTGTTCAGAACTACCCCCATTCCAGGTATCAGTGCACTAAAAATATCACCTATAATTTCACCTACACTTTCACGTTTACTACGCACTAAGCCATTAGTTTCTTCATCGCTTCCAGCAGCATTATTCACATGGTATATTTTCGGGAAAACAATGCCAAAGTAGCAGCTTCCATACCAGTGATCCGGCAATTTGAAATAAGCCTTGTTCCCACATATATAATATATTCCGGGAAACACAGGTTCTGACCCATTTTTGAAACCCCAACCTCCAATTACCTTGTAATTATGTTCACACTCGCTGGAACCGATGAATACATTGTTATAGTACTCTGTCTTTTCCCTATGGATACAAAGTTTCCCTTTTCGTTCAAAATCCAGCAACAAGGCAGGATTAGCTTCGCCTTGCGAGGTGTTATCCATGTGCTCAGCCCACCTAGGGACTCTATCCTTTTCGTCATTTGCTTTCTTTTGAAACTTTTCTCTCCTTCTGTCTGCCATTTTTATGAACATCTTTTCCTGCTCTTGCAGAGAACAGGTCAGATTATCTTGTCTTGCTTCGTCTAAATCTATGTTGCCTATAGTCAGAAAATATTCTCCCATATAACGGGTCACGTCACTTTTGGTATGTACAAGGTTCAGGTGTCCTCTAATAGGAAGTTCAGAAAATACTACGTCAGCATTTGAATAATAGTACTGTAAAGTGCTCCTATAAAACAAGCTAGCTAAAATACTGCAGGAAATTCCATAGGTTAAAGGTAGATGGTGGTATGTCACGCCTTCAGCCACTGAGGTAGGTAGCTTCATGCAGACATAACAGTCTTCTATTTCCATAGCTTCTACGTAATGCACCAACAAGTTAGCAAAAACATTCAAATGTGTCCTGTTTCTCATTTTGTGAAAGTGTAGTCCATCCTCATCTGATGCTTCTAAATTAGGTCGTGTGTGTGTCAAGCCTACTTGTTTGTCGCGTCTTTCTAAGTTTCGTGGTGTTTCTACAGTCTGTACAACCCCTACGTCTACTGCTTCTGGTTCAGTAGGGGACAAATTAGGATTTTTGCTTATCATAAAAGGTAGAAAAATTGTTAGTGCTATCCACATTATTATTAGCATTGCTATACTACACAAGCATATTTTACAGCAGGTTTTAAGACACCCACATCGGGACCTTCCAGAGACATTCGGATCAGACATTTTTAGCTTACAGGTGGCTTTTGCTACCCCTCTTCGTTTCTTGGCACCAAAGGCTCACTTCGGGGCTCTCTCAAGGAGGGTCTTCGTCAGAACTCCGATCAGCGATGGACTCTTCGTCACTGTTGCCACTGTGGTGGGGTTCGTCTATTTCCTCCAACACAAAGTAAGTCCACTCAGGGCTCCGATACAGTCGGTTCTGTTTCTTTAGTCTGTCGCTTTTTCTCAGCGATTTTCCTTGGGCTGCCTTTCTTTCACTTTCAGCCCTTTTTCGGTCTTTCAGTTTCTCTTCGACTGTCTTTAGTCTGAGTCTTAGTCTTTTGACGTATCGGGGTGCACTTCTGCCTCCGTGCCTCCCAGTGGTAGAGGAAACTTGGCCTTCTTCGTGTACTCTCTTTACTTTTGGTTGTGGCACTTCTGTTTCCCTACCTGTCTGACTTGTTCCAGGTCTTTCATCTATGTCTTCTGCCTGGTCCCTAGTCTGACCTTGCTCAGATTCAAATCGTACTTGCTTTTTATGTTTCTTTGGTTTTACTTCGGTTGTCTGAGCACGTTGATCTATTCCTATCTGTTCCCGTTCATGCTCTTCAACCTCTTCGTCTTCTTCTGCATGAACGTCAGCTCTAATTACTATCTGACCCTCTCCAGTCTCTGGAGTTTCAGGAGGAGTTTCGGTGTCTTTATCTGACTCTACTTGGCCTACTTCCTGATCAGGTGTGATGTGATTCTCGTTGACCTGATCTTCTTCGTCTATTTCTAGCTCACCTGGACTATCCCACTCACTGTCTAAGTAGGAATATTTCCTGGTTCGTATTGGATCATGAACCTGGTCGTCGGCAGGGAACCACTCAACGTCTCGACTTGTGCTCGGCAGTTCGATGTCAGCTAGCTCCGGACTCTCCTCCTCGGGAGCTTCCTCAGCTGCGCTGCCTTCAGCTTCAGTCGCGTTTTCTCCAGTTACCCGCTTTGTGTGGCTGGCGTGGATCCACTTCGGTACGCCCGCACACTTTACAGCAGTTGTAGTGACGAGGATCACTTGTCGCGGCTTTCCCCACCTTGGTTTCAGGCAACTGCTCCGGGTGTGTTTCTTTAACGCCACCCAATCTCCTGGTTGCAGTTTAGGTGCTGGAGTCTTTGGCCACTCGTCTTCTGTCTCTCCAATCTGCTGAGAGAGAGAACACACTTGGTCACCCAGCTGCTTGCAGTATTCTAGTACCATATCATCAGAAATGCTTAGCAGTTTGTGTCCGGGTACCCATGCCTGTTGCATCACTCTTCCCATCAACACTTCATGGGGGCTCAGGCCAGTTTTTCTGTTCGGGATACTTCTCAAACTCATCAGCACAAGGGGTAAAGCCTCTATCCAGTTCATTTTTGTGGAATCACACATTTTGGCCAATCTGGATTTCAGGGTGCCATTTATTTGTTCCACTACCCCAGAAGCCTCTGGACGGTAGGCACAATGCAGTCTTTGCTTCATTTGGAATGCTTTACAGAGCTCTTCTAGGACATCATTGGCAAAATGCCCACCTTGGTCCGTTTCGATTGTCTCTGGGATTCCATACCTAGGTATCAACTCCCTGAGCAACAATTTTGCAGTAGTTATGGCATCATTTTTCTTAGCGGGATAAGCTTCCACCCACCGGGAAAATAGGCAAACTATGACTAAGATGTATCTATACCCTTTGCACCTAGGCATGGTTACAAAGTCTGCCTGCATTCTGACAAAGGGACCTACTGCCTTTCCAACCGTACTTTGTTCTACCACAGTCTTTTTCCCTGCATTGAACCGCTGACACACTAGGCACCTCTGGCAAAGCCTTTCCGCCTGGTTCCTGAACTTTGAATTACAGAACACCTTGTCAAACACTCGACACATCACGTCTCTTCCCATATGTGTTGGTTCATGTATCATTCTGATCATGGGGTCGATCAAGCTATCAGGCAGTACAGGCACCCCAGTCGAATTTACCACCACACCATCATCTCTCAACTTGCATCCATGTGCGGCCCACCTTCCTTTTTCTTGCCTGTCTGTTGCCTGTTGCAAATCCTTTAATTCTTCCCACGTTGACACATTCTCAAACAACATAAGTTGGCAGCTGGTTCCACCCCACAACGCAATTTGGAGTGACATATGGTATCGGGCACAGAACTGGGCAATTTGGTCAGCGTACCTATTACCGGCAGTCACATCATCGTTTCCAGATCTGTGAGCCGCGCATTTGACCACAGCCAATTCTTTGGGCAATTGGATAGCTTCCAGTAAGTTATGCACCACCTTTCCGTTTCTGATAGGTGTGCCTGAGGAAGTCATGAATTCTCTTTGCAGCCATAATTGGCCGAAGTCATGAACAACCCCGAAACAATACTGGCTGTCTGTGTAAACAGTTATTCTCTTGTTCTTACCCCTCTTACATGCTCTAGTTAACGCGATGAGCAATGCCACTTGTGCAGATTTCACCTCGCTCAGGTAAGATGCTTCTATGGTTTCTGTCAACGTAACCACAGCATAGGCAGCACTCAGGCTCCCACTCTCATGTCTCAGACACGAGCCATCCACGAACATTGTCTTATCCCCATCAAGTAACGCTATTTCACGGATGTCTGGACGGGGCTTTGTACTGAACTCAGTTAAATCGATGCAATTATGTTCCCCTTCCTCTTCTAGTTCTACATCCAGAGGGACAGGTAACAGTGTCGCTGGGTTTAAGACATTGCACTGGGAAATGGTTACGTTTTCAGCACCAATCAAAATTCTTTCATACTTAGTCAGCCGACTAGGTGTGAGGTACTGGGTCTTAGTTCTAGTCAGCAGGATTACAACAGAATGAGGAACATATACAGTGACGTGATGTCCCATGACAATGTTCTCACTCTGTTCCAGACTGACGCAAGTAGCAGCAACTGCTTTCAGACACCCCGGTAATCCAGCAGCCACCGGATCTAGGGTGGCTGAAAAATAGGCCACCGGTCTCCTAATTAATCCGTGCTCCTGGGTCAGGACAGAAAGAGCACAATTCTCTCTTGTGTCACAGAAAAGCTCAAAAGACTTTGAGTAGTCAGGCATACCCAATGCAGGAGCAGTACATAGACAGTTTCTCAATGTTACCCAAGCATTCATGCTTTCACTGTCCCAGCTGACGGGGTCTTCTACTCCTTTCTTGGTCATTTTTATCAGGGGTCTTGCTAGCGCGGCAAATCCTACAATCCATTGTCTGCAGTAGCCCACAACCCCTAAGAACATTCTTACTTCTTTCTGAGTTCTGGGCAGTTCCATGGCTTTAATTATTTTGATTCTTTCGGTAGTGACTTTCCTGATTCCTTTTTCTATCTGGTGCCCCAGATACTTCACTGAATTTTTGCAAAATTGTAATTTGTCAGGTGACACTTTATGTCCTCCCTTTCCTAGGTGATTCAGCAAGGCAATGGTGTCGGTGACACAGTCTGTCTGGGTTTTAGATGCCACCAATAGGTCATCTATGTACTGCACCAGAACAGATTCTCTCGGCAGCACCAGAGTTTCAAGGCACTTCTTTAGTATCTGGTTGAAAATCGATGGACTTTCGGTGTACCCCTGGGGGACCCGATTCCAGACATAGATATGGCTGTCAAATTCAAAACTGAAAAGGAACTTGCTTTCTGGATGCAACGGGATGGAAAAGAATGCATGGCACAGATCGATGACAGTGAACCATTCTGCATTCCAGGGAATCTGATATAGTATCACTGCAGGGTTGGGCACAATAGGACAGCAAGGCACGACAATCTGGTTTACCTTGCGCAAATCTTGCACTACCCGGTACTTTCCACTAGGCTTTTTGATCCCAATGATAGGCGAATTACAGGGGCTGCTCATTACTTCCTCTATTATTTCTGCTTCGAGCAGCCTTGTAATTTCAGTCGCTACTCCTGCTTTCACTTCTGCACTCATTTTGTACTGTCTGGTTTTGGGGTATACAGCATTCGTTTTTATCGTTATTTTAACTGGGTCTACATTCGCCATCAAGCCTACATCTTTTCCTGTGAAATCCCACACTTCTGGAACTACTCTTAACTGGAGTTCTTCAGGTAAATCCTCAACTGTTAACGGTTTGATATCTGCATCTTGTCTGACCAACATCAATTTGTACAGGCCATCTTCATCGGGGGTCTGAATTTCGACGCCTTTTGGTGTGCAATAGATGGTACAATGCATCTTGCACAACAAATCGCGTCCTAGCAGGTTCACAGGACTAGAATCACAGACCACAAATCTGTGCATTTCCTTGAAATTACCTATGGAGATTTCCATTGGTTCAGTTACTGGGGTACTTATTATTTGATTTGAGACGCCCACTACTTGGATCGCTTCTCCCGAGAGGGGTAGGTTGGGCACATCCACTGTTCTTACAGTAGATCTGGTAGCACCAGTGTCCAACAGAAAGGTGACGTCTTTTCCCTCAACCTTTCCTTCAATGTATGGTCCAGTCTGGTCTACCGGTAAGGAGGCGCCAAGCACGCACTCCTCATCCTCCCCTCTCAGGCCCCGTCAATCTTGATTTTCATAGAGGAAGGTGTCATTTAACAAGTACTCTGGAATGACTGCATCTCTTTCATTCTCGACTTCCCATACTTCCGCCCTCTCATTCTGCTGACCCTGATTCTTAAAATTTTGTCTAGGAGCGCGAGGTACTGGAGGTAGCTTTACCTGTTTCTGGTTCTTCCTCGTCCCCTCTTTCTGCACCTGTGGGTTTAAACCATTTACAGGGGCATTACCGGCCTGTAGGTGTGGACACTCGTCTCTCCAATGCCCTATCTGGCCGCACCCGTGGCAAGGGAATTTTTTCATAGCCTCTTCTCTACTCATTTTAGTTCGGGGCTTTCCTCCTCCCCCACCAGTGGTATTCTGTGAGTTCTTATTAGAATTCAAGTTACTTAACTGCTGTTCTTGTTGTTCAGCCAACTTCACCTGTGCCCACATTACTTTCTCCTTGAGAGCCTTCCTTTTGTTTTCGATTTCATCTTCGCAGTATTTTGCGTATTTCAGGACATCATCTATTGGCTTTCCCTGCCAACTGATTTTATTGTCTCTAATCCATTGGGATATTTCGGGCCTTAATCCTAGCACAAATCTGTAACTGAAATGGGTCATGTCTTTCATGTCCACATTATCGATACCGCTGTATGTTTTAAACACTTGCAGTAACCTTTCATAATAGGAATGGACAGTTTCATCACGTTCTTGGGTGGTTCTATCTATTCGGGTCCAATCTGTCTCCTTTGCTGGCACCTTTTTCTTAAGGTACTGTATGACCTGGTCATATTTCCTCATTACCTCAGGCGAGGGGGCTCCAGTTTTCTCATCTCTGGGATACTCATCATTGGGCCAATTAATTTCTATTTTACATTCGGTCCACAGATCTACAGGGACCACAATGTCGAAAAACCCATCCAGGTCTTTCAGCAGACATTTCTGAACTTTTATGAAGCGTTCTACCTGCCTGTACCAATCAACAGGCTTCTCCCGTAATTTCGGGAAGTCATTTGTAAATGACACAATATCCTGTCGGGACCAAGGGACATGGACATATTTCCCTCCCGGGACCTCTCTCATGGGACACAATTTTTCTGCGGGAGTTACTTCTTTCAGCATATATTCTGACGTTTGTGATTTCGCTCTACTGTCTTCCTTTTTCCTTGCGCATCGGGTTCTCCATTTTCCCACATCCCCCCATTTCTGCAAAAGTTTTAATAATTCTTTTATCTGGATCTGTTTTCCCATCACATTCAGACTTTCTAAGTCTTTGTCTGCAAAATCTACTCTGTAGGGTTTCTGAAGAATTTTGGAGCGACTGACATCTATTCCCATTTCTGTGGCAGTGTCCATTAACCTTTCGTGGAGCATTCTAGCATTTCGGGTAAGATTTTTACTGATGAACAGCAATTCTTCTTCACTGTAGGAGCTCAGGCGTTCCACCCCCACATTTCCAGCCATCATCTCTTCTATTTCTATTCTTAATTTATATATTTCTAACGCTTTGGGTTGGGGAGTGGTATCTTTTTCCAGCTCTTTGGTCCATCTGTCTAATTCTTCTGGGGACACTACTGTGGCACTCCTAACCCCAGATGCACCTTCAATCAACACCTCTTTTGGCCTACTCTGACTTCTTGCCCCCGACATGCTAGTCCTAGGTTCCCTAATAGGCAAATCCATCAGAACCACTGACTCACACTCGCTCTCTTGATCCTCATCTATGTATACTTCCTTTCTCGAGGGTGGGATACTAGGAGTGGGCATTATTGGGGAGATAACAGGAGGACGGGGACTAGCCAGGTTATCTCTATACAGTGGAATAGCTGGACCAATAGTTACTGGAATAGTCAGAGAATCAGGATGGGGATGTATCTGGGCAATGGTTCGAACCAAATCCTCTCGCTGTCTAGCCAGGTCTTCCTTTTCTTTTTCTCGTAGAGCCTTTTCTGCAGAATTGTCGTGCAATACCTGAGGTACCAAGGGAGGATAAATACTTGGAGCGGTCGAAGTGACCAATCGGGGTGGTCCTTCCCCGAACGGCTGATAATTTGGGACCGTAGATTTAGGTCTGCAAAACCCATCCCCGTCACTGACTTTACTGTCTGTACCTGTTCCATCTGTATCACTATCCCTCCTACATCTGGGATATTTTGAAAAAGGGTTTGGAGAATGCACAGGTTCTGACTCTGCAACATAGGGAGGGGGATTTTTCATTAACAAATCTTCCAGGTGCTCATCTTCTGAGTCCCCTACAGGCATTAGGTGATGGGTCTTTTCTTTACATTTTCCTTTCTTTTCTTCTAATACTCCCATCATAGGAAACAATCCTTCTGTCATCATGTTTTGCCTCCACTGTTTCATTTTCTGCTCTTTGGTTGGCGTTGGAAGCCTGGGATACCATTTACTTACTCCCTTATCCATCCTGGGTCTATCCCTTTCTAGGGCCTCAATCTCCCATTCTTCCAGGGTTTCGTACTGGGTCAATCTAGGTCTGGGGTGTAATTCATTCATGCGGGTCCTTAAGTTAAACAGAACCCGACCATTAAATGTACCTTCAACAGGGAATGCTAAAACTCCGTCCTCAGCAGTATACTTTGCCCAATTTTCCAACCATACACAGGTATGATACCCTTTGTCAAACATCATGAAAGAGGCAGGGGTATTTGGCGGGGGAATGAGCACACCTTCCCTCGTTCTAATGGGCTTGTCGGTTTTGAAAAAATTCTTTATTTTGTCAGTAAATGACAGTTTCCTTTTTATTCCATACATCATGTGCGGTCTACCTCGCAATATCTGATCCTTATGAAATCCTAGGTACTTTGGATTTGGTATAAAATCTGGATACCACATATAATTTTCCAGACTCTCTTCTAACTCGGCTTGATTAATTTTGTTTACCTTTGTACTTCCAATGCTAGCGCGACTTTTATTTCGCACTACCCAATCAGATCAGAGAATACAAAATCTTTAACCAATGGGTGCGCGGCCTTTTCGCAAGACAGAGTCTCACTCTTCGGCACTCACCCCTCCTTCACAAATTCAGCTTCACTACACACCCGCTGTATCGACCAATACCAGCGCGGCACGGAGTGACGTCAGAGCAGCCTTCCGACCGACTCCCTCCTTCACAAGGTAACGGAAACTTTTAACTTTTCCTAAAGTGCGAATGTAAAACTTAGTTACTAACACACAACGTCTGCCACTATGTCTGAGTGTTCTAAAGAGATAGAAAAACTTCCTTTCACTACAAGTAAACCACTTCTGTCTACTTCTCATTCACTCTGGATAGACTTCTTTGCCTAACCTCACACGCGAGTAATATAGAACCCGTTATTCTTCCGACTCATCCACTTTCGTCAGGGATATGTACTGAGCCGGGATTTCACCAGTGAACTATTTTACTTACCAGTCAAGCCTCGGAGACCCTACTACTCCTTCCGTATGCGACCCTTACTAGGTGATATCGCAATGAAAGTTTTATACCGGACTCGTAGCTATCATTTATTCAGATGCAACAAAAGGTCCTAATTAGTGCTTCCAGTTATTCCTAACCCTGCACTAATGACTCAAACCCTAGTGACTTCAACAGCTAACCGGATTCTGCTCACCGTTAGCCAAATACTTCCCCCGGGGATTCGGACTACACTGAACATTTACAAACAATTCTGGGTTAATTCAACATGTAATATCTATAGCAGCAATGCAAAATCATATACATTTACATATAAATCCTTAAAACATTTCATAATATTTGAACCAATACAGTAGAAAATCAGCAGCACATTTTATTTTCACGGTTTGTTTATCAATTACCCTGTCTACCTAATCTAACTAGTCCAAACCATCCTCTGGTTACCAGAAAATTACTGATAGAGCGCGCAGTTCACCCGTGTCACCGAGTTCACCAATTACTTACACGCACTGGGCCCTGGCGTGCATAAGATTTAATACACCATTGACATTTTGGGTGAACTGGGTGATGGCTTCTGCTGCACGCTTCTATGAGCAATTAAGGTTTGGGTTTCACCTCTGCTTACCACGTACCTGACTTACTCCAGGCACAACTACATATGACAGATCTGGAGCTAACAGGGAAAATAGTAGACAGGGAACCTAGGAAAAATATACTCTTTATACTTCAGTACATACTTATCCACAATTTCTGTAAAATGACCACAGACACCTGATGAAGTTTAAAACTTTATATAAGAGTTCAAAGAGAAGATGCCAAGACAATAAGCGATATGCAGAATAATATATCAAACATCAAAATTAACACCAATAAGTAACTTTGTATTAAAATTATAACCATTAGAATATATGGGAAGACTAAAGGTAGGAATTTTTAGAACAGAACTAGTCACTGCAATTTTATACTAGGACATGGGTTTAAGATTGGGACCTAAAACATGTACTTATCCTAAGTGTTTTAAACTATTCTTACTAAATTCACTGCAATCAACTAAAGGAAAAGGGAAAACTGGAACATACTAATAAAATATGACAGTTTGGCAATTTTCTAAAGGTGGGGAGAGAAGTGGAACAATCCTACTAAACAATCACATACAATTTGCTTTTAAAGGTGATAGAGCAGTATCATTGGCAAGAATGCTTTAATAGAAGAATAGAGAGAGAGAGAGAGAGAGAGAGAGAGAGAGAGAGAGAGAGTGAGATGCAAACCCACGGACTGATAATTACCTAATTCAGATTGAAGACTAACCCTGGCCACGGGTCAGATGGGAAGACGGGGATAGGGACCCTCAGAAAAGGAATGCCAGAATGCGAGCAGGTACAGCCCACGGACAGATCAGGACAGGATACCCCTCAGGTTCGGATCAAAGGACTGGGCCTCCCAGGGTACGACCAACACCCACAGCTTCGGACAGCAACGCCTGCGTTACCCCCTCCTGCAAGTAATCCGCCAGTAACCCGATTGGGTTTTCGAATTCCCCAGCAAAGTGCTTCGCCAGCACTTAGGATTTTTCCACCCCTTAGGAGTTTGTGGAAAGTATGGACAGAGTGCTCCGCAGCACTTTCAGATTGAGCACCTATTGAGATCGTAGGGTCAGTGACAGGTCTGCTACTCGGACAAGTCGGACAATTTTCCTAAGCTAAACTAGGGCAATTATACTATTTTGGGGTCCCTCAGACCACCCACTAATGTTGCAAGTGACAGTTTCCCACATTATGATTGGTCAGGAGAGGTGGTGCGGTCATTACCACCTCCTAGAGTTCGGCTTTCTCATCATTATTATTCAATTTTGCACACCCGCCCCTCGGGTTCACGTTCCCAGGCATAGGAATACACAATACAATACAAGAGTCCAGCATATAGCAACAGTGTATGACAGTTCAAGGTGCAATACTGCATCTTCGGGATGGGTTCCCAGGCGCATCGGGCTTCAGGAGCCAGCTGGCTGGTTTTAGCTTCTGCGCAGTTAGGATTTTCCCCAGTCACATGACAGGGTTCAGAGGAGCCTCAGCATGGCGTTGCTCATGTATGCCCCAGCCCACAAAGACGCGGTACATGAAAAGCAAGCGAGAACAAATTAATATCACACATAAAATGATCATACTGTATACCATGATGAAAATCTAAGCATCCCTTATTTTATAATGACTATAGCGTTACTGTTTTAGTGCGAAAAGACAGATAGGCTGAAGCAGCAGTAGCAAGCGGAGAGCGTGGTGAGAGTCAAGCGGCCATGTTTGCAACAGTGCGCATGAGCACAAATTCCCTCCAGAATGCGAGTGCGTCACATCACATGGGTATGACCGATGCATGCGCAGACTGAATTTCAGCGGAGCAGCCGATTCTTTAGTGCAAGTTTCGTTAATATGGAAAAGACATACGAGCAAGCATCCTGGGGACTCCCGCGTGTATGGGAAAACGTATAATAAATGACAAACAATTATTTTAATAGGATTATACATTAGGCGAGGTTCTTGCACTGGGGCAAGGCGCTTTACGTGCGAATCCTTGCTCCATCAGATACACAATTTTTCCATAGAGGCCAAGCCTTTACTGAGGCTGAAACACAAGGATGTTTCGGATCCAGTGCCAATGAATAACGATTTCTTGATTGCCTTCCTAGAGCTGAGAGAAAGTTTCTGTCTTGTCTGGCAATGGGAATGCCTTACTATTGAACAATCTTTGTGGTTTCCTGCAGTGAGAGAGATGGCTTCACTCTCCCAGTGCTTACACAAATGCATGGAAATGCACAAAGACCTGGGGCTTATTTTTCTGCTACCCTTGATCTCAAAGATCACTGGGATGCCTTAAAGCCATGGAAGCTGTAGGTGTCAGCTTTGAACGGTCTTATAGTATTGTCATGGACATCCCCTTCCTGTATTTGTGCCCATTCTGTGGAAATTGTGTTGATGCATACACGCAACCAACTCTTGGCCAACAAGCAATTGACTAAGTATGAGCAGATTATACTTGCTGGAGAAAGTTTTGCTCTAAATGCTGTGCTTCTTTGAATCCTGATGCCTTGCTTCCTCTGCCTGAAATTGAAAATGATGATGTGAAGTACAGCATGACCATCTCAATGTCACTGAACTATGAACCAAGCCAAGGTCAGATATACAAAATGAGTCACTGATTGAGTCTGATCTCATTCTGTTTGTTGATGGGTCTTGCCTGAGAGACAATGGAGGAACCCTAAGGACTGCCAACGTAGTCTGTATGGTTACATCGATAGTCAAAGCCTCCTGGCTTCAAGGAGTGTCTTCTCCACAAGTGTCTGAATTGTTCGCTCTAACTAGAGCTTTCTGAGTTTCGGAACAGCAGAAGGTGACGATTTTCACTAATAGCATGGCTCTGGTGCTGTTCAAGACTTCAGTCAGTAATGGTCACAAAGGGTATTTATGACTTTGTCAAGATCTCCCATTTGAAATGGCACACGTCATGAGATTGTTGGAGTCATTGTAATTGCCAACCAAAATGACTGTTGTGAAATGTTCCACCCACCGCAGTGGAGATGACTATGTAACAGTTGTCAACCAATTTGCTGCTGAGGTTGTACAATACTATGCTCAAGGGGTCCAGAAATGTAACTGTAAATATGTTAATGAATCTGAAGATGAGACCAATTACACCCTTTTGTTGACAGCAGCTGATACTTGGGAGGAAGTGAAAAGAATGCAGCAGGAAGTGCCAGTGGCAGACAGCAGAGTTGGGTCAGTGCAGGTTGTGTTAAAAGAGATAATGATATTTGGGTTTCAACAGATGGAAAACCTATATTGTCAGCTTGTTGTCCCCAATGGCTCAACATTTTCAGTATCTCGCAAATGTTAGGAGGGATGAAATATTCAGATTGTTTTGACTGACTTGGTTTAACCACTTATTTAGATTGATGGCTGAGGGATTGTGTCACAGATGTGTTGTGTGTCCACAGATGAATGCAGGAAAAATAACCAGAGTAACACTGAGCCACATAGGGAGATCAGGAGGGCCATTCCACAAGATGCAGTTGGACTTCATTGACATGTCTGTGTACAACAGGCTGAGATATAGCCTGGTGATTGTGTGTATCTTCTCGTGTTGGGTTGAAGCTTACCCAACCAGAAGAAATGACAGTCTCACAATAACTAAGTTGTTTTTGAGAGAGCTCATATCTAGGTACGGTTTCCTGACTTCACTGGAGTCAATCAATCAAGTTGTACTTGCATTTTGCTACTTATCACCCGAGATAGTATACAGATGCTGTGCTGCAGGTATTATTCGAAGAGCCAGGTCTTGAGTCCCTTCCTGAAGTGGGTCAGTGATAGTGTAGTGCAGAGGTGAAGGTGGGAGGTGTCCAGGCTTTGGCGGCGAGGTTGAAGAAGGAGCGTCCTCCAGGGCGGTAGCAGTGGATGTGTAGTATCTGTGCGAAGGTGAGGTGTGTGGAGTGGAGATTTACGGTGAGTCGGTGGGAATGGAGGCGGTGGTTCATGTAGGCTGGTCCTTGATCATGGAGGGCTATGTAGGCATGAGTAAGAAGCTTGAATTGGCAACTCTTCTGGATAGGGAGCCAGTGGAGGTCCTTCAGGTGCTGGGTGATGTGGATCCTCTTGGGAAGGTTGAGGATCAGTCTGGCAGCTGCATTCTGGATCATCTGGAGTCTTTGCATGAGTTTGGTGATGACACCTGCACAGCTTTCGTTGCCGTAGTCCAGTCTGCAGGAGATGAGGGCCTGCGTCACCCTTTTCCTGGTGCTGATGGGGAGCCACTTGAAGACATTGTGGAGTATGCATGGTGTGTGGAAGCAGGCTGAGGAAACCATGTTGACCTGATGTTTCGGGGAGAGTTCACTGTCCAGGATGATGCAGAGGTTGTTGGTGTGGTCTTTCCCCTGTGGGTGTGTCCGAGCTCCGCAGGCCACCAGGAGTCATCCCAGAAGGCGGTGTCTCTGCCATGGATCAGAAGTCCATTTTGTCCATGCTGAGCTTCAGGCAGTTATCCTTCATCCAGGCTTAGATGTTCTTCATACAGTTGTTGAAGTTGGTCTTCGTCGAGTTGTGTTCCACTGAGAGCGAGAGGATGAGCTGGATATCGTCGGCGTAGGAGATCATTTTGATGTCATGCAATTTGGCGATGTCTGCAAGTGGTGTCATGTAGATGTTGAAAAGGGTTGGACTGGGGGATGAGCCTTGGGGTGCACCACATCTAACCTGGACCTAGTTAAAATTACAATTCTCATAAAATGTCTTTGGTATAAGGATGAGTTTATATTCTTTTCAACGCAATTGGAAATCTGCTCTGTGTATCAAAATCTGATATGTCCCTTTAACCGCATGCGCGCTAGCGGGTTTCCCCGCTGTGCGCTGAAGATTCGAAATTCGTGGGTTACGTGACAAAGCCAGCTCATCATGCGCGCAGCGCAGGTAACGCCCATGACGAGTTGGCTTTGTCATCCGCATCGAAGGGGTTAATAAACTGATCCATTGAGATACAACAATAACCTTGAGAGAGCTGTTTCGCCTTCTCGTCCCAGAATGTTCTTTGTGTCCCAAACCAAGGATCACTTCTTAATAGTAATATACTGGGTTTCATAGATGCTTTGATTCCCCTCCTCACAATCTATTTTTTAATGACCTTGTAAGTGATAATGCATGAAAATTATGTTCTAAGGGCTAGAGAATGTGATTTGTCTTGAGGTTGCACACATTTTGACGTTTCTCTGAAACATTTGCCTTTTTGGCTGAGTTTTTCGACTACGTTCTCGCAACACATTTGGAATACCACAGAACTATGAAAATGGTTAGTACGCTTGTAGTTTTCAGATACTCACGTTTTTCGATGTTCAGGGGAATTTCATGGGAGGGTATCAAATGGGTAAACTCTTGCAGCCATGTTACACTGGGTGTGGGTTTCACCTCACTGAAAGGGAATATTTCACAATGGTTTTTTTTTATACTCTTTTCCGAAGGCATTACTGGCAGCCATCCTCAGCCTGGTCCTACCTGAAGCCTCCTTTTATCAGATAAGTCCTTTCCTGTGTATTCCTATTGAGCTACATATTTGGCATATCTAGCGCTTGTTCCAGTTTCTTCGTTGAATCTCTTCTATCGCAAGAGGCTTTCCAGAATATCAAATTACTGATTTTAACATTAAGCGGGACCAGGTCGCTTTTCAAATATACCTACACGAGGCTTGTTTGATAACCAGCCATCCAACCTTTTCGTGAAACCGTTGATTTTAAAATAAATAAGACCTTGTTGCACATTAGGTGAACCGCTTTTTTATCAGCTATTTATTAGAATCAAGAACATCCACCAACTATGGAGTTGCAGGTTTTAATCTCTAGGAAATAATCACATTGAAACAGGATCTATAATTGTGTGGCTTTCCTGAAGAAGGCGTTGTATACGCCGAAACGCGATTCGAGTTAATAAAGATATTGCCACTTTTTAACTCTTTATTTATACATATTGATTAAATGTGATGTGTTACATATTGTGTTTCATTTTTTAAAAGTTTTGTATGAATATCATTTCTTTTGATAATATGAGAAGAAATTATTAAACGGTAACAACTTTGAATATATTTTTTCAGTTTTCCTTGTTCTTCTGAATGTCATAGATACTGTGTATATTGTTTGCTTTATTGACATTGCCTAGGAGTTTTTGTCACTACCAAAATATTTCACAATGTAAGCAGTCACAGTGACTTTATTGTGAGGAGATGGCAGTTCGTGAATATTTAACAGCAAAACAAAAACATAATGTTAGTGCTAATTAGCAGAGATAGTAATTTGTCAGAGTGAGCTCTCAGAGCTGTGGAAAGAAAACCAACCGGATACGAACTCATGTTGTTGATCTGTCACTTTAATTTTAATTGTTGACAGACATTCATCGGAGACTGACCAAATCTTATGTGACGGAACACAGTTTATAGAGATGTATTTAGTCTCCCTGCCACAGCGCTTAAAGAAAAAGACAACGCTTTGTGTTTGGGAATATATATTTTAGATGGAAAATAGTTTAGCAGCCTTGCCAGCTTGGTTTAAAAAAGGCAGTAAAGTATGTTGGCAGAAACCATGGCCACGCTAGCAGGAAACACAAATATGGCACAGATGAAGTGGAAGAAACTTTCAGGTCGTCCACATCGGTCAAACATTCCAGGGGTTGATTGTGGTGCAGAAGTGCTTATTTGCCTAATGCTTCTATAGTGCTGTGTGTATTCTGCGCAGATGATGTAATAATAAATGTTAGGATGTAGCAAACAATAACAAGTAGATCCCTTAGCTACACAAAGACACCAGGGCTCAAATTCACAGGATTATTACCTTACACTTCCATTCACACTTCACTGTGTACATTTGTTTGCCATAGGAGCATTACTTGGTGTGAGAGGCCAGACTTTCTGTTAGTAAAGTGGTTCATGACCCTGATTTGCACCTATGTGGATGCTCACAGTGAGCACCCAGTCCAGACCCGGATAGTTCACCTGTGCCTCGAGTGAGTTAGCACATGTTTTCCAAACAGCATAGCACAGAAACACATTTTGGTGGTTCATCTGCCACTTTTCCTGGCAGGTTGACCCGACCGTAGAAGTTAACCTGAATTTCCCCAAGCGGGGCGGGAAAGAGAACTACTTACTCGGATCTGAAAAATCCTCAGATCTGATTAAACCATGTTATTCATATGATGCTGATTCGATCAAAACCTTGGAAATACATTTACATGAGCAACTTGGATGATCTCATCCACATTCAAAACTGTTAATTTTAGCAGCATATGTACAAAAACTCCTTAAAAAGATAAAAACAGCTTGACAGTTTTATATGACCGTGCAGGCCCAATACTGCTCAATGAAACAGATCAACAAGTGAAGAACGCATCAGCGATTTTTATTCACCATTAGAAATTAAACAAGAATTGTAGTTACACTGTCAATACCTGTTTGAGCCACTGGATGGTTCTTGGCATACATTCTGCACCAAAAGAAGTAAAAGAAATATAAAGAAATTCAGAAACAGGAAGAATAATCACAGAACAAAATCAAAATCATCACTGCCATAGAGAAAAATAAAGAAACCTTCTATAAATTGCAACGGTCCACTGAGGCATTTCACTTAATTAACATTTCAGAAACATAGACAAAGTGCACAAAGATTTAGTCAGGTAGAAAAAACAGACCTATCATTATCTAAGGATTGATTTCTATTCATCACAAGAAAATAATGAAAACAGCAACAATGGCGAGGACAGAGCCAGCTGTAACAGGAAAGCTGTGACCTTTTCCAACTCTTCCCTCAGTTCAGGAGACCAGCTCAGCTGCCACTCCTGGTTTTTCATTAACTGAACCACACCCTACATCCTTACTTTTTTTATAGCATGCCAATCAAAGGGGATACTTTGGAAAAGGTAGGAGGTTAGATTGTGCAAGACCATCCCCACAATTTCATCGTCTAGCAGATTACCTCGATTTGCAGTATTTCCTCTCACACTCTGACCCATGATGAACCTGCGGTCTTTTGTTGAGTTTTAGGCTTTACTGTAACTGAGAAACCTGGGGGCATATTGATGAGTTTAGTGTCACAGGGCAGCGCAGCAATTCACCTGGCTGAGCTGTCCTCTGTCACAGAGAAAGGGCAGGAAATGCGCCGTATTTATCCAATACGTCACATTCCTGGTGCCGTTTTAGCAGCCTAGTACCAGCAGAGGTACCCTTGCACCGTGGTGCAAGGGTGCCTGTGTTGAAGGCAGGATTCTTTTTGTGGAGGAAGCAGCACCTTCCTACACAAAAACGATCCTGAGAAGCTTTTCCCTCTTTTTGTGTGTCCTGCAGTATGCAGCACACATAGAAAGAAGAAAAGACAAGTAGAAATAAACATATTTCCCCTTGTTACGCCTCCTCTGGGGAGGTGTATCTTTTTGATGCAGTCCCAGGTTTACAAGGACTGGTAAATCTGCCAATATGTCAAAAACCATGGGAGTTGCATGGGAACTCCCACAAAATGCCCATTGAACAGCTACCTTGGGCAGAGTAACGTAATGTACTGATTTGAGCTACCTTGCGTTACTCCATATTTTTGGAGCCTCTTAAAGCCATGCAAAGTGACTTTGCTTGGCTTAAAAAATATGACTTATGGTTTGCATCACTCTTGCATCACATTGCGTTGTGCAAGAGCGACCAAACCTGGCCATAAATAAGGCCCCAGATTTCTTTGAAATCAAGAATGAAATATTCCCATTCTTCTTAGAAGTTGGTGTGGTATGCACCCTGTCCAAGTAGGTACCCTTCCTTCTAGTTAGGAAAAAGGTGTTACACACCCAAGATAACCACGGCCCACCTATGGTAGTTTGGCACGAGCAGTCAGGCCTATTTCAGAGGCACTGTGTAAAGCTTTTGTACATAACACACACAGTAAAACAATGAAAACACTACAAATGGTCACCACACCAATTAAGAAAAATAAACAATTTTTATCTAAACCAAACAAGACCAAAACAATAAAAATCCAATATGCAGAATTCAAGATGTAACTTTTTTTAAGGTTTTAAGCAATTTTGTTCATAGGATTCTGTTTTGGGATGCTACACATTCTGAAAAAGTTCCTTCCTTTACTCTCCTTCCCTAAAAAAAAGAACCAGTCATTCAGGCTATGATAATGTCCAGATTGGACTATGGAAATGCTCTAAACTTGGGTCTTCCAGG
Source organism: Lissotriton vulgaris (assembly GCF_964263255.1). Lineage (NCBI taxonomy): Eukaryota > Metazoa > Chordata > Amphibia > Caudata > Salamandridae > Lissotriton > Lissotriton vulgaris. Next base: position 1,870,787,689 of record NC_141685.1, on the reverse strand, counting down.
CTATCATCTTAAACTGCAGGTTGTCCGGAACTCGCCAGCTCAAATTTTCTTGAATCTCCCCTCAACTTCTCATATTTCCTCTCACTTGAATGCTCTTCATTGGCTTCCAAATATAAACAAAATAATTAAACAACAGGGGGTGGTGATGGACAGAGTTTCTGAATTAAGCAGAATACTCTCACCCAGTCAAGAGATCAGGGCTTAATCCAACACCGTTTTTTAGCTCACTGCACCATCCCAGCTCAGAACCTGGCTATATGCAAATTAGTCTGTCCCTGGCCCAGTGCATCATGGGAACAGGGAAAACCAAACTACCAAGCCAATTCTTTCACTGGGAAGGAAACAAGCTTCCGGGGACCGGTTTCTGGCATTTCAGCCGTCTTCGGCCCGGCTTGCTTGAATCCTGATGGTGCAATGAGCAAGGGACTCACGTCTGAGTATACTCTTCCACGCTTATGGTGGACAAAATAATTAAACAACAGGGGGTGGTGATGGACAGAGTTTCTGAATTAAGCAGAATACTCTCACCCAGTCAAGAGATCAGGGCTTAATCCAACACCGTTTTTTAGCTCACTGCACCATCCCAGCTCAGAACCTGGCTATATTCAAATTAGTCTGTCCCTGGCCCAGTGCCTCATGGGAACAGGACAAACCAAACTACCAAGCCAATTCTTTCACTGGGAAGGAAACAAGCTTCCGGGGACCGGTTTCTGGCATTTCAGCCGTCTTCGGCCCGGCTTGCTTGAATCCTGATGGTGCAATGAGCAAGGGACTCACGTCTGAGTATACCCTTCCACGCTTATGGTGGACAAAATAATTAAACAACAGGGGGTGGTGACGGACAGAGTTTCTGAATTAAGCAGAATACTCTCACCCTGTCAAGAGATCAGGGCTTAATCCAACACCGTTTTTTAGCTCACTGCACCATCCCAGCTCAGAACCTGGATATATGCAAATTAGTCTGTCCCTGGCCCAGTGCATCATGGGAACATAAACAAGCATTAGAAATGCAATAGGTCTCGGATTTATTTGAGTTAGAGCTAATAGCATTGTAAATGGCAATGTCTTTTAGCCATGTGTTATGGAGTGTATGCATGTGGTGTGTAGTGGAATTTTGTGGGTTGGATTGGAATTGTAGCAATAGTGGCATGCTGCGCTTTAGATGAATATGTTTAAAAGTAAAGTGCACCATACTGCGATTGCTACAATAGTTAATTGTGGATGCGTTAACAATTGATGGCTGCACTGATGGCGGGTGGTGTGTGTGCCTGTAGAAATTGTGCACTGATGGCTGGTGGTGTGTGTGCTTGGTGGAAACTTGCACTGCCGGCTGGAGGTGTGTGTGCTTGGTGGAAGCATGCACTGATGGCTGGTGGTGTGTGTGCCTGGTAAAAGCGTGCACAGACAGCTGGAGGCGTGTGTGCCTGGTGAAAGCGTGCACTGATGTCTGGTATTGCGTGCCTAGTGGAAGCCTGCACTGACAGCTGATGGTGTTTGTGCCCGGTGAAAGTGTGCAGTGACAGCTAGTGGTGTGTGTGTGTTTGGTTGTGTGTGTGGTTGCGTGTGTGGTGTGGTGGTGAGTGTGTGGTGGTGTGTGTGGTGGTGAGAGTGGTGTGTGTGTGTGTGTGTGGTCTTATGTGTGTGGTCTTATGTGTGTGGCCTTATGTGTGTGGTCTTATCCTGCGCACTCACTCTCACTCTGCAGTCATTCTGCACTCAGTCTGCACTCACTCTGCAGTTATTCTGCACTCACTCTCACTCTGCACTTATTTTGCACTCATTCTGCACTCACTCTCACTCTGCACTCATTCTGCATTAACTCTGCACTCACTCTCACTCTGCACTCACTCTGCACTCACTCTGCACTCACTCTGCACTCACTCACACTCTGCACTCACTCACACTCTGCACACACTCTGCACTCACTCACACTCTGCACTCACTCTGCACTCACTCACACTCTGCACTCACTCTGCACTCACTCACACTCTGCACTCACTCACACTCTGCAGCACTCCCTCTCACCATGCAGCACTCACTCTCACTCTGCAGCACTCCCTCTCACTCTGCAGCACTCACTCCCACTCTGCAGCACTCACTCTCACTCTGCAGCACTCACTCTCACTCTGCAGCACTCAGCTGCAAACCATAAACTCTGCAGCACTCACTCTCACTCTGCAGCACTCAGCTGCAAACCATAAAGTCTGCAGCACTCACTCTCACTCTGCAGCACTCACTCTCACTCTGCAGCACCCACTCTCACTCTGCAGCACTCACTCACTCTCACTCTGCAGCACTCACTCACTATCACTCTGCAGCACTCACTCACTTTCACTCTGCAGCACTCACTCTCACTCTGCAGCACTCACTCTCACTCGGCAGCGTTCACTCTCACTCTGCAGCACTCACTCTCACTCTGCAGCACTCAGCTGCAAACCATAAACTCTGCAGCACTCACTCTCACTCTGCAGCACTCACTCAAACTCTGCAGCACTCACTCTCACTCTGCAGCACTCACTCTCACTCTGCAGCACTCAGCTGCAAACCATAAACTCTGCAGCACTCACTCTCACTATGCAGCACTCACTCTCACTCTGCAGCACTCAGCTGCAAACCATAAAGTCTGCAGCACTCACTCTCACTCTGCAGCACTCACTCTCCCTCTGCAGCACTCACTCAAACTCTGCAGCACTCATTCTCACTCTGCACTCATTCTCACTCTGCACTCATTCTCACTCTGCACTCATTCTCACTCTGCACTCTGCACTTTGAATCTGCACTCTGAATCTGCACTCTGAATTTAAGGTCTGGCGGACCCGAAGGGTTTGGCTTCAAAAACGGTCCATGATCACGGTTGGCGCCATTTTATGTTTAGATTGTGAAAGTAATAGGCATACAAGATATCCTTTGATAATTAGTCTTTTACCATACTCATTCCAGCTTTTTCTAAGACTACTTATTACAATACATTTTGGCTATCCAGAGAATGATACATATGCAATCATCATACGTTCAACTTGATATATATAAACTCATGAAAACAAAGTCTTCATTTTCGGTTTCATACAGTCATCCATGCTGCACCATAAAAGTAAAATGTCACATTCAAACCTGCCTTAAAGAATATATATATAAATATATAAACGCACACCACCACTAACACGATTATGGTATTTTTCAAGTTGCAACTTTTGCAGCGTGATGCTGCCCTGTTGCCTCTGGGTTTATTGTTATCCAAAAAGAAATCAGCTGACACCATGGAAAAAAAGCAGCCCACATAGAGTATGCAGTCTTTAATCAAGAGAAAAAAAACAGATTACAGACACTGGTATTATAGAAGAGAGAAGTCGAGTTAAAAGACAAACCATTTTAGCTTGAATGTTGCCTTGGGCGTGCTCTGTTTTTGAGAGGGAAGGTGGGTGGAGCTGAAATGGGTGGATCCCAGGATTTCACAGTGTGCTGTTCCACCTTACGTATAAATAGATTACTTCCCTGTAAATATCACATGGACTGCAGGCAACCACAAACTACGTGTTGAACACAACCAACTGAGGTAATTGGACAGGATTGCTACTACAAATAGTGTCATCATTGGCATTTAGTTGTTCCTTAACAACCCAGTTCAACTTCAAAATATGCTGTTTTTCCATTTTACAAATTAGAGTACGAGAAACGATCGTATATATATGAATTTTTTTAAATCAAACAAATCCCTAGCGGATCGAGTTTGGTAACTTTATTTCATATGTACAATTGTTGTGAAAGGTATTTACGGTTTTCCCATTTGAGGATTGACTCCTATTTCACAAAATAAAGACGAAATGTCTTTAGGGATCTATTTCGAGAAAATTATCAAAGAATCAGTGAGTTTTACTGTGAATGCATGTTTTTTTCTGAGATATTTACGGTAATCCTGGTTGCCAGCAACGTTAAATAGCAATATTTACATGCATTCTTTTAATTTTTACTAAGTGTGCCTATTTCGGGGACATCCGGGTTCGGAAATTCATCAAGGAAAACCCTTCCCACTCTAGGTCAAGTTGTCGAAGATTCACTCACGCTGTCTAAATTCTTTACGATTTTGAAATACTTCTATGCAACGAAAATACAAAATCTACCGTACACAAGTCTTTTATAAAACCTCTCTACCGATTCCAAAAACAAATTGGTCTCAACAGTGACCCAAGCAACGCGCCTAGTGCTTCACAGGGGGCTGTTTGACAATCACGTTCAAGCTTTAGGACAGAGACAGCAGCAGCATAATAGAGCATTTCTTTGCACAGTCACGACCTATATGCCTGACAATTCTTTTCACGGTCGCACTCCAAGATTCTTTCTTTAGATAAGCCGATTATGTTAAAAAAAAAATACTAATAATAACAGAGAACAAACATATTTTGCTTTTACGCTACAGAACAAGATTTGGCCGGGACGGGAGCCAGCATGCGCACACACACAGCTGAAATAAAAACAAACTGGAGACTGGTGCACGCGCGCCCACCATCTGTCTTCAATTACAGTGAGCCATGACAGCTGGTAATTGAAGACAGATGGCCTTCTGCTGCGCGTGTCCGAACGGAATATGCAGGAAGTGGAGAAACTCTACAGACAATGGCCTATTGCGTGCTGCCTTGTAAAAACACAGCCATGCAAGGGCCAATCTCCATGCAGCTGCCATAAATAACGAACAAAATTCACGCGCTTCTCTGGAATTCGTAGGTTAGATTTTCGAAGTCCTCTGTAAAGGACTCTGAGGCCACACCCACTTCGTGGGATGTAGGCCGAGCCCAAAAAAAGGATTCTTTTCAAAACACTTGTCCTTGATCACTAAGCACTGCAGCCACAGGTGCACGCTACCTCTGTGAAAGGATTAAAGAGTATGCTCTTTCTAGAAGTCTCTGATCTTCCATCAGTCAGTTGGCTAAGATTTCAAAGATTCATCAAGTGAGAATTGGAGGCAAGTCTTTCTCCTATCTCTGGTCGGTTGCCTGGAAAAAACTTCATTTGAAATTATGTACAACTACCTTACCCGTCCGCGCGTTGCTGCGATCTCAGAAGAAAGGAAATTTAAGGAAACTTGTTATGATAACATTCAATTTACATTGTGTCATTTTTATTGAAGCTTATTCATTTTAATATGGAAAACATTTTAAAGTGTTGTTTTAATTCTGTTTATTTATTCGAGTGCTTGTGGATACACGGTATTTTTTGTTTTTCCGTCTGGTGCGTACACGAATAAATCAGAAGGTTTTCCGAAACGTGAGCTGGCCACATACAGTTGTCCATGTGAGAAGCACGGATTCTCCAAATCTAGTCCACACACTTGCAGTGGTTGTCCTTGTGCTTTGTTGATGGTCATTGCAAAAGCGAGTTGCACCGGAAACTGGAAAGGTTAATTATTGGAAAGATTATGAGGGCCCTGGGCGGCCGGGGGGCCAATATTTAACACATTTTTCATTTTTTTTTGCCAGAAACCTTCGCGGGAGTGTACTCAACAACTTAAAATTTTTTTTTTTTGTTTGCCAGAAACCTTCGCGGGAGTGTACTCAACAACTTCCCAAAGTTTCATGCCGATTGGATGAATGGTGTAGTAATGCATAAAGGACAAACAGACAGACATACATTAGTTTTTATATATATATAGACTACTGAGACACCTATCTTTAAGAAAAGAGAAAGCTGGATTTTTCAACAGGAATAGTGCTACTGTTTCTTGTGCAGACAGCCTTGAAGCCAGCACCAGGACACTCTGGAGAATCCGTGTGCTTTATAAATCTCAATGAAAAACAAGGAACAGGATTAAACCTGTTAACCCAATTGAGACCGGGTAGTAATTGCAACAAAAATACAGTGTCTCAACAGGAATATCACATAGAAAGACAATTTAAGGCGAGGGTAAATCACATAGCACAGGGGAAAAGAACAAAGGAGACCAAATGATAGTACAAAGATTGTTATTTACATATAGAAGCACATAAGTACAACTAAATTGCAGTAACCATAACAACCAGATGTGTACTGGCAATGTGTAAGTGAGTGAACGGCGCAGTGACACATGTGATTATGAAACAATGTGAGGCGGCGTGAGGTGAAAGGTAATCAGTGAAGGTCAAGACAAGGTATTTACAATTATAAACAAAAATTTCAGCCGCATGGAGGTGATGCATTTTGTTTTCTCCTCTATGACCATGCTGTGTCTGAAAAACAGGTGATGGAAGGTCAAAGCTTTAATTTTAAAGTCTTTTAGCAGCAGGAACCACCTCCAAGGGCCCAGAACTGGAATTGGCACCATTTGGCAGGTAAGATGTCCCAGCAGTGGAGTTCAGGGATGCTGTAGGTGAAGTATTTGATGGCCCTGAGACTTCTTAACAGGAGGCAAGCACACACAAGCCCTTGGAGAAACATCTCAAGCGGGACACACAGCAAAGACTATTAATTTTTCCTCTCCAAGACAGAAGCAGCAACTGCAGGCCAACCTAGCAAAGCAAAAAGAACAATTGATGGACAGAATGCAGATCAATGTCATACATTCAATCCAGTACAGATATCCATTGTTTTTTTGCTCAGCATGCCATTCCAGCTTGTAGCCCAACCATATACTAATAAAGTCATAAGCTTTTATTCGATTTGAGAAATACAAATCATACAAGCAAAACAGCTAAAAACAATTCATTGCATATGTGATAATTCTAAACAAAGTGACTCAAAATGTTCTCGGGAGTAGTACATAAAAAAGAAGGGAACATATACTAACTTACACTGGACAACAATATATAATTAGAGATATAAAACTGAGCTAAAAAGCTATGGAAGAGGTCATGCATGTACAAACAGGAATAAATATAATTATCACACCAAGTGCTTTTCCTGGCAGCTGTACATTTTGAAGCAAGAGATCAAATATGGCTCGAGCGAACACGGGAAGGTTAATTTGGTATATGAACAAAAAGGACCATACATTTACATACTGTAGGCATAAAACAGGGTTAAGATACTATATACAGCATAAAAAAGGACATTTATGTACAGACAGGAATATATAAAGTTATAGCAGCACTATGCTCTTCCTGGCAGCTGTACATTTCAGAATAAAAATAGCAACAAAGAAACAAATATCCACGTTCTCTAGGGAAGATAATAGTACTAGAGCGCTCTTTGAGGTTCGGATATTGTATTTTAAAAAGATGGGTTTTAGATACTTTACCCTTAAAAAGTGATAACATTTACAAAAAAGTAGAAAATGACAGCAGCTCTGGCGTGAAGTGTTGTCACACGGGCAGAGAGTCTCAGATCTTATTTTCTGGTTTGGGAATGCAACAAGGTGGTGTACAATACCCAATCTGACTCGGGTTAGCACAAATTGATGGGAGGGACGAGACACATTCGCAAGGTAGGTTTGAAACCCCGGGATTAAGTTCAGTCCCCTATAGAACTGCACGGAGGCTAACTTGCCATGCACCTTATCTCGCTCATTCTTTCTAAAGTTTAAAAATGTTTGTTTAATTTCTTTTTTGGGGATTGCAACTGCCAATTCGGGGTCAAGGAGAACATCAATTTCAAATAAGGTTTTATACCAGAAATGGATGTATTTCAACCACTGTATGCGTTATGAGTTATCCAATCCTATACAGTCAAGAATAATCTCTTGAGTGAATCGAGTCTCTGGCTTAGCCCAAATAGAACGCCACAATAAGAGTGGCCGAACGGCTGCTAAGTCAGAGATAAACTCGATCCCTACCTCGTCATGGATTAGTTGTACAGAGGCAGAAGGAGGAACACATAACAGTCTCTTTAAAAACTTGTTTTCGTCTTTTTGGAGCGAAGGGCCTTCAATATGACCCCACACGCCCCATACAATGCAGAAGAAACACAACGGATGTTATATATATTGATCATATCTGGGATACTTCTCGATCCAAGCTTGGATGCAAATCGGAATATACTACTGGTAGACCGCAGCATTTTCAGTCTGATGTTGTCGAACTCAGATGTCCAGGACCCATCATTGGTTGGAGTAATTCCCAAATAACAAAATGATTTAACGTGTGTCATCTTGTCGCTATCCAGGAAAAAGCTATGCTTCAGTTTATTTGCAGACTGCCCGCACAACATTACATAGGTCTTGGATTTATTCACACGGAGCCTCCTGTTTTGAATAAACAGCATAAATCTATCAATTAGTCGCTGTAACCCAATCTGAGTGCGGGATAAAAGAACAGCGTCATCCGCATATAGTAAGATTGGGACAGGTTTACCTCCGATCAGGGGAGCATCTGCTGGGATATCGGCCAGGTTGCGATCGATACAGTTAATGAAAAGAGAAAATAAAAGAGGGGCCAATACGCATCCCTGGCGAATTCCCCGTGAGACTTTGAGAAACGGCGTACATTCGCCTAGGCTACCATAACGAACCTTACAGGAAAGTTTCTTGTAAAGCCTGGCCAGGAAGTGGACAATTTCCTTCGGTGCCCCTGACTCTAACAAAACCTCCCAAAGAATAACGTGATCAACTAAATCAAACGCGCTGCTCAGGTCAGCAAAACATAAAAAAAGATTGCCCTTTTTGGCTACAGTGTATTTATTAAAAATGAGGTCCAAATTTAAGCATTGCTCCAAAGTGCCCATGCCTTTCCTTTAGCCATATTGCACTTTTGTTAAAATATTCAAGTCTGTTGCCCAGGTTTCTAGTCTTTTGAGCAGGATTCTGCTCATGACCTTTACTGAGGCGTCCAGCACAGAAATAGGACGATAATTGGAAGCCTCAGATTTGCTACCTTTTTTGAATAGGGGAATAATAACTGATTGGCCCCAGGAGGGAGGGATGTTACCTTCTGCAGCACAGTTAAAAGTCCGCACCAAAATAGGAGCCCACAAGTTTGGTTCTAATCAGTCTTGACCCTGTGCTCAATAGGAACAGTCCAGCCCAAACTGCTAGGCCAGGTCCTCCCTGGACTGGAAACAAGCATCCTAGGACTGGTTTTGGGCTTTGAGCCCTCATCAGCCAGGATGGCTTGACTCCAGTGGCATGAAGAGCACTGGTCCCACGTCTGGGCATACCCGTCCCACTTTGGGTGACAAATGCAAAAAGAATAATTGATGGACAGAATGCAGAACAACGTCATACATTCAACCTAGTACAGAGATTTGGGCCTAAATCCATCGTTTTTTTGCTCACCATGCCATTCCAGTTTGGACCCAACCATATGATTTGCATATGGCTGGGTCCAAACTGGAATGGCATGGTGAGCACAAAAACGATGGATTTAGGCCCAGATCTCTACACTGAGGTGAATTTATTACATTGTTCTGCATTCTGTCCATCAATTGTTCCTTTTGCAACCTAGCAAAGCAGCACACAGCAAAGGGGCAGTACTCCTCCTCACTACTCTTCTCCTTTTGATCCAGAAGTGTTCTAAAAGTCTGGGGTTTTAGGTCCAATACTTACACCTCTTTTCGCCTTTGAAGTTGGCACATTTTTAAGGAGAGTCTTTGTAGTGCACAGATTCTGCCTTGCCCTGTCTTGGGTCTGGACACACTCTGGGGAGGAGGGGGGTTTGGAACAGCACAGCCCTATTCAGATGTAGGTGACAACTTCTCCCACCACTCTAAGTTAGGAAGGCCTATTGGTCAGGTGATGGGCAAGGCAGAGCACATCTCAACTCCCTATGTGTGACTGTCTAGAGTAAATGCACAAACAGGCCCCTATCAATCTAAACCAGGTGGCACAGGAAGGTAAAACAAGAAAATGCCCACTTTGGCATTTTCAAACACACATTTAAAAACCACATGCACTAAAAGATGTGTTTTTTAAATTCTGAGCTCAGAGAGCCCAAACTCCACATCTCCAGCTTTTCCCAATTGAAAGTTTACAAGGCCGCTCCAATGATAGCCTATGGGAGAGCTAGTCCTGGCAATAGTGAAAAACGAAATTGGCAGTATTTCACTATCAGGACATGTAAAACACACCAGTACATGTCCAACCATTCACATACACTGCGCCCTGCCCATGAGGGTTCCTTGGGCCTACCTTAGGGGTGCTTTAAATGCAGTAAAAGGGAAGGTAAGAGGGTGCACTTACCTGGTCGAAATGGCAGCTTAAAACTGAACACACAGACACTGCAATGGACACGTTTACAGGGCTATTCATGTGGTTGGCACAACCAGTGCTGCAGGCCCACTAGTAGCATTTCATTTACAGACCCTGGGCACACACAGTGCAAATTAGTAGGGACTTACCTGTAAATCAAACATGGCAAGCATGGATAACCAATCATAATCACAATTTACGCAGGGAGTACTTGCACTTTTGCACTGATCAGCAGTGGTAAAGTGCCCAAAGCTCTAAAACCATAAAAACCAAAATGCAGCACATAGTCAAAAACAGGAGTTCAGAATCTAATAGACGGGAAATGTATGCCAAAGATGCAATGTCTAACACGTACCAGCACGAAACAGACACACTTGCATACTGTTACATACTACAAGCACCAACAGAAGCTTTATAGCGCGCACATATCCTAAGTTGGAAGACTGCAGTGCAACTGCCAGCTCAGTTAGTGGTCTGTCTACTCTAAAGAAGGTCAATCAATCAATCAATCAATCAATCAATCAGAACAATTTCTATAGCGTGCTACTCACCCAGAGGGTCTCAAGGCGCTGGGGAGGAGTGGTCTGTTACTGCTCGAAAAGCCAGGTCTTGAGTTGCTTCCTGAAGGAGAGATGGTCCTGGGTCAGCCGCAGGTGGATGGGGAGGGAGTTCCATGTTTTGGCCGCCAGGTAGGAGAAGGATCTTCCTCCGGCGGTGGTTCTGCGGATGCATGGTACGGTGGCGAGGGCGAGGCTGGTCAATCGTAGCTGGCGGGTGGGCGTGTAGAAGGTGAGGCGGTTGTTGAGGTACTTGGGGCCAAGGTCTTGGAGAGCTTTGTGTGCATGGGTGAGGAGTCTGAACGTGATCCTCTTGCTGACGGGGAGCCAGTGCAGGTCTCTCAGGTGGGCGGAGATGTGGTTGTGGCGGGGATGTCCAGGACGAGTCGTGCAGAGGCGTTCTGTATGCGCTGAAGTATTTTCTGTAGTTTGGCGGTGGTTCCCGCGTACAGGGTGTTCCCGTAGTCCATACGGCTGGTTACGAGTGCCTGGGTGACCGTCTTCCTGGTTTCTGTGGGATCCAACGGAAGATCTTTCGAAGCATGCACAGGGTGTTGAAACAGGATGACGATACTGCGTTGACTTGTCTGGTCATGGAGAGGGAGGAGTCCAGGATGAAGCCCAGGTTTCGTGCGTGGTCAGTTGGCTTGGGGGTGGTGCCCAGGGCGGGGGGCCACTAGGAGTCATCCCAGGCGGAGGGGGATGATCCCAGGATGAGGACTTCCGTCTTGTCTGAGTTCAGCTTCAGGCGGCTGTTCTTCATCCATTCGGCGACGTCCTTCATTCCCTCGTGTAGGCTGGCTCTGGTGGTGGCCGGGTCGTTGGTGAGGGAGAGGATCAGCTGTGTGTCGTCAGCATATGAGATGATGTTAAGGTTGTGTTGGCGTGCGATGGTTGCGAGGGGGTTGCGACGTTGAAGAGGGTGGGGCTGAGTGAGGATATTTGAGGTACGCCACATATGACTTGGGTGGCCGCGGATCGGAACGGGGGGAGGCGGACTCTCTGGGTTCTTCCGCGTGGAACGAGGTGATCCACTCCAGTGCATACCCTTGGATTCCGATGTTGCTGAGGCGCTGTATTAGAGTGCGGTGGCAGACTGTGTCTAATGCTGCAGAGAGGTCCAGGAGGATAGGGCAGCTGTTTCCCCGTTGTCAAGCAGGGATTTGATGTCGTCGGTGGCTGTAATGATGGCAGTCTCGGTGCTGTGGTTGGCTCGGAAACCGGACTGTGAGGGGTCGAGGGATCCGTTCATCTCGAGGAAGGTGGTGAGCTGTATGTTGACTGTCTTCTTGATGACTTTGGCAGGAAAAGGGAGGAGCGAGATGAGGCGGAAGTTCTAGAGGCCGGTGGGGTCCGCTGTCGGTTTCTTCAGGAGGGCGCTGAGCTCGGCATGCTTCCAGCTCTCCGGGAAGGTGGCGGTGTTGAAGGAGATGTTGATGATGTCCCGTAGTTGGGGGGCGATGATGGAGCCGTCCTTGTTGAAGACGTGGTGGGGGCAGGGGTCGGTAGTGGATGGTGTTCATCGTGCGGGTGGTGTCTTCGGTGCTTGACGGGGTCCAGTTGCAGAGGGTGGTGGTGGGGGGCGTTGTTTCGGTGGTTGGGTGCGTGGTTGGTGTGTCGAAGCTGTTGTGTATGTCAGCGATCTTGCTGTGGAAGAAGGAGGCGAGTGAGTCGCAGAGGTCTTGCGAGGGTGTGATGTCGTTGTTTCCGGCGCTGGGGTTGGAGAGCTCTTTGACGATGCTGAAAAGTTCCTTGCTGTCGTGGGTGTTGTTGTCCGGGCGTTCTTTGAATGATGTCCTTTTGGTGGTGTGGATCAGCTGGTGGTGTGTGCGGGTGGCGTTCTTGAGGGTGGTCAAGTTTTCTGTGGTCTGGTCGTGGCGCCAGGCTTTTTCGAGGGTGCAGCAGTTTTTCTTGGATGTTTTGAGTTTGTTGGTGAACCACGACGGTTTTTTGCTGCCGTGTCTGCTGGGAGGGTTCTTCATTGGTGCGAGGTCGTCGGCGCAGTTGATGAGCCACTGTGTGAAGATGCGGGCTGCTTCGTTGGGGTCCGTCGTGTTGGCTGGAGGGTTCTGGCTCAGGGAGGTGGTGAGCTGGTCGGCGGTTATCTTGCTCCAGCTCCTGCGGGGAGCCTGTTGCGGGTGGTGGTGGGTCGTGGTTCTCTTGAAGCCGAAGTGGACGCAGATGTGGTCAGTCCAGTGAAGTCCGGTGGAGTGGCTGAAGGCGATGTGCTTGCTGGAGGAGAAGACGGGGTCAAGCGTTTGGCCGGTGTAGTGGGTGGGGGTGTTCATCAGTTGCTTGAGTCCAAGGTTTGTGAGGTTGTCCAGCAGGGTAGTGGTGTTGCTGTTGTTGTTCTCTAGGTGGAAGTTGAGGTCCCCTGGGAGGATGTAGTCGGAGGAGGCGAAGGTGTGCGGGCTGATGAAGTCTGCGATGGCTTTGCTGAATTGTGTGCGTGGTCCTGCGGGGTCTGTAGATGAGAGTGCCTCTGAGGGTGGTCTTTGGGTCGGTGTGTATCTGGAAGTGGAGGTGCTTGGCGGCGGTGAGGGTGTCGTCGGATTTTGTCGTGAGGCGGATGGCGTTCCTGTGGACGATGGCGATGCCTCCTCCGGTCTGGTTGACGCGGTCCTTCGGGGTGATCTTGTATCCGTCCGGGATGGCTATGGCGATGTCGGCTGCTGAGGAGGCGTTCATCCATGTTTCCGTGAGGAAAGCAACGGCTGAAGATGTTGAGTCGAGCAGGCTCCAGAGTTTGACGGAGTGTCTGTGGACGGAGCGGGTGTTGAGCAGGATGCACTTGAGGTGGTTGTTGCTGGTGCCTGGCCTTTCGGGTGCGGTGATGGTCCGGAGGCAAGAAGGTTATACTGCAGTGGAACATATACCTATATTGTGTGTGTCAGTGTATGGAAGGGGGGTATTAAAAGTTACGACAAAAGGCGCCAGAGAATGGGTGACGTCATGAAGATAGAGGGCTGTACATAGTAAGAATAAAGGAAGGCAAACTACATTAGGCCGGGCTTTACACAAGGCTTGGACCCGTTCTTTGCTTTTGATGGTGTCAGGCAGCACTGGTACTGCTCACACTAATTCCATGTGGTACAAAAAAGATAGTCACAGTGGAAAACATTCACAAAATATCAGCAGGTCTGATATAAAAGAAAGGAACATTTTGACATTTTCCTTCTTTTTATATCAGACCTGGATGACAGAGAATATATATCTGCATCTTTTGTGTATGATTTAGCATTTTGTGTTTGTCAGAAACCTGTCAGGATAGGTTGTCACCAATAAATATTGATGTATATTTATGCACCACCTTCCCTCTGCACACCACCTACACTTATCCCAACTGCGCACTCGTCACCTCACGTTGTGTGCACCTGTTTTTATTGAATGCCAAATGCGATATATAGTCCATCTATTGAGCCCTTGATCTATTGACAATCCCTGTGATATTTATTATATCACAATCATGTATTGTATGAGTTACTTGGTGTTGTCATATTCTTATTCGTACACCATGTGTTAGTTGCTGATATATTGTGAATATTTTCCACTGTGACTATCTTTTTTGTACCACTATATTACCCGAGTCCAGTGGTCTATCGGGTCACCCCATTGATACATAACACTTTAATTCCATAGCAGAGTGCACTCTCAAGATCCTGCTCGCACTGGTTATGTGTCACTTTGCCAGAGTCATCCGACATCAATCTTGCATGAACTGACTCTGAGTTAACATTCTTCCTTTAACAGTCAACCAAATCACCAGTGGCGGCTCCTCTAAAGGGGCATTTGGGCGCCGCCCACCTGCTTTCTCGCCGTGCGAGAAGACAGAAACAAATGGCAGTTATTACCATAATAACTACCATTTGTTTCTGCCTTCTCGCACGGCGAGAAAGCAGAAGTTCTTGGTTGGGGGTGGGCGGTCCTGCCCGAGGGCAGGGGGGAGTGGCTTGCCCACTATTGTACATACAGACTGTTTGGGCAGCCTGAGGCTGCCCAAACAGACAGTATGAGCAACAGTGGGCAAGCCACTCCCCCCTGCCCTCGAGCAACACCACCCACTCTCCCTGTTCTCTCTGTATGCTGCAGCATACAGAGAGAAAATTATGCATGTGGGGCAGCGGCCGAACCAATCACCGCGCTGGCTGTGGTGGAGGGGAGGGAGGCTGCCTACCTGATGATGTGCACAGTGCACTGCAGGAATTCAAATCCAGGATGGCGGGGGTCGGGAGTCTCCGGGCCGCGACTGGCAGTACGGACCCATCCAGAAGGTGAGGTGGCAGGCATAGGACGGTAAGTGAAGTTTTATTTTATTATATGTTTTTATAATTAAACAAACCCTTAACCGCCTCCCCCCATGCCCCCCGCACCGGCTGACCCCATTTCCACCCCCTCTGCCCCCACCCCTCCGTCATACTGGTTGCTACTGTTCAAATCGAGGCCTTCGGGGCATAATTCTTCGATGAAAACATGACATTCCAATGTGAGGAATCACATGGAGTAATTTACACATTGCAGAGACTTGTGAAAACGCCTTAGTGGAGATTCCGGCTGGGAAATGATCTCTTGCTGTGGGCTAATTCTGAAAGAGGTTGAGCTATTTTAAATACGGAAAAGGTACGAAGAACGTGCTTTTGATAAAAAATAAAAGAATTATAGATGACTGATGCAGAGAAAAACACCTGCGATGGGCCAGTAACATATCTAAAAAAAAAAAAGACACCAAATTGAACAGAGAGATGGGAGGGTGCAGAGCTGAACATGGGGCAGAACGTAAAGATTCTGATCACAAAATCAAATCGAGGTGGGCGCATCACAGGGTAGTGGTAGGGTGGGAGAAAAGGCGGGCTGCGGTGTGAGAGCGTGAAAGGCAGAGGGTCCTTTCAGCAACCTCACCGTTCTTACAGGCCCGGGATGTGTTGTCACTGATGTGTGTGGGGCCTGGGCGGCTAATCTACCATCTCGTAATAAACTCCACGACCTCCGCTATTAATAAATTAAAAATTGGACTTGTTTGCAGTTTCGTTTTAAACACTTTCAAACGTTTTGCTATCTGTGTACTGTTGGCACTGCTGTGAAATTTGTTGTTACCAGCATGGCAGATTTCAACTTGAGAAAAGTATATTCTGCTCTGCTTTCTTGTAGAAATGTAAAGTCTCTTAATGACCCTGAATTTGGTTATGATCATTTTAATGGACAGCCTCTGAAACAGTTTAGGATTAAAATGACATCTATTATGGATTTTCTGTGACTGCTGGAAACCAAGGGCTGCAGTTAGTGAAAAACGTGAAGATGTGCAGGGCATGCTGCATGTAGTGTTTTGATAAAGGGAAGGAAAGGGTTATGACAACCTTGCCAGATTTCCACAATAATAAGCACAGTCATACTATGGGCTGGTAAACATCAAAGCAATAAATGTGTATGTTATACTATTACGGTTAATGAGTAATAGGAGTTGTAGCTGGTGGTAATTTTTTTTACTGCATTGTGATATACTATTCTGTAAAGAAGTGTGTGTTCAAATCTTTTCTACATTTCAGCATTGTTGGGGTGGTGTTAATGGATATGAGGATATTGTTCCAAATACTGGGTGCAGAGATAGAAAATGCCTGCTGTGCTGTCTTGTTTTGCTTTTTACACTTCTTAGTTTTCAGTCTGATAGTATCCTGTAGGACCCCCCTATCCCCCAGCCCTTCTTATTTGTCAGGCTTGCATGCTTCTCTATACATCACAAACTTTTACGCCTCACCACTTCGAAATGTCACCAGCCGCCACTGTAAATCACGGTGACCAGGAGTCCAAGCAAACATGAAAACAACCTTAAATAAAAATTAAAGCAAATATACCTATGGTTTATGTCACTGCACTTCACAAAAATCCACAAGGACGGTGCTTATTCTCCTCTGAGCGGCAACAGCTTCTGCCACATAGATAAAAACTGGGGGACTCATGGCGCTGCTGCTTTAGGGGCTGCTTAGAAGAACTGCAGAGAGCAAAGCGGAAAATCAGACCCTCTGTGCGGTGTTTACTCCTGGTTTACAGCTGAAGTGCCTGACTCTTTGTATTTATATCAATACAAATAATGGAATCATGACTAATTACTAATTGACCAACTGTGCTTGAGTGCACCTGTGCACTCAAGCAGAGACAATAATCATTCTAGAGCAATGCAGTCCTCTAAATTCATATTACTACGACTGCTTCTTGACTCCAAGATGGAGGCAGTCTCACAAGGGCCCAGGGCCAGGATGTTTTGAGATGGTTGTCATTGAAGTGGTGGGAGGTATGAGGGAAAAGTTGGGGTTGCAACATGAGGGCTGTAGGGACCCTTACACTCGGCCAAAACTAAGTATCAAGCTCAGGGCACGTGCTGTGCAGGCAAAAGCTTTAAAACATGTCACACAAAGCAGATGAAAACAGTAATTGGGCCATGGGAGACTATTAAGAGAAACACACAGAGGAACAGCAGGAACTAGTACGCTACAGCCAATAGAAATGAAGGAAAATGAAGTGGCAAGCACAGGAACCAATGAACAGCAATGGTGGGATGTAAGCCCCATTTAAGATTGATATTAAATACAATACATTTCACAAGCACTGTGCAGGCAGAACTTAAAAACCAGGCACCAGTGATCGCTTGATTTGTGTTATTAAATGTAACCCTGCAAGCAATAGGTTAGATCATTAGACATAACCGTCATATACGTTCTACTATAATCAGGTACTCTTCTCTATTTAGCTTTAAAGTTAGGGCACAAAGAGAGCGTAAATGAGACAACCTCTCCTCATGAACCACTGGAGCATACCACACTGAAAGGATGCTGCTAATATGATACATATCAAGCGTGTAAATTCATTATTAAGACCAACGTTTTTGAGTTTGCTACCAACTGACAAAATTTGAACTTGTTCACTAATTGCAACTTGTTAGAACTGGCTATTTCTGGTAGGCTAAGGCTGACGCCAAAGCCAGGCAGAAACCACCATTCTAGTCAGGGCAAGGAAGTCACACTCCAAGATAACCTCTGCTCACCCCCTTGGTAGCTTGGCACAAGCAGTAAGGCTAAACTCGGAGGCAATGTGTAAAGCATTTGCGCCAGCGCACAACAGCAACAACATACTAGGCACACCACAAAAGAGACTCCACACAAGGTTATTATAAAAATAACTTTTGTATTGTAAAAACACATCAGATAAAATCACACATATACATTGTGCCAACTGGCAAGGGCAATTTTCACATGGGATTATTCACAAGACAGGGCCACATGGGCCACTGTCATATTCAGATATAGCACTTCTAGAATAAGAAATAATAAACCTAAAATGGTAATCACAAAAGATCACAACCAGTATCCACTGGTAACAGGAACCAGGACCTTACTAGGACCACCTGTACTAAAAAGGACAACCACCTAAGAATAAAATACATTTAGGGGTATACCAGAACACATTACCCATGATGCATGAACCACATTCAGAGGAGTAATAAAGAGAAACACATGATGCCATAAACATTCAGAGGTGTTAAGAATAAAGCACATGATGCAATAAAATACATTCAGGGGTGCAGCGCAAGAAGACACATGATGACTAAACATTCAGAGGTGCAGCGCATGGAAAGAAAAACACATGATGCCTAAAAACATTCAGAGGTGCCAGAACAACACAATAGCGCAAAAACACACAGTAGGCAATTACTATTAAAACCATAGAAATCACATTGCGCATAACTTACATAAGCCACCACCTGTGGCAGTCCCTAGGCTAACTGGCCTTGTGGGGCAAGACGCCCTGAGTCTCAATGTCAGGGTGCGCTGCCATGCAGCGCCAGTCTCAAAGTACAAAAAGCCTAAACGTGGCAGCTGCCCACAAAGTGCTGGGCAGCTGGGATCAAAAAGCTGTGGCAGGGCTCTCAGTAGCCCCTAGAACAAATCTGCGCCACCTGAGCCACACAGGCTCTAAAACAAATATCTCCCTGGAGCCCTCTGGCTCCTCAACAAAGATGTCTCCCTGAGCCTAACGGGCTCTATTCAGCGTTGGGGCGACCCACTGCCATCCGGGGCCGCCCTGACTCGTGCCTTTCAACAAAAGGGCCCTCGAGCCTCGCTGGGCTCGTACATCACAAGAAATGGCCCCCCAGAGCCTCTCTGGGCTCACACACGTTGGGCGACCCACTGCCAACTGGGGCCGCCATTGAAGCCCTCACGGCTTCGCACTGGCACTAGGCGTGAGCTCGCGCAACTGCGGGAGGGGCGGACACCGACAATGTGTCCCGGCGCCCCTCCCTTCTCCTCTGCCTCACTCTGCCCGGCCCCAGCCCAGACTCACCGGGACTCAGGGGCGGGCTCCTCCGGGCGGCGGCTCTTCTTCGCTCACGGTGTGGGCAGGCACCGACAATGTGCCTTGCGCCCCCGCCGCAAGTCTCCGCCTGCCGCTCCTCTCCTCACTCTGGGCTCCCTCTGCACACGGGAGCTCCAGAAGCCGGCCACACTCCTCCTCTCTTCCCGGGCTGCTGGAGCGGGCACTTCCGGCCGGCCGCACTCGGATTGGCCGGCCGGCCAGTCACTTCCAGGTCGCCGCGGGCAGCGCGGCGGCCCTCGCTAGGCAGGCAGGCGGGGGCTGAGTTTCCCGAGGAGTGGGCTCCCTTGAGGAAAATATAAATATCGCGGCAAGGTCCCTGGCAGGGTAGGCACCTGCCAGAGGGCAAACTAATCATAAATAAGCGAGGTGGGCACTCGCAGAAATATAATAAAACTACGAACAACATCGCAGGGTAGGCACCTGCCAAGTCTCACGCATCGGGCGTGAGGCGCCAAAAATGCTCGTAATATCGCAAAGGGCGCTCTCAAGGCGCTAGGGGCATAGACAAGCCCACAGGAACGACCCCTGCATCAAGAAGGGTCCCAGGGACACAGCAAGTCCAACAATAAAGTCCCCCCTGGAACAAAGGGGGCAGAGTCCAGTCAGCCCCCAGCAAGGACAGCACACAGCAGGTCCCAGCAAAAAGTCCTTCAGGAGTCCAGTAAGCAGGGGGACAGTCAGGAAGAGTCCCCCATCAGTCTACCAGGTGTAGAGGAGCTGGGCAGGGCCCAGGGATTCCCCTGGGCCCCAGCAGCAGCATGCCCCTGGCAGATTCAAGTTAGAAACAAGAACATTTTGGAAGGGGACACAGCCCCTTCTTATACACAGAAAAGTCTTTGAAGTCCTTTGAAGTCCTTTGAAACAGGCAGTGTGAGAACCAGCCAGAACTGGTTACAGGGAAGTCCCTTCAGTATCAGGGACAGAGGTGACAGTCGCCCAGTGGGAGGTGGAGCCAGCTTTGTAGTTAGGCAGGCACAGCCCTTCACTATCAGGTGCCATCACATCCCACTTCCCTGGCAGCAGATGCTGCCTTTCATCTATGGGCTGACTTCAGACAGCCTCCTGGGCTCTCCAGCCCCTGTCATCCTCAAACCAGACAGTCAATCCACAAGCAGGCCCAGGCACTCTGGGCCAGGCTCACCAGCCAATCACACACCAGCACCAACTTACACAAAGATGCCAACTTCCAAAAGTAGTACTTCTAGACTAGACACAGTCATGCCGCATATATCATTTTGCAGCATTCATTCTCACGAGTTCATACATACCAAACTCGCCCGTGCACTCCCCACAAATCAGGAACTACCATGGGCATACATATTCCCCATTCATTCCTATGGGAGGGCAGGTCACTCACCACTCATTCACAGAGAGCTCAAGCACTTTACACTGTACCACAGTGAAAAAGTGCGCAGAGGCCTAAAATCACCAACACCAGGTTCCATAAACAGGCTAAGAAAAAGCAAAAAGTCTAGGGGTGAACCTGCCCAACGGGCCGGGTCCAACACAACTCAACAAATGTAATATATGCAATTTGATGCCCATATCCAAAGTTATATGTAGGCAAGGCCACACAGATGATGAAACAAGATGCAAGAGGAAGGAATCTGGCAATCCTAGTAGCAGAATTTGAATGCAGAAGGATGGATCTACAACAGATAACAGTAGATGGACTCAATGGCATATGTGAACTATGAAGTATCGTGATTCACACTTGACCATTTGGTTTTGCACTGCAGTAAAATGTCCTTTAAAAGACTAGGTAATGCCTTGATGGTATTTTTGAACACATTTTAAATTGTTGATTGATTGTTTTAATTGTTTTTCACGATGAACTTTATATACAGAGGCATCAAAAAGTATTCTGTTAATACAATTTATGATTAATATGTTTAAGTACAATATTTGATGTTTGAGTTCACATTAGTACACATATATAGGCACGTATAAGAAACAACAGTGAACATTGTTGATCTTTTTAATGGCCTAGCAATTGTTCTTGGTGGCCATTTTGATAGTGTACAATCCTATCATTTTGTTGCTTACCCCTTGCCCTCCGAGCCCCCCTGGCTCCTAGGCAGACTCACCTGTATTGTGGGATTTTGCTGATACTTAAACTATCATTACTTGTTTTTGCCCTTGACATATTAGTCATTGTGCCAGTTGGCCATTTTGCTACAGTGCATATACCTTAACTAAAACCACTGTACTTATACAGATGTGGCAATGTGCCTAAATCTTAGATGGGCTTGCTGAATTGAAGCTTACCGTACATAGGAGATTTAGGAGCATATTATCAAGAACGGCGTTAAAATTATCGCCGCTTTAGCGGCAGGAAACTGCCGTTAAAGCGGCGATAATTTTAACGCCTTTCTTCATAATATGGCCCTTCGTTAGATATTTCTTAACTCCTTGGTTAGTAAGGGTATATTATTCGGTATTTACATAAGTATGATGGTGACTTTTTTGCTCCGGTCGATAAACTAGTGAGTCTACTGATACATAGACTAGTAATAACAACTTTGCGCTTTGGTGGATTAGCGATCTTCCTGATTTGCCATTGTGCTAGTGTACATATCCCTAAGCTGTACCCGCTCCAGATATGCATATGTGACAGTGTGCCCATGATTTACACTTCTTGGTTCAAATTGATTACTGGCTGCATATTGCCACTTATGCATTGCATTTTTTCTATCTTTCGCTTTTGCTGTTTATTCCAATAAGTTGGCGACTACAAAGCCCCGGACGACACACTAACAACTCGGCAAGTTGCCCATTTTTAACACTGCACGCTTCTTCATGTCGCGCCTGGTCATTCAATTTGATTGGCAGCACAAAAGGTAGTTGGGCACAGGCCTGTCCTGATTTCATATGTTTTGAGCATTCACTGATAGTGAGCATAACATTGGATGCACTTGGGTGCCTGTGGTGTTTCCTTCAGGAACCGGCACTGGTAGTTATTCTTTTTCATATGTTTTGCCCAAACATCTCCATGATTCTTAATTCACAAGAAGTACAGAGCATGTTTTATCTTTCATTAGGTACGTCTGCTTGCTGTCTAGCTTGTATGTAACTATGGTATATCAAGGCCACTCATGTTGAGTATATTTTCCTTCATTTAACACAGATATATGACTCATTAAGAACTTTTATGGGAGTTTTAGATGCATGTATCACACCCAGTTTGGGGGTTTTCATAGCTTTAGTAATAAGGACCTGTTCCTTTCTTTTTTGTAGGACATAACCAGATGATGTTTTCAGTCGGGAACCATTAAGGTTCAGACTCTAAGACTGTACAGGATTTTTTATCTTAGAGCAATCTTTGGACCCCACAGCGCCTTTGCTCTTATATACATACAAATAGTATAGCATGGAAATAACAGCTTCAGAATGTTCTAGAAATACTATTCACAATTGATATGCACCCCACTTTTCCCTGAGCATTACGCCGTCTGCACTTGCATATGTTCTCCTTCATATAAACTGTGTTTTTCGTGTGTACATATATATACGATACAAAATACATTTCCAGAACATGATTGGGCCCCCTCTTAGGTTATTGTTCGAAAAATGATTTCCATAGTCTTGATAGACTCAACATCCTATAGATATTGTTTAATCAGATCCGAGTATGTCTCTGTATGAATCCAGATGAACCATTGTTACACTAATTTACTGCAAAGACAACAACAGCACTACTCTTGCTGCACTGTCAGTGTTGTGAGGCTCCTTCCGTAATGCCAAAGTGCTCTCTGATTGCTACAATGCTTACGCCACTGTGGGGTAATGTTCATACTATCCCCACATGTCAGAAAACCCTAGCTTGGATTTTTTTTTTAAAGTTTAAAATGTATTGAGAGAGAAAATTATTACAAATATAGAAAGAAATAGCATATAAGAAGAATTACAATGTAGATGTGCGTTACATAGTAAATTATAATCCATATCTAGTAAGGGGTTAAGAGGGGGGAGAAGGAGAGAGAAAAAGAAAGAACGAGGGGGGGAGTATCATATACAACATTATAAGTAAAAGCATTACCTGAATCTTACTTCTAAATTACCAATGAAAAACGTAGTTAAGAATATTATAAAATATGCACATTGACATAGAATAATTGAAAGGGAAAAATGGAGTATTATCATACAAGAAAACAACTGGAGTATAAGGAGAGACAATAGCAAATTTATAGAGGTTTCCTAACTTCATCCGGAATATTAACTGTGGTAGCAGAGGTCGAGGCTAAATCTGTTAAGTAGGATGATAGAGGAAACCAAAAAAGATCACTTTTAATACGTAAAGATAAAGGGGTGACATTCTGTGTGTCCAATTTATTATGAAAACAAACAGCATTCCACCAGGCTCTGAAAATAACTTTATTAGCCTGTTTCCAATTAGAAGTTATTAAATGTAGGGCTATCGCTAATAACAAGTCAATTAATGAGACAGTGGGGGTAGGATGTGGCCCGGAGGGTGATAAGGAGCCTAGAAAGATATTGGAAACGGAAAAGGTAATCTGGGTGTTGAAAATTTTATTTATTTGGGACCAAACTAAAAGCCAAAAACGAGAGAGGGAAGGACAACCAAAAAGCAAATGTTTTAAATCAGCTGAGGTGTTATTACACGACCAACGGGCTGGGGAGAGGTCTGTGGAGAAAAAAATCCAATTTCATTGGAGTAAAAAGAAGGCGTTTGTAAATAAAATATAGGGTCTGAGAGGTATTAGCTGCTCTTGACGTTTTATGAATTTTTAACCATAATTTGTTCCAAAAAGGAATAGACCAACATTCTACAAGATCTTTTTCCCAGGCCAATTCAGATTTTCCCTTGGATCTATCAGGGGAGAAAATAGACTTTTGTAAAGAGAAGAGGCCGATGTATTAATAGATAGGAGAGGAAAGAGATTTGAAGTTCTGGATGGGATATTGGGGTTATCAGGTAAAGAAAGAAGATATTGACGAAGGGAAGGAAGAAGTTAATTATATTGAGATTTACAAGAAGAGGGTAAGAAGAAATTAGATTAAATTCATGAGGAATAGAGGGGAAGGGAATTAGACACTAGTTGCGAAATCCAGAATAAACCTTTGAGTCTCCACTTTTTCCAGTAGATGGTACGACCTTTGATACGTAGTAAATGAATATGCCAAATAGGTTGATGGTCTAAAATGATGTAAGAGCAGGATATGAGGACGGGAGAAGAGGTATCAATATTTTACGTGTATGAGAAATCACTTGAGGATGAAAAGAAGAAATATTGTTAGTAAAGTATAGAGTATAGAATCATTTTTCTTAAAATGAAAACCTGGAATGTGGATTGGAATCATAGATAAAAGATATAGAACACGGGAGAGAGCATCATTTTAATTGAGTCTAAGCGACCCCACAATGAGAGAAAAAGTGGATGCCATTGGTCAATAGATGCAGACAAGGATTTGGAAAGATTATCAAAATTTTCTTTTAGAGTTTCCGGAATAGTAGGAGTAAACTATAAACCCAAGTATTTTATTTGAGAAGTTTTCCAGGAGTAACCAGAGGAAATAAAATCTTGTTTTAAACAAAGAATATTTAAAGGGAGAACTTCACATTTATCTGAATTAATACGATATCTTGATAACTGAGAAAAAATATCCACTTGAGATAGAAAAGCTGGAAGAGAAATAGAAGGGTTGGAACAGTATAGAAGAATGTCATCAGCATAAACAGACATTTTAACATGGGTAGTGTTAAGTTTAAAACCAGAAATTTTTTCGGCATGCCGAATTTTTGTTAAAAAAGGTTCCAATGCAATTATAAATAAAAGAGGAGAAAGAGAGAAATAATCAGAGGATTTTCCATTAACAAAAATAGAGGCTTTGGGGTTAGAATATAATAAAGAAATTAGAAAGATTAATTTAGTAGGAAAGCCAATCCATTTAAGAGCTTGGAACATGAAGTCCCATCCTATTCTATCAAATGCTTTTTCGGCATCTAGTGCTATGGCAGCAATGGGATAATCAACTTTCGGAAGACAATCAACCTTTGACTAAGCCGGATTGTTCCGGACCAATGATGTTTGGTAGGATGGGATCAATACGAAGAGAAATAATTTTTGCAAACATTTTGTAATCTAAATTAACTAAGGAGATCGACGATAATTTTTACAGAAAGAAGGATCTTTATTTTCTTTGGGGATTAAACAGATCACGGCCTCTTGAAAAGAACCTGAAGAGGAACCTTCTTTTACAAAATATTTATAAAGTGATAAAAGATGAGGAAGTAAAAGAGAGGCAAAGTGGGTGTAAAATTCGATAGTGAATCCATCAGGACCAGGAGCTTTACCTCTTTTCAATTTAGAAACAGCATCTGTAATTTCAGATAAAGTGATGTTGGATTCTATAGAGGCAAAATCTGTGTCATATGGAGGGGGAGAGAGAATTGAGTGAAAGAAGGAGAAAAGAGCATCGGGGGACGGATGTTGCTTCAGTGTGTACAGATTTTTATAAAAAGAGACAAATTCGTTTAAAATATCATTATCTTTAAATAATGAGACCCCGGCGTTATTACGGATGGATTCAATTTTAGTTCGTTCCCAGCGAATATTTAAATAATTTGCAAGCAATTTGCCCATCTTATTCTGCCCTCCATAATAACGGGATACAGCTTCTGTAGAAGACTTATTAAAATAAAGTTTTGCGTCAATAAGATTTTTTAGTGAGGTTTCAGAATTAGAGCGATAGTAGGAATATTCAAGGTGTTTAATTTTGGCTAATAACTGAGCGTTTTTGGCTTAAAAAATGTTTTTCTTCCGTGAGACAAAACTTATTATAAATCCTCTAGCCGCCGCTTTAAAGGAATCCCAAAGCATTACTGGAGAAGAGTCTGGAGCAGAATTAATAGAAAAGAATTTGGAAGCAAAAGAGGTGAATTGGCCAGAGAAATTCGGATCTGATAATAATGAATTATTAAACCGCCATCTGCCTGTATGAGGGGTAAAGGGTAGAAGATCAAAGTCAACAAAAACTGGAGTATGGTCTGAAATTGGAATGGATCCAATCTCGGCATGAGAGACGAGTTGGGATAAAGGTTTACTGAAGAAAAGATCATCTATTCTAGGATGTGAGTTATGAGGAGGAGAGTAAAAAGTGTACTCCAATAGGTCAGGGTTACAAAGTCTCCAAATGTCAGTTAAGGCTTTGCGCCGTATAGCAGAGGTGAATTGTGAATGCATCCTGGTATTGGAAAAGTTTACAGAAGAGTGTCTATCTAATATGGGGTAAGTATCTGATTACAGTCACCTCCAAAGATAACATAGTCATCAGCAAACATAAGTAGTTTATCAGAAATTTGGTTCCAGAATACGTTATCAACACTAACGGGTGCATAAACGTTAAACAATACTAAGGGTATTTGATCATTAAGTATTTTAACAATTACCCAACGGCTTTCAAGATCATTTTCCTGATGGACTACTGTGAATTGGTGCTTTTTATGACACAATATAGATAAGCCATTTTTCTTTCTAAGGAAGAGAAAACCTGACCAACCCATTCCCTTTTCAATGTTATTGCCCCAGTATCTGATAGGTGGGTTTCTTGAATAAAGGCAATATCAGCATTTAGTCTAGCCAAGTGGGTTAACACGCGTTGTCTCTTTATAGGGTTATGAACTCCTTTAACATTCCAAGTTAAGACTCTAAATGAGAATCATGAAAATAAACATATACAGATGTCTGTGAAATAGAACAAATAAAGTAGTCAAATGAAAGTGAACTGTAGAAAAATACAGGATTATATGATGAATAAGAACATGCAAACTTCTTATAAAGACAATTAAAGAGTATCGAGCAAATAAGCTGTGAACAACTAGCATGCAAACAATATAACAATGTATAAACTTATTGTCTAAAGATGAGAAAAAAGAAAAGAAAAGAAAGAAAAATAGATTCAGGATTAAGTATAAAAAAAAGAACAGCTGAAACGATGAAATGATAAAAAGAGTATTACAAAAAGTAGAAATAAAAAGAGAGTGGAAGAGGAAAGAAGAGAATAGGGAAAAAAACAGTGAAAAAGAAGAAAACAAAGAACAAAAATGGAAATGGAGAGTAACATAAGGTAATGAGGAGAAACATCAAAAGGACATACCAGAAAAAGACATTGGAACGGGGGGTGGTGGAGCCGCATGAAGAAAGTAGCACACGAAACCAAAGAGCTCGCCGGGATGCGCGCAGGGAGAACAACCCTCGAGTGAACACGAGGAACAGACAAATCAAGGGGTCACAAAACCACGCCTGAAAGAAATCAAATGGAATAATGTTAACAAATTTATATTACAACAAGGTACTCATATAATACAAAAAAGGAAATAAAGATTACAAGGCACAAAATATAGAAAGGACAACATGACTTAACATCCTCTAACATGCAGGGAAATTACAGGAAGTATTTAAGGTTGGGGGATTTCCATCGAGCTATACATTTGTACATGAGTCTAGAAATTGTTGAAGCATAGCTGGGTCTTCATAATTTGTCGTCTTGTTATTGTAAGGTACTCTAAAGAGGCATGGATGAAATAAGCCGTATCGAGCATTCAAAGAACGAAGAGCAGGTCTCATAACCAGAAATTTCTTGCGACGATCGGCAGTACTCTTGGCGTAATCCTGCGCAAAGAAGAGATTGGAACCATTCCAATTGATTTTTCCTTTTTGCTTGGCAGCCTGGAGAACTTTGAGTAGACCAGTATATTCCAAAAAGTACAAAGTAACAACTCTAGGTTTAACTGTCGAAGATGTGGCAGTAGAAATGCAAGAAGGTGGACCCAGGCGATGAGCACATTGGATGTTCAAAGATGGAGAATTTGGGATTCCAAGGAGTGTAGGCAAAAATGATTAAAAAAAGGATATGGGATTTGACCCTTCAAGTCTCTCCGCAAGGCCATAAATGCGGAGGTTGTTACGCCTGTTTCGATTTTCTACATTTTCCACCTGTTGCTTGAGGTTTTGAATCTCTTTGTGCATATTAGGAACTTGGGGCCATATGTAGGTAGACATTTACGGACCGGTAACGGCCAATTCGGCCGTTACCGACCGGTAAATGGCTATTCTGGATGTAGGTGGCCTATTTTACCGATTCAGTAAATTTACAGAATCGGTAAATTTACCAAATCGTTAAAATACCGAATCGGTATTTTTACCGATTCGGTAATTTTGAAATGTATGTGGGATTTTTCTGAGTCCCACAGGCCTTACCGAATCGGTATTTTGCCACCCAATCCAATTGGGTGGTAAAATACCGATTCCAGGTGTGCATGCACATGTGTGCATGCACACCTATGGCGTGTGACAGACGGACATGCCCTTAGGGCATGTCTGTGTGCCACATGTCACACATGCCTTAAATCAGGGTGCTAGAGGGTGTCAAAGTAATACCTTCTGCACCCTTGCTTCAATGCCCATAGGAATCAATGGGCATTACCGAATCGGTATTTATCGATTCAGTAAATACCGATTCTTACAGAATCGGTAATTCAATTACCAATTCTTTCTACATCTCCCCCCTTCCATTTTACCAATTCATAAATACCGAATCGGTAAAATTCGGTATTTATGAATCGGTAAAATTAATTTACCTACATCTGGCCCTTGGTCAGTAAGAGCTTGAACTGAAAAAATTGTATTTTCAAGGTGCTCCAATTTTGCTCCGTATGTGACCAATTGACTTCAAGATTTTGAAGGAGAGCATTAGTGTCTGCCATGTAGGGTTTGAGTGAACGAATTTCCTCCATGTAGGGTTTGAGTGAACACATTTCTTCTAATAGAAGCTCCATAGAAATAGAAGAGGCTGTATTAGTAGGAGAAGGGGGATTTGTTTTGACTCGTTTCCCTGGCAGACACAGAAGGCAATTTAGACATATTTTTGATGGTTGAACGAGAGGTATGAGGAGAGGAGCATTTTATAGAAGGAGAATCATTAGCTGTATCATCCAAATTCTCTTGCAAAACACTAAAGGGGTTTGCATCTTCTAAAGACATGTTCACAGCGTTAACTTGTTGAGAGGAATTTCGATTGTGCCATGAAGTCGCCACCAAGAAAATGAAGGAAAAAATGCGAGAATGCAACTAAATTCAACAGTCCAAGCAAATATTCTGGGAAAGCCACAAAATTCAACAGCCCAAGTAAGTATTCTGAGAAAGAATTCTGAGGGCAAAAAATGTTGTTGCATTAATACATTTTATGTATGACAGTTCTAACTCATCACGAAGAATCCAACTAAAACAATTAAGAAGAAGAACTAATCAAAAGCTGCATGCGTCTGCATCACAGGACTTCAAAGTGGGCAAAACATTAAAAGTGTGAAATTGAAATAGAACAAAGCAGTTATATTCTATAAAGTGGCCTTTATCTTAAAAGCACTTATAGAAAAAATGCTTTAAATGCACTTTGTTGGAGAGAAAATGTTGGCCTCAATGTAATGAATAGAGAGATGAATATGCTGTTAGGATAAATATCCACATGAAAATGGTGGTAAAGAAGGACACTGTACAGTAAAAATGGTGAAAGTCAGTCAGAAATATAATATTCTGGTGTCCAAAACTCACTGAGGGCAAGACATTCCATATAAAGAGCGTTGTGAAGACGTGCAGGTAATATTTAGGAATACTTGTGCGGAAACATTAATCAGCGCTCGACTGAGTGTTAGATGCGACAAAATGGCAGTCGCGGCTCAGGTGCAGGCAGTCTGTGCCGAGGACGCAGAAAAAAGCATGATGCGGCTCACCTCTGCCGATAAAGAGGACACAAATGTTGCCAGCAGGTATTCTGGTGATCGAGAATGCGGGTTTGAAGACCTTGTAGTCGTTAGGAGCACTCCGAAGCCTCCCGTCACGACTACGTTCCCGCGGAGCTCCCGGGACCAATGGCCATTTCCTTCGGTGCCGAGACCACACCCCCTCCAGCTTGGATTTTGATAGTCTTGATGCACGTGCTGCGGGAGATGGCCAGATATCAGAACATCACATTTCACAAACACCCACAGACATCAATGACATCACAGTTAGACATGTAAGTACTGAAATGTGTTTGGGGCTGCACATTCTACATATGCACAAGAATTACCTTTGGCTCTGTGAAGAAAATTCGCCTTTTTGTGTGGCCAACCCTTTTTCTGACTGTATATATTGACATTTGAATCTGTGATCAGTGAGTGAACCAAAACATGGTAACAAATGGTGAATCCAAACTGGCATAGGAAATTGGCTTTAGGAACACCACAATAGTAACAAAGAAAAAAACAGACTACCCGAAACTCCTTGACTTATTTGGCAATAAAGGGTAAAGTTCCGCAGACAAGCAAAAACAGAGACCGCGAGTATCGATTGGATCTTCAGGGTTTAGACCTGAGATTTGTAGAAAAAAATATATAAACCACAACTCCGAATTGAAAAAGACCTGCAATAAGGGAAATGGCTGAGGCATGGGTAGCTGGGTGATGAGGTATAATAGCTGCTTTACAAAAGTGGAATGCAAGTGGGGATGCTTCCACCTATAACAATCAATGGCACTCTGCAGTGAGATAACTCTGTGGGTTAAGGCGCTTATTGTAGTGATATTTGTGTAATCTGCGAGGCACAGGCTCAAATTCCAACTGTGGCTGTTTAGCCTTTCATTCTTTTTAAATATGTAAACGAATTACCTCCGGCTGGAGAGACCTACAACCACTACTTTAAAAAACACAACTAGACAAATATATTTGCCGTGTTATCAAAACAAATTACCATTATCCCTCACTTTTTAGGACTTTTGTTTAGAATTTCCTTCTGTCATTAGTTAGTAACGGTGCTATGTGTCTGTTTTAGCGATCTGTGCACAAACCTTGAAAAGCAAAGGTTCATATCTGGGTCGGGATAGTAATGCTTTTTATTAAGGGTGGGCGGCCAGCTACGCTCCGTGCACGGAGTGCGCGTAGTGCCGTCTCCTACGCATTTTGCGTAGCGGGCGTAGCCAGGTGGCACTACGCGCGCTCCACAGACGGTGCGTAGCTGGCCGCCACCCGCATGCGCATTAGTATTCAAAATGGCGGCGCGAATCCAGGGACGGCGAGAGGGAGCCCCGGGGACGTGGCGGACAAGGTAAGTGTTTTTAAAAGCTTTCTATCCTTTTATTGAAGTATTTAGGGAGGGCGGGAGGGAGGCGGGCGGCGCGTAGTGGGGCTACGAGGAGTGCGCGGGTGGGCGTAGTTTTGTGCCCACTTCGCGTAGCTCCGCGTAGCCCCACTCCGCACACTACACCCAGGGTTACTTTTTATCCCATTGAATAAATCAAATGAGTATCATTATGTTCATTAATATTATAGCAAGTAACATTTAAAGTGGCAAAGGACAAATTCAATTAGAATTTTGTTGTGTGTACTACATAGATGGCCAGTGTTTATCGCTCCTTATTTCTTTTGTGACATATTTTCGTTGGCAAGTTAGGACGGCAATTGGGTTAGCAAGTATGTCTACTTTAGACATCTGCATGGGTGAATGTAGGGGAATGTGTATAATGAAAAATTGGGTTACTGGTTGAGGAGAGTGAAACCCTACTAAAGCACCTAGCCCTCAGGTTGAAGAACAAGAAAACTCAAAATGACCCCGTGCTCAACCCTCTGGTAGCTTGGAACAGAGCAATCAGATTTACCTTAGAGGAAATGGGTAAAGTATTTATGCAGCACTTAAAGTAGTAATAAAGTGGAAACAAAGAACAAGAAAAATCTCACAACAATCAAGAACAAAAAGAGCAAAATTTTATAAATACACCAAGTCCAAAATGACAAACATCCAAACGGTAGAACCGGAGATATGCAATTTTAACAATTTAAGAGAAAATAGCACCAAAAAGCATAAAGCACCACCGGCTGCTATCTGGTCTGTGAAGACTGGGACAAAGTCACAAGTTCAAGCCAACAAAGATGTAGCAAGGGTTGGAAAGAGGGACCAGGTTGGTCCCACTGAAAAGTTACCTTCTCAGTCCAGCCCAAAGAGTACTTTTCGCAGTGGAGAGGGCCACGACGAGCATAGAGGTGTCGCTGACAGACGTTGATGTAGCACGAAGAGTATGACTGGTGTTGTGGATGGTCGCCATTGCAGTGCAAAGATCCTGTTGTCGTTACAAGTAGGTGGGCCGGATCTTCGTGGTGGCATTCCCCGTGAGTAGTCGATGCTGTGGTGAGAACAGTTGGGCTGACGGAACTTTGTGTTTATGGGCTGCATGAGTGACAAGGTTTTGACACCAATGGGCCTGTTTATGTTGCAAAGAGCCCAAAAACGTCAACTCAGCCTCTCTGAGGCCACACCAAAGATCCAGGGCCTGAGGGGCACCACCTGTGGGTCAGAGGCTTGCTCCATCTGAATTTGGGTGCTGATGAAGGAAGGTGGTTGTGAGAATGTTATATTCTTGTGGCTCTGAAAAGGAGACCAGCAGCCAAGCCTTGCTGCACAGCCTGGGAGTCATGGGTCCAGGTGTAGGTCCAAATCCCTCTGACTCAGGCAGGAACGCAGCATGGCTGCAGGGCAGCAGCCATCCAGAAAGACAGCAGACCAGCAAGGTAGTAGTCCAGCAGGGCAGCAGTCCAATTTAGGGCAGTACATTTATCAGCACGGCAGTCCTTCTTGCTGGCAGAATTTCCACAGGTCCAGAAGTGTACTGAAGAGTTTGTGTCTGGAGTCCAATATTTATACCTGGGTATTCTTTTTTAGTGTGAAAGCTTCTAGAGGCTTCCAGTTATAGTGCATAGGTTTCCTGCCTTCCCTACCCTGGCTCTAGTCTAACTGCAGGGGGTTTGCAGTCCTTTGTGTGGAGGTAGATCCCAGCTTATTTAGATGTAGGTAGAGATGTGCCCAGCTCTGCCCTCCCATCCTGACAGCAATGGCCCATCCAGGCACACCTAAGCTCTCTCTTGTGTGTGGCTCTTAGGAGGAATACACAAAGCCCAACTGTCAGCTACACCCAGTCATGTGACGAAGAGACAGGCTGCAAGCACTAAGTCGCTAAGGCTGGAAATTGCAACTTTCTAAAAGTATAATTTTCAAAATTGTAATTCAAAATCCAAACGCTACATAAAAAAAAAATGTCATTACATTTCAAAAGACACAAAACATGAACTGGTTACTTTTTTCCATTTGGAAATGACAGCTTATTAAATATAATAAGGTAGCTCCAATATTATCCTATGGGAGAGGCAGGCCTTGCAGTAGGGAAAAACGAATTTAAGAGATTTTCACTATAAGGACATGTAAAACTTAAAAGTACATGTCCAACGTTTTAAATGCACTGCACCCTACCATCTGGGTTGTCAAGGACCTACCCTAAGTTTGACGTATCTGTATAAAAAAGGAAGGTTTGGGTCGTTCAAAAGGTTTCTTTTCCAGGTCAAAATGGCAGTTTTAAAACTGCAAACACAGGGTGCAATGGCAGACCTGATACACATTTAATGGGCTACTTAAGTGAGCAAAACAATCAGTCCTGCAGGCCCACAATTGGCATTTAAATGACAGGACCTAGGAACTCTTAGTGGCAATTTACTGGGTGCTTACAAGTAAAATAAATATGCCAATTGGGTGCAAGTCAATTCTACCATGTTTTACGGAGAGAGCACAAGCCCTTTAGCCCTAGTTAGCAGTGGTAAAGTTTGCACAGTCCTACAGCCAGCAAAAACAAAGTCAGCAAAACAGGAGAATGGAAGGCAAAGGGTTAGGGGAGAACCACACCAAGGATGCCAGGTCTAGCACATACATAGTGAACCTAGATTTAAAAGAAAGCAATGGGCATTATACAAGAAGGATATATGTGTAACCTCAGGGGTACAAGCTCAAACTCAGGAAAGAAGGGTTTGATGACAAGACATTAATCGCACCAAGCAAGATGATTCAGGATGTTGTGTGCAATAGATTCCTCATCTTTGCTTCTTACTTCGGCTGCTCTGTTTTTCGTTTGTCACATAGCTGCAATGTATGCACTTGTTGCAGAGATCTGTGGGTAAAATGAAGATTATTGTTAAAAAAAGGACAGAGATCAATCAGTTCACCAGCCAGTGGCCATAAGGGATGAAATGTGGTTAAATGGTCATGTAACCCATGTTTCATCACTTGTGCAAATCTTAAGTGGTTCATGTGAAATCACTTCAGCTACACGTACGTTAAAAACCCAAAAATGAATATTGTCGAAATGTGCGGTGTGAATATGGAAATCTTCTATAGAGGTATATCATTTTGAATATCTTCCGACCTCCATTGATATTCATTCTTCTATCTTCAGTTTCTTGCTGTATAAAACCAATATCCTCAAATAGGAATACATTGAGTGCCATCGAGATGGTTAAAATAATGTGTATTCTTAAAGGGACCAAATACTATTTAGTTGTGCTGCTGGGGCTTTATCTTGTGGCTTTCAATGTATAATCATACCTCTGCTGCATCCACTCAACCACGAGCTTTAGCTTGGCCTATATGTCTCCTATGCAATATAAAAATAAATAGCTAACATCTAAGATTTACTGGCGGCTGATTTTTAAGAGCACCAAGTGCACATAATTTTAGGCATTTTTAAGAGCCGGAACTTGACAAATTGGTTAGAGTAATGGAAACATAAACAACCATGAGCCGCTGGCACGTTTTTTACTGACGCTTCCGGGTGGCATTTAGTTCCAGTACCCTTTCACACTAGAGTTTAGGAGGTGCATCGCTTGCATGCATTGGTTAGCCTAAGCAGATACCACAAATCAGAAACCTTCTGTCTCTAGAAGAGATTCCTTCATGAGGACAGACTTTTTTCTCATTGCCGTCCGTCCTTGAGGAATGGTGTGGTAAGTGACACACCCTCTTCCTCCTGGGATTCTCCTTCCTTAATTTATGTGACAGCATTTTCATTTTGTTTGGATTAAGGAAGGGTGCCTTTTCGTGACATTTATTATTGTCAAGACGTCCTGCATTTCGCTCCCCCCACAAAACGGAGCAGTGAGCAACAAGCAGCTGGGAGACGCGGAAAGACGCCACGCGAGAGACCAACAGAAAGCTGCCGAGTTGTGGGCCGGGCTGAGCCCCCAGCTGTCATCTCCGCTTCGGCTGCAGCACCAGCCCAGCACAGACAAAAGTCTCCACAATGCCCGTGGAATCTGGGGGAGCTACCAACAGTGGTCAGGTGAGCAGGGAGCAGAGAACAGAGAACAGAGATCGCGGCCCTCATTACCGACGGCTGCTAAGTGTAGTCCCCAGCAAGACTGCAGAAGTGGCCCAACTAGGTTGGGTGCAGCTTGCAGTATGCCAGTGTGCCCAGCTCTCTGCCCCAACCCTCTTCTCCCTCTCTCCATCCCAACCCCTCCCACCGTTGCCTGATGCTTAGTCCACGGCGCTTGGTGCCTGGTGCTTGGCGCCCTAGCACCCACTCGGCTTTACCCAACTGTATAGTTCTGTACTGGTCCGATTGCCCAGTAAATTCAAACCCTGTGTTTACAGTGCTCTTCGCCTACACCTGGACCTACACCTGGACTTGTGAACTACTCGTCCCACCAGCAACAACCCCCAAAAAATACAAGCCATTGCCTCAGTCTCCTGCCACCTATTGTCATGCTGCCACACTGTTTTGCTGCCTTGATAGCAGTTCCCGGAGCCTCAGCAGCAGCAACCGTAGTAGCGGACCCAAAGGAGTCCCAGCAGTCAATCTTGTACCGAGGGGTAGAGTGGACACCTGCCCCCAGCTCATACGCCCTGGCCCCTTCACCCAGGTCTCAAGGTCCTCCACCTGGCCCAGCGTTCTAACAGCCAACAGCCTTCACCTCTCCCTCGGGGGGGCATCTGTCGGGGGCCAAACCTTGTCTGGCCAGCAGCAGACATCCAAAGGGGGAGCCCTCTAATTGTGGTTAGAGAATTTAACCAGCATCTCCAGCATCTAACTGCGCTGACACCTATATCACAGACACCTCTGGAAGACAACCAAAAAAAAGGGGCTTCAGGCATTAGAAATTAGCAGCTAAGTCCAAGACCAAAGAGAAAACAAGGTCGGTCAAAAAGAGGTGTCCAGACAGAAGTACGGCCAGGAAGGGCCAAATAGACCACGTGAGTCGAAGACAGGAGGCAAGACAGTCCCTCACCTGACCACATGGATATCAGCAATGCTCAGCCACAAATTCAACCAGCAATGAAAACTACAACGGAACCCAAAATGGAACCCGACAATTACCTGAAGAAGAGCCCACCCAAGCCCAAGATAGGTTCACCAATTATGCCTCCGCACCCTCCTCCAAGGGGAAAATTCCAAGTTATTTAACAAAAATGATTCACCCTTCACACCCCACCGTTAACCTCAAATGCCAACACACCCTTGAAAAGGGTATGGAGGATTTAACCAGGTGCTCCCAACTTTCAAATAGGGCAGTCTCATTGAGCCCAGAGTCACCCACCAGAATTCCCACCTTACACTCCATCAATCCTGTGAGTCTAACAGACTGGCCGAGGGAACACGCACTCCATAATAGCGCAAGTCCATGGAGGACCATTAGCACGGGGCCGGTACCCCACCAAAGTCCTCCAGTCTCTCCAGCCCTTTCAGTGAAACAAGCCACACAAGGGGAGCAGAATCACCAGAATACACCTGCATTTGTTAGGGAGGCCCTATCACAGGAGTTTTTAACATCTTTAGGAACTCAGGTAGATGCACATATGAAAGCATCCTTATCCCAAGCACCAAGGCCAGTCACCACGCAAGTTACAACTAGTAATTATCACTCGATGCTCCACCTGGATGAAGAGCGTAATGACCAAGTCAGTTTTGGAAGCCCAACAGGTTGCAACCGGGAAGATTTCTCTATTTATAAACAAGACATAATGAGTCACCGAAAATGGAGCTCCAGATCGACCTCATCCAGTCAATGGCAACAAGCTTAGTGGTCTTAGGGAACAGGCTAACAATTTTAGAACTCAAACTTGATCAGACGGAAGTAGGTCCTCCTTGCTCTTGCACTCAACTAATGGACAAATCGACCTCACTACCGGAAATTCTGTAGGCCTTATTAGACAATGTCAAGAAGAATTGTCTACTGGCAGACACGCAAAGCGATAATGGGGAGGCAGCAACCAGCCCCCCAATGCCCACAGGGAAATCTGCTCATAAGCTGGCATCCTCCCACCGTAACGAATGCACGGAAGCAAATGCCCACTCCAAGACCACCTCGAGCACCTACACAAAATTAGACTCATCAGTGACCACCACCTACCTAGCATCTAATGCTCACTCGACAGAAGAGCCCTCTTTTAGCCCCCAGCACAATGTTTCAGGGGATCCTCTCTTATCTAGAA
The DNA here is from genome assembly GCF_964263255.1 of Lissotriton vulgaris. NCBI lineage: Eukaryota > Metazoa > Chordata > Amphibia > Caudata > Salamandridae > Lissotriton > Lissotriton vulgaris. The sequence goes on along the minus strand of NC_141685.1, from coordinate 1,870,750,379 downwards.
GAGCAAATAAGAAGCTGAAAAACTTTCCAAAAAACAGCGCCTACAAAGAAGGTTCCAGATGACATCAGACCCAGGTACCAGAACAGGCACAATCTTACAAGAAGGGAAGCCGGTTACATCTTTTCCCATTTTCAACAAGAGATCCCAACTATGCACCAGCTCAAACTCCATCGACTCTGAAGTCAAGGACACAGTGGTCAGTACTCAGAAAAAGGAACAGCCTTCCATATTGGAATACCTTCAGTGCACCCACAGAACTACAAATACAGACGCGCCAACTCACGGAATCCAAAGTGACTTGCTACTGACTCCATCACAAACAATGGCCACGCTCGGATCCCTGGCAGATACTCCACCAACACACCAGGCCTGCCCAGAAAAATAAATAAAAAGAACAGAGTGCACAACACCAGCCGAGCTGAAATGCAGTTCAAACCAGGGTCCCTGGCCTTCTGTCTCGCGTAGAAACATCAGTTGCACATAATGGAGAGACACATCATTTCCACCTTGCCCCCTCCCCTTTTGCTAGCTCAACATCGACCGCAATTCAAACTGACCCTCCTCAAGGAATCTTCACGCATATGATGGTCAAATCCACAAGGGACAATGACCTGGCACAGGAAAACCTGCTGAGGGTGACTTCTAAGAATTGGGACCTCACAAGAAATTCTAGCATATATCAACCCATGAAACCAACTGTGGAAAAAAAATGTCAAATGGGGGCACAGCCGCAGAAGCTCACTTTGCACACTCGGAGGACCTGCCATAATCAACTGCCCAGGACCCCAGCGTTATGGGAACATAAGGAAGCTGGGCACCCAGGAGAACCCTCACATTTCATTATTATACGGATCGGGCAAACAAAGGCAGAATACCTTGCAGTCAGGTTAATATTCACCCCTCACTATGTCTCCAGCAGGCCGGCCGACATTTTGAACAGAGGGAACCTGTTAAAACTATTCCAACACGGATGTATGTCGTTACAACGCGATGTTTTACATCACAGTACTTTACGACGCATGTTTTACAACGCAAGTCGTTACCACAACTTGCGTTGTTGGGGGCTGGATAGTGAATAGTTTAATATACTAATCCAACTCCAGTCCCCGTGGATAGTAGGGAAGGAGTTGGATAGTAAATTAAACTATTTACTATCCTGGAGCGCCCCCCAGCGCAATTCGTTGTTACAACTTGCGTTGTAAAAGTTGCGTCATAAGGGAACTGCGGTGTAACATCCGCGTTGTAAAGGATGTTCCCCTTCCAACACATATCATCCCTCAAGCATCTAACCTCAGCGGAACTGCACTCAGTAGAATTCACCCATATACCTGGGACAAGGGCTCCCGAATCCACAATCACAAACTGGTACTCAACAGCCACTAGAGACGCAATTTTTAAAGAGACCTCCACTTTCGACGAATGGGGTATAGAACTCATGCACAATCAGACAAGGAAATATCCTCATGTCCTTATTGAAGACCACAGCTCAGCCCCCAGAGGATGTATACTGAAGGGAGCTTGGGGCGCTGCCCACGAGAGGCTAGTTAGTACACCACTGGACACCAACCCATTAAAGATCCTCTGTGGCGAAAATAATCGGATTATTAGCTGGCAATCTGCAGCCCAGAACTATGAGGGTACAACCATGTACTCAGCTACCAGGGGCAGCAACTCCTTAAACGCTACCTAGCACAAGGGAACCCTATCTAGGGCCAACCAGAGCGTCAATTGAGGCCGGGAGCTTGGTATCAATAGGTCAACTCTTCATTATCTCCTGGAACGTGGCAGGGCTGGCTTCAATACTCTGCTCCAAACAGGGAGACAACTTTTTAAACAGAAAGACATCATGGGCCAGATGTAGGTAGCCCTTTACCGATTGGAATCGGCCGAAAATACCGATTTTGGCCGTTTCCGATCGGTAAAGGGCTATGGAGATGTAGGGGCACATATTCGGTAATTTTACCGAATCGTTATTATTACCGAATCGGTACATTTACCGATTCGGTAATATTTACCGATTCGGTAAAATTACCGAAAATGCTATGTGGGTAGCCAATTTTCCATTGGCACATGGCTTACAGAATCGGTATTTTACCATGGAATACAAATCCATGGTAAAATACCGATTCCTGTGTACATGCACATCTGTGCATGTACACATGTGCCATGTGACAGACAGACGTACCCTTAGGGCATGTCTGTGTGCCACATTGCACACATGCCCGTTTTGGGGGTGCTAGAGGGTGTCAAAGTGACACCCCCTGCACCCTTGACGAATTCGGTATTTATCGATTCGGTAAATACCGAATCGGTATTTGAATTGAATCCTATGGGCTTCAAGGCCCATAGGATTCTATAGCAAATACCGATTCGGTATTTACCGAATCGGTAAATACCGAATTTTTAAGGAATCGGTAACTTATCCAGATGTTGGGACCTACATCCCATTTACCGATTTTGAAATACCGAATCGGTAAAATTCGGTATTTCAAAATCGGTAAATGGGATTTACCTACATCTGGCCCCATATGTCTCCAGGAAACCTGGTCACTGATACCCACAACAATCTATGGGTTGTATAAAATCTTGCAATCGTCAACAAAAAAAAAAGTCTATTCAGGCGAAGTTCAGGGGGCCTTTCAATATTTTCAAAACAATCGCTCACAGTTTCGATCTCCTCACCCAGGCAGGCCCACAAGAACGTCCAAGCGCTAGCCATCAAGAGCCTCCAATGCAGCAAGAAGACTTTATCTCTGTTCATCATAAATTGCTACCTGAAACCCCACAAAACATCAAAAGCACACACCTTGGGGTCCCTGTGTTCAACCATTAAGACAATTATGAATCTCATTCCACACATGAAATAGTATTAGCAGGTGACTTCAACAATAAATTCCTGGGGCACTGTCACAATGTCGGACAGAGGAATAGCGAATATGATCAATTCAACAGCCTATTTACCACATTTGGTTTAAAATCGGCAGATTGATCTCCGACGGACGCCCGCCCTACGTTTAAGAAAATCGTCACAATCAGCTACATCCTCAGGTCCAGTGGCATAATTAATAAGCTTCAGAGTTTCGATGTCATAAACCGTACAGAAAGCGACCACAACCGGCTAGCAATAAACCTGAATTTAATCCACCAGACAGCTGACACAGGCCAGTAGCTAGGCTATCCCACAGAAGATGAACCATTGTACGTGGCGAAGCGAATCAAGTGGCAAGTTTTCCACTCGCTCCTGGTGGCTAAATGGCTTGACAATGTAAACTCTTGACTACAGGATCATCCAGGGAATCCCCTCCTATTATACAGAGATCTGATGGCGAAAGAATTCGGAGCATTTCTTCAGGGCCATATGGGTCTCCCAAAGCGACTCCAACAACTCCCAAAATACACAAACATAGTTTTGCTGGAACAGAGCATTAACCCCACGCGAAGGAACTTAAGGAAGAAATCCTGCCTGCTCAAACTCAATCCAACATACGGAAAACTATTGGCAGTTAAGGAAGCATGGAATGCCCACAAAAAAAACCATCTGGACCCTGAAACATGATCAGCAAGAGGAGGAATGGAAAAAGATCTTCTTAATGCTCAAAGAAGGATCCTTAGCTCGAATCTGGCAGTATGTGAACACCTTAAAATCTCCTGGACCTCCAAGATCAAACGCGATTCTGGGACCTGTGTGGGAGAATCACGTGAGAACCCAGTTTCTGGCACAGACTCGCTCAGTTACCACGATCACAGTCTCGCTAAACGGAGAAGAACACCAAGTCCAGATCCAACCAAAGGAAATTGTTAAACTAATAAAATCAATGAAGCCCAGTGGGGCACCAGGCCCAAATGGGCTCCCTGCGGGGATCTTCCAATCTAACACAGAGGGCTGGGCAGCGCTACTTACTCCATTATTTAACAATGCATACACCCTTGGTAAAACACCTGCAAACTGGAGGGACTCAATACTCTTTCCCGATCTACAAAAAAGGAGACCGTTTAAACCCAAGCAACTATCGTCTAATAGCTTTGTTAGATCTGGAAGCCAAAGCATATGCACGTATACTTCTGGAAAAACTGGAAAATTGGGCAGAAGAAAATGAGTTGCTCGCCTTCTTTCAAACAGGCTTTTGAGGGGGAGCTGCAATGACTGACAACATAATCGCTCTATCGGCCCTTTGTCACCAAGCCACCCAGCCGGACCTCCATTCTTTTTCTGCTTTGTCGACCTAATAGCAGCCTTTGAAAAGGTTGACAGACAACTGCTGTGGAAGAAACTAGTAAATTAGGGCATTCCATCTTCACTTCTTACAGCCATAATGTCCCTATACTTGGGAAACCTGGGTACAGGTGAAAACAGACCGCACATCTTTCTCAGCCAAAATCTGCACAACTGGAGATATGAAACAAGGCTGCGTGCTGGATCCCCTCCTTTTCAAGCAGTACACGGCAGACCTGTGAAAAGCTCTAGTCAACAGCAGCCTGCCCCCTGACTTGGCAATCTATCTCTACACATTCTTCAGTACGCAGATGACATAGTCATCATGGATCACACCAAAGTGGGCCTCCAACGAGCCCTGACCAGCTTACATGATTACAGCATATTGAATTACCTTACTATCAGATTAGAAAAAGACCATGATTATAATATTAGGCAGGCAAAGACACAAAAAACATATTACATGTACCATGGGCCCCAGGACAATCAATTCAGTGCAGAAATATAAGTATTTCAATCAATCAATCAAGAGTATTTGTAAAGCGCACTACTCACCCGCTAGGGTCTCAAGGCGCTGGGGGGGGGGGGCAGGGGGGGAGCTGCTACTTCTCGAAAAGCCAGGTCTTGAGTTGCTTCCTGAAGGAGAGATGATCCTGGGTGAGTCGTAGGTGGGTGGGGAGGGTGTTCCAGGTCTTGGCCGCTAGGTAGGTGAAGGATCTTCCTCCGGTGGTGGTTCTGTGGATCCGTGGGACGGTGGCGAGGGCGAGGCTGGCGGAGCGGAGCTGGCAAGTTGGCGTGTATAGCGTGAGGCGGTTGTTGAGGTATTCGGGGCCCAAGTCATGGAGAGTCTTGTGTTCGTGGGTGAGGAGTCTGAACGTGATCCTTTTGCTGATGGGGAGCCAGTCCAGGTCCCTCAGGTGGGCGGAGATGTGGCTGTGTCGGGGGATGTCCAAGACGAATCGTGCTGAGGCGTTCTGGATGCGCTGGAGTCTTTTCTGTAGTTTGGCGGTGGTCCCAGCGTAGAGGGCGTTCCCGTAGTTCAAACGGCTGGTGACGAGGGCCTGGGTGACCGTTTTCCTGGTTCCAGCCGAAGATCTTACAGAGCATGCGGAGTGTGTTCAAGCAGGAAGAGGTAACGGCGATAACTTGCCTGGCCATCGTGAGAGAGGAGTCAAGGATAAAGTCCAGGTTGCGTGCGTGGTCCGTGGGCTTGGTTGGGGGGCCCAGAGCAGGGGGCCACCAGGAGTCGTCCCAGGCGGAGATGGATGGGCGGAGGATGAGGACTTCCGTCTTGTCTGAGTTCAGTTTCAGGCAGCTGAGCTTCATCCAGTCTGCGATGTCTTTCATTCGTCCTGGAAGCTGGCTCTGGCGGAGGTGGGGTCATTGGTGAGGGAGAGGATCAGTTGGGTATCGTCGGCGTAGGAGATGATGTTGAGGTTGTGCTTGCGTGCAATGGCTGCGACGGGGCTCATGTAGATGTTGAAGAGGGTGGAGCTGAGGGAGGAGCCTTGAGGTAAGCCGCAGATGATCTTGGTGGCTTCTGCGAGGAAGGGTGGGAGACGGACTCTTTGGGTTCTGTCGGAGAGGAAGGAGGTGATCCGTTCCAGGGCCTTTCCTTGGATCGCGGTGTGGCGGAGGCGAGTTGTCAGGGTGCGGTGGCAGACCGTGTCGAACGCAGCCGAAAGGTCGAGCAGGATGAGGGCGGTGGTTTCTCCGTTGTCCAACAGGGTCCGGATGTCGTCGGTGGCCGTGATGAGGGCGGTCTCTGTGCTGTGGTTCGCTCGGAATCCGGACTGCGATGGGTCGAGGGAGCCGTTCATCTCCAGGAAGGCTGTCAGCTGTTTGTTGACGGTTTTCTCAATGACTTTTGCGGGGAAGGGGAGGAGCGAGATGGGACAGAAGTTCTTGAGGTCTGAGGGGTCTGCGGTGGGTTTCTTCAGGAGGGCGCTGATCTCTGCGTGCTTCCAGCTCTCTGGGAAGGTGGCGGATATGAAGGAGTTGTGGATGATGTCCCGAAGTATGGGTGCGATGATGGATATGTGGTATGGGCAGGGATCGGCTGGGGAGCCCGAATGGATGGTGTTCATTGTGTGGGTGGTATCTTCCGTGCTGACCTGAGTCCAGGCGCACATGGTGGTGGTGGGGGGTGTAGGTTCGGTGGTGGGGTACGTGTTCTGAGCGCCAAAGCTGTTGTGTATGTTGACAATCTTAAGGTGAAAAAAGGTGGCCAGAGAGTTGCAGGAGTCTTGAGAAGGCGTGATGTCGTTGTCGCTGGCATTGGGGTTAGAGAGCTCTTTCACGACGTTGAAGAGTTCCTTGCTGTTGTGGGTGTTGTTGTCCAGTCGTTCTCTGAAGGATGACCTTTTGGTGGTGCGGATCAGCTGGTGGTGTTTGCGGGTGGCGTTCTTGAGGGCTGTCATGTTATCCGTTGACTGGCTGTGGCGCCAGTCTTTCTCGAGGTCACGGCAGGATTTCTTGGAGTCTTTGAGATTGTTGGTGAACCACGCGGCTTTCTTGCTGTTGAGGTTGCTGGGAGGGTTTTTCATGGAGCAAGGGTGTCGACGCAATCGGTGATCCACTGGTGAGGTTGTGGGCTCCTTCTTTGGGGTCCATGGTGTTGGTGGGAGGGTTTAGGTGCAAGGAGGTGGAAAGTTGGTCGGTGGTGATCTTGCTCCAGCATCTTCGGGGGGTTTGTTGAGGGCGGTGGTGGGTCGTTGTTTTCCTGAAGTTGAAGTGTACACAGCTGTGGTCGGTCCAGTGGAGCTTGGTGGTGTGGCTGAAGGAGATGTGGTTCTGGAGGAGAAGACAGGGTCGAGCATGTGGCCGGCGTAATGGGTGGGGGTGTTGACCAGTTGCTTGAATCCGAGGTTGACGAGGTTGTCTAGTTGGGCAGTGGTGTTGTTGTCCTGGTCGTTCTCCAGGTGGAAGTTGAGGTCTCCTAGGAGGATGTAGTCGGGGGAGGCGAGGGCGAGTGGGCTGATGAAGTCTGCGATGGCCTCGCTGAAGTGTGAGCGTGGTCCCGCGGGTCTTTAGATGAGCGCCATGATGCTCCTTCCAGAGCGACCGCTGCGCTTTATAAATACCCCCACAAACCACAAATCACAAAAAATCCTCTGAGGGTGGTCTTGGGGCCGGTGTGAATCTGGAAGTGCAGGTGCTCTGCGGTGGTGAGGGTGTCATCGGGGTTGGTCGTGATGCCGATAGTGTTTCTGTGGGTGATGGCGATACCTCCTCCGGTCTGGTTGACGCGGTCCCTCTGGATGACCTTGTAGCCGTCCGGGATGGCAATGGTGATCTTGGTGGCTGAGGAGGCGTTCATCCAGGTTTCCGTCAAGAAGGCGATGTCTGGTGCCGTTTTGTCCAGGAGGTCCCATAGTTCGACGGCGTGCCTGTGGATGGTGCGGGTGTTGAGCAGGATGCACTTGAGGTGATTGTTGTTGGCGGCTGTTTTGGCTGGTGCGGTGCAGGACCGAGTGCACGTGAAGTAGCAGGCGTGGCAGGTGAAGGCTCCGTGGGTGCGTTTCGGGGTGGCTTGGTAGCAGGCTGGATGTCGGCCGGTGTTGAGTGCGTGGAGGGTTCCGGCGTCGTAGCTCAGTCGGGTTGGCTGGCTCTGGCGGGGTCCAGGGGTTCTGGCGCTGGACGCGGTCTAGGCATCGATGGGCGTAGACGGACTTGCCTTTGGCGTGCCTTCGGCACGCAATCGGCGCGCCTGCTGAGCGTGGCCACTGCGCATACGCGCGGTCCCCGCCATTCATGGCGAAGTAGGAGGGAGGAGCAGCTGGGAGGCGGGAGTGTGGCAGCGAATGGGGAGCGGGAGACAGCAGAGGGGGGCGGGCCGCAGGAGTGCAGCGGCGGGGAGCAGAGGGGGAGTAAGAGTGGGAAAGCGGAGCGAGGGCAAGCCTGGGCAAGCCTGGAGATCGGGGCAAGCCTGGGCAATCCTGGAGAGCGAGGGCAAGTCTGGGGAACAGGGGCCCTAAGGAGAGGCGGCAGCAAGAGGGCTAAGCAGGCAGCGGCAGCAGAATCCGGGCACACGGGGGCAGTGCGGTAGTGGAGTGACCGGGTCAAGGGTCACTTGGGGGTCTGGTTTACAGAAACCGCAAGACCCTCTACCCATAAAAAGGAACTGATCAACAAATTGAGTGCCATAACATACTGTCTGATAAAACTGAACAACAAGTTAAAAAGTCCCTCTGCTGTGGGCATCAGAAAGGTCAATCAAGCTTGTCTTCTCCCAGCACTCTCTTAAGGACACCAAGCGTTTCCTGGAGCATGTACGGAAATTCTAGAGCAGGTGCAATGTGCGGCCTATAAAAAAATCTTCTCACTCCTAAAACACCTTTCTAGGGCGCGACTTAGGCTGGAGCTCGGCCAGGCCAAACAATCATTAACTCTTGAGGCCGACTTTCTAAAATATTATATCCAAATTCTAAAATCTGGGAGGGAATCCTTCAAGAGCTGCCTCAGAGACATATTCGGAAAAAAACTGGCTTGCCATGGCACATGCACCTCACAAGAGCCTTGGCCTCCATTGAAATAAACAAACCAGCACTTGTTCTTCCCTGCATCTCATACGCCACCTGGAAATCGCAAATCGATAAACAAATCCAACTAGTCTCGTTCCAACAAGACAAGGCCAAATTAAAAACCTTATCTTTCCTTACCCCACTGAACGACTCATACTTAGTAAACAAACCTCAGCCCTACCTTACCGTTTCCCTCAACCCTAAAACCAGGAGAGAGATTATGTGCATGCGATTGCTGGCACTTCAATTACGGATTTCGGCAGGGCCTGGGTCAACCAAAACACTGGAGGAGCATGTCGACTGTGTGACTACAAATGTGAATCATGGCTATACTTCCTGTGCGGTTGCCCGAACATAGCCCAGAAAGGAGGATTCTTTCGAGAGAACCATGCCTGAGAGAGTCACTACCTGCCATGAAGCTTCCACAGTATGTTTTGCACAAATAGAACCTCACATCCTGGCCCGCTGTGGAAGATTTGTACAACTGATCAGAAGTGCTATGTACCCCGGGAATTACCCCTCACCGCGGCCCTCGTAAGGTCCAAACGCTGATACTGGGCTATTTCCAAAACCCCAGGTCTGGAAACGAACACTCCCCAACTCAGTCGACAAGCACCATCACTCCATTAGAGGAAGAGTATCAGCGTGCAGAATGGTAACAAACATACAGCCTGATTCATCATACTCCCGTTTTGCGAGGCCCTTATAGCGATTCATAGCGAATCGCTATTAAGGACTCGCAAAACGGGATTCATGTAGTAATTGCATGAAGAAATGCGATTCCTACATAATCCTTATTTGCGATTAGCAAATTGCTAATCGCAAATAAGGAATAACTCGCCATTCATTCCTATGGGCCAAAAGGCCCATAGGAATGAATGGGGAGTATTCCTTATTTGGGATTAGCAATTTGCTAATCGCAAATAAGATAGCGATTTGAAGGGTGCCAGGGGTGTCCAAAGGACACCCTGTAGCACCCCTCAAATGAAACTTTACACAGGTGTTGCACACACACATGTCCAAAGGACATGTGTGTGTGCAACATGCAACTGCGTGTGTAACATGCAACTCAGAAAAATGTATTTAAATGCATTTTTCTGAGTTTTCGCAATTTACCACGAGGTCTGACCTCGCGGTAAATTGTGGCAAGAAATTGCGAATTCGCAAAATGAAATTGGATGTTGAATTGCATTTAAAGAATCTCAAATAGAGATTCCTTAAATGTAATTCCTCGCAAAATTGCGAGATCGCAATTAGCGATTTTTACATTTGGGATGCTGAATCCCAAAAGCAAAAATCGCTCTCGCAAAGGGCCAGATTCTCAGAATCTGGCCCTTTGCGAGCGCTATTTTCTTTGATGAATCGGGCGGTAAGTCCAGCAGACTTGAGAAGCCAGACTGCTGATACTTTCACAGGGGACCAGACAAAGAACAAGGGCCAACAGCAAACAAGTGAAGAAGCACAGAGTCAAACGTTACCTTACCAGACTGTGTCTTTTTTAATGTTTTCTTTTAAAGTTTTTACTGTAATGCAATGGTTTTAATTAACTTATGCAAATAAATACATTAATTCATTCTAAAAGAGTCAGTATTCAATCAATATGGAGGAAGCCTGCAGAATAAATACTAGTAAATACCATAAGCGATAATAGGGTTGACCTTTAGATCAATGAATTAGATTGCAAAGATCCGTCAAGAAATGAAATTCTTCTCCATTATTCAAGTGGCAAAATTGCAGCATAAGTACATACCCACGTACACGCAAACCCTTACGACATACCTATATTTATAGAGCTTAGAAGCAACAAATGTACAGTATTTATCTTTATATAAAATTAAACTATTACAACTTTTATTGTTAGAACTTTGGGCCAAAAAGTTATTGGTTTTAGAAGCAGAGCCAACTTATAAACTGACAATAAAAGCTTGCGTCACAAAAAAGGCATTCGAGTACAGGCAGAGATTTCGTTTCAATTTGGTTGACAAACACTCCCAGAAGCACTCATAAAAAGCTGCGCCAGGCACAAGTTTCAAGACCCACTTTGGGGAATGTCATGTGACACATTTCCCAGGCATCTTGGCATCCTTTCTCACAAAACATGACCTGTGCAAATGCCATCCATCCGGTTTTCTCGATTACTTTTGCGGGGAAGGGGAGGAGCGAGATGGGACAGAAGTTCTTGAGGTCTGAGGGGTCTGCGGTGGGTTTCTTCAGGAGGGCGCTGATCTCTGCGTGCTTCCAGCTCTCTGGGAAGGTGGCGGATATGAAGGAGTTGTGGATGATGTCCCGAAGTATGGGTGCGATGATGGAGTCGGCTTTGTTGAATATGTGGTATGGGCAGGGATCGGCTGGGGAGCCCGAATGGATGGTGTTCATTGTGTGGGTGGTATCTTCCGTGCTGACCTGAGTCCAGGCGCACATGGTGGTGGTGGGGGGTGTAGGTTCGGTGGTGGGGTACGTGTTCTGAGCGCCAAAGCTGTTGTGTATGTTGACAATCTCAAGGTGAAAAAAGGTGGCCAGAGAGTTGCAGGAGTCTTGAGAAGGCGTGATGTCGTTGTCGCTGGCATTGGGGTTAGAGAGCTCTTTCACGACGTTGAAGAGTTCCTTGCTGTTGTGGGTGTTGTTGTCCAGTCGTTCTCTGAAGGATGACCTTTTGGTGGTGCGGATCAGCTGGTGGTGTTTGCGGGTGGCGTTCTTGAGGGCTGTCATGTTATCCGTTGACTGGCTGTGGCGCCAGGCTTTCTCGAGGTCACGGCAGGATTTCTTGGAGTCTTTGAGATTGTTGGTGAACCACGCGGCTTTCTTGCTGTTGAGGTTGCTGGGAGGGTTTTTCATGGAGCAAGGGTGTCGACGCAATCGGTGATCCACTGGTGAGGTTGTGGGCTCCTTCTTTGGGGTCCATGGTGTTGGTGGGAGGGTTTAGGTGCAAGGAGGTGGAAAGTTGGTCGGTGGTGATCTTGCTCCAGCATCTTCGGGGGGGTTGTTGAGGGCGGTGGTGGGTCGTTGTTTTCCTGAAGTTGAAGTGTACACAGCTGTGGTCGGTCCAGTGGAGCTTGGTGGTGTGGCTGAAGGAGATGTGGTTCTGGAGGAGAAGACAGGGTCGAGCATGTGGCCGGCGTAATGGGTGGGGGTGTTGACCAGTTGCTTGAATCCGAGGTTGACGAGGTTGTCTAGTTGGGCAGTGGTGTTGTTGTCCTGGTCGTTCTCCAGGTGGAAGTTGAGGTCTCCTAGGAGGATGTAGTCGGGGGAGGCGAGGGCGAGTGGGCTGATGAAGTCTGCGATGGCCTCGCTGAAGTGTGAGCGTGGTCCCGCGGGTCTTTAGATGAGCGCCATGATGCTCCTTCCAGAGCGACCGCTGCGCTTTATAAATACCCCCACAAATCACAAATCACAAAAAATCCTCTGAGGGTGGTCTTGGGGCCGGTGTGAATCTGGAAGTGCAGGTGCTCTGCGGTGGTGAGGGTGTCGTCGGGGTTGGTCGTGATGCGGATAGTGTTTCTGTGGGTGATGGCGATACCTCCTCCGGTCTGGTTGACGCGGTCCCTCTGGATGACCTTGTAGCCGTCCGGGATGGCAATGGTGATCTTGGTGGCTGAGGAGGCGTTCATCCAGGTTTCCGTCAAGAAGGCGATGTCTGGTGCCGTTTTGTCCAGGAGGTCCCATAGTTCGACGGCGTGCCTGTGGATGGTGCGGGTGTTGAGCAGGATGCACTTGAGGTGATTGTTGTTGGCGGCTGTTTTGGCTGGTGCGGTGCAGGACCGAGTGCACGTGAAGTAGCAGGCGTGGCAGGTGAAGGCTCCGTGGGTGCGTTTCGGGGTGGCTTGGTAGCAGGCTGGATGTCGGCCGGTGTTGAGTGCGTGGAGGGTTCCGGCGTCGTAGCTCAGTCGGGTTGGCTGGCTCTGGCGGGGTCCAGGGGTTCTGGCGCTGGACGCGGTCTAGGCATCGATGGGCGTAGACGGACTTGCCTTTGGCGTGCCTTTGGCACGCAATCGGCGCGCCTGCTGAGCGTGGCCGCTGCGCATACGCGCGGTCCCCGCCATTCATGGCGAAGTAGGAGGGAGGAGCAGCTGGGAGGCGGGAGTGTGGCAGCGAATGGGGAGCGGGAGACAGCAGAGGGGGGCGGGCCGCAGGAGTGCAGCGGCGGGGAGCAGAGGGGGAGTAAGAGTGGGAAAGCGGAGCGAGGGCAAGCCTGGGCAAGCCTGGAGATCGGGGCAAGCCTGGGCAATCCTGGAGAGCGAGGGCAAGTCTGGGGAACAGGGGCCCTAAGGAGAGGCGGCAGCAAGAGGGCTAAGCAGGCAGCGGCAGCAGAATCCGGGCACACGGGGGCAGTGCGGTAGTGGAGTGACCGGGTCAAGGGTCACTTGGGGGTCTGGTTTACAGAAACCGCAAGACCCTCTACCCATAAAAAGGAACTGATCAACAAATTGAGTGCCATAACATACTGTCTGATAAAACTGAACAACAAGTTAAAAAGTCCCTCTGCTGTGGGCATCAGAAAGGTCAATCAAGCTTGTCTTCTCCCAGCACTCTCTTAAGGACACCAAGCGTTTCCTGGAGCATGTACAGAAATTCTAGAGCAGGTGCAATGTGCGGCCTATAAAAAAATCTTCTCACTCCTAAAACACCTTTCTAGGGCGCGACTTAGGCTGGAGCTCGGCCTGGCCAAACAATCATTAACTCTTGAGGCCGACTTTCTAAAATATTATATCCAAATTCTAAAATCTGGGAGGGAATCCTTCAAGAGCTGCCTCAGAGACATATTCGGAAAAAAACTGGCTTGCCATGGCACATGGACCTCACAAGAGCCTTGGCCTCCATTGAAATAAACAAACCAGCACTTGTTCTTCCCTGCATCTCATACGCCACCTGGAAATCGCAAATCAATAAACAAATCCAACTAGTCTCGTTCCAACAAGACAAGGCCAAATTAAAAACCTTATCTTTCCTTACCCCACTGAACGACTCATACTTAGTAAACAAACCTCAGCCCTACCTTACCGTTTCCCTCAACCCTAAAACCAGGAGAGAGATTATGTGCATGCGATTGCTGGCACTTCAATTACGGATTTCGGCAGGGCCTGGGTCAACCAAAACACTGGAGGAGCATGTCGACTGTGTGACTACAAATGTGAATCATGTCTATACTTCCTGTGCGGTTGCCCGAACATAGCCCAGAAAGGAGGATTCTTTCGAGAGAACCATGCCTGAGAGAGTCACTACCTGCCATGAGGCTTCCACAGTATGTTTTGCACAAATAGAACCTCACATCCTGGCCCGCTGTGGAAGATTTGTACAACTGATCAGAAGTGCTATGTACCCCGGGAATTACCCCTCACCGCGGCCCTCGTAAGGTCCAAACGCTGATACTGGGCTATTTCCAAAACCCCAGGTCTGGAAACGAACACTCCCCAACTCAGTCGACAAGCACCATCACTCCATTAGAGGAAGAGTATCAGCGTGCAGAATGGTAACAAACATACAGCCTGATTCATCATACTCCCGTTTTGCGAGGCCCTTATAGCGATTCATAGCGAATCGCTATTAAGGACTCGCAAAACGGGATTCATGTAGTAATTGCATGAAGAAATGCGATTCCTACATAATCCTTATTTGCGATTAGCAAATTGCTAATCGCAAATAAGGAATAACTCTCCATTCATTCCTATGGGCCAAAAGGCCCATAGGAATGAATGGGGAGTATTCCTTATTTGGGATTAGCAATTTGCTAATCGCAAATAAGATAGCGATTTGAAGGGTGCCAGGGGTGTCCAAAGGACACCCTGTAGCACCCCTCAAATGAAACTTTACACAGGTGTTGCACACACACATGTCCAAAGGACATGTGTGTGTGCAACATGCAACTGCGTGTGTAACATGCAACTCAGAAAAATGTATTTAAATGCATTTTTCTGAGTTTTCGCAATTTACCACGAGGTCTGACCTCGCGGTAAATTGTGGCAAGAAATTGCGAATTCGCAAAATGAAATTGGATGTTGAATTGCATTTAAAGAATCTCAAATAGAGATTCCTTAAATGTAATTCCTCGCAAAATTGCGAGATCGCAATTAGCGATTTTTACATTTGGGATGCTGAATCCCAAAAGCAAAAATCGCTCTCGCAAAGGGCCAGATTCTCAGAATCTGGCCCTTTGCGAGCGCTATTTTCTTTGATGAATCGGGCGGTAAGTCCAGCAGACTTGAGAAGCCAGACTGCTGATACTTTCACAGGGGACCAGACAAAGAACAAGGGCCAACAGCAAACAAGTGAAGAAGCACAGAGTCAAACGTTACCTTACCAGACTGTGTCTTTTTTAATGTTTTCTTTTAAAGTTTTTACTGTAATGCAATGGTTTTAATTAACTTATGCAAATAAATACATTAATTCATTCTAAAAGAGTCAGTATTCATTCAATATGGAGGAAGCCTGCAGAATAAATACTAGTAAATACCATAAGCGATAATAGGGTTGACCTTTAGATCAATGAATTAGATTGCAAAGATCCGTCAAGAAATGAAATTCTTCTCCATTATTCAAGTGGCAAAATTGCAGCATAAGTACATACCCACGTACACGCAAACCCTTACGACATACCTATATTTATAGAGCTTAGAAGCAACAAATGTACAGTATTTATCTTTATATAAAATTAAACTATTACAACTTTTATTGTTAGAACTTTGGGCCAAAAAGTTATTGGTTTTAGAAGCAGAGCCAACTTATAAACTGACAATAAAAGCTTGCGTCACAAAAAAGGCATTCGAGTACAGGCAGAGATTTCGTTTCAATTTGGTTGACAAACACTCCCAGAAGCACTCATAAAAAGCTGCGCCAGGCACAAGTTTCAAGACCCACTTTGGGGAATGTCATGTGACACATTTCCCAGGCATCTTGGCATCCTTTCTCACAAAACATGACCTGTGCAAATGCCATCCATCCACCCATTCAGCCCATCCACCCACCCATCCATCCCTCATGGGGCAACTTTCCTCTGCGGATCAGGTTTACATCATCACTCCTGCAGTACCAGAAATTACTGAAAATAGGCCTTTTCTAGGAGCTCTTCATTCATGATACATTAGGGGCCCTCGCAGATGAATGATTTAAAGATTCATTGGGAAAAAATAAAGTTTAACCTTCAATAATGGCGTTACCATACGTTTTACACATTTATTTGCATGCTACTGCGAATGGTTTGCTGGTGTTAACCTGGCATGCAAATTTCATGCTCACATCCTTCTAATGTTGCATTAACACCTTTGCTGCGGCGGCTATTCCGCCGCATCGCTAAGGGGGCGGGGCGGCCCGCGGTACGCCCATGCTGGTGACGGAACCGCTCCGTTACCAGCATCGGTTGAACTGTGCTCATGACGGAGCGGTTCCGTCATGGCCCCGCCCGCTCAATGGAACTCTCAGCGCAGGCGCGGAATCCGCACCGCGCAGGCGCGGTGAGCGGGCCATGACAGAACCGCTCCGTCATCAGCATCGAAAAGGTTAATGGTTGAAATGTAGGGTAACTGTTACCAGGCAGGCTTAGATGGGCGCTGGTAGTGTACTTTACTATCATAGGGGCTGAATAATAATTACATTTGATCGATGTGTGCAAGTGAGATACCCACCCGCAATATTTAGGGAACATTTTATTCCGTGCTACAAACAATGCAGTAAATTTGCTTATAAGGTACATTTGGAATCATATCTTTAAAGTAATGCAGGGATTATCACTAAAAATCTATAATGTCATTTTAGCCTGGACCATATATCTGACAAACACTCCCAGAAGCACTCATAAAAAGCTGCGCCAGGCACAAGTTTCAAGACCCACTTTGGGGAATGTCATGTGACACATTTGCCAGGTATCTTGGCATCCTTTCCCACAAAACATGACCTGTGCAAATGCCATCCACCCATCCATCCATCCCTCATGGGCAACTTTCCTCTGCGGATCAGGTTAACATCATCACTCCTACAGTTCCGGAAATTCCTGAAAATAGGCCTTTTCAAGGAGCTCTTCATTCATGGTACATTAGGGGCCCTCGCAGATGAATGTTTTAGAGATTCATTGGGAAAAAATAAAGTTTAAATTCCAATAATGGTGTTACCATACATTTTACACATTTATTTGCATGCTACTGCGAATGGTTTGCTGGTGTTAACCTGGCATGCAATTTTCATGCTCACATCCTTCTAATGTTGCATTAATGGTTGAAATGTAGGGTAACTGTTACCGGGCAGGCTTAGATGGGCGCTGGTAGTGTACTTTACTATGATAGGGGGTGAATAATATTTACATTTGATCTATATGTGCAAGTGAGATACCCACCCGCCATATTCAGGGAACATTTTATTCCGTGCTCCAAACAATGCAGTAAATTTGCTTATAAGGTAAATTTGGAATCATATCTTTGAAGTAATGCAGGGCTTATCACTAAAAAGTTATAATGTCGTTTTAGCTTGGACCATATATCTACTAAACCATGTTCATGGAGAAGTTGCTGAAGAGCTTTGTATACCTTGAGTTTCCTTCCAAAATATTTTTCTCCACCCCGTCCATAAGTCACTTCCTCCAATTGAATATTAAAGTCCCCCCTATGTATCAAAGGGGTTTCCCACATGGCTAATTCTATATTCCACTGTTCAATAACCTGGTTGTCATCATAGTTAGAGCCATATATCGAGCATATTGTGCATTTCTCATTAGCTACAATACACTTGATCATGGCCCATCGCCCATACTTATCAGCTGAGCTTCTAGTTACTTTTAATAAGTTCTTATTAGCAAGAATGACAACACCTCTAGTAGTAGTGCCTTGAGAGGTACATACCAGAAACTCATACCCTAGCTCCTTTAGTACATTATGTTTACTCCATGGGACATGCGTCTCTTGAAGACATACTACATCAGGGGCTAAATTCTTGATTTATCGAGCCACTCTTTGGCGTTTCCCCCTTTCGTTAAGTCATCGCATATTAAATGTACATATAGCCAAAAAAGCAATTTTACCCTGGTTTAATAGAGCAAACATCACTGCCTCTCTCTCTTAAATTCAGCTCCCTCCCTTTTATAAGTCTTGTAATAACTACTGGCTTTTTTATGGTTTTACCCCTCCTAAACCCACCACCCTTGGAAGCCTCCCTCCGTCCCACACCAACTGCCCCCCTCCTCCCTGCTGGTACCTCCTCTACCAAAGAAGGTCTCCCCCACTACCTTCCCCAAGAAGGAGGCTGGTAGACCCAGGGGTCTACAGTGATGGAGAGCCTCGTACCCACCCCTATCCCATGTGTCCCCCAATGGTAAAGTACCCTCCATTCATGTGTATAAAACAAAGCAAATACTGAAGAGAAAAAAAAACTATAAGGGAATATCCTTAATTTTTTTCCAACTTGCGGGTCAGCCTAAATCTATAAGAATAGGAATTTTGACTATAATTTCCAAACTTATGTCATCCTTCCTATAGCTTAATTACTTGGAGATATTCTTTTGCCTTTATTACAGACATAAAGAAAGTTGATTTTCCTTTATATATTATTTTCAATTTGGCTGGGCTTAAAAGAAATGCTTGTGCGCCCTTATCCTGGAAAGAGTTAATTAGTTGTCATAACTGCCACCCTTTTCCTACAGTAGCAGGGCAAAAATCAGGACGAACAAAAATCTCTACGCCAGCTGCTTTTCTCTGACTATCTGGCCTGGCTAAATCATACAAAGCCTGTCTAGACAAACAATTGGATAAACATATCAATATAGCTCTGAGCCTTGCATTCGATTGGTTCTGTTTCACTTGAAAAGGAAATCGGTGAGCTTGCTATATCTCGGTGTCCCATGCTGATTGAGCCAATTCCAGGAAGGCCTCTGTAAAAAGTTCCACAACAAACATTCGAGGACCTGAGCCTTCAACTCCCTCTGGTACACCGAGAATTCTTAGGTTATTCCGCCAGAGGAGGTTTTCCATGTTCTCAATCTTCCAAGACATATCATCCCTCTGTGTTGACAGCGCCTCAGTGACTGTTTTTGCGCAGCCATCTCATCTTCAAGAGTAGAAATTCGGTTCTCTACCTCAGATATCCTTTCCGCTATCTCTGAGCAGGATTTGGCCACCCGCCGGATTGAATTCTGCAAATTCCTACATGCGCCTTGGGTTTTTTGACTTTCTGCTCAGCTTTCCTCTCTAGGCACCATCATTGTTTCATATATGACTGTGAGTGAGATGTACCCTGAGCGTTCTGGTGAGTTATCTTGGTCATGACCCCCTGGCAACTGTCTATTATTGGGTCAATTTCTGGATTTCTCTTTTGAGGGTTGTCCAGGAGCAGCATATACATCCACCCGCTGTGATTTAGAAGGTGCAGCAGTTATTATTTTTTTTACACAGTCCCAGAGCTGAACATCATATTATCTTTCCCAGTAGTCTCGTCCTCATGGCATATTCTACTGGTTTCGCTCCATCGCCTATTTATTGGGTCGAGTAGGTCGTCGGATATCTGTAATGATTCATCACCAGAAGAATTAGATTGATCTGATAGTGAGAAGAAGGGACCCTCAGCGTCTGTCTCCAACAAATTTACACCGTCATTTAAGCCCCCTTTATTATTTATCTGTATCAACCTGTCACCCAGTGAGTGCGATAACTCTGCTCTTTGCCCAATATCAGTGATGGGGCCTAAAGGGACCACGACTGGCCAAGCCTTACTCCTTACATCAAGCTTTAAAATCAGCTTTTTCAGAACAGGGCTGTCGTGAGTTTCAGAGTCACTCTCTGTCCCTAGCTCTGTGCTCAGCATAGAAAGACCCGTAGCCCCTCCATCTCCCATGCTCACCTCTTCAGATATTTCCGCAATAGAGATTTTCTCAATTGTGCCCTGCCCGGGATTCTGCTTTTTGCTCTTCCTGGCAATCATGAAGATTGCGGGTGTCACTTTCTTCCAGATATTGATGTTGCTGGCCGGGCTGTCAGTATAGCTCTCTGCAGCCATGTGTTTTGGGTGCTTTGGGTGCTTTTCGGGGGCTTGCTGGACACAGCGTTTCCTCCTGCACTGCAAGCCTTCCCACCCTCAGCGTTTTTTGGCGGCATCCCGTCTTGAGCAATACTACATTTTCGTCCCACCGAAACACGCCAAAAAGCTCCTAGAGCTGGGCGCTAGCTCCAGCAATCGCGCCTGTGAAACACCAGTGAGATGTCCACACCAAGATGTTGGAAAGCAAGTAGGCTCCACAGCATTCCCTCTGCACTCCCAGGTATTTTAATTGATCATCTGCTGTTTTCCTCTACTCCGCGTTCGGGGTTTGCATGGGGGTCAGGTTACGAGCGCTAACTCGGCTGAGTGATCAGCCGCCATCTTGCCTCCGTGCTAAAACATCCAGAGCCAGGATACACGCATTATTCTACCCCCATCAAAAGCTATCCATATTAGATTACTTTTTTGTAATCAAAACTCACCTAAATAATGCATACATACAGATCTTCCCCTGAATAACTTCGGATCATAATCCGGTTCTACTGAAACTCACAATGCACGTCTTGGTACGGCCCAGAAATGCATTCTTCTTTGACAGAAAACTATTATTAAATGAAGAATGTATTAACCATATATGGAATTGGCTCACAAACTTTTTGGCTATTAATCGTAACTCCACTAAGTATGGTATAGTCTGGGATGCTATTAAAGCAAGGCTCAGGGGAGAGATACTCCGTTTCGGATTGCACGTGCAGAAACTACTCAGACAGCATCACATGGCGCTATATGAAGATCTGCGCCATGCTGAACTTAATTTGAAGGAAGCAGTTCAGGGGAAGTTAGATACTACACAGGCACAAACAGAGGTAGCATGCTGCTAAACCAGGATAAATAGGAATGGGCTAAAGATATTGCAAAGAAATATCAGCTCTTTAGGAGAGAGTGCTACGATTTTGGAGAGACAAAAGGTAGATGTTTGTCCAAGAAGATCAGGTGTAAGGAAATTAAAAATACTAAATGCTTTTTGGAATGCATCAAGCATTTTTTGAAACCGCAACATTTTTGCGATTTCCAAAAATGCGATTGCTTTTAGGAAATCGCAAATTTGCGATTTCCTAAAAGCAATGCATGAATACTTTTGAAATTGCGAATTCGCAATTAGAGGGACAAATTTACCGAGTAGTTGAACTACTCGGTAAATTTGCAAAAAGTGTAATTAACACTGAAAACGCATTTTAAAAGCATTCATGTTACAGACACACATGTCCTTAGGACATGTGTGTGTGCAACATGATGCGAAAAATACATTTCAGGGGTGCAGGGGGGGTTCATTTGAACCCCCCTCACCACCCTTGAAATGCAATCAGGATTTGCGATTTTGAAATTGCGAATTCGCAAATCCTATTCATTCCTATGGGCCTTTTGGCCCATAGGAATGAATGGGAATTGCGAAATCGCAATTTCAAAATCGCATTTTTTATGCGATTCGGTAGAAATAGCGATTTCTACCGAATTGCATAAATATTTAAAAAATAATCATGCATAGGCTTTTGCGAATTCTAAATTGCGAATCGCTTTTTATCGCAATTTAGAAGTCGCAAAAGCCGAGATTGATGCATGTGGGCCCACGTGCGTTAAAAAGTTACATTATCTGTTTGCTGGTTCCAAAGGGGTTGGTTCACCTTGCAGCACAGACATATTGCCACATATTAGATGCTGATTAAATTTAGGATTTCAGTAACAACATCGTTTTGAATACACGAACATCTGCTCGCCATACATTTAAAACGAGTTGTTCTCCCCAGTCTTCTCTACATTAGTCTCAAAGTCTGGGAGCAGGATCTCAAAACACAACTTCCTGATTCACGAAGAGAATCGTAATAAGCCCCGCTAAAAGTGCTCCTGTCTACAGACATCACCAAGGTGGGACCATCTGGGATTTAGGCCCCATGGTCTCAAGCTGTTTCAGGATAATACGGAGCTCTAGGGAATTACACAGGGAAAAAATCGAGATGTAAGCAAAATGAGAGGAAAATAATTAAATGAGGAATGACAGAAAAGGGAAATTAAAAATGTAAGAAATAAAGAGAAAGCATTAAGAGACGGTGAAATGGAGATTGAATAAATGAATAACTGGGAAGCAAGGGAATATGCTTTACATGTATATAATACACACAAATGCATGTGTGCCACCGCTCTTCGTGTTTGCCCGTGATGGGTGGCAGTACCAGTCTTATCCGTTGCCCTTTCCCAACACCATCTAAATCATTTCTAGCGATACCACTGCTCCTGCCTTTGGCTGCAGATTGATGATTTTCTCTATTGATAGACAATCCAAAGAGTAGGGCTGGGAAACTGTCCCTGTTTATTTCTGGTTTGTGTTTGGACACTACAAAAACATTTGACTCTGGAGGAACCACTCCATAGATCCCCACCACGCTCGCAGGAGTTCAATCCCCCTCCAGTCCCTGAAGGGGCTTAACTCCAGCTCTTTTCAGAAGCCAACCTCTGGCCAGCTCCAAGGTGGTGAAGGTTCAGAGTGGAGTTTCCATGATTTCCCACAGACTCGAGAGTTTGTCAGTGTTCCCCGTGCAGTTGATTTATTATGAATTGTGGCGCACAATGATTCTGATTAAATGGGTTTATTGCTGCCTGGTCACGTTTTGCGAATGACTAGCAGCCGTACATGCTGTCATTTCCGCTCGAAAGCCTCGCCTAGGATCACAAATGGCTTTGTGACTCAGGCCCTACAGTCACATATACCCTTTATTTTGCACAGTCACTGGGACATTTGATAATGGGCGCGCGGAAAGCAAAAATGTTATTTATAGCATTGATTACAAAACTGTTGAGATATTACCTTCAGGCCATTTGCTCAGACTCAATTATGGTATCACATTTGTCGGATGATAGGACTGAAGCCGTTTACATTCAGGCTTTGTTTCCTGTCATCAACCTTTAAAGATGACACTTCTGGCATGCGTGCTCTGTATCAACTCAGAGTGCTGCGCTGTCTGCCAGGAATGCTTTGCTGGGTGAACAGTGAGCCGTGACAGAAAAGGAATGTAGCACTGAGAGGTCTAGAGTCAAAGCTAAAAGGATCATACACCACATTTCAGGCTGGGGGAAAGTAGGAAACTGCGTGAAGGAAAAATACAATGTCCTGGAAACACAAAAGCGTACCTCACATAAGAGCAATTCAATGTTAAGCCAAAAAGTGACCTCTTCTAGCTTTCACGAACCGAAGGTCCTGTCATGATGTGCTTTTCTGGACCAGGACAGAGCCTAGGGCCAGATGTAGGTAGAACTTATTTACCGATCCTTAATTACCGAATTTTACCGATTCGGTAATTAAGAATCGGTAAATAAGAAGGGGGGGTATGTAGGAACATCCAGATGTTCCATTTACCGAATCGGTAATTATCTGTATTTACCGATTCGGTAAATACCGACCGGATTCCTATGGGCTTTGAAGCCCATAGGAATGAATGGGGCATTACCGGTCGGTATTTACCGAATCGGTAAATACCGATTTTGACAAGGGTGCAGGGGGTGTCACTTTGACACCCTCTAGCACCCCCAAAAAAGGTTCGGGGGCCATGTGGTTGGCATACCTGCCCTAAGGGCAGGTCTGCCTGTCATATGGCACAGGTGTGCATGCACACATGTGCATGCACACCGGAATCGGTATTTTACCATCAAAAATATTTGATGGTAAAATACCGATTCGGTAAGGGTTGTGGGACTCAGAAGAGTCCCACCTACATATCAATTTTACCGAATCGGTAAAAATACCGATTCGGTATTTTACAGAATCGGTAAATTTGCCGATCGGTAAATTTACCGATTCTGTAAAATACAGGGCCCTACATCTCAAATTGCATTTACCGGTCGGTAATGGCTGAATTCGGCCATTACCGACCGGTAAATGCCTACCTACATCTGGCCCCTAGTACCTATTCTAAGCTCCTATAGGGAGTTAAGTTAATTCATTTAACCAGATGTTTATGTGAATTGTTGATTTCTTTGCAGATGGCACAGTTCAGAAACAGCGGGTGGTGTTGGCCTTTTTCTCTTTTTGAGCTGTACTGTCTCAAAATAATGAATAAATAAAAAAATAGTCCCTAAGGGGGAAGTGTGAGCCTAAACTTCCCTGGCTACTATACATAAACATCACTAAATTTGTCGGTCGAACCAATCTAGTGATGCTAGTGTATGGTTGTCCAGGAAGTTGAGGCTCTCTCTTCCCCCTGAAGGACCATTGTATTTTCTTTATTCATTGTCTTGCCTATGTCTCTGGGTTATTGGGCTGACTCTGTTTCTTTGGGTGTCTCAAAATAAAGCACTACATCAGAGAAATATCAGATAAAATGAATTCTCTTTATGTCCTGAAGGCAACATAAAACAGGCGCCCTGCTCTGAGTTGCACCAGAAACCCCAATCATGACAGAGCAAAAAAAATAGAAAAAGGTTTCAGACACAGAGGCCAGATGTACAATGCTTTTTTTAGGTTGCAAACGGCCTGATTCACAGAAATAGACCATTTGAGACTGCAAAAAAGCACTTTCCCATGTACCAAACCCTATTTTACAATACATTTTAGAACACAAGGGAACCCAATATAAGGCCTTCGGACCATGGGTTAGTTTAACTTATTTCAGAGAACAGGGGTCCTAAGGGTTTATAATAAGACAGGAGAATAATAATATAGACTACAATCAGTGCTATATTTTTTAGAACGCCCAGCCGGACGTGAGTTTATTTAAAGGATAATGTAGAATCGTGTTGACCCAGAGAGGGGCCAAGATAAACAACAAGATAGGGTACAGTCCTGTACCTATCCCAGAAAGGTTTAGAAAAAGTAAGTCAAAGTCAGAGAGATGGAAGAAAGGAAGAAGTTTTTCAGGCAAAAGACAAATTATTGAGCCAGAGGGTGACTTGTACTTTCAATAGATAATTACACCAAATTCACCCTGCAGTGTAAACAATTACAATTATGCATATTAAATCATATGTTACACTGCACAGTGCGTCGACGTTTCGATCCCTAAGGGCTCATAATACACTGGGATCATCATCAGGACAATTTTAAAATTAATGCCTGTAAAGCCTGGCGCTAAGGCATGTAGTCGCCTGGAGTAAGCACTGCTTCCTATGGCCGGCGGAGGGGAAGATTCTTGCCGGTTCAGTAAACAGGAGGCTGGCTACGTTTAATGTAGCCGTTAGGAGGGTGTATTATCCTTCGTTTTGGCAAAATTATCCGTGTCGTAGGAGCGCGGTGTCTCCTTTCAGTTCTGACACTCGAGGTTGCTTGCTTCTTAATGAAAGCGGCAGCGGGGCGGGGTTTTTTGGCGGAAATGTCCGTGTCCAAGGAGAAGGATGTCTCCTTTCAGTTATTTACACACGAGGTTGCTTGCTTCTAGATGGAAGCGGCGGCGGGGTGGGTGAAGCTCGATGGACTTCTACCCCCTTCTACCCCCCTTCACTGGCAGTGCAGACCTGCACTGCCAGTGAAGGGGGTAGAAGTCCATCGAGCTTCACCCACCCCGCCGCCGCTTCCATCTAGAAGCAAGCAACCTCGTGTGTAAATAACTGAAAGGAGACATCCTTCTCCTTGGACACGGACATTTCCGCCAAAAAACCCTGCCCCGCTGCCGCTTTCATTAAGAAGCAAGCAACCTCGAGTGTCAGAACTGAAAGGAGACACCGCGCTCCTACGACACGGATAATTTTGCCAAAACGAAGGATAATACACCCTCCTAACGGCTACATTAAACGTAGCCAGCCTCCTGTTTACTGAACCGGCAAGAATCTTCCCCTCCGCCGGCCATAGGAAGCAGTGCTTACTCCAGGCGACTACATGCCTTAGCGCCAGGCTTTACAGGCATTAATTTTAAAATTGTCCTGATGATGATCCCAGTGTATTATGAGCCCATAGGGATCGAAACGTCGACGCACTGTGCAGTGTAACATATGATTTAATATGCATAATTGTAATTGTTTACACTGCAGGGTGAATTTGGTGTAATTATCTATTGAAAGTACAAGTCACCCTCTGGCTCAATAATTTGTCTTTTGCCTGAAAAACTTCTTCCTTTCTTCCATCTCTCTGACTTTGACTTACTTTTTCTAAACCTTTCTGGGATAGGTACAGGACTGTACCCTATCTTGTTGTTTATCTTGGCCCCTCTCTGGGTCAACACGATTCTACATTATCCTTTAAATAAACTCACGTCCGGCTGGGCGTTCTAAAAAATATAGCACTGATTGTAGTCTATATTATTATTCTCCTGTCTTATTGTAAACCCTTAGGACCCCTGTTCTATTTTACAATACAGCAACCTATTACCAAATCATAAAATGGGTTAGCGATTCGGTATTAGGAAGGGGCGCGTTAAGGGCGTCCCTTTCTAATAGCAAATCACAGTGGTATGAGTGAATGTTTTATGACTGAAATGGGGTAGCAAAACATTTGCATTTTACACCTACTTCAAATAGGTGGTAACCCATTCTCATGGACCTCTGCCTACTTTTAAAAAATGATAAGAGAACTTTTTCTTTTTCTTGAAATGCATCCCATTTTTCTTTAAGGAAAATGGGTTACATTTTAAATTAAAACATTGCTTTATTTGAAAGCAAATACATATATGAGGATCAGCTAACACCCACCATATCTGTCATTTTAGTGATTCTCAATGGGTCGCAAATTGTGACTTACCTCATGACTATTAATGAGGTGGGTCTATTGGAAATCTACTGGGAATCACAAACAGTGTAAAACACACTATAGTACATAGCTGTTTGAGATTACCTAACAGCGGATCACAAAAATTTGCTAGTAGGTAAATACAAACCTATGTAAATCTGGCCCCTGATGTTGTAAAATATCAAATGAGTCTTCTTAACTGGGATCTGTAACAACTAAAATTATCAATTTTAATTAATTCATCTTGCAATTAGAGAAGTATTTATTCAACCTTTCATGAATCAATATGTCTGAAAAGAATACATCTGAACTGCAGTACGTTAGGCAGACACAATGATCCCAGGTGTCAGGCGAGGTTAATGGTAAGAGACATGTTAGTTATAGGAGATCCATCTGCACTTTGGTGAAACCTATGATTATTCTACTTTTTTTAACTTGCATTTCTGACATTTACTAAGGATGTGATCAAGTGCAGTTTTGAAAGTCGCTGAAATGTTGTCAAAATGATAACACTATATTTATAACCTGAGGGTAAGCATTTTTTATTTCCGAACTTGAAAGAGCATAATGTATATATGGGCATGAGAAAATGTTACAAATGTCTCCCTGTGTTATTGCATCGACAGCAAAGAAACAGCTCGTTGGCCATGAGGACAACCCCTCAACACATCTACAATTTGAAAATTTGCATCTGGCAGTAGCAATATTTCAGCAGTTCAAATTTTGGATCACAGTTAGCATTATTATTAAGTTACAGAATTAGATCATAATGTTTCAGAAATATTTTACTTTTATGGATTGGGACTGTCTCGAAAATAAGTTGAGATAGATGTTTGATCTTTGAATTTTCCATAAAATAATAGCTTTTTATTATTACAGTGTTGGACAATAACTGCACTTGGGGAAAATAGTGTAACCTTTATGTAGACTTGATGCATTCAAAATATTCAGTAAGATCTGGATTACCCTAGCTTCTGGTCTGAAACTCACATCTAGGAATCTTATTTTTTATTTTTTATTTTATTTCCACGCACTTCAGATACACAGCTCCAGGCCTACAACCTCAAGGGCCGGCCGCATTATACATATTTCAAGTAAACAATTGACACTTGCAGACACAGCCCATCAGCCGACAACCCGGGGGTCCGGCGGCGTATTCCACTATCAACAAAAAGAACCAGGGCGCAGTTATCGTTCGTATTTTCCTCTTTTTCTCAACTCCAACTGTCCGTCCCCACCCGCCCTCCCTCCCCCCTGTGCTACAGCTTGGATTAACGACCGATGCGTTAGCAACACAACTTGACTAATACTAAATCCCCACTCAACTACTGATCCTACCACCTCCTGCCCCTCCCTCCTTGCCTTCACAGTGTATGCTAAAGGTGTATGTGCCATAATGATGCATTGTCTATCCTGCCTCCGCACTCCCTCCAAATGTGCTCCAGCGCTAAGTCTGCTTCCCGACTAATCTGTCCCAGCCAGGGTGTATGTCCCGATTGCAATGCCCCTGGCAGCCTGAGAATAAGCAGTATGTCTGCGTTGCCATCCCGACCATCTAGCGAGGACCCGCGTCGCTCTGCGCCTCCGTCTGGCTCCGTAGTGCCATTTCTGAGTCGTGTGGCTCCGGATTGTCAGATTCCTCTTGCGCACTTCCATTGAGGTAAGTGCGGTATAGTGCCCAAAAGTTTTTAGGGCGGCTCTTGGGGGGCAGCAATTCGCTATAGTTCTCCACCTGGGTGCTACAGTACAACATGTCTTGCGCCCATCTAGCTTTGGTTGGGAGCGGTCCTCTCATCCAACAGTGTGCTACTACTCTCTTAGCCATTAGCATCCCCATATCCGCAAGTCCGCGAATCACGACTGGGAGTCGCTTGGAATTTCCTATGAGA
The DNA here is from genome assembly GCF_964263255.1 of Lissotriton vulgaris. Lineage (NCBI taxonomy): Eukaryota > Metazoa > Chordata > Amphibia > Caudata > Salamandridae > Lissotriton > Lissotriton vulgaris. The sequence goes on along the minus strand of NC_141685.1, from coordinate 1,870,722,098 downwards.
GCCAATCCCGGTTCCGGGGTCATGTTCACCTCCAAGATTTTGCTCATTTCCGAGAAGATGTCACACCAGTAAGACTGGATGCCCGGGCAGTGGCACACCAAGTGCATGAAGTCAGCGTTTGCAGTGTGACATCGTTCGCATTCTGCCGTTTGCCGTAGACCGTATCTGTGGAGTCTCTCCGGAGTGTAATACACCCTTTGCAGAAACTTAAAGTGGATCAACCTGTGCCGACCATTGAGCGATATCCGCTTCGTACTCTCACAGCAGTACCGCCATATAGCGTCATCTAGCGTAGTATCCAGATCTTTTTGCCACGCGAGTCTTGCTAACATAGGCTGATGTTCTCCTTGCGTCCTGGCCACCCTATACAAATTCGTGAGTAGCTTCCGGGGCTCCTTAGCCTTGATAACATATGTCAATTCAGGAACGTCTGGAGGCTCCGCCATGTCTGGACCGAGCAGCTCCAGGAGTGCACTTCGCGCTCTGTGAAATTGAAAGCGTTGCTACATAGGGGTCTCTCCATGGTCTCCCCGCACCTGATCCCAGGTTTTGGCAATGCCATCCTGAAACAAGTCGCCTGCTCGATAAAGCCCAAGATTCGCCAATTCTCTGGTGACACCCTTCTCACCCATAGGTGGGAGCCAGAGCATCCACTCCAGTGGCATATCTGGTGAATACAGCAACGCTCCTCCCTGTCGCTGCAAGAGCGAGTGCCATGCATGGTTGGTAGCAGATATGGAGTCCAGCACTCCCGTTCTGCGATCCAGAGGCTTGCATATCGTGGCCGGTAGCGGCTGCAGGTGTGCACACATCTAGGAATCTTATTATCCAGTCAACATGAAGAGACTAGATTGAGGGAACACATTCTTAACAAGCTTCTCAGAAGCTGGTCTAACATGACAGGAAGGGCTGCATTTGGTTTGAAAGGAAGTGAGGCAATACCACTGGAATTTTCCTTTGTCTCTTATGAAACAAATCTGTGAGGTTGGCACAGTTTCTGAACAGTTTTGATTGATTATTTTAATGATATAACAACTCACTGTTGGACTTGGCCGTTTGGGTTGGGTCATTCCAAGACGTTTTGACTTCCTCCTACTACTTTTGTTGGAATTCTTCTTTGTTGGCCTTAGGACTCTCTTTGGACCACTGCTAACCAGTGATAAAGTGTTTGTGCTTTCTCCTCCAAACAAGGTAAAACTGTCTGATACCCAATTAGCACATTTAATTTACCTGTGAGACCCTAGTAAAGTGGTACCACATGCACCCAGGGCCTTTAAATAAAATACTACTAGTGGGCCTGCAACATTGATTGTGCCACCCAAGTAAGTAGCCCTTAAACCTGTCTCAGGTCTGCCACTGCAACCCTGTGTGTGGGGTTTTAAACTTCCATTTTGACCAGGCAAAATAAACCTTTAGTCAGGCCCAAATCTTCCTTTTAAGACATGGTAAGTCACACTTAGTGTTGACCCTAAAGAGCCCAAAGGTAACAGGACAGGGGGCAATGTACTGAACAATTAGAGCGGATGTATGACGTTACAAAGCATACTTTTACCACGCATACCTTTACAACGCGGTATTTACAACGAATACCGTTACAACGCATAGCGCTTAGAGGTGCTGGATAGTGGTAGGTATAATTTTCTATTCCAACTCCAGTTCCCGTGGACACTAGGGAAGGTGTTGGATAGAAAATTAAACGTATTCCCTATCTTAGAGCGCCCCCCAGTGCAATGCGTTGTAATGGTATGCGTGGTAATGCCTGCGTTGTAATGGTAGTGCGTTGTAAAAACTTCGTTGTAAACGGTACATACCATTAGAGCATGTACATTTCAGTTTACATGTCCTGAGAGTGAAAAACTCTTCAATTAGCTTTCCAGTATTGCAAGACCTACATCTCCCATAATATAACATTGGGGTTACCTTATTACATTAAATAAGCTATAACTTCCAAATAGGAGCAGGAACACAGTTTATGTTGGGTGTCTTTGGAATTGTAATGAAAAATCCTCTTTTATGGTAAAGAGGGATGTTGAATTCCAATTTTGAAAATGACTCTTTTAGGGAGTTGTAAACACAACAAGATGATGGACAGAGTGCTGACACATTTCAACGACTCATCCTCTGTCAAGAGATCGGGTTTGAATCATTTGTTCTTTTGCTCAAAATGGCACCCCAGTTCGGACCTAGCAATATGCAAATCAGACTTGAATCTGCTCCTCATAAGAACAGTCTAGCACAAAACTGCCAGGCGTGGCCATTTCTGGACTGGAAACAAGCATCCTGGGACAAGTTTCGGGGTATCACCCCCCAACAGTCAAGCTAGTTTTAATCCAATGGCACAGCAAGCAAGATACCCACGTTTGGGTATACTCATGGCCGCTTAGGGTGTATAGAGAAAACACAACAAGATGATGGATGGAGTGCTGCAACTTTTCAACCATTCACCCCCAGTCAAGAGGTCTAAGTTGAATCCCTTGTTCTTTTGCTCACCACGCCACCCGAGTTTGGACCCAGTTATATGCAAATCCGTCTTGACCCTGCTCCTCATAGGAACAGTCCAGCCCGAACTGCCAGGCCAAGTCCTCCCTGGGCCGGAAACAAGCATCCTGTGACCAGTTTTGGGGTATCACCCCATATCAGCCAAGCCAGCTTGAATTGACAATTCAGGCTGCACAGTTCCCATGGGAAGCAGGGTCAAGACTGATTTTCATATGGCTAGGTCCAAACTGGGGTGGTTGAGTTGTGCAAACCAAAATATGAATTAAACCCAGATCTCTAACTGGGGGTGAATGTTTGATGGACCCTGTCCTCAGGTAGGTCGCCCCCCCAGATGCCACATAGTCCTCCTGTGACGCTACCCCTGCTGAGTACTGCTGCCTCGTTCTTGCCGCTGCCTGCGTCTGTGACTGTGTAAGCCCTTTGTCTCCTGTGGATACCTTATCCCTGTTTGGATTGTTGTACTGTTTTTGCCACTGTTGTGCCCTTTGTGCCCCCTTCCCCCATTTTATCCTTCTGTACCCTTTCCCCCCGTTCTGCCCGCTGTTCTGCTTTCCCGCCGCTGCGCCCCTGCGGCCACGCCCCCAATGTCCCATTCGCCACCCCACTCCGGCCTTCCAGCTGCTCCTCCCAGCCCCTCATATGGAGGCCACGCGACCTTTGACCCTGTATTAAGGTAGGTCGCCCCCCCAGCCGCCACATGGTCCTCCTGTGATGCTACCCCCGCTGAGTATTGCCGCCTCGTTCTTGCCGCTGCCTGCGTCTGTGACTGTGTAAGCCCTTTGTCTCCTCTGGTTATGGTATGCCTGTTTGGATTGCTTGTCCGTGGTACTGTTTTTGCCACTGTTGTGCCCTTTGTGCCCCCTTCCTCTGTTTTTCCTTCTTTATCCTTTCCCCCGTTCTGCTAGCTGTTCCGCTTTCCCGCCGCTGAGCTCCTGCGGCCACGCCCCCTGCTGCCCCATTCGCCGCCCCGCTCCCGCCTCCCAGCTGCTCCTCCCTCCCACAGCCCCTCATATGGAGGTCGCACAGCTGCCATGCAGCGGCCGTGCCAAAGGCAAGCCCATCTACGCCCGTCTGCGCCTGGACCACGCCCAGCATCAGAACCCCTGGCCCCAGCCATCGCCAGGGCACCTAACTGAGGTACAACTCCGCCACCCTCACCGCCTTCAACACAGGACGACCTGCCGCCTGCCACCGAGCCAACCCAATGCGCACCCATGGACCCTTCACCTGCCAAGCATGCAAATTCACCTGCCTCCGAACCTGCACCCCGCCCACCAAACACAGCAACGACAACAACAACCAGCTCAAGTGCATCCTCCTCAACACCCGCTCCATCCACAAACACGCCGTCGAACTCTGGGAACTCCTTGATACAACAGCACCAGATGTCGCCTTCCTCACGGAAACCTGGATGAACGCCTCCTCGGCCCCCGACTTTGCCATAGCCATCCCAGACGGCTAAAAAATCACCGGAAGGACCACGTCAACAACACTGGAGGAGGAATCACCATCATCTACAGGAACACCATCAGCGTCACGACCAACGCCGAAGACACCCTCACCGCCGCTGAACACCTCGACTTCCAGATCCACACCAACCCCCAGACCACACTCAGAGGAACGTTCATCTACAGACCCCCGGGCCCACGGTCACAATTCAGCAAAACCATCGCCGACTTCATCAGCCCGCACGCCCTAGCCTCACCAGAGTACATCCTCCTAGGGGACCTAAACTTCCACCTGGAGAAAATCAATGACAACAACACCACCACCCTGCTCGACAACCTCGCCAACCTCGGACTCAAGCAACTGGTGAACACCCCCACCCACTACGCCGGCCACACGCTCGACCCCATCTTCTCTGCCAGCAGCCACGTTGCCTTCAGCCACTCCATCGGACTACACTGGACCAACCACAGCAGCATCCACTTCACCTTCAAGAAGACCACATCCCACCACCACACGCTACAGATCCCCCGCAGATGCTGGAGAAAAGTCAGCACAGACCACCTGACCACATAGCTGAGCCTAAACCTACCTGTCGATACCCCTGACACCAACGACGCAGCAGACAATCTCGCACAGTGGATCACCAACTGCGCCGACGACCTCGCCCCACTGAAGAAACCCCCAGGCAAAACTAGCAACAGAAAAACCTCATGGTTCACAGACGCCCTCAAAATCGCAAAGAAAGCATGCAGAACCTTCAAAAAAACTTCCGCCACAAACGGACATCAGAAAACCCAAGCGCCAGCAACAACGACATCACATCGTCGCAAGACCTCTGCAACTCCCTCGCCGCATTCTTCCACTGCAAGATCACAGGCATACACAACAGCTTCGGACCCCAGACTCCACCTCCAGCCACCAAACCAACAACCCCAACCACCAGCCTCAGCACATGGACGACACCACCCGCGTCATGAACACCATCCACTGCAGCTCGCCTCCGACCCATGCCCTCATCATATCTTCAACAAAGCCGACACCATCATTGCACCCTACCTCCGGAACATCATTAACAGCTCCTTCACATCCCTGAAAGCTGGAAACACGCAGAAATCAACTCCCTTCTGAAGAAACCAACAGTGGACCTCAAAGACCTCAAGAACTTTTTCCCCATCTCTCTTCTCCCCTTCCCGGCTAAAGTCATTGAGAAGACTGTCAATAAACAGCTGACTGCATTCCTCGAAGCAAACAACTCGCTCGACCCATCCCAGTCCGGATTCCGAACCAACCACAGCACCGAGACAGCCCTCATCGCAGCCACCGATGACATCAGAACCCTGATGGACAATGGAGAGACAGCCACTCTCATCCTCCTGGACCTCTCGGCAGCCTTTGATACCGTCTGCCACCGCACCCTAATAACCCGCCTCTACAACACTGGGATCCAAGGAAAGGACTGGGCAGGATCACATCGTTCCTCTCCAACAGAATCCAGAAAGTCTGCCTTCCTCCCTTTGCTCCGAAGCCACCAAGATCATCTGCGGCGTACCCCAGGCCTCCTCACTCAGCCCAACCCTCTTCAATATCTTCATGAGCCCCCTCACCACCATCGCACGCAAACACAACATCAACATCATCTCCTACGCCGACGACACCCAACTGATACTCTCCCTCACCAAAGATTCTCTCAAGGCCAAAGCCAACTTCCAGGACGGAATGAAAGATGTTGCAGAATAGATGAAGCACAGTTGTCTGAAGCTCAACTCGGACAAGACGGAGGTCCTCATCCTTGGACAATCCCCTTCTGCTTGGGACGACTCCTGGTGGCCCACGATGCTGGGCACCGCACCGACACCCATGGACTACGCACCCAACCTGGGATTCATCCTGGACTCCTCCCTCACGATGACCAAGCAAATCAACGCAGTCTCGTCGTCATGCTTCAACACCCTACACATGCTCCAAAAGATCTACAGGTGGATCCCCACTGAAACCAGAAAGACGGTCACCCAGGCCCTCGTCACCAGCCGACTGGACTACAGGACCGCCCTATACGCAGGAACCACAGCCAAACTTCAGAAACGGCTCCAGCGCATACAGAACGCCTCCGCACGAGTCATCCTCGACATCCCCCGACACAACTACATATCCACCCACCTGAGAAACCTGCACTGGCTCTCCGTCAACAAGAGGATCACGTTCAGGATGCTCACCCACGCACACAAAGCGCTCCACAACATGAGCCCCAAATACCTCAACAACCGCCTCTCGTTCTACACCCCCACCCGCCAGCCCCGCTCCACCAGCCTCACACTCGTCACCGTCCCACGGATTAGCAGAGCCACCACTGGAGGAAGATCGTTCTCCTACCTGGCAGCCAAGACATGGAACTCCCACCCCGCACACTTACGACTGACCCAGGACCATCTCACCTTCAGGAAACACCTCAAGCCCTGGTTATTCGAGCGGTAGCAGCACCCCCCCCCTCCCTTTAGCGCCTTGATACCCTCGCGGGAGAGTAGCTTGCTCTACAAATGTATTAATTGATTGATTGATAGCATTCCAATGATCATCTGTGATTTTTTGCTTTTGTGGCACTAAGTGGAAAGGGTACGCCCAGAGTTGGGTCCCTTGCCCACTGTGACACTGAATTCCACTAGCCAGGCTGGTGATGGGCGATAACCCAAAACGGGTCCCAGGATGCTTGTTTCTGGTGCAAGGAAGCCCTAGCTTGGCAGTTTGGGCTGAACTGTTCCCATGGAGAGCAGGGTCAAGAATTATTTACATATGGCTAGGTCCAAGCTGGGGTGGCGTGGTGAGCAAGAAAACAATGAATTAAACCCATATCTGTGACTGGGGGTGAATGTTTGATTTGTTCAGCATTCTGTCCATCATCGGTTCTATTTACTTTTAGAAAGTTGGCATTTTTCTGTCTTGGCCATTCAGTGCTAGCAGCCTGTCTCTGGGTCAAATTACTGGGTGTAGTTGGTGGTTGATCTTTGCGTATTTCCCCTAGACAATCACACTCAATAGAGAGTTTAGGTGTGCCTGGATGGACTATCATTGTCAGCATTGGAGGACAGAGCCGAATACATCCCTACGTACACCAGAATAGGCTGCGTCCTGCCCTCACACAAAGGTTTGCATAGTTATTCTGAAATCAGGGCAGGGGAGGCCGGAAACATGTGCACTTCAAAGAGAAACCTACAGAAATGCATTCCATTTTAAAGGAGGCACCACGTATAAATATTGGACCTCATGCACCAACTCTTCAGTATGCTTCTGGACCTGTGGAAGACTCTGCCAGAAAGAAGGACTGCTGGGCTGCTTAAAGGACTACCAATCTGCTGGACTGCTGCCCAGGGTAGACAGTCAAAATATCGAGTTGGAAATATCGACCTACCATAATATCGAGTCTGAAATATCGAAGGAGCATAATATCGAAGGCAAGAATATCGTAGGACAGAATATCGACCCAAGGTAAGTAATATCGATATACTTAATATCGATGTAAGTAATATCGAAGTTAGTAATATCGATAGCATATATATCGATGTTAATAATTTCGATGACACTAATATCGATATTTGTATTATTTTATAGTTTTTTATTATGTATGTGTTATATGTTTAATTTAAGTATTTAAAATAATTACTATTATATGTGTATACATTTTCTATAATAATATATAAATTTATAAGGAAATTTGATGTTTTAGTACCGGAGCGGGTTGTGGGTTTATAGGGGAATAGGGTGGGAAGTAATTTAATTATGGTAAGTTGATTAATAATTAGTAGGATTAATTAATTAATTATAATTATTTGCTAATTAATATTGATTAATTGGGAAATAATTAATTGATTAATTGATATATATTTTCTGTAGCGGGATGTGGGTTTATAGGGTAATAGGGTGGGGAGTAATTTAATATTAATTAATTAATTAATATATGTTTTTAAATATTTAAAACTAATTAATTGGCAACTAATTAATATTAATTAGTTAATTAATTAATATAATTTTGAACATATTTTAAATTAGTAATTAATTGATAATTAAATAATATTAATTAGTTAATTACATTAATTAGAGTAATTTATTTATATATATAATTTTTAGTTACTGTTAATTAATTATTTGGGGAAATATGATATTAATTATTAAATTATATTAATTACAGCTTATGTGCTAATATATTTACTTTATTGTTATTGTTAATTAATTATTAATTGCTAATTAAATAATATTATTTAACTTTGGGTTAAGGAGTATTTTTAGGGTTCAGGGTCATTTTTGGGTTTTTGGGTAAAGGGGTATTTTTAGTGTACAGGGTCAGTTTTCAGTTTTTGGGTAGAGGGGTATTTTTAGGGTTCAGGGTCAGTTTTCAGTTTTTGGGTAAAGGGGTATTTTTAGGGTTCAGGGTCAGTTTTCAGTTCATGGGTAAAGGGGTATTTTTAGGGTTCAGGGTCAGTTTTCAGTTCATGGGTAAAGGGGTATTTTTAGGGTTCAGGGTCAGTTTTCAGTTCTTGGGTAAAGGGGTATTTTTAGGGTTAAGGGTCAGTTTTCAGTTCATGGGTAAAGGGGTATTTTTAGAGTTCAGGGTCAGTTTTTAGTTCTTGGGTAAAGGGGTATTTTTAGGGTTCAGGGTCAGTTTTCAGTTCTTGGATAAAGGGGTATTTTTAGGGTTCTGGGTCAGTTTTCAGTTTTTGGGTAAAGGGGTATTTTTAGGGTTCAGGGTCAGTTTTCAGTTGTTGGGTAAAGGGGTATTTTTAGGGTTCAGAGTCAGTTTTCAGTTTTTGGGTAAAGGGGTATTTTTAGTGTTCAGGGTCAGTTTTCAGTTCGTGGGTAAAGGGGTGTTTTTTGGGTTCAGGGTCAGTTTTCTCGACTGTTGCACTCTCTGGAGTGGGAATAGTAATTTTATCCCTACGCTATCAAACGCTTTCCCTACTGTTCCACTCTCTGCAGTAGGAATAGTGATTTTTACCCTTACGCTATCCAACGTTTTATATAATTAATTGTTAAAATATCACATGTTTATTTTATTTTTTATATTACTTACATTGTATTTATGTTATTGTTTTATGTTTGTAAATGTATTAGTAAATTAGAATATATTTCATTAATTTATAAATTAGTAAATTAATTATTAATACTTATTGTTCAGTACATATATATTATATCTTTACTGTAGATATTTAATTAATGTATTATTAATATATATGTATTATTTATTAATTTTAAACATTATTAGATACTTTTAAATATGTATATTTTATTTATTAGTGTTATATACTTACTTTTACATTTATATATATATAAAAAAAATAACGATATTTTTAACATCGATATTTTTTACATCAATATTATTTTTTCGATATTTTTGTACTTACCATGTTGTAGATAGGATGTCGATATTTTTGCCCTCGATATTGTTGACTCGATATTCTTGTAGGTCGATATTTCTGAAATCGAAATTCTGTCAGTGATCCGCTGCCCAGATGGACTGTTGCCTGCTGTGCTGACTTGATGCCCTCTTGCCTGGGTGAGAAGGACTGGACCTGCACCTAAGCCCACCAGAGTGACTCCAAGGTCTAGTCTCTTGTAACCAGGAACTGGTCTGTGCAACTGTGAGACCTACCCAGGCAAGTGGAGCCATCCCAGTCCTGGAACCTGGTCAAGAGACTGAAGGTGCTCTGCCAGCCAATCTGTGAATCCAGCAGAACCGACGCATCACCTCTGCACCTCTGCTGGGCGGCATAACTCCGAGCAGAACCAACACATTGTCTCTTCTGCGAGCATTCTTCCAGCACAAAGACTCCACATCAACCTTGCAGCCCAAATTGGAACTGGCACTGCGTGATGCATCCTTGAGTCTGGCCCTCACATTGCAAACTTCTCATCGACTGCAGCCTCTTTGGCAACATAGTACTTTGAATCTCAAGCCCTGCAGTCTCTTCAAAAGCAGCTGGTGTGCGACAGAACCTTGATGTAGGACTCCACATCACAAGCTTCCCTCGTTGCCTGCCTCCTCAATGACTATGCAGGACCATTGCAGCCTCACAACTCATTGGAACTTACACTTCACCTCTGCTGGGCGACACATCATCAATGCGGGACCTTGCAATGCTCCACGACATGCTCCACTACATGGATTTAAGATACTGTTCTTCAGTGAACCTAAATGGGTGGCTGTAGCTGGCCTGCAATCCATCGCGGTTGGCCTGAACCTGTGACTTTGTCCCGGTTCCGCACAGCCAGATATCCACAGTTGGCGCTTTGTGCTAATTAGCACTATTTTAACTTAGATCTTCAAAATTGCATATCCCCTGTTCTACTGGTTGAACATTGATGTCCACCCGCCATCATAATGGTTTTGGGACCACCTGCTAGACGTGAGGCAGTCCCACCAGTGGAATTAGGATGCGCCCGCAATATTGGCGGACGCATCCTGGCCTTTTAACATTGCGGACGGTGCTGCTGGCGGTGCCTGCATAGAACCGCCACAATGTTGCATACCATAATCACTACAGCGGTGCCTGCATGGCACCACCACAATATTGCCCTGGTTCCGGGTTCCGCAAGGCGGGCGGAAAAGGACCGCCTTGCGGAACCATGGCAAACAAACTTTCCGTTCACCGCGGAACCATTGTGATTCCCACTGCCATCCTCATTTAGCAGTGGGAGTTTTTAATATGATGGCAGAAGGACCGCCACCACCCGCCGAGCGGTGGCGGTCCTTCTGCCAACATAATGAGCCCCATAAATACTTTACACATTGCTTCTAAGTTAAGCCTGACTGCTTTGTGCCAAGTTACCAAAGGGTTGAGCACAGGTTAATTTGGGGTTTGCTTGTGACTTCACCCTGACAAGGATTGTGGTTGCTGCATGTGTAGGTTTTCAACCCCGTCAACCAGTAACCCAAGTTCTAACACTCACCAATAAAGGTTAGGTACATCACTGTTTTATGTTCTTGATGAGTGGGAAGTTACTACCAAGGCAGGGCTGTTTGCATCCTGAACCAAACTCAGAACCAATGATGACTTGTGCTTTATATTCTAAGGATCTCATTTAGAGTTCAGCAGACAGGTTACTCCATCGTAACAATGACACAGTACACTGTCCACCAAACTCTCGGACGGCACACCCACTTTTGAGTCAGGCAGACCACAAGGTTTATACTCACATAAAATTAACACCCTCAGCTGAAACCTTCATTGAACAGCCTAATGGAGTACAGTCCATCGGACATAAGCCATATGACTATCCTTCTTATTTAGAGTAGGAGATTGAATGGCTTTTTTTTAAGCTATCTCTCACCACCAGGAACATCCTAGCAGTGAAGGACAGAAAACATATACGTATTACGCCCACACCACAGGAAAAACTCCCTTTCCAGACAACAAATGGCTGCTTAGGGAGTTTGTTTTTGGAATAGTAAAAACTTAAGAAAGTTTGGTGTAAGCATCCATCACCAATGACAGACGACCAGCAAACTTTTAAATGGTTTTGTATAAAACACTATGGTGGCGGTTAATACAAACCTATAGAGTTCACAATAGGTGTAGCAGCAAACTATAAAGTTAGCGAGCAGAGTAAAGGCAGTGTGGAGGACATAGTTTAAACATTTTTTAAAAGGGACTTGCTTACTTGTTGTCAGATCCTGGTTTGGAGGGCGTGCAGTAAGCATGGGCTACTGTGCTTTAACTGTAGCAGTTGAGATCATTGACTACTAGTGATCTGGTAACACAGTATTATGGCTCTGCAAGCAGGACCAAGTACAACATTTTCTACATTTGACTCTCAGGGTGGTGATGGTCATTTATCACAGACTGCTCAGGAAAGATGTGTGGGGTGGGCAAGCTTAGCAGTCAACAATCAAACAATAGACACAATAACTTCAATGCCCAGCCTGATGCTTGTCCTTTAAGAAAACAAAAATTACTTTTTAATCACACAAATTTGAGCCCTGATGAGACAACAGATGTTCAAATTCTCTGGGGAGCACTCTCTTACTTTGTCATGAAGTATTCACAACTTGACAAAAGTGAGTGGTTTGGATCCAAAATGTATTTACAACTCCTAGACACGAAATGTGAATCAATTGTCTCAGATTACTTGTGAACATGTTTAGGGTGGTTCTCTTTTGACGTGTCCTTCTGGAGTTACTCTCCAGACACAGTCTTTACGTAAAATGATGCTTCTCACAGCAGGTAGCACTAGGGCTGTCTCCAAACAAGAGCACCCATATCACAAGCATCATGATGTCCACTGGACTTGTGACAATACACTTCCACTGTCAAGATTAGCATGATGCTATGACTAAAATAAAGGTCAGGATAGCAGATTCTCATGCAGTTAGTCACTAAGGCCAGGGGACCATGCCCGTAAACTATGCTGAGGACATTTCTACTCCACCATTTTAGAAGTCAGGTTTTCAGAGTGCCAAAACCAGTAGGAAAACCCATCTGTATTCCTATTATTAATTTCATATGTGTACTCCACTATGAAATCTAAGCCTTGTAATAAGATAGACCATGTCACCAATTTGGGACACCCACTCTTCATTGTGATCAGCAACTTTAGTGGTTGATGATCTGTCTGACTGGCAAATTTGGTACTAAACAAATACCTCGGAAAGGCATTCTTGCCACACTATGACAAAACATTGTTTTAGGGTCTGGCTTCACAGTGCAGCTGTAGAAAGACAAGTATGTGAGAATCCCCAAGAGAAGGACTGTATGTATAGGCATTTATATAGCGCACTACTTAACCGGAGGGTCCCAAGGCGCTTCGACCGCTGCGAAACCCTTCCTGGCTTCCCTGAGAGATGGTCCCTTAATGGGTATCTCCAGGGTGAGACCAGGCATCCCCGGCGGTCTGGTGGGGCCGTTAGTGAAGATGAGGCAAGCTAATGCCCAGAGTTGCCGAGTGTGATCGCTGATCAGAGTGGGCACCGAGGCGAGAGAATTATCGAGTCTGCTGACCCTGGTCCAGAAACCTGCCGCGCCGGGAATCGAACCCTGGTCCCGGGCCGTCCTCTGCTCTCGGGTCTGCCGCCTCTAACCAGTGAGGCTCTTCCTATAAGTTGGGAGCCAGAAGTACGTGATTTATTTGCACAGAACTTGTGCGTATCCACAAACAAATTGCTTGCCCTCCACACACCTGTGTTGGTTTTGATTATTCAGCTGCCTGAGCTTGAATTTTCAGGGACACCAACATGACACTGTAATAATATTAGAGTGTCTTAGAAAACTAGATCATTTATGGGTTTTTTCTCTGGCAGCAGCACAGTTGGAAGGAGGCCAGTCATTAATCTACAAGGATTTTTAGATGTGGTTGGATAGTGCAATTGTCACCTGATCTTTTTTCCAACATTACTGTTATTTTACAGTACTTTGCTTCTTCACCAATACATACCCATTCCTGTGTTATTTGCTTGTAATGTTTCACATTACCATACCATATTCTTTTAAAGCCAGACCTATTGGCATTGCCAATTTTGGTCTCAAAACTCAACCAGTTCAGTTTACGAGAAAACAATCTGCGGCTGATGAAGGTTGACTTGTGCTTTACACCCTTGGCATCAGATTTAGTCAGTACTGCTTCAAATTCTTTATCTGTGGAATCAGTCTGTACAAGGAAGGACTTGCTATAGTCAGGTACCTTCAGTACGGTGTGATGCATAGCACCATGATGATGCCCTCAAAGGCCTTCTGATATTCCGAAGTCAAACTTACCTTCTTGGGCTGTTATTTAGATATCAGGACTGTTAAGTGTGAAATGATAGTTAGCCACAAAGTTCCCTTTGTGACCAGTAAGTCTAAAAAAATGTCACTTGCGTCTTGGTGTTAGGAACCTTCTAATCCAACAAAAGACTGGATCTTGGCATGAAGACGGCAGGTCACACAATTGCCTATCTGATGCCTAAAGTAGACCACACAAGACTATCACACTTGGTACTTGATTGCCTGATGGTCACGTTCGCTCCATCTGTGCTGACCAACACTTTTTCTAGGTGTTACAGGTGGTCTTCCTTTTAATTGCTAAAGATAGCAATATCACCGAACTAGCCCACTCAGAACTCTTTCAGGCCTGAGAGAATACAATTCAACAGGTGCCGGAAAATTGCAGGATCATTCTTAAGTCCAAAAGGCATTACCCTCAACTAATATGACATTTCCAGTGTAGAGAATGCATTGTTCTACTAAGCACTAGAAACTAAATCACATTTGCCAATAGCCACTGGTCAAATCAAGGGTGCTAAAAAAATGAGCAGTACCCAGCCAGCCCTCTAGCGCATCAGCTCTGGGAAGAATCAGGTAAAGTCTATCAGCAACACCTCATTGAAGGCCCATTAGTGCTTTTAAAAGTGCGAGTCTAAGGATTCTTGCTTGGTCCCCAACACCATTGGGTTAGCCCAAGGACTACACAAATGTTCAATCACCACCAAGTCCAACATCTTGGCAACCCTTGCCCTGATGCACTCTGGGACCTCACTCAGTTAACTGTTAAGCCAGTCCCTTCACTAGCAAGTTTTCCCCTGTATCTATATCATAGACACAAACAGGTGTCAATCCTGTCAGCAACTAGCAGTGGGCAAATGGTCCTAGCACATCGCCACACTCTCTCTTTTACTGAGGCTCAGGGGTAAGCTATAGCCCATCTATAAAAGTATCCTTCACTTCACCATGCAGCAAGTCAGGAAGTGTCTCCCTGTTCTTTTTCAACCTTTTACGCCATGGCTATGGTGTTCATTGTGAAGTCTCCCTGGAGGTATAGCTTAAGCTGATTCAAATGGTATACCCTCATTAGCTCCCATATGGTGCCTGTGTCCACTATGTAGTTTATTGTCTGCACTACCTTTTATTGCCCACACTTCATTTCCTTCAAGGTTCTTACACAAATGTGCTTCAGCAGCAACACCATCTGCCCCTCCTAGTGCCAAGTTAGGACCACTTTCTGATCACACCACTTCTTCATCAGCCCTTGACTTATTTGGATGTTTTTATTTTCCCGTCTCATATATTGGACCATCAACTTCCTTAGGTCAATAATATGTTCTTAGGAAACCTGCCCCTTTCTGAATCATGTTGACAACTTTGAGAAGAGAATAACCTGGAACTCGTCCAGAGAACCACGGTCTGCTTCCACGATGTGGTCCCAAACAGGAAACCTTTTTTCTCAATAGCAGAACCTGTGCCTTGAATAGGGGCATGCAGCTTTCAAAAGATTTACCCATTTTTGAAAGAAAATGCAGTGAGAGAGGTCTGCTGTGTCTCAAGGTCTCTATCCCTTTACAGGCAACCAATCACAATTGGTTGAAAATTGAGACCTGCCTAATTAATATTCATTAGATAGAATTTTTTTATTCCCTCTCCCCCAATAATGGACATTTTGTAATTCCCATTTTCAAACATGTTGGTAAATGATACTTCTGGCCCCTTCTTCCGGTTCTGTATATGGTTCGAATTCAATTGGCCAGTTTTGAAATAGAGAAGGCATCTCCTCTAGCAGCAATTGAAGACGATCCTTGTTTGTGTTGACTATTTTTGTTGGGTGATTTATTGGTATTGTGTGGATTTCATTAAAAGTGATGGGGGAGAGTGACTCAGTTTATTTCATTCCATTAATGATAGAACAACCTCAGTCTTCTCCTGACAGGTGTAAAGAGATACACAGTTATTGCTTAGTAGCTGAAGTTAATGTGGCCTGAGACCCCCTACCTCTTGAACATGTGTTGAAATGAAAATTAGCTGTGGCATACTTCTGCAATAATTCCACCTACTGCTGTGAGTCTCTGTGGTATGATTGTTGGAACTGAAAAAAGACTATATGCTAGACCTATAAGTCTGCCTCACTAATAGAAAAGGGGCTGGTGTTCGAGATTTCCTGCCAGAATTCTGTCAACCTTTGGCTTCAAGATGTGTTAAGCATCAAATAAAAAATAGCATAGCTATGGTTCTGTACTTTAGGACCGAAGTCTGTCTGAGATGTGCACCAATGCACATCTGTGTAACAACAAGGTGGTATTATATTTTCTATTGACCATATCTGCTGCATCTAAAACACATCAAATACTGGCGCCGGAAAGTGTCTTCTCTTCCTGCATCATTATTTGAGCTAATGCTTGTTGCAGACGTGGGTATACAGTCATAATATCGAATAAAAAATATCGATTGGCCAAAATATCGAGTTAAAAGTATAGAATGGACACAATATCGAATGGACAGAATATAGACTACAAATATATCGAATAGAATAGCAAAATATTGAATAAAATAGCATTAATATCGAATAAAAAAATATATAATGGACAAAATATCGAATGGACAGAATATAGACAACAAAAATATCGAATTTGAGGTAAGTTAATATACATTTTTTAAAGTGTTTTTTATGTTACTATATGTGTGAAAAGTTTATATTTATTTTATAATTCATTTTAATTAATTAATTTAATTGTATTTAATTTTTGCGTGATATAATTCTGTAGCGGGTTGTGGATTTATAGGGGAATAGGGTGGGAAGTAATTTAAATATAATTAATTAAATATGATAACTTATTTATTAGTATTTATGTTGCATTAATTGGTATTTAATTATTAATTGGTAATTAATTAAAATATAATTGGTAATTAATTTTAATCAATTGATTAATTGATATTTATGTTAATTAAATTAATGTATTTTCTGCAGCGGGTTGTGGGTTTATAGGGGAATAGGGTGGGAAGTAATTAAATATAATTAATGAAATATGTTAATTTATTTATTGGTATTTATTTTGAATTAACTGTTGATTAATTATTAATTGGTAATTAATTAAAATATAATTGGTCAATAGTTTTAATTAATTGATAATTATGTTCATTTTATTAATTTCTTTTCAGTAGTGGGTTGTGCGTTTATAGGGGAATAGTGTGGGAAGTAATTGAATTATAAATAATTACATTTTAAATTTTATTTATTGCTTATTTTTGTTGTAATATTTAATTTTTTATTAATTGTTAATTCATTTAGTATTAATTGGTAAATAATTTGTATTAGTAGGTAATTTTTTTTAATAATTACATTTCATTTGTATTTTTAATTGATTAATTAATATATTATATAACATTGTTAATTCTTTTATATTATTTGTAATTGGTATTAATATTTAATTTAATTTAATTCATATATGAAGTATTTACTTTCCCTACTGTTGCACTCACTGGAGTGGGAATTGTAATTTTTACCCCTACGCTATCCAACGATTTCCCTACTGTTGCACTCTCTGGAGTGGGAATAGTAATGTGTACCTCTACACTATCCAACGCTTTTCCTACTGTTGCACTCTCTGGAGTGGGAATAGCAATGTTTACCCTCCCGCTATCCAACGCTTTCCCTACTGTTGAACTCACTTGAGTGGGAATAGTAATTTTTACCCCTACGCTATCCAACGCTTTCACTACTGTTGCACTCTCTGGAGTGGGAATAGTAATTTTTACTCTCCTGCTATCCAATGCTTTCCCTACTGTTGCACTCATTGGAGTGGGAATAGTAATTTTTACCCTCCCGCTATCCAACGCTTTCCCTACTGTTGCACTCACTGGAGTGGAAATAGTAATTTTTACCCCTACGCTATCCAACGCTTTCCCTACTGTTGCACTCTCTGGCGTGGGAATAGTAATTTTTACCCCTACGCTATCCAACGTTTTCTCTACTGTTGCATTCTCTGGAGTTGGAATAGTAATTTTTACCTCTACGCTATCCAATGCTTTCCCTACTGTTGCACTCACTGGAGTTGGAATAGTAAATTTTATGCCTACGCTATCCAACGCTTTCCCTACTGTTGCACTCTCTGGAGTGGGAATAGTAATTTTTACCTCTACTCTATCCAATGCTTTCCCTACTGTTGCACTCACTGGAGTGGGAATAGTAATTTTTAATCTCCCGCTATCCAACGCTTTCCCTACTGTTGCACTCAATGGAGTGGGAACAGTAATTTTTACCCCTACGCTATCCAATGCTTTCCCTACTCTTGCACTCTCTGGAGTGGGAATAGTAATTTTTACCTCTACGCTATCCAATGCTTTCCCTACTGTTGCACTCTCTGGAGTGGGAATAGTAATTTTTACCCCTACGCTATCCAATGTTTTCTCTACTGTTGCACTCACTGGAGTTGTAATAGTAAATTTATCCCTCCCGGTATCCTACGCTGAAAATATTGTATATGTTTTGTTAAAAATATGTATGTATATATATACACCACAGGTCCCACAAGGCAATTCGTCATTCAAGGAAGTGTTTTCCCCATAAAATCCCATCAGAGGAAATGGTTTCAATTAACAACATGGACCTGGGAGCAGGATCGGCATGTTGATGGTGTGCGGCATACCTTTGAGAAGAATATATGTCGAAATTCCGCATACAATCATCCCGCATACCATCATCCCGCATTTTTCATCCCGCATATACTATAAGGCCGCAAACTAAAAGAACTAAAACTTTTAGAACGAATATGCCTTTAGCACGCATGCCTTTACAACGTAAAAGCATGCATGTTAAAGGTATACTCATTGTAAAAGTTTTAAAGGTAAGTGAAAGTACACTACCCTACCATATACTACCAAACACTACCCTACACTACCCTACACTACACTCCTTTTACTACATTTACACTACCCAGCGCGACCCCCCAACACTACCATTAAGCACTTTACTTCCCTACACAAACACTACAACAGTACCTTAATACACTACCCCCAGCATGACCCTACACTATGCAAAAACTACAACACTACCCTAAACCCTAAAACACTACCCCCAGCATGACCCTACACTACGCAAACACTACAACACAACTCTAAACCCTAAAACACTACCCCCAGCATGACCCTACACTACGCAAACACTACAACACTACCCTAAACCCTAAAACACTACCCCCAGCATGACCCTACATTACGCAAACACTACAACACAACTCTAAACCCTAAAACACTACCCCCAGCATGACCCTACACTACGCAAACACTACAACACTAGCCCTAAACCCTAAAACACTACCCATAGGATGACCCTACACTAAGCAAACACTACAACACTACCCTAAACCCCAAAACACTACCCCCAGCATGACCCTACATTACGCAAACACTACAACACTACCCTAAACCCTAAAACACTACCCCCAGCATGGCCCTACACTACGCAAACACTACAACACTACCCTAAACCCTAAAACACTACCCCAAGCCTGACCCTACACTACGCAAACACTACAACACTACCCTAAACCCTAACACACTACCCCCAGCAGGACCCAACACTACTCAAACACTGCAACACTACCCTAAACCCTAAAACACTACCCCCAGCGTGACCTTACACTATGCAAACACTACAACACTACCCTAAACCCTAAAACACTACCCCCAGCATGACCCTACACTACGCAAACACTACAACACTACCCTACCCCCTAAAACACTACCCCAACCCCTATTACACTTTCCCCAGCACGACCCTACACTAAACAACCACCACAACTCAACACTACACTAACACAACACTACACTACACAATCACTACCCCAGCACAACCCCACCCTTAAAAATTAACCCAAACCCACTTACCTCTCTCATCGTCGTGGTTTAAAATGCAAATACATTTACCATACATTCCTTTACAACGTAATTCGTTGTAAAGGCATGCGTGATAAAAGCACATGCGTTATAAAAAAATGCGGTATAATGGTATGCGGGCTGAAAGCAATTGCGGGATTATAGTATGCGGGCTAATGGTATGCGGGATAAAAAATGCGGGATAAGAGTTGATTACCCTTTGAGAAAGTTCCACGGCTGAACGAAACGCGTCAGGACATTGCCACATGCTCTTTGAATCCTTAATTAAAACCGGCAAATTATAAGTTCTTGTGTGCGGCTCAAAATCACTTTCCAGAAGGGGAGACAAGTAAATATATTATCGGTTTGGTTCTGCCGACGAGCCCAGCACCACCACAAGAGCGCCATCACTCTCCGACATGAACCGTCTTGGTTGGAATCGGTAAAACGATCTAGGAGAATGCGGTGCCGCCGAGGACTGGCCTCGGTATTGGACCTGTGTTAGTTTTCAAAGTGGACTGACACGGGAGAACTTTAGCTAGGGATCATTACAAACCTACAACAGCATGAAAATACACCGCCCACTGGAGGGAAAGATACGACATCGATCTGCACCACAGGTCCCACAAGGCAATTCGTCATTCAAGGAAGGGTTTTACCCATAAAATCCCATCAGAGGAAATGGATTTAATTAACAACATGGACCTGGGAGCAGGATCGGCATGTCGATGGTGTGCGGCATACCTCTGAAAAAGTTCGAGCCCAGCACCACCACAAGAGCGCCTTCACTCTCCGACATGAACCGTTTTGGTTGGAATCGGTAAAACGATCTGGGAGAATGCGGTGCCGCCGAGGACTGGCCTCGGTATTGGACCTGTGTTAGTTTTCAAAGTGGACTGACACGGGATATATATATATATGTTTGTATTAAAATTATTTATTTTTTAAGTTACATTAATTATTTATTAATTTTAAGTTTAATTAAGAATTTTAAGTATGTTTAAATTAATTATATTTATTATTATATTAATTTGAAATTACTTTTAAGACATTTAAAAAATTTGATATTTTTTACAACAATATTTTGGAGGCGATATTTTTGTACTTACCTGTTTGAAGATAGGAATTCGATATTCTGGCATTCTATATTTTCTCCACGATATTTTGGCAGGTCGATATTTTGGGCTCCTCGATATTCTGTCAGTGATCCGTAGACCTGATAGACGTTTACAAAGGTGTTCCATTTTCTCCCAGTGATGTCTGCCATAGAGGCTTAAAAGCACTTGAGAGTTGGCAATATGTTTCTCCAATCACAAATATCTTCCTTGCTTCATCTATATTTTTTCTTTGCCTTGTGAGGGCTAGACCAACTCCCATGTCCTCCGTAGAAGTTCTAGTCCTAACAGCATGTACCATCAAGAAATTAGGATTTTCATGACCCCTGATAAGACAGTGGTCATTGGGTTGCCAATTCAAACCTTTTTTCTACCATAGGTGTGACAACCATGGTGTTAGTCTGCCCTTCGTATCAGTGAATCTTAGGTATCAAGACAGGATACACATCAATCTGTTCCTTGTCTGCAGTCTATTGACCTGATTACGAGTGGCCTCTGTTGGATGTGAAAATTACTGCAGTGGATGAAATATCATACTGAGGTGTTTAGAATTTATTGGAGGTAACAATTACCTCTTATTTTGACTTTTTGGAGGATAATGTGATACTGGTGTTTACCCCAACCAAAATGTGTATGTCCCAGGAAAGGCCACATCCCCTTGTTAAATTCCAGCATGTTTGAGCTGCCAAAATGTAATATTGGGGGTAATCGTTATCACACCAGGGAGTTACCTGGTGCAATAAACATCACACCATTTATCTTGGATTTTCTCCTTTCTGCAGGGTCACCCACAGAGTTTTTACCTAACTCCTCCATATTTTTTGCTCAACTTGTTTTTGTTGGCCGTAGGAATCTGTGTACTTTATCACTGCTAACCAGTGCTAAAGTGCTTGTTCTTGCTTCTTAAAATATGGTAGAATTGACCTATGCCAATTGGCATATTTGGTTTACTTGTAAGTTCCTAGTGTCCAGGGCCTGTGAATTAAATGCTACTTGTGGGTCTGCAGCATACACTTAAGTAGAACCTTAAACATGTCTCAGGTCTGCCATTGCAGACTGTGTGTGCAGTTTCTAAACTGCCATTTCAACCTGGCAAAATAAACCTTTTGCCATGACCAAACCTTCTTTTTTTTATACATGTCTGCCGCAACTAGAGTAGGTTCTAGACTGCCCAGATGGTAGGGTGGAGTGTTTTTAAAACATGGGGCATGCAGTTTTAAATTTTATATGTCCTGATAGTGAAATACTCTCAAATTCGTGTTTCACTACTACAAGGTCTAACTCTACCATAGGATAACATTGGAATTACCTGATTACATTTCATAGGCTGTATTTTCCAAATGGGAGCAGGTACCCAGTTTGGGTTTGTTGTCTGTGAATTGTAATGTAAAAATCCTAACTTATGTTGCAGGGGATTTTTAAATTACAGTTTTGAAAATGGCAGTTTTAGAAAGTTGAAATTTTCCTTCCTTAGCCATTTGGTACCTGTAGCCTGTCTCTGGGTAACATGACTGGGTGTAATTGGTAGTTGGGCTTTATGTATTCCTCCTAGACAGTCACACACAATAGATAGCTTAGGTGTGTCTGGATGGGTCATCACTTGGCATGGTGGGAGGGAGGAGCTGGGCACAGCCCTACTGACACTTGAATCGGCTGTATCCATCCTCCTCACAATGAGTTGCATTCCCCATGTAGTTTTCTGGTGCCAGGGCAGTGAAGGCAGGAAGTTTGGTGGCTTTAAAGGTAATATCTACAAGCTTCTTCCCGTTCCAGAGGAAGGGCACCAAGTCTAAATATTGGACCTAAGACAACAGCTCTTCAGCACAATTCTAGACCTGTGGATACCCTGCCAGGAAGAAAGACTGTTGTGCTGCAGCAGGACTGCCACTCTGTTGGACTACTGCCCTGCTCTTCTACTGCCTTATCGACCTGCTGACCAATTGCCTGGCTGAGAAGGACTGGACCTGCATCTCTTGAACTCAGCACCCTAGAGTGACTCCAAGGGCTACTTTGCTGGCCCTAGATTAAACCCAGATCTTTTGATTGGGTGTGAGTGTTTGATTGATTCAGATGCTCCGTCCATCACCACCCCCTTTTGTACCGCTTTTGGCCGCCATAGGTGTGGCAGGGTATGCTCAGATTTGACGTATTTACGAGCCCCATTGTGCCACCAGAGCGTCATTTTTTTTAAGCACCGGAGGCACAGTGTGGTGCTCCATAATAACAAGGCCACATGAAGCCACCCTGCATGCCTTTTCATGTCCTTGTAAATGTGGCCCCTTTTCACGCAGCACTTTTCTTGAAAGGTGCGTTCCATGGGTGTTGCTGTCGATGTTCCCACACAACACCCATGGATTCAACTGCATTCCCAGATTTACTATGTTTTGTAAACCTGGGAATGCGCCAGAATCCTATGACTCCCCCACAGGAGGCATAAGGAGGCACAACGAGGAGAAATACTTTTATTTCTCCTCATTTGTTCCTCTTTCTATGCGTGCTGCATTCTGCAACACGCATAGAAATAGGAAAACACCTCTCATGTAAACAATCATTCCCGCTACGCAGGCACCTTTGCGCTGTGATGCAAGGGTGCTTGTGTTGGCGCATGGCATCCAATTGTGTGCCAGTGCAGGGGAGAGCTCAGGGACACGTCATATTGTTGTAACTATGACGCATCCCTTTGCTTTGAAAGTAAGACAGCGCAGTGCATCTAAATGGTGTGCGGCACCACGCTGTGTTACTTTCTTGTAAATAAGGTCCCCAATCTCTTACATAAGGTAAGTAGCAGGATGACGAAGTGGAAGGTAAGGTATGCTTCTTCTTACTATCAACACGTAACCTGGTCCAGCCCATGTTACGCAGCATCACCTTTATCTAAATTTTAAAGTTTGGTCAAAAGACCTCCTGAAACTTCCTCCGTCCTGGCAGAACCAAGATGAAAATGTCATCCTGACAGTTTTTATATTTTAAAGCAGTTTTCAAATGGAAATGTGTCTTTATAGAGTTATAATGCAATAACGATATATTAAAAACATATTTTCATAAGAAAAGGGAAAACCTTAGGCTCAGAATTGGAAAGTATCACTAAGAAGATACTGCTGCATCAATAGCAACAGTTGATTCAGAAGAAGCTTTTCCAACCAGACGTCTTATGGAGATTATGCAGCCAAGTTGAGCTCCAGATGAGTATAGGAGTATTCCAGATAGCATAGCAGCTTGAAAACTAGGCCACTCCTACTATCTTAAAACAAGGCTGTTTAACTTTGTAAAGACCTAGTGATCAGTGTGAATGTAAAGCACAGACAAACAGAGAAAAATACATCAAGACAGTCTTGGTGTAAGAGGAAGGTTCATACAACACCTTTAGAAAAGAAGGCATTATATACTATTTAACCTAAATCGAATGTGGGATTCTTGAATTAGTGAGTGATTGAATCTTCCACACATACATTTGCAACTCTTTGAGTTACTCCTGATTCGCCACAACTTGCGATATTTACCATATTCAGCTTCTCTTGCCTTCATCTTGTAATGAATATAAATACCTTTTTATGTTTTTTTTATTAAGTTTTTTGCTTTTTGTTTTAAACAGTCCATCGGTGCCTTTCCTCTGGTCTTCAACTGATCTATCATCGTTCTGATGATATGATCTCAGTGTCTAGGTTAGGACATTGCTTGATCATAAGTAGTGTTTGGTTAAGGAGAGTCATAAAAATGCAAGCAACCTGTTATTATTAGATTATCCGTTTACTAAGAAACTATGCAAATTTTCTGTCGAAAACTAAAATAAATAAGTAAATTGGGCCCTATTCATGAATAAAGCTCAGAAAAGAATGAGCAGCGATTTGCATCTCTGTCTGAATGTACTTTTAGGAGCTTTTTCTATGTCACAAGCACTCCCAGAAGTACATCTGGCCAGCTGTCACAGGCTCAAGATCCAGGTGTGCTTCTGTGAATGTGATGTGACTTTTCTTAAAGTCTCCTACCTCTCCTGTTCGGAGTACTTAACAACAGATAGCTCTGCACACTACTATGTCATGAAATAAACATTTTTCCCTTGAGGAAAAGTTCTTCCCTGACACCCCAGAAAGCACTGGGGCTAATCTGCGATCCTTTCCATCTTTGGTATATTTCTGACCAATTCCAGGGTGGGAAGGGATCAAAGAGTTTGGGAATGCCCACAAATGTATATTATTATGGATGTTGACAAATTTGCAAGACAATCCGTTCCTTGTAACGCCCACTACCCACCTTGAGTGGGATAAGCTACTCTGGGTTTCTCCACACTTGTGATGGAGAAATCCAGAATAATAAATACACTTACATCTGCTGTAATCCCTCTGTGGATTTCACGACAGTCTACTTTCAGCCATACACTTACGTTTATGGTGGATATTACCTTTTGGGACTAGTGCCATATCAGCTCCGGTGAAACATAAACGTGGACTTCTACTTGACTTTCACAGGGATGTTAACACAGTTTCTGAAGCCTGTGTACGCATGATTCATAGTGATCATTGGCTATTAGCCAAAACCAAAAGCATTTAAAGGTTCTACAGGCAGCCTGGAGGTGCTAATGTACAGAGTCGTACTCCTAGCCAAAGAGGTGGACGGTACTTGGACTTGGACTTGGAAGCCACAATACCCTTTCTGATATGTAAGCATTGGATTCATTAGTGCACTGATGAGACCTACATTCTTAGGGTTATTTCGAAAGAATTGAGGGGCATATTACCAAGCAATAGCGATAATTATCGCTATTGCTTGGTTAGAGACAAAAATGTATCGCCGACCTGCGGCAATTTTTATCGCAGATAAACCTTGGGATTACCAAGTTTTATCGCAAATGCGATAAAAATCGGCCGCAATGCATGAATATCGCTGAAAAGTCAGCGATATTCATGCATTACCGAGCTAATGCTCTTAGCCATGTTATCTACCTACCATTGGATAACATGGCTAAGAACTGCTCAGGGGCAGGTGTTATCTTTTGGAGATATTCGCGCTTAGCGCAAATATCTCCAAAAGTTGGTAATAGGAGATAGTGATGTTAGCGACTGTTTCCAGTCGCTAACATCTTGGCTTACTTTGCATGTCATTAGTGATAAATATCACTGACATGCAAAGCGGGCCCAAGATGGTCGCTATCTCCTACTAGCTGTCGCTAACTGGTGTTAGCGACAGCTACGTAATAGGGAGGTAATTTTATCTCCGCTTTCTTGGCTTTTAAAGCCAAAAAAGCGGAGATAAACCTCCTTGATAATATGCCCCTCAATGTTCTTTTCCTAGAGCATTGAAGTCTGCTAGAAAGTTTTAAGAAAGTATTTTTCATCAGTTAAAGGGTAATCTTTAATGTGGCTAACTTAAAGCATGATTATGTTGAAAATCCATCACCTCATTAAGGCTTTGTGAAAGCAGTGCTGGATTAAACCTTGTGGAGGCCCCTAGGCAGTCGAAATGTCACCCCCCTTCTCAAATTATCTCCTAATGCCGAACGCACTTGATTTTTTTACAAACTGACAGCTGCCAGAATATGAGCTTTCAAGAGAAACTGTTATGTGAATCTGATGTCTCTGGCTTATGTACTTTAAGTTGTTAATGGGTACATTACATTAATACAGCATTTTCTCAATGGTCTCTTTAATGTAAGGTTTTAGTTTCTTTTGAGTTGATAAATTTTTTTCTATCTTTTGGAAACAATATTTAGGAAAGCTTGATTGTAATTTCTTTCTAGATCAAATCACTATTAATTTGATTTGTTGCCCCTAAAAGGAGTGGGATCCCTAGGCCGGTGCCTTCTTTGCCTATTTGGTAATCCAGAACTGTGTGAAAGGTAGTCATAGTGCCAAAAAACCAACTTCCTATGATACTTTATACTCCCTGAGCCCTCTGCTACTGCATTATGTTCCACTGGTTTTCCTTTTTGCTCCCAATTTATGGTCCCTATCCATATACTTCTCCCAGTCGTCTTCTGAATTCCGCATTTCTCTCAAGATGCTTTTGGTGCTCCTTCCTTCACACCAGGGCACAAGTCCAAAAAAAAGAAGTGGGTGGATGCTGACGTCACAACAGGAAGTGACGTCACGAAAGGTGGCTTGCACCATCAAACTCATTGCCTCCCCTCGCTCACCCCTTAGATGCGATTGCATCAGAGAAGCCAGCGCGTGAGCAGCGTTCTGAATGAGCTCCGATCTCGCCCCAGAGAGGCCAAAGAGGGATTGTGTGGGTCCATTTGCTCCAGCAATCGAGCTCCTGATAAAATAAGTAGGGTGACGCCATCCACCTGCGCGTTACCCCGACTCGAGCCCGGCTACATACCCCCTATTTCTGTTGATTCTGACCGCCTCCCTATTCAGGCTCCTCTCTCTCCACTCCACAATCCATTACCCGTCCTCCTTTTTCATCTGCTTTTTATCTCTGTTCTCGCCCTATCTGCTCTGTCTCTATGTGTTCCGCCCATATGCTCCCCATCTTTGTATTTCCCCTTTAAGCCCCTCCGCTCGGCTGCGCTTTCTCTAGCTGTACCTCTGTCTGCTCTTAGTCACTTTGTACCTTGGTGCATGTTCCACAAGCCTGTTATCTCTACCGCTCACCCCCATCTTTATGACCTTGCCTCTTCTCCATGTCCTCTCTTGTACTAACCATCGCCGTGATTCTATCTGCAAGGCCACAGATAGTTCCTCGTAATATTCCATCATCAGAAATTGCCGCTCAGCCAATATTGCGGATGCATTATCAAAATCACTCATATGATTGTTTATAAATGTAAGATGCTGATGCTGATGTTTTTGTGTTTGTATGTGATTTTCACAAGCTACAGAAAAAAGTAAGAGTTCAAAAGATTGCTGCATTTAATCATATATTCAAATTATGTTGCAATTGGATGCAGTCCGAAGTGGACTCTTATAAGCGACAAATCCCACGCATATGTGATCTTGCTTGCTTTCTCATTTGTCTCTTCAAAAAATATTTTAGAATGAAATTAATGTTAAATCCTTTTTTATTGTGCAGAATGGTAGCCTTTACTGTGCATGCAAAAGAAATAGTGTTGATAAATCAAAAAGCACATACCTATGTAAGTAACTTGGGCCAACATTAAAGTAAACATTGGGACTAATAAGACTATGTAAAAAGGCAGCTTTTAGGATACACAGTTTAATATGACAAATCAACTAAGCTAATTTTATGGTGATTGTTTTTCCTACATTTATAGAAAATAATATTTATGCCTGTAACCTTGGTAAGATGTGTTTTAATACTGAAAAATATTGAAAATAGTACAATTTATTTTATGTACACCGTAAAAAAAGTAAATCTTCATTCATGCCA
Source organism: Lissotriton vulgaris (assembly GCF_964263255.1). Taxonomy (NCBI): domain Eukaryota; kingdom Metazoa; phylum Chordata; class Amphibia; order Caudata; family Salamandridae; genus Lissotriton; species Lissotriton vulgaris. Next base: position 1,870,694,104 of record NC_141685.1, on the reverse strand, counting down.
GTGTTCATTGTAAATGCAAAAACAGAATCTGTAATCAGTTTCACAATCGTTTCTTCTCCTATGTGCCTAAGTTGCTTCGTGCCACCAAAAATGCACATTTAATCTAAAATTGATGCAAAGTATAAAAGACATGGGGAAAATGCTCAACATACATGCACAATATTAGCTTTTGGAATGAAGCTGTGTGTACCTGGCTTGCCAGGAAGAAGAACACTCATGGTTCCATTTATCAGAAATGGAAAATGAATTATGCAGAAAGTAGAATCATTTAGCTAAAATACTTTGCTATATAAACTATTAGTGCAGGTAAAGCTTTAATACGAGAACATTGTCCTACATGCCTATCGGAGGCACGACCTGGAAGAATGGGTGCTTCTGTCGACCTGGAGGATGCATGAAGTTCAGAACACCCAGTTAGTGTCCACACACAAACAACTCATTGACAGAACATTGCTATTTAGCTGAAAGTGTGTCATGCAGGAAGGCAGAGTTATGCTGTGTAACATTTGGATGGTATAGAGAAGCAACTCAGTTTTGATTTCTGTCTATTTATAAAAGTAGTTTCAGCGTTCCTCTGAAAAATATATTCTGCTCAATGCATCGACATGGAACCCGAACGCCGGTTCCTTTTCAGATGTGAGCTGTTTAATATCAAGAGGTACACTGTTAAATGTGACTGGCAAGACAAAACACATGTAAGAAAACTTACAGTGTGTGGGGCCCAATAAACAACCCGCTTTTTATTACTAATACCTTATTTTTGCTCTGGGCACAATGAAAAGGTCTCGTATTTACCGAAACTTGCAGATGTTGATGTAGTAAGCACCACAACTATACGTTATTCACTGAAAACTTGTAATCACGAGGTATTTATCGCACCAATAAATTTCGACGAGATTGTGTTTTTTTTATCAGTTGCAATATATATCACATCATTTACCAGGCCCGCTGAATGGGAGCCCAAGAGTTTAAACTTTGTATTTCAAGATGACCTTCTACTGTTAGGAGATCTCTCTTATCAAAAGGTCTGATCACAGTTCTGGCTGCCACAAAGCAATGTTGTGTGCTGGGCTTTTTGGGCTCAGCGAAACAACCATCATGGAAGAAACAGACAAGACAGCACATTGGCTTAAGCTTATGTTTCTGAGAGGGGGTCTCTCTAGTGTGTCAGCTGCACTTGGCTCTAAAATGTTAAGAACGATTGTTTGCTAAAATGATCTTACACCGAGTCCAGAAAATAACATTGTTATAAATTTCAGGGTAGATGTCAGATTCACAATGCACTTGCAACTGCTTCAAAGTCCAGAAAACACCAGGACTTGGAAATGGGTGTGAAAGCAACAGCAAGGAAGTGTTGTAGAGTGTTGAACACCGAGGCAAGTGATATCTGAGAAGGTGTTAGCTCCTAAGTACAGGTAATGTCTCAGCGCTACATGTGATTAGAGCTCAGTAACAGGTTTACCACCACTGGGTATACAAACAACATCTAAGGACTGCTGTTGACCGCTTTGATACAATAGAAAGCGAACATTTTCATTAAAACCTTCCAAGTTACCATGTTCATTCAGCAACAATTGTGTTAATAGGCTTTAACCGCAATAAAACAGTCAGCATTGCTGTAGGGGTGGGAATTTACCACCGATCTCCTTTGCAGCCAAGTCAATTTTTCTCATTGTAAAGGAATGGAGGGATAACTTTTGACACAGTTCATCATTCTGAGCCAGTGAAGCGATGGTCTGTGCAGATGGAAGCGAGGTTAGGTTCTAGAAGAACTGCAGGCTGCCAAACAGGGAAAGATAAGATAATCCGATAAGGATACTTGTGGGGCTGGAAACCAAGTGAGCTGCTCTTTGTTCAGTGCAGTGTTCAAAACAAAAAAAATTAATTGCCTTGCAGACAACTCTATGCTGAATACTAGCAGAAATAAGGGTAAAAATTGGATCAGACCACAGGCTCCTTTTTCAAAGTCTCTTATATTTCTTTATGGAGCGTGATCCGCACGCTGCTGAACATTTTGCCACATGCCTCATATAATGGGTCGCAAAAGGTGTGGATGCAGATAGAGAAGACCCTACTGATGCACTGAATTTCGATTAGGTAGCTCTTGATGCAGGGTACCACTGCCCAGATGTGCAGGAATGATAAAATGGCGAAGTAAATTCCCCAGATGAGTGCCAGTGGAATGCCCAGGATAGTAGACAGCAGGCGGTAGAACCAGTATTTTGTCACAGTGAAGGTGGTGAAGCTTGCCTTCCAGATGCCATCGAAACTGTGCGTTCCTTCTGGTTCAGCAATCACATCTTCAAAGTCAATCTACAGAAAAAGTGCAAAAACAGAGGATTTTAGACATGGATCCACAGAGGGTGGCAGCACAAACATGAATTTCTCCCCAATGCTCTCACCCAAGCAGATCCTCAATGTAAATTGAGAAAATTGTGTATAGTGTTACCAAATAAGCTTTGCGGGCTGGCAAGCATCTAATTGCAGCCGCACCCGAGCACTTAACAGGTCTTTAAAAGACCATTTACTTGTAAATGAGGCTTTTGTTGTGTGTTCACCCCTTCTTACAGCCACTCTGTCTATGGTTGGTAGAATTAGCCCCCCTCCACCACCCTCCCCCGAAATTTGGCTCTAGTTGCCGGGCTCACCACAGAGCAGTACAAGGTGGGAAAGCGGCCACAGATTTCCCGAGGGAGGATGTCCTTCCTACTCGCACCTCATGGACCAATAAAGTTGGCTTGCTTGTGACCATGAGAGTGGGAGAGGGGAGAGTTGCCCTTTCGCTCCATTGAGAGATGTGGTTGTCCGGAAGCACTAGCGAGCAAATGCTGCTGCACTGTTAAACTCTTAAAGCAAGGGAATAGGGAGACATCTTGCACAAGCTCGCAGCCAGGACTGAGCACACCTCTGTCATCTACAGTAGAGATGTTCATACCTCACTGTTCTAAGAAGTTTTATCATAACTGTGAAGGCTTCGGTAGGTTTCTACTTCGAAATGCTTCACCATTCTCATCATAAATAGATAATCCCGGGGTAGGAAAAATGTAATTCTCAATTACAAATTAAACAAAATTGCACTCTGATTTCCCAGATTGCCTCATTAAATACATTTGTATGTAGCTAGCAACTGATAGATTCTCAGAAGGTGCTGAAACAGGGGAAATACGCCGTGCACCAAAAACATTTACACATCCTCCCTTCCTACCTTCAGAGTCTACCCAGGCAGCTAACCTTAGAGAGGTGATACTTAAATGATAAACTTCTTTCGTGTTAACTTTTTGGCACATAGCTAGAAACACCGGATGATGTGGGGTATGGTAAATGTCTGTAAAATACACCGCTTATGTTTCAATTGTCATAACATTTCTAAAAGAAAAATAACAGAACTTGAAAAGAAAAAGTTCGACTACAAATAAGCTATAAAACTTTCATCGTTCCTCTACTGCATTGGCACAAAACAAACACACTTTTCAAGCGATTAGAAAAAACGCATTTGTGCAATCAAGACAGGCAAATATTAAATGTCAAAACACAGACACATTTTAAATACACAACACACAATCATGGTGCGTGGGTGTTAAACAAGCAGTTGCTGTCCCTTCGCTATCACACAGGCTAATGCTGCATCCCTGTCTTTAAATCTTCGCAACCTTCAAACTTAGCAAATCTTGACAAGTTTAAGAAAATGGCAAATCTTTGTGAAAGACATAACTTCACAGCTTCTTTCACATCCATTCAAAGCATGATCATGGTGTGACCAGACAGGACTACCTCTCTAGTTCACCATTATTGTACACAACACTGAGGGCTCCATAGACGCTGGTCCTGCAGTGGAAGATACTGCACGTAGTGTTTGACATTGTGCCATTATTGACAGCAGTCAATACATCTGGTTATTGGTACTCACCTGCCTCATGGGGCAAATTTTGAGATAATATATTTCATTATTGACAGGCTGCACAGTCCATATTGCTATTTACAGCGGCGGCTGCCATAAGCAAAGGGTGATGAGGAATGTGGGGTCGTGAGACAGGCGTCACGCAGGGGGAATACAATGTTTTAAAAAAAAATTACTTATCTTTTGCGGCCAGCTGCCGCCAGCGTCGCGCCGCCCTGTCCTCTTCCTGCCTGCTGGTCCCAGCAGCACATGGGACAGACTTCCTGTCAAATTCTGATTGGTCTGTGCAGGCAGGAAAGACACCCTGCTCCAACCAGAGACCAGGGAGTCTAAGAGATTTTTCCAGCCTGGCTGCTCAATGCAGCTGGGCTGGAGAAAACCTAAGTGCGCATATGTGTTCTGGTCAGCCTGAGACGGCCGGCCAAACACACATGAGCACTTAAGGAGCAGAGTGCACTGGCACTCCTCCTCCCCCTCCCATGCCTTGGCCCGCCCCTCCCAACACCGCTGGCTAAGAGCCGGCAAATGTAAAAATAAAACAATGCAAAAACATTGCTTTATTTTACATTTGCTGGCTCTGAGCCAGGCAGTGCGGCTACACTTCACCGCCATTGCAGAGGAGCCGCCATTGCCTATTAAGCACATAACAGTGTTGGTACTTTTACTCCCTTTGTTTAATTTGCCATCCTTAGTCAATGTTATGTACTGAGAGTTTTTCAGATGAGGTCCTGTGAGAGGTGATATGGTCTACATTCTGAGCAATGGGATCGACACGCCACCATTGAACATTTCAATGAACAGGGTAACCATTATTGACATCCATTATGGAGCTCTGAGATTGGCGCCATAAATCACAATAATACTGGTACAACCACAGTTTCTGAGTGGGTTGTATGGTTAATTAAAGTATGAAGCTCATATGGAAAACCAGTATGGAGAGTGTGTGTGTGTGTGTGGGTGTGTGTGTGTGTGTGTGTGCCACAATGTGACGTTCGAGATTAGGTGGGAGGGTGCTCATTGGCTTATATCCCTTATGTTTTTGGCTGCTGATTTATGTTAATTTCCCATTTTCCTTGCCCTGTCCTTCAGCTTGAGCCTTTAATTGTAGGCTGTGCGATGAGCAGAGAGCAATACTGCTAAAATATTGCGCCAGATCTTGAAATATATAGCTACATTTAATGATTTTACTGATGAAGATCCAATATCAGTCAGAGTTTGTTATGGGGACAAGAAAAGGATTTGATTGTTGTTTGCAGATCTATCACTTGTTTCTCAAACAGAATTAATTGTAGAGTATCCAGAGAGTGAGAATTTATACATTTGCACAACAGATTCATAAGGTTATCGACGGTATAGCCTTCACATGCAGATATACCTTTCATATCCACATACTTTTCAGCTTGTTTTCCATCAATTTTTCCCCTTTTCCCTTTCTGTGGGGATTTCCTCAAATTTCCGTTCTTAGACTACTGCTCTTATCATTGTACACTACAGACCAGAGATTCTACCTGCACATAGATCTGCCAATTATACATTTTATTTCTACTCTTCCCCATTCTTATGTCTAATCTTCAGAATCATATAATTTACTGACCTAATCTACTGATCTATCACTGGATGGTCCTGATGTGCCTGATGCAGAGCAACTCCAGCCAAAACAGCAAATATTCACATCACCACAGGCCCTCTACAATCTTCACTTCTTTATCCTACCTTAGAGTCCCTCTTTGTAAGAGTTCACGGAGACACCCACCTAAGTCTTTACACCAAAGATCTTACCCACACACTACTATCTGCTAAATATCCTGTGGCTTTGACCCTAGAAAAAAATCTATTTTGCCTAAATCCTGATTAATGTTTTGGCCCTGAGCAAGATGAATGTTACATCGGCCTCAAACTCATGTTCGCTCAGTACTCATTCTTCACTCTAGACTAAGCTGTCAACTTTGCTACTAGGATAATCTCCAACCATACTTGTGTCTCCATTTCCTCTTCATTCACACAACAGCCGCTGACTCTCAATCCATAACAGACGTACAACATTTCCTGACACTGGTTAACAAATCTTGCCCTCACAAACCCTCACACTAATCCTTCTCTCTATAAATGTTCACCCACCCACTTCATTCAAAGACATATACTCGCTTTGCTCCTAAATAATCTGCAGACAAGATAATTGAGGCGCCTTTTCCCTATATGCATTCCACTCAAGATATCACACCCCCAGTGGATCTGGGTATTTACCTCCTCTTTAGCATCACTGTCCTCATACAGACCTGAAGAGTCTGAAGGAAGAGTGTAGAAGAGTGTGTCACTAGGATTCAAGTCTTGGGACCCAAGAATCTCATGAAAGAGAAGGTATGAGGAAACAAACCTCAATAACTAACAGTTATATTGTGGAGACAGAAGCAATAGGTCTCCATGCTTGCAGGAGTAGCATCCTCAGGATGTGCCCCGTGAGAAGGGGAAGCAGTAAATCTAGGAAACAATGGTACAAGAACATGATCCGGAATGGTTTGTTGCGAACGGTTGACTGTTGTTGGAGTGTGAAGTCCAGTGACCAATAATGACACATGGCTGTAGGGACATGCAAATTTGCAGGATTACAAATGATTGCCTTTCCTTTGCAGACTGACTTCAAAAAATAAATACACAATATCAGAACCAGCCCTCTGAGCCATGTTTCTAATTTCTCCTCCTGGGGATATATTCTTTTTACACTTTTTCTATCAAATCACACTGCAATTAACTACAATCGGTAGCCACAGTATGTCAACTGTACTGAGGCAGCCCTGATAATAGCCGATGGAAGCCCTGAATATGCCATTAGGTGATGCCAGGCCATCTCAATTATTTGCACCTACTTTAAACTGAAACAACAGGTTTGGCATTGCACAAATGCCGTAAAGCCAAATCTAACCATAGGTTTCGGTTTCCGGGGTAAGAAAAGCAGGGAATTGGACATTATCTCTGTACATGAAATGAGTCTATTTCTTTTTTAAATTACCAACTTTAGTGTTACCTGTTTGATTAACATGGCTATTTTGTTTCCATCTACCATTTAAGAGTCCATAAACAGATTCTGTCTCCCACTCCGTCTCATTTGCACCAGTATAGCAATATATCCTCCCACATGCTGAAGACCAGGAGACCTTTAACCAGATGAAAAACAGATCTCTTATGGTGTACAAACACCAGCTGAAGTGGTGTATAAGGACCAATTAGGGGAGCCTAAAGGTTGGATGCCCAGTCCTCTTGACCGCATACTCAATGTAGCCAAGCACTCTCAAATGGTTTCTGAAGGTTAATTGGGAGCCTGGGAGGACCACATGTGGATACCACAAAGCTACATGGAGCCCTGCCTGAGAAAAATCCACATCATGCTGATATTGCATATTGGTACTACATGTAATCTTATGTTTGCAAATTACTCTTATTAACAACTTTTTCATACGCTAGGTACTATACACATGCACAGTGAAACAAACCAGATACTCTTATTGGAGCCTAAAATAAGGTCTGTTGACTGGTAATGCTACAGGGTAGCTCTACATGAAATATTATGTTCACAAACTTGTACAAAAAGGCATAAAATGACTTATGATGTGTGATACATCTACATGAAGATACAAACTAAAGCTCATACTTTCCAAGGTTTTTCACCTGTGCTAATGCAATTCAAACTGACACAAAGCAATCCAAAGCAGCAGCTGGATTAATTATCCACACCAAAGGGTATTTTGAGCCGGAAAGGCGTCACTGCCCACAGTGCAATTCTCTTTGCACCTTTTTTGTCAAGGAGACATTTCTTCAGTGTAAACAAAGCAGCAGGATTTGATGTACAGCCCGATCATCTAAGATAGGCTGACTGGACTTTGCCTCAAAGACGTAGTACCTAGTGGAAGCAGGCACAAACAAAGGAGAATGCATTTAATTCCAACGACTTGTGAACTGTAGTACACAGAACATATTCATTGTGAGTGGCCTTTTTGAATCTGGCTGAACATAGGAAGCTATACTCTAAGGGTGTGCCTCAGTACAAACCCTGTGCAAGACAATGGATTCTCTCTATTGTGCCATGGCACAAATGTGTGCATTTTGCAATACCACAGTTTTAAGCATTAACACAGCTGACAACACCAGCTGCAGGGAAGTATTTACAGATATGTTGCTTTGCTGAGTTTTCTCCTTCATGCAACGCAGTGCAGCAAATTTGGATTCTGTGATGTGTTGCATGAAAGCACAGTAAATTTGGGTCTAAGTGTTAAGTTCCTACTCGGAGCCCAGAGTTTTTTTTAACCCAAATCCCACTTATGCTGCAATTTCACTTTACAAGTAATGTGATGCTTATCAACATATTATATCAGCCAAATAAGGCACCTGGGCACATCCCCATTCTACCCGCTGATAGAAGCAACACCCAACCCAGGACCTACTTAATGCAGGCTGCAGTGCCACCACACTAGTTGGACCTGGGCACCTAGCCTGCCACTTGCCAGTGGCCTCCAGTTTCAGCTTGTTCAAGCCTGATCCAGTTGCCACCATTTGACCAGGTGACACCGTCCTACAGGCCATATTGCAACCACGCAAGATGACCACACAAGGGTCGTGCCACTGTTGTGCCAAAGGTGCATTAAATGCAAGTCCTTCTATGCCAGTCTGGGCCTTGACCACTCCCAGGTCCACGACCCCTGGCAATCCTGCCCTCACAGAGCTCAACACTCTTAACCCCAGAAGCTGACACAAATATTGCCACTGTGTGCTGATCCAAGCTCCATTATGGAACCTTTCACCTGCACCCAATGCCACAGCACATACACCAGCCCACAAATGAGCCCCACCCTGAACACCCTACAGTCACCCCCTGAACAATAACACCAACTTGCATGCACCCTTCTCAACACATGCTCACTATGCAAACACACAACTGAGATTTGGAAGCTCATCTCCACCCTCACACTCAACGTCCTCACTGAGAAGTGGCTCAACCCCACTTCAGTGCCTGACATCACCACTGCAATGTTGAAAAGCGAATAGCAACACCATTGTGATGCTTTTCGAATCGCACAGCTTCATTGAAAAATTCTTACGAGCTTTTTTCTATTCCAAAGTTCATGTTTATTCCATGTTTGTCATCATTAAGCATGCTTTCATTTACTTTTCGCAACCGGGCTGTCCTTACTCCCAATTTTTTCAAATGAGGCAGTTATACCAATCCAGGCCTTTTACCACGTCATGTGGGTTATGTTAATTCATGTTAAACCAGCTTTAAGTTCTTAATGAGTCCCAATGCATTTTGGGCTGTTTGTTAGCTCTTCTTCAGGGGTAGCTGTGTAGATTTTAAAAAGCCTCTCTTAGTTTTACATATTTAGGATACTACATCCTTTCTTCACAATACATTCAATAAATAAGTAAATTCACTAAATAAAATCAAAAATGCAAAAGGTGTCCGTAACTGACCCTTATGCTTTAAACCCCATGATTATAACCAGACAGAGCACCTATCTATATAACATAAACTATTAAACTTTCCGAGTTTTTATGGAACGCCATCACCTCCCCCACATCCATCCTCGATGTTAAAACCTTCATTCATGCCACATTGCTCAATTGAGTCCTCAAACACTCTCGTGCCTTCCTGCACCTCTTTACCCTATTGTTAATTTAATAGCATAACACTAAAGCCTAATGTGAATCACTAATCCCCAAAACCATATACGCTTACATTAACCACTGCAATACCTGAAGGACACATGATCACCCACCGCAACTGCAACAACAAGCCTGACGGAGAAATTGCCATCATACACGAGGAATCTATCCAATGCATCACCACAAATGATGACATCACCCCAGTCATGGAACACCTCAACTACTGACTCCAAACAGGCAGCAAAACCACCATCCGGGGCACCCTCACCTACCATCCTTCAGGACCATGTCCAGCCTTCTGCCACTTCATCGCCGACTTCATCTTCTCACTCGCCATTGACTCCAAAAACTACATTTTCCTAGGTGACCTCAACTTCCATCTCGATGATCACAATTACATCAACACTAGCAACCTTCTTGACAGTAGAAACAACATCGGACTCACCCAATGCCATCTCATGGACCTCCGCCCTCCGTCTGCCCAATGCCCCCAATCGCAGCTAGAGCAAAGTCTCAAAAGACACATGGATCAACACCTTCAATACCACCCACCCCATCTCCTTCAGCAATCAAGACCATAGTGGCAGAAACTTTAGCAATTGAATCACTAACTGTACCAACATCATTGACTCATCTACAACAACATCAACAGAAGGTCCACCAAAGCAGCTAGCTGGTACACTGAAGACTTTCAGAACTGCTAAACGACACTGTAAACAACAGAAAAGAAGATGGTGCACCAGTAAGGACTGCCTTAAAAAAAACTCAACCTCTATCACAGACATTTGAGAGAATTGAGGAGAAAGGCCTCAGCCTCATGCATCGAATCAAGCTCCAATAACAGCAAAGAACTCCTAAACACCATCAAAGAATTCTCCAACCCCTCAGCTGCTACAAACAACATTACCCATTCACAGGAGCTATGTGGCAACCTTGCAAACTTCTTTCATGACAAGATCACCAACATCTACAGAAACTTCAAACCCCAGCCCAAGGCTACCGACTTCTTCAAGCGACACACTGACCCCACTACCACTTCAGACATCTGAATAACCGAATGAGCCAGCTTGCCCCACAAGACACTGCCCCCATCAGGAACTCAGTCTACTCAGGGGCCCCAACTGACCCAGGGCCTCACCACCTAGGAGAAGCCAAAATCAGTCACATACTCACCACCTTGTTCTACACCTCAATTGGCATGACCTCCTTCCCAGAGGACTGGAAACATGCAGATGTCAATGCCCTGCTGAAGACATGATCGAAGAACACAAGCAAATTCACCAACTACCAACCGATCTCCCTGCTCCCATTCCCGGCCAAAGTATTAGAAAAAGCCATCAACCAACAACTCTCCTAACATCTGAAATGGAACCATCTACTCGAGTCCTGCTCAACTGAGGGCAGACTGCAGCTCTGATCCTTCTAGAACTCTCGCCAAAATTTGATACACTCTCCCACCGCATACTCATCACAAGGTTGCACACCATAGGCATCCAAGCAGCCTCTCTCAAATGCCTCTTTCCTCATCGAAATAACGTAAAATGTCTGCATTCCCCCCTTCTCCCCCGATCCCCCAAATAAATCTTCTGTGGAGTACCCCAAGGATCCTCGCTCGCCCTCTTTAACACTTATATGACACCTCTGGCAAGCATTGCCAAAACCCAGGGACTCTACATCATATCCTATGGCGATAACACACAACTCATCCTCTCCTTCTCCGAAGACACCACCAACAGCATGGCCAACTTCCACAACTGCATTACAGACTTCACTAACTGGATGAAGGACAACTTCCTGAAGCTCAACATAGACAAGAAATAGGAACTGATTTTCAGTAATAAATGCTCCTTTTGGGACCCATCCTGGTGGCTCTCAGAACTCAGACCTACTCATACCCCTACTGACAACGCTAAGAACCTAGGCATCATTCTGGGCAGCAAGCTAACCATGACAACTCAGGTCAAATCTGTCTCCTCCTTCTGCTTATTCATCCCCCACATGTTTCGTAAGACATTCAAATGGCTACCCAAAGCTCAAGACACACCACTACCCAGGCCCTCATCTCCAGCCAAAAGGACTATGGCAACGCTCTCTATGCATAGATCGCAGCTCACCTCCTCTGACGACTACAGACTGTCACAGCAAGACACATCCTGGATCTCTTTAGGTAGAGAGCGAGGATGAAAATCAGGCACACACATCAAAGTTTTGTTTCCAGTGGCGGTTCGTCCATTGGGGGCGTTGGGGCGTTGCCCCACTACCCACATGGACGACCGTCACTGCTGTCACTTACACTGCCTGCAAATTGAAAAGTAAAATTATGAGCGCAGCGCAGAGCGCACAACAAGATTAGCTATCGCAATTGCGGAAGGTGTGGGGGGCGGGCCTGCTGCAGTGAGTTGCAGGCTGGCAGCGTGTGATTCACTGATTTATTATCAGCGCAGCATGGCAGGGAGGGCAGCATCAGTGTGCGCATTTAGGACAAGTCATTTTTATGACTTGCCCACGCATGCGCACAAACGCAATAGCCCCTTCCCTCCTCCTCCTCCCCTAGCCGTCACACAGGCAGAGACCCGGGGGAGCCGGGTCTCATTATGGGCAGTATTAGCCCTGCTCTTTAGTCAATCCTGGCACAGTGGCGATGTTATGCTGCGCCAGGATTGGCTGAGTTACCGCGCGCACGAGGATGGTGGTGCTGAGCTGACCCTGCAGGCCGAAAGGCAGCAGTAGCAGTTGGGCCAGAGACAGAGATACCACCATGACCGTGTAAAACGGCACAAACAAGTAATCAAAGGTTAAACACTGTAGTCATTATGGGGGCAGGAATGTTTCCAGAGTATACCGCCCCTTCCTCACACGATGAATAATGGTTTGAAAAGGGTACTATACGCTATGGTCTGTGTGTTTTGTAGGTCCTCATTATGAGTGGCCCGTAACAATTTTTTTGCTATTTGCCTGCCTCATAATTCTTGTTATCAGAGTTCACGTTAATTCTGAGTGCAGGAAAATAATATGAATTATGAGTTTTTGGGGCATAATATTCGGAAATCGGACTTAAGTGACAATTTTGCATGTTTTTCCCGGTTATTCCACCTGAAGACTTTCCTTGCTTGCAGCTGGAATAATCTCCGTGTAAAACAACACAGCTGTGGTGTTCCTGCAAAACCTATACTTCTGAGAGGGCTGGTGCTCCCTGCTATGCTGGTCTGTGCCTGACTCACGCAATGAGGGTGCACATCTGTGCAGTCTGGGGGTGGGTGCGTCCCACTGCTGATCTGGTTTCAGAACAGATGCAGCATGGCAGCACCTGTCATCGACACCTAGAAGCCACACAATGAAAGCGCATGCTACATGGTGTAACATTTACTATTTGTTATTAATTATTGAAGTGCCCTACAGTCGTGTCCTAGTGTGAAAACAATTCCAACCGCTCTTAATGTACTGTGTCTGTGCATAGGAAGACTGAATAATCACAATTGTGTTGCATGTTTTTTTTAAACTTGGTTGTAGACTAGTGTTACTTTCCAGTTATTTTTGGGTTTGGAGGCTTTTTCATGTACTCCCTAGGGTATGGCCACACAATGAGGTTAACAGGCTAACGTTTATCTCCTTGTTGTCCAAAAATATCAGTTTCCTTGCAAAGAATGAATGCCTGGCAATGTCTCTGTTCTAGTCTGTCCAGCTTTTAATTTTTCAGAGACTGGATACTTGCATATCCCAGCTGAAAGGTAGTTTGAGATGATGAATAAAAAATTGAAAAATATTGTAGCCTTACATCAGCTCTAAAAATAACGAGTTTTCAAGAGGGACTGACGGAATGCATGGAGCAGTGTTTAACTACGGTTTTAGCAATTGGCCTGTGCCCTGTCGGGTGATGTCAACTATAGTATGTATGTCTACACTTTCACAATTGCTTTATAAACCGTTTTGCTTTGTCAAATGGTCTTTAAAATGCACCATTTGCCCTCTTTTTTCTCAGGATAATCTCAACCACCCTCTTATGACGTTCACGCTCGCTTCGCTCACTCGCAACGCGTCTCATCCGCAACTTTTACGCCCTACCAATTTCAAAAGTCACCAGCCGCCACTGTTTGTTTCAGGTGTGGTGCATTCCTCCTTCATTCTATTTTTAGGTTCCAAACCGAAGACTGCTGCAAGAGAATGCCCTGTAGGAATGCCCAGCTGTGGGATGAGAATCACCTGCCATTTCAGAGTATGGCAAGCAACTGCTGCCCATCTGTGGTCTCTGTCAGTCTGTGCCAGCCTGACACTCACTTCAGATGGATACCACCTCCAATGAATAAGTCCTGCACAGGCAGCTGGTAGGAGTTACAACAGTATTCTTGAGCCACTGGAAAGCAGCATTCAAAAGAAAAAGATAATGAAATGTTTACATTTTCTAAATGCGTATAAGGTGCTGTCCTGGAATGGAGTTGCTCACCCCCAATTTTAGGGACTGTAAAAAATGCTCCATAATCATGGATGCGTAATATAGGACAGAGAGGCAGAGGGTTGCCTCCTTAGATCAATGTAACCAAACGTGGCATTGTCAGACTTGCCGTTTAAAAAACAACTTCACTAAAAGATGTATTTTAAATTGTGAGTCCAGGGACACCAAAGTCCAATTTTTTATCAGCTCCCAATTGGCAGATACATTTGAAAGATGTTACAAGACAGTTTCATAGGACAGCTATGGGAGAGATAGGCCTTGCTGTAGTGAAAAACGAAATTAGCAGTATTTTACTTCTAGGACATAAAAAAAAAACGCACCAGTGGCGGCTGCCACACACAAAGAGTGGGGAGGCGGGCGGACGGATTCAGCGCAGGGAGGTTTGCACCGGGGGGGTGTTAGAAATTATATATATATTTTTTTTCTAAACGTGCCTTTAGCCACCGGCCACCTAGCGTCGCTTCGCCTCTCCTCTTACTGGACCAAAACGCCCCTGGGACAGACTCCCATCCAATTGACTCCCATCCAATCCCTGTGCTGCAGTGCAGCACAGGGATTGGCCTGAGCAGACTAGAAAGACGCTACACTCAGGCCAGGGAGTCTGTAGGGGTTTCTCCAGCCCGGCTGCTCAATGCAGCCGGGCTGGAGAAACCTAAGTGCGCATGTGTGTTTTGGTAGGCCTAAGACAGCCAGCCAAACACAAATGAGCACTTAGGTAGTGCAGGTAGCACTCCTCCTCCCCCTCTCATGCCTTGGCCCGCAAGCCTCCCTACAGCGCTTGCTCAGAGTCGGCAAATATAAAATAAAACAAGATCATTGTTTTATTTTTCATTTGTTGGCTCAGAGCCAGGCAGTGGGGCGCTGCTCCTCCAACATTGTGGAGGAGCCACCACTGAACAGCACATGTCCTACCTTTTAAATACACAGTACACTGCCCATGGGGCTACCGTGAGCCAACTTTAGGGTTGCCTTACATGTAATAAACGGGACAGTTTGGGCCTGGCAATTAGGCTCACTTGCCAGGTCGAAATGGCAGTTTACAACTGCGCACACAGACTCTGCGGTGGCAGGCCTGAGACATGTTTGCAGGGCTACTCATGTGGGTGGCACAATCAGGGTTGTAGGCCCACTAGTAGCATTTGATTTACAGGCCCTGGGCACACATTGTGCACTGTACTAGGGACATACAAGTAAATCAAATAGGGAAATCGTGGAGAAACTAAATACCATCACATTTCAGGGAGAGAGCGAATGCACTTTAGCACTGGCTAGCAATGGTAAAGTGCCTAGAGTCCTAAAGCCAATAAAAAGAAAGTCAGAGAACCAGGAGGAAGAAGGCAAAAAGTTTGAGGATAACCCTGCAAAAAGAGCCAGATACAACAACGCACAATACCATGATTGTATCCTCTGGGCTGTAAAGCACCGTCGGGCATCCACGAGGCGACATGCAACGCTATGTAAAGCTTTTAAATAAACAAATGAGTAAAAAATATACATTGTTTATCACTAGCCAGTACTTCCATCAGGCCTTGACAATACTAAATATAATCATGTCTGAACTCATGTGCAATGATACACTGAATGTAAATGAAGGACTTGTGGGGACAAGTACTGTAACTTCCTCTCTCTGGAGCTTGCAGCTTTGTCGTACTGTAGGAATTCTAGGAGGGGAATAACACCGTAAGAATGTAGGCACGCCTACTAGCTGTCAACATGACATTTTAACTAACGATATGCGAGCCACAGCAATGAATGGAGAAAGGACCGGGAACTTGTCTGTGGGGTTTTGTTCACGGGCAAATATGTGAATGCGTCCACTTGTCCATGTGTCCAGGACAAGAGAACCATCCTTAGGCAATCAGAGATGGCAGGGCGGGATTTCTCGTCTGGTGCACGTGCCGTTGAGACTGGCTCGAAAATAGTAGGCCAGGTGATGACCCCGGGATTGTCATAACAGGCATTTAAACGACAAACTGTCTTTGTGGCTGACGGGGAACATACTTTAGTGGAAATGATCTGGATTTTAACAACTACACTATTTTAAACAGATTTCAGCTCTGGAAAGAATAAGTCCCAAATGTTGGGAACGACATCAAAGGGAAGGCCAGTCTGATTTATTTCTCGTTGTTTCCATATATTTTTTTACTAGCCCTGAAACGTCAGAGTTCGGTGTTCAGACTCAAAGCACATTTTTATCTGGCCATCTTTAATGAGAGGAAGGTTTGGCGTTACAGCCCGAGCTGCCGACTTTGGAACTGGGGAACCTGCAATGTAATTGCGTCACGCAAGGCGGCTCAAGGCAGTGCAAGGCAAAGAAAGGGCTTCTGTGACATTTACTAAGCCATGGCAACCACCGTGCCTGACTCTGCGTGGCTTAGTAAATCAAGCGTAAGGCACGGTGCTCCATATCTTAATAGATTTGACCCATTCCTGCTCTCTTCCTGTCATGCAACACAGTTCAGCAGGGTGTCTTGCTGCATTGTGTTGTGTGATTTGCTCGTAAATCTGCCCCTGCATTCAGGTCTCCGCATCGCTCAGCATCCTGCGATTGTGGACAAATCACCTACAGCCCGATTCATCATGCGAAATTGCACTCGCAAAGGGCCAGATTCTCAGAATCTGGCCCTTTGCGAGCGCAATTTTTGCATTTGGGATTCATCATCCCAAATGCAAAAATCGCTATTAGCGAAATCGCATATTTGCGAGGAATTGGATTTAAGGAATCTCTAATAGAGATTCCTTAAATGCAATTCATCAACCAATTTGAAATTGCGAATTTGCAATATTTGGTCGCAATTTACCACGAAGTCTGACTTCGTGGTAAATTGCGAAAAGAGAGAAAAAAGCACTTTAGTGCATTTTTTTCTTTTGCATGTTACACACACACATGTCCTTTGGACATGTGTGTGCGCCACACCTGTTTAAATTTGCATTTAAGGGGTGCCACAGGGTGTCCTTTGGACACCCCTGGCACCCTTGAAATCGCTATCTTATTTGCGATAGCAAATTGCTAATCGCAAATAAGGAAAACTCCCCATTCATTCCTATGGGCCTTTTGGCCCATAGGAATGAATGGGGAGTTATTTCTTATTTGTGATTAGCAATTTGCTAATCGCAAATAAGGATTGTGTAGGAATCGCATCTTATTTTGCGATTCCTACATGAATCCCGTTTTGCGAGTCTGTAATAGCGATTCCTTATGAATCGCTATTAAAGACTCGCAAAACGGGTCCTTGATGAATCTGGCTGTAGATCTCCTCGCGCCTAACAAAATAAAAATGAATGTGTCCCTTTGTAACGTAACCGGTGCTCATGTAAAGTGCTCCAATACCTTCGGGTTGAGTTCACACAACAAAAAATTGAAAAAAAACGATGGGGCTGATTTACAAGCCCCTTACGCCGCCAACGGGACACTTTTAATTTGTGGAAAAGTGACGCACCAGGGCGTATGGGGCTTGTAAATAAGCCCCTAAATAAATAATGTAAGGCCCGCATTTGACTGGCCTCGTCAACGGAGAGATCCATTATAACATGGGCGATGGCAAGCTGGCCTTTTTTGGCAAGCCTGGCTCGTCTGTGAAGGTTGCTCCTGGGATATAAATCATGCAAGCACAGGTCAGCAATTATACTTATTAAAAGGAGTGCATGCAGCGGAGTGAACTGTACGGAAACGTCTCTTGGGATCAGTTTTGACAGCTTTCAAGTTGCCGCCAAAACCTTTAATCAGTAATGACCTGCATGCTGGTACCGCACTTTGAGGACTGTAAGGTTTCCATAAATATGTCTCTGGAAACCCACAGAAACCTCCTTTTCCCTGGCGTAAGTCGAAACTGTGCATGTTTCTTCGTGAAATTCATGTGGTAAGAGTTTGTGTATGCTCATAAACACAGGAGCCACTCTTGGGCTTACAGATGGCACAGAAAAGGAAACATCTTCTGACAGCAAGCACAGAATTATTATGTCCACAAATGTAGACGTTTCCATTCACGTCACAATTCATGAAGACTTTTTTCCATGCACCACCTCAACTTTGGAAAGATTCTCATTCACATGTGCATCAAATCTTTTCTTAAGAGACACGGGCAATGTACGGGCTCCCACAGTGCAGGCTGCTCATGCAGCAGAACAGTTTCAGGACTGCATCCAGAGGGAAACAGATGTGAATGGAAAACCACAGCGGTTCCTGGCCAGTCGCCGTCTGCCTGGCAGATGAAGCCACGCTGATTACAGGCACTGATTAGAACCAGGGCGGTGCACAGTGGATAGAAAATTATAACTTTTTAGTCCTTAACTGCACAGCGGATCGGTACTTGTGGAGTCTGTATGTTGACCTGCTTACTGGTAGATGACATATTTTCTTGTCTCCTAGCCACCGTGTTACCTCAAACAGGGCATTTGCAGGGACTGAGGTAGGCTTGGGAGACAGATGTGAGGCTGCTGGAGGACGACAACTGGGTGGAGGCCATACAGAGTCCTAGGGAAATTGCCATACGAGCCCAATCCAGATTGATCCAGCTCCAGATCCTGCACAGATCATATCTCCCATGGATACTTCAACAACACATGGACCAATGTGACACAGACCAGTGTGCCAGGGGCTGCAGGGGGGTGGGTACCTTCTTTCACATTCTTTGGGCCGGTCACAAGATTCAGCGCTACTGGGTTGCAGTAGCCTGAGTGATTGCTTCTTTGCTGGGTTTCCAGGTCCCGGTAGAAGCATGGTGGCACATATTAGGAGTGACAGAGGCGGAAAACTGGCCATAGAACACCAGAACATGGTTCATGCTTGCATCTGGGCTGTCGAAAAGGAACATTGCAAGGGCATGGGAGGGGCTGCTGATTTTCAAAGGATTGAGGGATTTGAAACAAGATTTAGACTGGTGCCAAAAGGCGGAGAAAGTCATCTACCAAAGCCGAGGCTGCCCAAAAAATGGGAAAAGATCTGGGCCCCATGGGTAGAGTACAGGATTTAACAATGCAGGGTTGGAGTGGGTGGGACCGTGAGGGAGAGGGGACCTAGTGTAATGGGGATCATAAACTGTAAATCCTTTCTTGTATGCACTGTACTGTTCCCTCTGATCACTGCTGCCAGATTGTACCCTGTCTCTGTATTATGTGGAATGGTGTATGAAGCAACTGTTTAATAACAAGCATTCGCAATGCAACAGGTCTAGCATTTACGAGTGTTTGCACTATTGGCAATGTAAATGACAATGCCTCGTATTTATGTGTTGTTTTTAAAACAGATAACTAAAAGGCAGTGTTGTTTACAATGCCAATAGCTTAAACTCTTGCAAATGAGAGACCTATCGCATAGCAAATGAATTGCAGGCAGGACAAAGTTATTTGAGAAAATAGTGCATGGAGATTGTTATTAAAGCCTAAAGAGTGGGATCCTTATCCCACCTCGCCCCCAACACCAGGAACACCCTCCCCACCAAACTACGGCAGACCCAAGACCTACTGGCCTTCAGAAGACTCCTCAAGATCTGGCTCTTCGATCAGTAGCAGCCCCCCCCAAGCGCCTTGAGACCCTCACAGGTATGTAGTGTGCTCTATAAGTGGCTTGATTGATTGATTGATTGATTGATTGATTGATTGTTTGATTGAAGAGTAACAACACATGTAACAGGGGGTGGTGAAATGTGAGGTTACAAAATGAGACAAGGTGGTACTAAGGAGGGACTACTAAGCCTATTGACCAATGAACAGACACAGTTTACAGTGGACAATGACACAAGCTGATTAAAAATATAGGCAGAGTTTGGGTGGAGCTTCATGTCCCTGAATACATCATGCCTCGCAGAGCAGCGCATGCGCTGCCCAGGTTCTACTTAAAAAGAACATTTAAAAAAAACTTTGACCCACTAGCAAATCTTCATTTCTCCTTTTTCCCAACATCAATGATGGCACAGCAGTGGCTTCTGGGCCACGTAATAAACTGCTCGGCTCACTCTAGTTCAAAGTCAGCAATTTCACTTGCTCCAGTCTCTGCTGACGTTCCACCTAACAGCAGATTTGAAGATTTCAGAAGGTAGCCGAGCTGGCTTGCAGTGGATTGCGGTTTGGACACAGACAGGTATCTAAGCAGTTGCCACCCAGTCATGACACTCAGGATGCAGATCTATATGTACGTACTAAAAATCAAAGTGAGAGACGTATCACGCGATACACCTTCACTTCAAAGATTAGAGTGTTGTTGCTGATAATACCTATGCAACAATATTAGCAGGTAATTGCCAAATGTGTGCTTCCCACTCCCTTGATTCTCCTTAGAGTACTTGCTGTAAGTCTAGCTCGAAATAGCTACTGAATGTCTTTCGCAAGGTGCACAAATGTACACCAAGAACTTCCGAGTGCCAGGGGCTTCTATGGCAATGTGTGCTTTTTGAGGTCAAAAATATTTCGGCTTTCCCCTAATTATTTTCTAATATTTTAATAATACTGAGGAACCAGTAACTTCCCCAATTATAAATTTTTACAAATGCTATGACGTGGAAAGCCAAAAGGTGGGCAACCAACACCAGACATGTTGGCTTTGCTAATGCCTGTTTTCAAATGGAGGCATCACAATCACATTTTATCCGCCAAATACTGCAGAACATAAAACAAATGCAAAAAGTACAACAAAACCCGCTGGTGAGCTGTGAGCATATCAGCATGAGTGAAACTTGCAATCATTATATGTTACATGTTTTCAATCATTAGAGCGTAATGTAACACAGTTCTTATTAAGCGTTTCGAAAGGCTTTCTTGGAAATTATCCCAGAAAGGAATTAAAACAGGCAGGGTGACTTTAAATTAAGAGTTAGAAGCAGTCACAAGCCTGTGTTCTAAGGAGCTGGCAGCTGGTAGGCATGTTTACTGCATGAGTCAGGGCTCTGAGCACAAAGAACCCTCCAAAACCACTGTTTGTGGGCGGAGAGAGGCCTCTATCCAACAGAGGATTCCTTATCTACAGGCCTGCCCATATAGTCTCTGCCTATGCCTAATCTCTGAGATGCTGAAATACATTTCTGGTATTTTTTCACTGGCTTTCATCTTTCCTATTTGATAGGTCACATGACTATTGGCTGTAAGCGGGTACACATTATGTCTACAAAGCATGAGCAGATTGTAGGATACTTGATGTTATAAGAAAACATCTTTCTTTGGAGGTTCTTTGAAGTGGCTGCTTCTTAATTGTCTTGAGTTGTAGCAGCTTGCTTCACACAGGGATAGTGGGGAGAAGCACCATCGCCACGACATAGACAAACAGAACTAACAAAATGTACTCTGAATGTCCAAGAGCATGCATGTAAAGAAAGAATGTACAGCTGAAGCTTACAAGTGGCCTGGTGTGAAGTGAATAAGAGAGTAGTGCAAGCAGCGAGAGGGAGGTAGGGAGACCACTACAGACTAACTTCTCTCTGGTTTATTTGCAAGTTCAAGGCAGCTCAGATGAACATTCAAACAATTCGCTCCCAATGGTTTGTACAGAATTGAGTGAAAGGCGGAATTTGGTTGGAGGCTCACTTTTGTCCAGGATAAAAACATTGCGCAAGATCCAGCAGAAACCATTTGTAGATGGACACCTGGACTTTCACCGGATACCTCAAGCAGCCACATTGCCGCATCATGTTCGCTTTAACATACAGAGTGAGTACGTTGAGGGCTCTAACAATGACAACTAGCTTGAGGTATTCGTTTTGTATCTTTGCTCCAGCAGTTGTTGGAAGAGTTGAATTACAACATATTAAATAACTTCTGTAAAAAAAAAAAACACCTACATCTAGATCGGGAGGGGTCTTTTACTTGCTCGTTTGCACAGCACATCTAACTAATTGCAGTACATTTGTTGTATATGCTTGGAGTTTCGGAAAGCAATATACTGTTTTAAAACACTAAGGTGCGACAAAAACCACTGTTAAAGAAAATATGCAGGCCCACCTGTAGTCTTAAAACATAGTTGTGATTTGTCAAGTACAGGCAGTGGCGGCTGGTTGGGAATGGTGGAAGGGCGGAAGAGGGTCTTGAAAAAGAAAAAAATGACCTTATTGTCACTGATCGCCTGCCACTGGCTCTCCTCCTCCAACGCAGAAACAGGAAGCACCCAGCCTCCCAATAACAGGGCTGCTAAGGCAGCTTTGTGATTGGTCTGAGCGCTGTCATTCAGTGCTCAGACGGGGTCTGGGAGTCTGGACATGTTCTCCACCCAGGCTGTGATAGAGCCTGGGTGGAGCACATGCAAAGGGCGCATGACGGTTTGGACGACCCGAGACTGCCAGCCAAACAGTCATGCGCACTTAAGTGGAGCAGGAACCACTCCTCCCTCTCCCAGGCAAGCCTAGTCCCGCCTCTCCCCAACCTGGCTGGTTTCAAGAAGAAAATGATAATAATGTACTATTTTTAACGTTGCGGTAATATCATTGTCTTTTGTTCTTAATGGGGCGAACATATTAGGCACTGAATTTCGCTTTTTACATACCACTATATTTTGACACAAACCACAGGGAAAATTGAATTTACAAACCAAAGATCCGGGACAAATTCTGATGCGAATCCTGAAACAATCGAAGACTTTATGAAAACGTGTGCCACCCTGTAAGATGCTATCTTTCTGAAGTCATTACATATGTTTTCCAGCTTTGTGACATCAAATCCTCACCTACTGATTTAAATCTTTGTAATATTGTTTCCACATGTTTTTACCATGTACTATTGTAAAGGACTTTCAAACTAGCAAATCATTTTACATTTTAAAAATATGTATGTCTTAAAAATAACTAATTTTGCTACCAAAAATGTAATTGAGAGAACGTATTGTATCTGTCTTTCTTTTTATGACTTAGTACTAACAAAAAAACAGTTAGGTAAGTCCAGCTTCACTTTGTGTGCATTTCAATCCTTCTGGCTACCTTACAAGTGTCTCGATCTTATGTACTGCTGCATGCATTAGCACATTAAACCTAGACCTATTGGCTTCATTAATGGGTTTTTTCAGAGCGAGACAGTTTTATGTTATTGATGCGCATACCCACCCATGTTTTCAAATCACAAACCTAATCAAAGGCCTTTTATAAAGTGATGCTGGAGCACAAATACTTTCATTTATAAAAATTATTATTTGCCATATTCATTGTCTGGTAAGAAGAGGATAAGGCCTTGAAGGATGGTGACCTATTAGTCACCCCAAACACTGGCTGATCCTTCTCAATTGCTACCCAAGTAATAACATATTTAAGCAAAGAGATACTGGGGTATACTCAAGTCACGGGAAATGTAATTCCGGTGTGAGAAAATACTTGAAATCAAATGTTCATTTATTTATCAGAAGTGTATAAACCCCATATAGCCATCTAGAAGATAAACAGTGGAGGAGGAGATAGGAGTATCTAATTTAAATAAACTGTTTAATTTGTAATATATACATCCTACAAACCATCTATACAAGATCTTTTCATTTGCAAAAAGTCATTATTATTTGAGGCAAATGGGAGATTCGAATGTCTGGCATTCCATGCAGTAGGCCCCGAAGGAAAGATGTAACTTCTGGCATCTTGTTGCCAGTTAAATCGGTACAAGGGTCGCCCACTCGAACAAGTACATTCCAGAAATACTTTAGATTAAGGGTCTCAAACTACTGAACATGGCAAATATTGTCAATATTATCAATCAATGTATTCAATTCCGAAAATCTTAATTTAGCTTCATCACTTTTAATGATATCCTGAATTCACGCAGAGCTAATCGGACCAATGAGAAAAGCAGGCGTGCGGGGACCTTGAAGACCCATGGCAATAGTTAAAAGTGATGCTGAACAATTGTGGCCCCACTCTAAAGAAATGGATGCTGTCAAGACAAATCTCCAGTTCTATGAGGCAGGGGCACATTTCTCCCCTGTACCAAAAGGGCCTAAAAACGACACAAGCAACTTCTGGCATATGTGCCTGGCAGGTTGTTAGTGATAGCAGTTTTGAATCCCTCGTTCAATTGTTTAAAGAAATAGAATGTCCAGCAAACTGATCAACTGGGATTCCGCATGCAGTTTTCATTTCTCGAAAATCTGGCAGAGCTTTGCATGGTTTTAGAGACGTATGTACAACATAAACGCTAGCCAAACGCAAATGAAATTAAATGATTTATAAGGCTGGGCACAAAAGAGCTGTGTTTTGAATTAAATAAAAGTCATTGTATTATAAGCAAGTTTTGCAATGCTCGGCCAACCTCTGTTGTGTGTGGCAAATCTTCAGACTCTTCCCTGCGCCGATTCTTCTTCAATCTCCACAGCAATGACCCACCTCTACCAGTTAAATTTAGAAACATTATCTGGAGATATGATGCTACCGGCTGCATCTGATTGTCCATTTCACACTCATTTCATCCCCTGGTGATCAAATGTTGCATTCTTCATATTTGAAAATCACCATGGAAATGCATGGGTTGTCCTCTCAAATGTACATTTTACAGTAATGAACCACAGCTCATTTTGAAATCCAAGACAGATTTTGCTATTAACTTGTGCTGACCGCCCACCAGGCAATCATCAATGCACCCTTCCTTTCAACCTCAGTCCCTTCTAGTTATGAAGCAAAATAGTGAAAAATCCCCAAATTATAGTTGGCAAATTATCCAGATTCTTAGTATGCTTCTGCCTCACAAAATTCATTTCATTCAGATATCAAATAGCTAATCATAAGAGGATATGAAAAATAGCAAATTAATTTGGATTTCTAAGACATGCACTACATTGATTAAAAAGAGGTGGGTGGTCGTGTCTAAGACGTAGGTCTGTGTGAATTAATAATAATAAAACATCTTGGCTAAGAAGCATGCCAGCTCCAGTGCTAGATATAGCACTAGGGCTCGTTGTTTTACTTCACACTCCTTTAGATCCAGACATAGCAGAACATTGCCAAATTAGGACACAGGCCTTGTGGAGCATTTAAAGTTAAAACTACACCTGGAATAAAAGCAGACACGGTTTAAAGCACAGTGAGAACACAAGACGTTTACCTTTTAGCAACGCGGTTCCTCAGTGCTCCGTGTCTGTTGGAACAGAAATGTACTCAAGCTGCACATACCATGGAGAAAAAAATTAGTTGACACAGAAAGAAACTGAACATGTCTCATAAAGTACTGTGGCCTTCTAGGTGCTTCAATCAGAGTGGCAAATAAGCTCCCTTTCCACAAAAGTCATACTGACCTGGATTCCACATAGAAACAGAAGAGTTGGCAGCCCCTCAATGCAATTATTAGGAGAGAGGATGTGGCCTTACTGCTAGAATGGCCAACCTCGGGGCTGGGGAACCGGGTTTGATTCTTGGCAGGGACACTCAGTATCATGTGATACTGGGCAAATCAATTCACCTCCCCTTGCCTAACAAAATGAACGTGTCTCTCTGTAACGCAACTGGTGCTCATGTAAAGCGCTCTGATACCTCCGGAAATAATTCACTCTATATCGACCCCCCCCTCCCCACCAAAAAAAAGCATTATGCCCATTTCTCCACGCTCCCTCTGGATATGCTATCAATTTAACTTTGTTTGCTTTATTCTGTTTGTTTCCTCTCAGCAGAAGCCATTAGCTCCAGAACCATCCTCAAACAACCAAACCTTAGATGCATTTCCATATTTCCAGGTGCAGTGTGTTCCACAGCTCGTTGCTAGATTAACATAGTTGGCTCAAAGTGGCAATTGCCTTCACTCACATTTAACATGTGTGTTTTGCTAGCATGGGATATATTGTATACGATTTATAGGTACTTGGTGCTAGAATGAAGCTGACACAAATCTACATCTTCTTACAAAAGAGTGCAGTGTGGTACTCCATCCAGTTTGAGGTGCATGACAGTGTTCTACTGAAGCCTGAAGGAATGAAAATAATGGCTGAAAATGAATGCAGGCAAGAGTGATCCATCAATGATGGATCTGACTTGAGTAGAAACATGTGATTTTGGGCAAATACCAATGTTCAGTAACTGAGCGGTCACAGGTGCTTCAGCAGCAAGACCCTCCAATGCTCATTGAGGCAACAAGTGCAACACTGGCAATGATGCTGCGGCACCTGTCAAGGGCTTCACCTAGGCTTGATTCCGTCATACCCACCTCCTCCCTGGGCAGAAGTGGTGCACTGAGTCAGATTGACTAGCAGCATGATGACGAAGGATCATCTCGCCACACTGCTTTTGGGTGCCATTTCTATTTGAGGACTCTCATTCTGGCGTTGTAGCTCCACCATTGCTAGCAGCTGCGATCTTCTCATGTATGGGCACACCGAAACCAGAGCCAAAGCACAACATCAACATATCCTCCATGAAGCAAATCTTTCCATTAATTTGAAAAATTCCTAGAAAAAAACACTACATCACTACACTTTATTAAACAGTCTAAAAGGTGCCAGATACAGGAGTGTATCCTCTGAGAAAAGAACATTTTCAAACAAATGAAAGGTCATTCTCATGGGACTAATCTAACCCCACTAACTCTGTATTGGAGCCATACTCTCAAATATGGGATTGCTTTAGATAAGACACGAGGCATGTGAAGATTTCGGGCTGGGATTGCTGGTTACACTAGAAAGACGAAGTTTTGATCCCCTCCATTGCAACACGTTGTCAATTACATAGCCATGTTTTGCCTAAATTGATAGCAATGCATCTAAATTCAGAGTTAGGAAGTGAAAACGGAGGTAATATTCATCTTCTCCCAACCTTCAGTGCTACACTCTCACTCCTGAAAATGTGCCTACTAACTATCCCCATCACTGAGCTCCTTTAAATGCAGCCACTACAATTCAAGGGCTTAAACTTACAAAATGATCAGATGGCGATCACCTGGAGCTGTATACTAAGCAAACACCAAGACACCTGATTCTTAGGTTTCTGGGCGCATGCCATAAAAACTTTACATTGTACTATGGCGGCGATACCAGCGTTTTTAGCAGGCTCCTCGAGGTACTAAAATGTGCTGAGGGCAGCTATAATGCTGCCCTCTCTGGGAATGTCGGTGCGGCACCTACTTAAGGGGCATTTCCCCCTTTGCCTCACATACATTGTGACGTGGCGTCGATGACTTCTCACAAATCTTCAGATTGGACACTCTCACACCATTTAGCTGCTTGGAGCTTCAAGGCCTCCTCTTGTGTATGAGGTTAAACGTCCCCAAGCCCCTGGTTGAGGGAAAACAGGCCCTGTCAATGTACCACTTAACTATTGTCTATATGTAGACCATCAGCAGGATGACACTTTTTCTGGCAGTCGGAACTTAGGTCTGAGACCCCCAGGGAGCCCTCATGGGGCTTTGTCACTGCGTCAATAATAGATGCTAAAATAGCACCGGAAACAACACCTCTTTTGTAGACAGAAAAATATGGTTACTGACAGTGCCATTGGGCAACCTTCTACTACTGAGGTTGGCAGACGTGTTACCTTAACTGAACATTGGGTGAGCAAGATGTGCCCTTGAGTCATTAAAAACGTGCTCCCCACTGCTGGCCCAAAAACGAAAGCTACACCTGCTAAAACAGAATTCACCTAATGATATAAATGAATAACAGCTTAAAGTGTGTCTGTTTGCAAGAGGATAACGGCTGATTTGACTCACAGTTTGTGATCCATGTCATATGTAAGTTATTGATGTTTGTTTATGACAGTATTTATTTTATACATATGCTAGTACAAAACATTCAGCAATAGACCTAGCTTATTGGCCCTTTTTTCCCAGAAATGTGGCCTTTTACTTTTGATCTGCACCGGTGGAGGATTCACTTAATTTGAGAGAGGTGGATTCTGTTATTTTTATGATTTTGTTCTAGCTAAAGCAAAGCAGAAACAGTAACATGAGGTTCGTAGTGTGCAGCCTCCGATTAACAGGTCCCAGGTTAGCTGCTTCTGATCTGTATCCAAAAAAGTAACTTTGATCCCAGACTTGAATTAGGCATAGGATAAGAAGGTCTTTCAAAAAGTAATAATGCCTCAGATACTGTATCTTGTGTACATGAACTTGTTAGTACATTGCAGCGTCGAAATTCCTTTTTTTATTAAAGCGAGTAAGAGATACGAACTTTTTAATTTCAGCTGCAAGACAACTCCAATTAATTAATACGAGTCTATTTGTAGGTCACGGTCTGGCAAGAATGAATTTTAATCTTTCATCTTATAAGAAGATGTATCTGATTCCAACAGAGGTTTAACTTGGACGCTATCACGCACGACTCGAATGCAGGTCACGTGGAATGTTTAACAGTTTGCCTGCCACACACTGCTGCTGACTCTAGCTCAGAAGTGCAATTAAAAGTCCAGGAAGAGATTTAATGGAAACAATTCACCTCCTTTGTAGACATGCCAGCAGAAGTTGGATACGATGAAAGGAGTCTGGAGTCTCCGGAAGCTCGCATTTATCACAGGAGGATGATAGCTCAAATTGAAACAAGCATTGTCATAGCCAATAGGTCTCACTTTCGGGACTTTATGTGTTTAGCCAGAGCTATTGGCTTTGCAAATGTCTTGAAGCTATGCTGTAGAGTAGCAGTGAATGTTACCATCCAACCAGCGACGGCTCGTGGAGGGAGTTACGGTGGGGCAGGAGGGTGGGGAGGGGGAGGGGCAGGGCGGAGGTTGCTAAAAACCGGCATATGGATAATTGCAGGTAAGTAAACAATTTAATTAATAAAACGAATTTCGTAGTGCGCCTTGCATCGCAAAATGCAATGCAGTGCGAGCTACGAAATTCGTTTTATTAATTAAATAGCAACCTCCACCCTGCCCCTCCCCCTCCCCACCCTCCTGCCCCACCGTAACTCCCTCCACGAGCCGTCGCTGCATCCAACTGAAGAGTCATCAGTTGATCGACAAGAAAAGGATAAAAAGCTGAGCTTACATAGTCTGGCTGACAAAAGGCTAATGTCACAAGGAAAAGCACCAATGTGTAAGAGAAATGTAGTGAAGCTTGCTTGTTACACAATGGCAGCATGGCAAGGTAGACCCTAACCTTTTGTGACAGTGAGACGTAGTGTGCGAGTGGGTGGGTAGTTTACATTTTGCTGAGAAGCTGTAGGGCCAGAATGTATTTTGAAAAGAAAGACGCCATTTCGTAATGATGCATGTTGTAAGCTTTTGTCCTCAGAAACATAAGTTGTAGTTGGTTGTCATAAAAAGTGATAAAGCCAACCTTCCAGCACAGGTTCTCTTACTGGGACTGTTTATTTTTGCTTACACGCCAGACATACAAAATTTGCAGCAAATGTAGCTTGATAAGTACTTTAAATGATTTGGGAGGTTGCCATCATGCTTCCAGTCTTTATGTGATGTTTTTGAGCCGGTGATTCAGGGCAATTCATAGCATGTTTACAGGCAACAAAACACAAATTTGCAAGTGTGAGCAACAATACAGAAATGTACAGCTAGGCGTAGATATCAGCTTTCAAAACAGATGCGAGTGCACGGCAATTGGTTTCCATGATAACAGTATCCAATAGGCACTCAAAAAGAACACATTTGCCCTTTAGAGCCATCGGATCGGAATAACATGGGTGCTGTGCTGCCAGGGATTCAAGGGCTATACAATTATTACACATTGGTGGGAAAGAAAGAGTGAATCGTTTTTCTGCATGAAAATAGTGCTGGGTGAGTGTGTGTAAGAAACGGCAAAAGGTAGACAAGTGAAAAAAGCATTACAAAGGCAACTCACGGCCAATATTCCCTACATCCTTTATGCAGCGCCGTATCCTACAGATCAGCATTATCCTGAAGCTGCATTTTGCAGAGCTTCTTCTTTGCTCGTACGTTGCATTATGAAAGGATCAATATGCAAAATATTGGGTGTTGCCTGTCAAGAAATATCGAGGAAGAGTTCATGTTGTTGAATGACTCCCTTTTGTCACAGTTACTGCTGTTCCTTTTATCTATGCTATGCCGCTCCATTCAAGCTTACACACTCGGAAGGCAGTCTGTGAAATGTTACTGTTTCACAAGCGAAGTTACACTGCAAGGGCTTAAACTGATGGCAAAACATCAACTGCCTGCTATAGCTATCGATACCCTGAAACTTCTCACAATGGAGGGGTAAAGGGTAACTGGGAAGAGCTGGTTACACATTCATATGCAAGAGGACGCCGCTCAAACCCGTCCTGACCAGGATTTCCAAACAAAGCCTTGGGGGACTTCTTAAATATTTCGACATCATCTGGCAATTCCACTTTAAAAACGAGAGGTAGTAGGTGAAAAATAAGTTGCAGTCTTACTCTTACACTCTATGTTTCTACAAGGGCCTGTGTGTTGGCGTCATTTGTTGTCCACTCTGGATGGCTTTGAGCTGGGGTGTAAAGGGCTATGACACCGAAGTCTGGTCGGAGCATACAATACAGAAAGATAAGGTGGCCATTAAGTGTGCACCGGAAGGTTAACAGTAACATGAGCTGGGTCCATGGAACCAATTAAAAAAAGGACAAGCAGCAGAAAATGTACACTATCGTAAGCGGCATTGGCTTAGCCAGAAGTGAATCGCTCCATGAAGAATTCACATCAGATACTTCCAAAGTTAAAAATAAAAACAGTAGGTATTTACTTTAAAAGCTAGAATACCTTGGAAGCAGTTGCTGTAACGAAATGCAACTAAAGCATGAAAGTATTACGCAATTAATAATCGTCTGGCATACACTGAAGCACAGCAGCTGTGAATCAACAGCAGCTCTAAGTGGGAAGGTCGGTGTCAATGTTAAACAAAAGGTCCAAAGACAGGACATAGAATAGCACAAGTGGAAGAGGACAAGTCCTGGTTGTGATCCATGGGAGTCAACAATTGAGAAGAATGTTGGGACACGCAGGAACCATTATCCAATTAGAAGCACATTTTTTAAAGGACACTGACAAAAGCCAACCAGAAGCTGGAGGCGGGCTGTAAGCCCACACAGTGAATACCGCAGGTCAAGAGACAGTGCATGCACTGCCTAATCGAAGACCTGGAAACATTTACTATGACCTTTTCCACATCTGGATTTCAAACGGTTCATTTTCTCTAGATGTGTTCTCTGAAATAAAAAAATCCTTCATAAAGGGGAATGAGCTAATTTCTTTTGAAATTATTAGCCTGTGGGAGAAAGGCCAGTGCATCATCATCATCATCATCATCTCATCTTAATACTTGAATCATAGAATTGTATTTTCCTACATTTAAGAGAGGATGTTAACTCTGAGATTGATTAATTGCATGATTGATTGAAGACTGAGAAATATATAGAGCGTGCAAATACCCAGGAAGAGGGTGTCATGGCACTAATAGGATGAAACAACAAGCATTGTCAAACCACTAGATCTCCCCTTGAAAAGATGGTGCAATGGTTGTTTTTTTTTATTGGATGATGGAAAAATAAAAGTAACAATTGCTTATAACTTTAACAGAACGGGTACTTTCTACTAGTCACCAGTACATAAACTAGGTATAGAAACCCAGGTTAGTTTTAATGCACATCACAGTATGATTTTCTTTTGCACAAAGGACAAATACAATTGGCTTTAAACTACTGTAACATGAAGACATTGCTCAAACACATAAAAAGAACAAAAATAAAAAAGTGAAAAGTATTGTAAGAAAAAAACATTGGCAAAGTAAAGTTTTGACTCACCAGTCCTGGCATTGAAGTGCACTTCTTTTTAGAAGGATATGCACATGTAATAAGGCAAACAGCAGTCACTCATATTAGTAGACTAACAGTACTCCTGTCTCTGTATGCCAAATACAGTCACTGTATATCATTGTTTTCAAGTTGTGTACATATAGGGTTGAAACATTAACCTGACAAGCTATCAAGTTTCAACTTTCTAGTCCTCCAGATGCCAGCCACACTGTGTCATCTTTCATGGAAGTAGGCAGTCTCCGCTCTCGAAAACATTTCCTCATTTGGTAAACACGCCAATCTCTTAGATGCTTTCAAAAGGGGATAGAAGTGCTTCCACTGTATGGACATTTTCAACATTTCCTTATTTTTTCACATACAACACGGTGTGCACCCTCCCTCCAATAAAGTTTGACTCAAAGGCCCAGACAGGCGTGTTGGAGGCGGGCCAGCCCACTGCTCAGGGTCACCATGGGGTTGGGGAAGAGAGCTACGTGCTTCCTGTGCCCTCTACGGAATATGTCTGCCTTGTTGCTGTGCCTGGCTGGAGCAGCTGCCCGGCCCGGAGGGAGGGTCGGCTGGAGCTGTGGAGCGGCGGCTGTGGCTGCTGCAAACAGACCGCATTCTTCGGTCACAGGAACTTCCGGACAGTGCCAAAACTGTGCGGGTGAGAGATGGCACTGTGCGTTTCCAGTTAGGAGAGGTAAGGAGGAGCCAGGCAGCAGGCAGAGGGTAGTTGACCTCAGGTGCGACGGGGTGGGAACCGGTGGCTTAGACACGGCAGGAAATAGCAGACAAAATGTAACAAGCGCGCGCGCCTGGGGGAGGAGGGGGGCCTGCATGAATCACTTGCGGGAGCTACCATATAGCGGCACTCGCTCCCGCAAGTGAATCACCCGACGTGCACGCGTTGCCATTGAAGGCAATGGAACACGTGCATGTTTGTGGCTGAGAAGCCGAAGCGATAGCTATAGGTCTTTTTGCCTATGCAACGCATGTGCGCGCGTAGGCGAGACCTAAAAAAGGAAGCTGCACTAGAATGACAAAAGATGTGTTTTGAGCATTTTGCTAAATTTAGCAAGAGATCTAGTAACCTGGAGGCTAAGAGAGAGCGCATTACATCACTGGCATGGATGACAGAAAAGGGATGGCCACCTAGGGGAATTCTCCTAAATCTGGGAACCTTCAGGAAGAAAGAAGAGCGACAGGGAAGGTTCCTGATGGTCACATAATAAGTAAAATATTGGCTCACATACTAAACTAAGGGAAAAACCCTCATTGTTGAGGGTTACAGATGTTATGGTTTTTAACAAATGGAGAAAGCTTCTGATTCACTATGCTTTCTGTTATTTTGGCTCAAAGAGGTAAGAGCGAAATTGATCAATTATTGGCCATGATGTTAGGATATTTATTTGCCTTTTCCAAAACAGGTGCGCAAATTGCCTTTCTATGCATTGGCCATAGCACCTTTAGCAAAGGAGGTTTTGCGCAAAGTGGCATGGAAAGTTACAGTAGCAGACCAAAGAGGTTTTATTCTATTTATTTTCATAGCTATGAATCTAGGAGTGAGAGAATGATGGCGTCAGAGACAAGAGCAAAATAGGTTAAAGTATCCCTATTCAGTGAGACAATTTCGGCGAAGAATTCAAGTGAAGTAAATGATGAGGTCAAGGAAAAGTTTATGAACATTTTCTATTTTAGATTGGGAGAAATCTGACAGCTGAGTACAGAGTTGAAATTTGGGTGCTACAGCTGAATTACCAGCTGCCGGGTGTGTTAAGTAGACATAGATTAGGAAGATTTCTTCAATAGTATTGCCATTATTTTTAATGCAAGACTGGCAGCTGCTGATCTAATGTCTAAGAAGAAGATTTTTGCAATGAGAAATCTCTTTCCTATACATATCTTTCTATAAACAAGATTAAGTAAAACTATATATGCAATAACCAAGTGTTCACTTGTTTGGAAAAGGTTCAGTGAACTTCAATTCAATGTTAAGATTACAGCAGTAATATTCAACTGGCACCACCGAGACAAGGTCTGACCCTGTTCGGAAATTTACACCCGTGGTTTGTTTGCAGAATTGTCAGCTGTAAGTGTGACAGTCTGACAGAGAATAGTGGTCAGTGTTCTGCAAGAAAAGAAAGACCTGTGTGTTATGTACAAGGACTTGAAATCATTTTTGTTTAACTGTGAGACAATAATTATGTGCTAGGACTAACAGTTACAGCTAGAGCACTCAATGTTAAGAATTATATTTTTTTAGTGAGGGCATCAACTTGAGAGGTAAATGTCAGGTTGCCATTAATAGCAATCCAAAATCACTGCTCGCTCTCATTAAAGATGCAACATCTCCACTGAGCAGCATTTGCTATTAAATATTGGCTTTCATTTGCTCCTGCAGCAAACCTTTCTGATGTGAGGAAATATCTCCTTCAATCTTGCACTGACATGGGCACATTCAAGCCTGGTATTGACTGTAGCACCAAAGGAGAATGTTTAATTAGCTACAGATAGAACAAAGAAATCATCAGTCAGGAAAATGACTGCTATTATCACAAGCAGTTTGGGCTTGTCTAGCATACAAGAGTACCATCCTGGTTCACCACACTCCGGGCAGAAATTTAATTTCTTACCCTATCACTGCAAGGCAAGAGAGGGAATTTATCCTGTGGGTCCTCTGTAAGTATAAAAAGGGATATGCCACATTGTGGGGGCACTTTGGGTGGGACCGGATGATGAAGAATGCCACCAACTAGGTTTCCCAAACACAAACTAACCAAAGGCTTTTGACTACGAGCCAGTTCGTCTTGATTGTACAGGTACTTTGATGACCAGATGAATAACTTGACATTTGTGGAGCTGCACATGCCATCACAGGGCACTACAAGCTGGCCATCAATGTCTTACGTTATTACCACAGGAGCGAGGAACAGAGTGTCTACACCCACAAAGTAACAAAGGGTCAGCCTGCAGTGGGTCAGAAACTCAGAGGGGTCAGGTTATTTAACCATGTTAGAGTGGTTAGTGTTTTAGGGCCAGATGTAGGTAATCTTGATTTACCTACTCTTAAATACCGAATCATACCGATCCAGTATTTAAGAGTAGGTAAATGGGATGAAATTCGGTAATTACCGAATCGGTATTTACCGATTCGGTAATTGCCATTGATTCCTATGCACCTTGAGGCCCATAGGAATCAATGCCAATTACCGAATCGGTAAATACCGATTCAGTAAAATTACCGAATTTGCAAGGGGGACAGGGTGTCACTTTGAAACCCTGTTGCTCCCCTCAATTATGCATGGGTGCACATGTTGCCGTTTTTAAAGCAAAAAAAATGCTTTTTGAAGGGTTTTCATTATTTACCACCAACTTCTAGTTGGTGGTAAATAATAAATTCTTAAACCCTTGTAGCACTGATTACAGTGCTACCTACATGTTGAATTACAGAATCGGTAAATTTACCAATTCGGTATTTTACTGAATCGGAAAAATTACAAATTCGGTAAAATTACCGATTCTGTAATTTAACATGCCCCTACATCTCAATATCCAAATACCGGTCGGAAACGGCTGAAAATGGGTATTTTCGGCCGTTTCCGACCGGTATTTGGATACCTACATCTGGCCCTAAGTGTTTGCATTCTAGCCATTTCGATTTTGTGGGCCACTCTTCAAATGACATTCAGGGTGCATTTAAAGCTTGCACAATTCAACGAATATTGATATAAATTGAGGAAAATAACAAGTGGAGTGCAACATTCAATTAATTTGTTTTCGTATAATTACATGAAATTTCAGGAAATTGAACAAATTGCATACAATAACATGAC
Organism: Lissotriton vulgaris; assembly: GCF_964263255.1. NCBI lineage: Eukaryota > Metazoa > Chordata > Amphibia > Caudata > Salamandridae > Lissotriton > Lissotriton vulgaris. The sequence continues at coordinate 1,870,658,675 of NC_141685.1, read as the reverse complement.
ATGCAACTCTGTCGCTTAGCATTATATTTTAGTGTAAAAGGCTTCCTTGCATCAATTTTAGACATGAGGATGCACTCTGCTGTAAAAAAAGGAGCATGAAAAACACATATGGGGCGAGAAACAGCCACCACTGTTTTGGTCATTTGTGTTATACCCCCACGCTTGTGGCACACTTCTACCTCCAGTGGTGCATTATTAAGCAATGTGGCGGAATGGCGTACTTTCGGGAAGTTTGCATATTTGATTAGTTTTGAAGTGATCACCCCTACAATAACAGAATGATGGCGAAAATATAATATGTTAATTATGGAGAACTCAACTCTAGAACAACAAAGGCTGTGGATCTAGAAGTATTTTGTGAGCATTATAGGGGACACACTTTGGCAGTGAGTTTACAAAGGAATTTTTGAAAATGGTGCTAACAGGAATGTAATCGCAGGTCATCAAGTTAATGAAGATAGTTGTAGCACAAGATGTGGGTATTGGATTATTGATTAACTGCTTTTATTGTTTTTTTATGTTGTTTATATTGATAGCAGTACAGGACTAAGCATTAGTAGAAGGATATTGCATGATATTGTCAGATTGGGGACTCAAGGGTAATTTCATTAGAGAAATCCCATGCACAATGTTGCCTGCTACAAAGGGAAAGAATCATACCAAATACACATCTATTACCAAACTCTGCATGATGGGTGTAGTCAAAAAAATCGCTGTTAAATTTCAGGAGGTCAAACCTACGGAAATTTAAAGAAACAAAAATGCCAAATAACTACAGAAACATTCAGCTTTTGCTACGGTAAGTACCAAATGTTCATGTTAAGTACCATTTCAAAGAGAAAAACTCATAATCGGCGATAAGTATTGCATCCAATAAATTCAGGCGACCTTGCTGTTGGATTTTATCATGCCACTAGTGGCTGAGGGGTATAGGACATTATATCTGGGCTGGGCTCCATGTGAAGTTGGAAATGGGTGAACATGAACCATTGGTAATGGAAGCCATATTTAATTTTCACCGATAGGCAACATGCTTTCTCGTATTCCAAGTGCATTTTATAGCTAGTTCAAATAGACACTGCGAAGGATTTATTATATTATTTTCATTATTATCTTGCTTATTTACACTCGTTCTAAGGGTGTTTCTTCTAATAGAAGTGTAGTGTTCGCCGCGCAAAAGAAACTTCAAACTGTTGTTCAAAGTAGGGACGTGGGAAGAGGAAACCGGCTTTCAGCAGCAGCCCAATTACTGTCGCTCTGTTTACATCCCATGCGTTTGATCCAGAGCTCTCACACCAGACCAAACCCTGCTCTGCGGAGGCGCACTTCCTGAGTTAGCTGTTACATTGTTTTCAGCAAACAAGGAAGACAATCAATTGTCCTGCATGAGCGGACAGCACAGCGAGAGGGCAGAGTCTAATGCTTTTGAAATGTTTAACAAACACTTCTGACAGTCAGAAATAGAGCCATGGGGTCGTCTGATGATGGCTATGGCGGGTCAGCGCAGAGCAGGCGCCTGTTTTTATGCGGTCAATTCATTTAAACCAATATTTATCGGTGGTAGTGCTTCTCCTAGTCACCAAAGCTCAGAAAAAAGGGGGCAAACCTTGTTCACTGTTTATGATCTGTACTATAAGAAAATTAGGTCCAGAGGTAGGTGGCCTATTACCGGTCGGTAATGGCCGAAATCGCACGTTACCGACCGGTAATAGACTTTTCCTATGTAGGGGGCATATTTACAGATTCGGTAAATAAATCGATATTTACTGATTCGGTATTTACCGAATCATTATTGACCGATTCCGTATTTACCGAATCGGTAAATGAAATGTAGAAAGCACTTCAAACAGTGCTTCTGGGCCTAAAGGATTCGTTATTTACCACCATTAGTTGGTGGTAAATAACAAATTACTATGTAAATGCAAATATGTGCATTTAAACCTGTGCCATGTGACAGTATGTGTGCCACATGTGCACACAAGCACTAATCAGGGGTGCAACAGGGTGTCAAAGTGACACCCTGTCACCCTTGACTTTTTCCCAATTTTCCCGATTCGGTAATTGACATTCATTCCTATGGGCCTCCAGGCCCATAGGAATGAATGGCAAATACCAAATCGGTAATTACGATTCGGTAATGAATCTTAACAATTAGGTATTTTTTTTTATCGATTAATTACCCACATAGCATTTACTGATTCGAAAATACCGAATCGGTAAAATTCGGTATTTTCGAATGGGTAAATTTAAATTACCTACATCTAGCCCCTAATCTCTAATTCAAAGAAATATCGGGTTAAATGAATTGATTTATTGCAATGCAGAAGCATAAAGACAGGAATTCGGCTCTGGCTGAGGCATGGGAGCCCATGGTGATACACCCCTGGGGGGTTGTATCATGAAGAGCTGCCCTGGCTCGACGCAGAGCCCAGCACCTTGACATGTTTTTTGTTTGCATTTGAGGTGTCTAAAGTTAATAAATGTAAATTTGAATTTTTCCAAGTTAAAGCATAAAACTACAAACAGGACAAAATGGAAACAGTGAGCAGAAATTGCCTCCCTCTTTTTCAGACATTTGAATTTCTGAGTTTTATGTATAAAGTTTAGACTTCTCAAAACAACAGGTGTGCAGCTCTGCACTGAGCCAGTGCAACTGATGACATACGAACAATTCACATTCTCACAGGGGCTTTTGGAAAAAAGCCAGCATTAATCATGGAGTCTTGTATAAGGCAGAAATAAAGGTATTGTTCGAAAAGGCAGAATTCAGGAACCATTACTTTGTCGCCTTTCTGTTTTTAGATTCAAGACAATGAAGGTATGTTCCTCAAAGGAATTAGATGACTAACTTCCTTCCCCATTTCCTGCTGTGCCCTGGTCATTAACTATGAATTGTTCAGTAGTAACATTCACAAATCTTTACACTTCTGTTCAGCTGTAGCTGTTTTAAGCAATAAAGCAGGTGGACTTTGACAAACAATGGATTTGAGTCCTTATGGGCCAATCACGGAGAGAAGTGACAAAATGAAGCCAAGTCATTGTGCACCGACATTTGTCCAGGTGACACCATTGTTTTGAAAGCCTTTGGATATTTTTAAGTTTTACATACTATACATAAGATGGTAAGGCCTCACTTTTGATCTCTTCATTAAAGTGGGATGACGCCAGTGGCAGTATGAGGGTTCACCAAGAACCCAACTACTAAATATGCAGGACTAGAGAAAGAAGATCCTCTCCAATTCACTAATAACCCCGCAAGCCTCATACTGCCACACTGATCATCAGCTTACCATGCCATGACTAGATGGCAGTAATAGGTTATTCAATGACACTCAAGTGATACTGAGCTGCAACAGTTGTACTGTTATGTAGCTTTTTTGTTCCAGGTCCTTACCTGCTATTACAGTTCAATAAACAGAAACTGTGAGCCACAGATTTTATCGGTGGTCTCTGTTGTGCTGCAGGTGATCGCCGGTCACTGAAGCCGGTCTAAAGGCCTTCTCAATAGGTGAATGCAGCAATTTTCCTCAATGGGTGTCTTCAGGGGCTCTTTGTAGGTGTACCTCGACCATTCCTCAGTAGTGGCAAAGATGCAAATATTGGTCAGGTAAAGCTCAATCATTAAAAGGTGTCCTGTCCAGGACAAGGGCACTAGGACCCTGGGACAGCGCATGGGCGAGGGGACACCGGACACCACATCCGGTCAAGGGGTGGGGAGAGGGAACACCCGGCTGTTGGACTTCGGGGGAAGAGGTCGCGCTCTGGACATGATGTAACAGAAATAAATAAAGGAGTACCTGTTTACCAAGACCTCGTCCTGTGTGGTTTCCTGTGTTGACCGACACGACATCTGGCGACGAAGGCGGCGACGATCTCATCGTGTGTGGCCATCGACGATCGACGAGAAGAAATAATGGCAATTTAAAAGAGGAGCCCACCCTGGATCGCATCCTGCCCACAAAGGACAACTGAAGAAAAAAATTGACCCAAAAGAGAAGAACAGCGACGTGGGAGCCCACCCCGATCGCTGCAAACAAAATAGACGAGTGCCGGTAAGAAGCTGTTTACAGGCGCGAAGTTTGAAGAATTGGCGCGAGCTCTCGCGAGAGTCTCGTCCATTTTGAAATCAGGCGCGAAAGCCAATAAGAGCGAAGAATAGAGAGGCGGCCATTTTGAAATCAGGCAGCGTCCCGATTGGCTACGAAATCCCGCGAGAGTATCGGCGGCCATCTTGGAGTCAGGCAAAGTGACCAATAAGGAACGAGGAACAGCGCGGCGGCCATTTTGGAGTCAGGCAAAGGGGAAAAGGATAAGAAAGTGCCGATTAAAGAGAAAAAGGCACACATAAGGACAAATAAAGGCAAATAAGTGGCAACAGTGGACATAAGAAGAATATGTAAAGGAAAAAGGGGCAAATAAAAGGAAGAAGAAACAAGAAAGAAAAGACACAAGGAAACCAAAGATAAAGGAATACATAAGCACAAGTAAAGGCAAAAAGGGGCATAAAAACATAAAGAGACAAAAGAAGTGGAAAAGAAAGAAGACAAGAACAACAAGTGGTGACAAAAGAAAAGTGAAAAAGAAGTGACAAAAAGAGTGATTTAAAGTAAATTTAAAGGGAAATAAGTCACAGAAGTGACCCAAAAGGACAAAAGAGGTACAGAAACAGCACCAAGGACACGTGGTGTCGCAGAAATAAGTAAAGGAGAAGACAAAGAAATAAAACAAAGAGACAAAGAAATAATACAAGTGCATACCAGGAAAAAGAAGAGAATAAAAGAAACAAGGACCAAGGAAGCCCAGAAGAGGCCAAATAAAGTCAAACAAAGGAAGAAAAAGGGACAAAAGATCACAAAGAGAAAAAGATAATATAAGGAAAAAGGACTAAGAAAGCCCAGAAGAGGCCAAATAAAGTAAAACAAAGAAAGAACAAAGGGTGACAAGGACGAATAAGAGAATAGAACTAAGGGAATTTAGTGCCAATAAAGCACAAGCAAAGACAAAAACAGTACATAAGAGGAAAAGGACAACAAATAAAAGGAAAGAAAAGAAAATAAAGACACATAAGAGGAAATAAAGACGGCAAAGTGCTGACTAAAAAGAAAAAGTGCTGAGTTGAGCACCAGGAAAAGAAACAAGCACAGGCAATAAAGAAAAGAGGACAAAAGAAAAAGACAATAGAATAAAAGAGAAGAGTGCCAGAAAGAGCGCAGAGAATAGAAGAGTGCCAGGAAGAGCACAGAAGACAGAAGAGAATAAAGAAAAGAGGACAAAAGAAAAAGACAATAGAAGAAAACAGAAGAGTGCCAGAAAGAGCACAGAGAATAGAAGAGTGCCGAAAGAGCACGGAAAATAGAAGAGTGCCAGGAAGAGCACAGAAGACAGAAAAGAAGAAATGACAGACCCCAAGCCAGAAAGACAAAGTGCACAATACAGAAAACCACCACCATTCAACTTGTCGGAGCCACAAGTAGGAATAAGGTGGGAGAATTGGATCAGGCGTCTGGAGAGATACATGGAAGAGACTGATGTGACAGAGGCAAAGAAACTGGGTCTATTACTAGATTGTGCAGGCGATGACATTGAGGACCTCCTAGTGACGTTACCAACAAAGGAAACAACCACTTATAAAAAACTAAAGAAATGTTTAACAGCGAAATTTGGCCAGCAACGAAATATTGATCTTGAACGATACGCTTTCGCAACTGCGTCTCAACAAATAGACGAAACACCAGATGACTTTGCGACCAGACTGAGGAAACTTGTAGCACATTGTGAATTTGACAAATTTGACAACACCCAAGCAAGAAGACTGCGAATCATAGAAGGCTGCCGTGACACGGGGTTCCGTGCAAAAATACTAAAAGTGCCAATGTCACTAGAAAACATCCTGGCCCTAGCAAGAGCGGAGGCTAGAGCGACAGCAGACGCAAAGGAAATGGAGCGAGGAAAGTTCATAGAAGAAACAGCGCCGTGCCTGTTGAGCAACATCACAACGCAAATGATGGGTCTCATGGCAACTGAAAGACTGGAAGAAGATGATGCTGCCACAAGCACCCCACTGAGGGGGCTAACAAACAAAGGAAAACGTTTCACAGGGACCGAAGACCACCACAAAGAATTGAAAGAGATCAGATTTGCCATGACGGCTGTGGACGACCCAGCACACGCTGACCGGAGGCTGCGCAGAGAGCCAAATTCGGATGGCAACAAAATGGAACTGGTAGCAAAGGTGACACAACATCAACAACAAAAAAAATCACCGAAGACAAGTGGTGGAACAAGAAAGCAGAAATGGAACGGCAATGAGGATATCAAGAAGAGTGAGACTGTCACACACAAGAAGGGTAAAAAGAGTGGAACAAGAAGATACTGCTGCAAGAGCCCAAACAGCAAACGCAACAACAAAGGTCCATAAAAAGAAAGGAAGACATGCGACTAAACTTGGTACTGGGATTGCCTCTCTATGATGCATTATGTGGTGCGTTAGTGTCGTACCTGAAAGACTAAACTAAAGTTCTATCTGACTATAGGCGCCATATTAGAACGTAGATGTCCTATTGTGAATATCCTCATTACCCCCTCATGGGTCCTCCCCGTCCCAGTCCTAACAACGTGAGGCAGTCCTGCCTCCACCCAGCCAATCACAACACCAGTATTCAAAAGTTACATAAGCCCTTCCCACCTACCGCCATGCCTGTTTTTTTTCTGCACCGACGTCGGTCGGAACGCTGATGCTCCCGGTTCCTGTTTCTGTTTCTGGCCTGTTTGTCTCTGGGCGCTGTTGTGCTGGTTCCGGTGGCGGTGCGGGGCCAAGGTTCCTCTTCCTCTTTGTTCTTGGTCCTGGCGCCCGTTGGTTCCTTTCTGCACGGTTCTGTGTCCCGGGGCTTTATACTGTTTGGTGCCGCTGGTCGGTTGTTCACCTTGCGGTCTGTCATTCCCCTCTTCCTGGTGGGTGTTTTTTATTTTTTATTTGTTTGGGCTTCCCTGGATTTGGGTGTTGTCTGTTTTTCAGGTTCCATCCGTCTGGCTGGTCCGCGGTTCCTGCGGTTTGCTGTGGATGGGCTCCTTTCTCTGTTTCGGGTGTTGCCTTTCGGCCTCTCTCCTGTTCCCCAGGTTTTTTCCGCAGTGCTGGCTCCTGCTGTGCAGGTTTTTTGCTGGTTGGCGGTTCCGCTCTGCTTGCACCTGTTGTTCTATGTTATGCAGGGTCAGGTCTGGTCCATACCTGGGTGGGTGACCGCCTGGGGGGTGCTGTTGGCTTTTCCCTATGTGGCTTTTGTCCAGTTTCTGCTTCCACCCTCCTTGTGCCTGTTCTGGCGATGGTGGCGTTGTGGCCTTGCTCCAGTTACTGGGGTTCGTTGTGGTTCTGGCCATTTTTCTTCTGGTTCCTGTTCGGGGCCTTCGGTTTCTCGGGGCCTGTTCGTCACTTTGCAGGGGGTTGTTTTCACCCTCCGACTCGGTTCTCTTCCCTGTTGGCTCTTTTGTGGGTCCTGCTGGGTCGCCCTTCTGCCCTTTGGGGTTGGTTGCGGTTCCAGGAGGTGGTGGCTGCCTCCACGGCTGTGGTTCCTTGGGTTTGCCTGTTCCTCCTGTCCTTGGTGTTTCTTCTGATTGGCTCCTTGGGTCCTTTTCCGTGCAGGTTACGCGGTTCTGGTTCCTCTCTCCCCTGTTCTGGTTCCTACTTTGGCCTGGTGGCTTTGCTCTCCCGTCCCGGTGTTTGGGGTGCGTTTTCAGCTCCCTTCTCTCCTCTTGTTGTCCTTGGACGCCTGTCCTTGGGGTTGGGCGCCACGTTGGGGTCCTTGGTGGCTGCCGAGGTTTTTGATTCGTGCTGGCCTTCCCGTGGCTATTTGCTGCTTGGGCCTTCTTGGGGGGACCAGTTGCATGTCTCTGTTCCTGCTGGCTTCCATGTGGTGTTCCCACGACACTATGGCTCATTGGTGTGTCTTGTGCCTCTGGTGGTTCGGGCTCCCGCAGCTCTCTCGGGGCCGTGTCTCCTCTGTGGGCTTTGAGTTTGTGTTCGGGACTGTCTGCGTTTTCGTTCGTAGACGCTGCTTGGGCCGTTTCCTCCTGTCCTCTGTTTTGTGCCCTCTGTGCTCGCTTCGGCGGCGCATTTTCTTTGTTTGGTTCGATTTGCTGTGGATTTGCATGGCCCCTGCACATTTCCTTGGCCTTCGGGCTTTCTGTGTGCCTTCCCTCCTATTTCTCCTCCTGCATAGTCTGGGGATGTAAGGGTGTGTGCGTAGGTGTCTGTATCGTTGGCCTCTCTGTCTTTGATTTCTGCTCCTGCTGCTGCTGGCGGGGGTCGGGTTTGGCCGGACTTCATTGACTCCGGCTCCGCTTTTTGGTCCACAGCTGGTTTTTGCCCTGATGTCGCTTGCTTCTGGCGGCCTGGCTCTTGTGCGGCTGTGGTTGGCGTCTTTAGGCTGTTCCTCTGTGGTGGCTCGTGGCATCCCGTGGTCTCGTCGGCCTTCAGCCCTTGGGTGCTGTGGTCGTCTTTGGGGTTCTTTTTTCTCTTTGTGTTCTTCCCATTGGGTCGTTCCTGTGCTGGGGGATCCTACCTCTGTGTTGGATTTTCTCGGGACTATTTTTTTTACAGGGCCTTGCCCCTTCCGCTTTGTCTTCTCAGTGGGCGGCGGTTCGTGCTTGTTGGGGTCCTGGAGCCTCCTTGGTGGTTTTTACCCCTTTGGTGAGTCAGTTTCTTCTAGGCTTTCGGCTTCGTCGGCCGGTCTCTCCTGTACTCGTGCCTTCTTGGGTTTTTGCCTGCTGTTTAGGGGGGTCTGATGTTGCCCCCTTTTGAGCTCTTGCTGGTAGCTGTCTTGTTCTGGTTTTCAGCTACTGTGGCTTTTTTGCTGGCCATCACCTCTGCTCGTCGGTTGGGTGCTTTGGGTGCTCTGCTCGTTTCTTTTCCCTGTTGGGAGTTCCTGCCGGATTGGGTTGGTTTGTGGCTTGTTCCGGTCTTTCTGCCTGTGGGTTCTTCCCGTTTCCTTTGGCAGCTGGAGGGGATTCTTCCTGTTTTACCTGCTGGGGGGGGTCCCTTGTTCCCCCTTCCTTGGTGGTTCGCTGGACTCTCCGGTTTTTCCCACCTTCGTTCCCTGGTGTTTTTCCATTTTCTCCTGCCCTCTTTGTCTCCTGTGGAGGTGTGGCTTGGGGGATATGGTTTTCCGGTTCTGAGGTTGGTCAGTGGGTGCGTTTGGCGGTCTGCCTGCCTTTTCGGTCCTTTGGGTCTGCCTCCTCCGTCTCTGGTGCTGGGTCGTTAGACACGTTCTGTGCCTGCTTCCTGGGCTGGGGCGGCAGGAGTTTTCTATCAGGGAATTTGTTGGGCGGCCACCCGCTGTCCCGTCTCATATTTGTGCTACCTTCTTGGCTTGTTGTTTTACATGCCTCTGCTGGCTGTTTTTCTGTTGGCGTCTTGGACGTTGCTGTTCATTGATCTTTACTGATTTGTACTCTGCATGGATCCCTAGTGTCCTGCGTTTTTTGTTGGTTCTCTGCTTGTGAGTTCCTCACGTTGTTAGGACTGGGACGGGGAGGACCCATGAGGGGGTAATGTCTTATTACTTACCGGTAATCTTCATTACCCCGATTAGGGTCCTCCCCGTCCCAGTCCTGTACCCTCCCGCCCTCCCGCTGTGTTTGTGTCAGAGTCTTGTTGATAACAGGCATGGCGGTAGGTGGGAGGGGCTTATGTAACTTTTGAATACTGGCGTTGTGATTGGCTGGGTGGAGGCAGGACTGCCTCACGTTGTTAGGACTGGGACCGGGAGGACCCTAATCGGGGTAATGAAGATTACCGGTAAGTAATAAGACATTTGCCGATATCTGCACTTTATTGCGTTTTTCCACTGCAAACGCTGATAAGTAATGTTAGTATGTCTAATATTAAGGATGGTAAGCTCGCTCAGCATTCAATCTTATTATTGAATTTAATTTCCCCCATTTTAATAATGAGAAAATAAGGTAGGTTCTCACTTCTATTTGAGTATTCTTATTGCATACTATGTATAACTTCTAGCCAGAAGTACTACCAGTGTGCACTGCAATCTCCTATTAATACGTAGATGTAGATGAACTCATACTAAGAGCTTATATCTCTATGTTACCCAAATGTAACCAGATGATTACACAGTACGACAGATGATGATCAGTACAGTTAAGGCAAATGTACACGCAGGAGATCACGAAGTAGCAGGGCATAACTTGGTTATTGAGTTATGTTCCATATAATCTCTTCGTTCAGACCCTCTGCCACTGTGTTAAGGGTAAACATCCAGAATGTCTCCCTGTGCTTGCGTGTTTCTGTAAAATCTTTGCCTGGCTTGGACCTGACTTTTTCCTGGATAAGCCATCGTAAATCTGTTTCAGAGTGTCCATGTTCCTGGCAATGACGTACCATAGGAGATGTCAGCTTTCCTGTCCATATAGATGACCTGTGCTCGGAGTACCTGTGCCTAAATTCCTGCCCTGTCTCTCCCACATATCCGTTGCTACAAGGGCATAAGATAGATATACAATGTTAAGGCTTCTACAGTTGGTATGGTACTTTAGAGTTCCCGAACGTCCATTGTACTCCTATGTCTCTGTGACTATGGCAGTATCACATGCTACACAGGTGCCACACCCATGATTCCCTTGAATAGTAGGTAACCCTGTGATTGCTCTATCTTGCATTGCTTTGAGTTTTGGTTCTCTTGTATGCACCAGCTTGTCTCTGATATTAGCGTTTCTACGGTACGCTATTATCGGTTTTTCAAGGGTGTCATTCTCATCATTTGTGTTAAGTATGTTCCAGTATTTATCAATAATCTTTTTGTCCTTAAAATTAAGGGGTGAATGATTAATGACGCATACTAGCCGGTCTTTCTGTTTGTGTTTTGTACCCTCCAAGAGAGCCTCAAAATTATAGAATCTCGCTCTTTTGAAAGAAGTCCGTATTAGCCGTTTGGGGTAGCCTCTTTCACCCAATCTTTTGCTAAATTGCTCCCCATGTGTGTCATAATCTGCTATACTGGAACAGTTTCTCCTTATTCTAAGGAATTCCCCAAAGGGGATAGAGATTTCTGGCTGTTGGGGTGATAGCTGTTGTGACGTAGAATAGTGTTTTTTGCTGTTGGCTTACGATAAAATCTCACTTACAAATTTGTGAATATGGATTTGGGTTTGCACCCTGACTAATTTATTTCCATTACCTCCCTACTGTTGGACGCAAAAAAAAATGTAATCTGATTTTTCTGAAAAAGGAGAATATATCCTGATTTAGTAGAAATGTATTGCAGGTGGTACTAGGGACAAAGGAGAACCCTGTACTCAGCACGTCTACTTCATCCTTGTTTAGTAAATGTTCAGACAAGTTAATTATTGGAATAGCATCTGTCGGAGGGCCTCAGTTAGCCATCACTGGCACCAGTATTGTTGGTTTCTAGTCCTCATGTATGGCTGAGGAGGTACTGGGTCCATTTGTTGGTAATTCCTTTGGTGTCCTCCCTGATATCTCCTTTGGCCTCTGTTCTGCCCTCTCCCTAAAAAAGGAGATTGTTGATGGTATTGTATTGCTTCTCCCTGTCTACCCTGATGCTGGACTTGCTGTTGATATTGTGGCTGTACTTGTCTGCCTCCCCTCAATATAAAATCTGATGGACCTCCTTCAGGTATACTAGGGCCATCGCCATCATAACCTGATGAGAAGGTGTCTGAAAAAGTCAGCTGCTTCTTTCTAGGCCTGCATCTCTTGAACCCATAAGCCAGAGTGACTCCAACGGCTAGTTAGGTGGCCTCCTGATCTGAAGCTTCCGGGGAAAGAACAGGCTTCCTACCACCCTGCACCTGGACTCTACCATCTGTGAGCCTACCCTGCAAAGTAATGCCACCTCAGTCATGGACCCTTGGAAGTGGGCCTAAGGTGCTTGACCCTGAAACCGATGCATCCGCTCTGCTGAGCGATGCATGCCTGAGCAGAACTGATGCATCTCCTCAGTCGATCAGCACATCCCACAGCATAACCAACACATTGTTGCTGCTGCATTGATCGGACCTATCGTAAAGACGACATCACCCACAGCAGTCCTCAGAACCAATGCATGGCCCGATAGCGCAGCACATCAATAGCCCAGGTCCTCACATCTCTCACCGATTTCAGCCTCAACGATGACACTGGACTCCGCATTGCAGCTTCACAGCTCCTCGAAACCAACGCATCACCAGCTGCACACTGCATCCCCTGTGCCGGGCTTTGCATCACAAGCCTCGTTGATGGGATCCTCAATGAGGCAACAGGACTGCGAACTGCAGCCTCACCACATCTCTGAACTGATGCATCACTTCGGCTGCGTGAAGCATCTTTGACATGGATCCATAGATCCTCCCACAACCAGGATTTAAGGTGCTCAGTTCAGCTGGCCTAATTGTGTCCCTGTACTGCCCCGCACTCCATCGTGGTTGACTTGAATTTGTGATTTTGTCCCGGTCCAGCTCAACCAGATATCACTATTAGCACTTTGTGCTTAGGTTTTATTCATTAAAACGTACTCTATATTTCTAAATCTGTTGTGGGCTTCTTTTGTGGGGTGCTTTTACAGTTCTACTGTTTGAAGTGTTGCATAAACACAAACTTTTACACGTTGCCACTAAGTTAAGCCTGACTGCTCTGTGCCAAGCTACTAAGGAGTTGAGCACAGGTTTCTTTGGAGTTTGTTTGTACCTTACCCTGACAAGGATTGTGGTTGCTGCTTGACCAGGGCTTACACCATAGTCAACCAACAAACCAGTTTCTTACGTGTTGTGTCCCTCATTATATTTTTCCAGTGTTCTACGACCTGCTCTTTGTGATACTACGCTTAGAAAGAAGCAGTAATGTCGGTGGACTGGACTGTTTCACAGATGAGAGTGAAAAACTCTCACATGGAGGTCCTGGGGCCAGTACAACCTGGGGTAAGAAGAAAGAGCAGATGTGCCTGCCCCGAAGGTCAAGGCTCCTGCTCCAGTCACAGCTGTCGGCATCAATCTCTGCCGTGTGACATTCTCTGACCCACTCCCCTTCCCGATCATCAGGTGATGAAAAGTACCTCCTCCATCAACCACAACATAAATCAATCATAAGCCATCAATTGCAGCTTCCATTTGCCTCAAGCCCTGTTTGTTTGTAACAAAAAATGTGCACTTTGCTTCAGGGGCTTTCCAGCAGTAATCCTTGCTCCAACAAAGTGTGTTCTGTAGAATAAGTACATGGACTGCATATGTTCTTAAAATAACTTATATTAGGTTGTTTGTTTTATGCAGTTGTATGTTTACATAGAGGGATGAAGGATTCAGCTTTCATTTCATTGAACATCTGTGTGGTACCAAGTTCCACACATCTCACGTGTGTGGTATCCTATTTTCAAACCTGATGAACATACACTTGAGGAGGCCTGTTGGTTAACGCTTACAGTCTATAGTTTTTAGCACTACTGTAGTGCTAAAGTGCTAGGTATGAAATAAAACTAAATAGTGGCATTTAAATTATTTGTGTAAATACTGGTGCGACCAACAGATCCAACATTCTGACAGTGTATGCATATCACTTATATACAGGGACTTATTAAAGTAATAAAACATTTCTCTCTCAAGGGCCTGCGAAGTGATAAGCTATGAGGCTTTGTATCCACTCTATTGCATCCAGATGTAAGGCTCCCGATAGCTCCGAGCCAAAATGCACCAACAAAAAGAGGCCTTTTGCTAGAATCTGAAGAGGCCTTTTGCTAGAATCTTATGAGCACCTTCTCTGCCTGCACAATGCTGCTCGGATCAAAAGCAGACAACGTGAAGGCGCTGCTGAAAGGGTCCCGGTGACAGACAATTACACCAGGACAAGTTAAACCTATCGGGAGAAGTAGGAAAGCAAAGTGACACTCCGCTGAAAGAACCCAGCTTTGCAACAGGTTAGACGGTGTCTACCTGCTAAAAATAGTAAGTAGACAGCATCTACCCACGTCTACCCTAGACTCGAGCCCTGGGTTACCTTTACCTGTAAAAAGTCAGCGAGCTGTATGCAAACAATGAAAATTGTTAAAGCAGTATCTAGTGACGATTGCACTAATGGCTGGAAAACGAGAGAAAGGAACGTAGCTGAGAATTAAAACAATATTTGCAATCTAAAATGCCCATGTGATGAATATCCAGTGGTAGGAATTCTAGTGCAATGACATGACCTACTGATGGGAGTTTTTGCTCTATACTAATTTACACATTTTCAATGTTGTGGGCCTTTTTTAAATATGAAAGCTTGGATATCTAAATCCATTGTGAGGATGTGTACGACACAGAAAAAAGAGAGTCTCTTCCTGCTTCTATAACGAAAACCACATTTGTAAAATTGATCCGTTTTCCCCAAGGAAGAGATAAGGATGGATCTCTTAAAGAATTACAGATAGACTTCTTGTAGCCATAATTGTTGGCTCATAGGACACATGCATGAAAGGTAAAACAGACATGATGGCCTGCCACTTTGGAAATGACCTGGCCTTGTAGGACCCTTTCCACTTGAAAACTGAGTGTGCACTATGCCCCTTTAGGAATATCTGATCTTTAGTAGGCTTCTGAATACCCACACCCCAGAATGTCAAAATATTAAATAGTGTGTGCTGTAGAGTCTGGTGATGTTTAATTGCCATTACCAGGAAATTTGTACTTTTTGACAGCATGTCTAGTGGCTGATAAATGTTTTCCCTGACAAACATGACCATCCAGTCACCACTGGCCATCTACCCACCTCCACATCGTGTGCAATGTTTCTTGCAAAAGACTTGTTGTAGATAAAACAGGAGTGGGGTACCGGTCAACCGTGTTGGGATTGGGGTGTAATAATGTAAGAAAAATAGTATCCCAACTGGTATTGATTGAAGACAGTTAGCAAAGATATGCAAAAAACATTATCCGGAAGGAAACAAGGAGGCTCTATATGATTCTGACATTTGCTAGAAGCATCATGTTATGTACAAATATTTAAAAGTGAAACAGAGATATAATTTGTAGTTATAGCAGCACTGCAGTATATAAATCAAAACAAAACTGAGAAACAACCCAAATTGTACGTGGTGCTCTAGGTGTGACAGTGAAAACCAAAATAGCGACGCATGTTACAATGTGAGACAGCGTGGGTGGCGCAAAGTGACTGGTGAATAAATATACAGTGAAATATTTGGTACACGGCGGTTCCAAGTGGATTAAAAGTTCATTTTTGAAGTATTCTATGTTGTCAACCGCTTCGTGTCTCGCGCCTGTATTCGCGCTGGAAAGTCTTGCAAAACACAGCATGGAAAATAACTGCCTATTCGACCTGGAGATTAAACACCCATTTATATACAAATATTTTGTTTCGTGGACCTATTATATCTGTTATATAGTTTTTAAATATAGCAGATTGCGTATCTTCATTTGAACCCAAGTAATAGCTACTACACACTAAATCACTGGCCCAGTTCAATACTAAAAGGAGTGAGTACTGCTGTCCTTCTCTTGAAATGGATTCAGAAAACAGGATATTGCAAGGCCCGAGGAGCCTAACATCCCAACAGGGCACAGAGTAAGCATGGAAGAGAGGCATACAGGGCACTCTGTGTGTGAGTGACCACGGGCGACCCAAAGCATTAGGGTGAATTTTATGTCTTCGGGTAAAGAACTGGTACTAGCGATCTAGAGTGATACAGGATCAATGAAACCTGCCTAACAGGCAATCTTGAAGCTTGATAATGATGTTCAATCTTAAGGATTGATAATGATGTTCATGCAGAAAGCCATATTCACAACAAGAGGTCCAAATAGACGTCACCTAGTAGAATTGTTGTCTGAGCCCTGTAAAGAGAGCTTTAGCTAAAGAATTTGACTGTAGGCCAAATTCAGTGCTGCAGTAAATAGTTACCAGATAAGTCATCATTCCAACATATAGAGGAAGAGGACAATGGGAAAAGATGCTAAAAGCATTCGTATTACATTCCTATTATTCTCTGTGATCTGTATTTTCTTTCCTAATGTGTAACAAGTCATGGATGGTCTACAAGAAAAGTAGTACTTTGGGAAATACATTTTGGTTTGTGGAACAAAATGACAAGAGGTCCCCAAATCTTAAAGCTTAGCCCTGTCTATGCAAGAACCAGGAACATTCAAGATGCTATGCCGATATCATATCCTAGGCTTCTGGACCGAAAATAGTATATACCAATTGAGAATATGGAAAACACACAAAGCCACATGTACAATGGTCTGGTTTATATGAGGATTACTGTTTTTTTTGGGGTCGGGGGGTCGGGGGGGGGGGTGAGGCCATGCTTCCTCAGCACCCTTGAATAAAGGGGAAAATATGGCTCACCCTGGAAGTGAGACATCTTTAAGCAAGCATTGCTAGTGTGGAAGTAAGTGGACCATTGAACTGCTCTATAAAGCATTTTACCACACGATTCTAGTTATATCTAAGAAAATGTGTGTTCATTTTATAAAAGGATGCCTCACATACGTTAACACGAAACATGGTTTACATCCAAAGGACTAATAACAAAAAAGGAAGCAAGAGTGGCTAAGTAAAATTTTGCAGAACAAATGAAAACACATTTAAATACTAGCATTTGACCATTATGATTGGAAGACGATTACCAAAAACTCAATTTTTGAAGTTCGTGGTGATCAAAGGTTATCTCATGCAACTGTCATAATACTGTGATTTTCACCTCTCTTTTCTACCCAAAACAAAATGAAGGAAGTTGGCTTCTGTCGTTGGCAATTCTGTGTCCGAGAAACACATTGGCCTTTGTATTCACGCATTCGAGTTCCAACTCAGCATTCGGTATTCTGGAACTGCAATAGTGCAGGTGCATGAATGTAGTTGGAGATTTTGGTCTGATGTCACCCTTGGGCTGCTGCCAGATGGAAGCTTCCGAGCAGTACTTAATGGACGATTCAGCATGTTGGATGTAACTATTCCAGATGTCCCTAGTGTGACTGAGGAGGAAAGAATGCAAAGCAGTACTATGTTAGCCTCTCTCTTTCTTCCCTCACTCACATCTACCACAAGAGAACAGCTCCACCACAGTAAAGTCTGACATGAGATTGCTGGAAACAAATAATTAATAACAAATGGTGTCGATCAGCACCACAGACATAGCATTATGTTTGCTCACAGGTGCAGAAGATGTAAAAAAAAAAAAAAAAAACCAAATTATGAAAGTTTAATGCAGTGTTGTTTAGATGTGAATTGGATGAAGGATGCTCCTATCATCTATGAATAGAAGAGGTCCACGTCAGAAGTGCAGGCAACGCAATTTTATGCGATTGCTCTTTTACAAAAGTTTTGTCCTGAGTTGGGGGCACAAAAACGGGGACATGACTTGCCATCAGAGGCATCAGTCCACTCTGTGGCCTAAGATGCTCTTCCTTGAAGCAAAAAAGGTTTCCTGCGAGTGCTTAATTTGAGCCGGAGGTTGCATGTCGGCCCACCAGTAATTATTTTGGGGGACAGAGACTTATTTTTCAGTATGAGACTTTGACCCAGAACTAGAGAGAATAGCACAGAAGGAGGAAGAGAATGTAGCAAAGTAGTGACAAAGGTAGAAATAAGGTTTTAAAAAGGATCTGCAAGAGTGAGATAAAGGAGCAGGGACTGGATAGCAGTGGTTAACAGGGGACGAGGAGAAATCAAGTTTAAACAGCCCTGGTATTCATCAACACCAGCATATAAGGGCGCTGGAGACTGGCCTCTGGGAAAAACTTTATGAGACCAACTTTGGACCTAGCCACTTAAATTTTTTTTTTTTACAAATTAAGCATTATTGCGCCGACATTAAAATAAAACTTTGCGAACTCTGCACTTTGTAAAACTCTCAAAAATGAAATATAAACATGCAAAATTCAAGATAACTCGACTTCATAACTTCAGGTACACCTAGAGATGAATCACATTGAGTGCAAAATAGTCTCCCAGAGAAAACAACTTTTCTATGCTGTCATTACCACGCATTACCATTACCATGCAGTCACTGCCACTCAATGCTGTTACCACGGATTGCCTTTACCACGCAAGTCTTAACCACGCCTTTACCACATATACATTTACAATGAAAATGTAAGTATATCATATGTAAGTGAAACCGCTTTATTTAAAAACAAAAGATATATACATATATATATATCGACACCCAAAGGGATCCTAAAGCCATTTGAGAGCGCTCAGCAGTGTGTGCTCTGCCCAGGGGCCGGATCCTGACCCTGGAAAATCTCTGTACACAAAAGAGGCGGCACAACCAGGATACTTTTCAGCCTTGTTTATTCGACTTCACCCCACTAACGCGTTTCAGCCACAACTGGCCTTGCTCACGGTCGGTTAGTCCCTCCACAGTGTTGCTTTTTATTCTCCTATAGTTAACCCATTATGAGGCATTATGGGATTTGTAGTTATACATAGTGAAACGAAAATTTAAAAACAAAAGAAAGACTTAGTGTGCATTTTCAATTGTTACACTGATGTGACAAGTAGTATACTGTGGCTTATTTGAACAAAAACATTCATCGGGTATAGTACCCTTAGTCTTTAGTTCATAGTTTATTCTTAGTTTTTTCGTTTTTCGAATTTCAGGGTGTAGTACCCATTTCATTTCTAGAACACTTTACTCCAGATGAACATGCAGATCCTCTCCAAAATTCATCCCTCTTGGGTGCTTTGTTCTGAGCTTGATTATAATTTTTGATTCGATTTGACGGAGTTTGCGGACTGTGTCTCCGCCTCTTTCCAATTTATCAAACATTTTCACTCCATAGAACTGCATTTGTCTCCAGTCTCCATTTTGACACAAACTCATGTGTTTCGCTGTGGCATATTGCATATTTGAATTTTTCACCGCTCGGATGTGTTCCAATATCCGTTTTTTTAGCATGCAGGTTGTGCATCCCACATACTTCATCCCACATTTACATTCAACAATGTATATCACGTTTTTGGAAGAACATGTAATCTGTTGGTCAATCTTCATTATTTTTCCATCTGGTTCCTCAATTGTTTTCATGCTTTTGCTGATTTTGCACGCCTTGCATGAATTACATGGCTGAAAGCCTGTACGCTGTTTCTGTAACCAGTTTGGTTTCTGTTTTTCTTGAAAATAACTTCTGACCAGTAAGTCCTTCAGGGATGTGTTCTTTTTATAGGTTATCAGCGGCGCTTCACCTAGGGTGGTTCCAATGTCAGGGTCCCCTGACAGAAGGTGCCAATATTTTTTCATGATACGAGCAATATTTCCACTCTCTTTGCTGAATGTCGTTATGAATCTTGGAGACACACTAATTTCTGTTTCTTTGTTCTGCTCTATTAGTGTTTGGGTTCTAGTTTTCAAATCGATTTTTCTTTTGCACTTATTTAGTACTCTTTCTTTATATCCTCTTGATCTGAACCTGCATTTACTTTCCTCTATTACTCTTTCAGCATCCTCTGGTACTGATCAATCAGGGGGGGCGGGGGGGGTAGTAAGCAATGGCTTACAGAGGATTACAGGTAAGTAAACATATAAATAAATAAAACTAATTTCGTTGCACGCACTGCATCCCCAAATGCGATGCCGTGCACGTAACATTTGTTTTATTTATTTAAATGTTTACTTACCTGTAATCCTCCGTAATCTATAGATTACTACCCCCCAACCTGCCCATCCCCCTCCCCACGTCACTGCCCGGCAGCTACTCCCACCACCGACCGCTACTGCAGAAGGGATGTGTAATCTGCGAAAACGTAATGTGCCAAAGGCACTCGGCGCCTAGATTACAAACTTGTGAGTTCAACATGGCTGTGTAAAGCCGTGCTCAGGCCAGAGACTGTCTGGGGAGAACCACGTTCATGCAATGCATGTTTGATGAAAACTCATAAGGTATTAACTTTAAAAGTGTTCAGAAAAACCTTTGCACCTATGCTCATCAAGCATGAGTGGTAGACATACAGGAGTAAAGAGGACCTATCCGTTCAAGCCTTTTTATGATAAATGTAGGATGAGTGCCAGTATAATCTACTTTGATAGGGAAAAAAGAAAATTACTTGTAAATGTGAAGAATATGCACACAATTGCATTCACTGTGCACATTTACATTTAGGGAAACAGGTGTTAATTGCCTGTCTCTCATATCATCATACACCTACACACTCAGGTTATAATTTGCTTAAATTTGGTTGATTTCTCAATGGTCTCGACAAAATGTCACTAAATAGCCTAACACCTCGACATAACACGCACATGTGGCATATATGTGGTGACTTCTAGCTGTTTTGTGGATTGGATCCTGTAACTTCTCTTCCCTTGCTAGTTTCATTAAGCAATCAGTGCTGATCTTCCAATGCAACACCCAGAATGGAATGGCCCAACACATCTTTGAAATAAAATGAACTAGTACCTTCAAATACGCAACACCTGGTATGATATCGCCTTTCTGGTTAATATATCTAAAATGGCATGTGTTAAAGGGGAGAGTTATAAAATACACTTTCATTTAACTAGCCTCTTAAAAAAAACTGTGACCCTCATCAGATTCCCGTTTCCTGCAGGGAGTTAGTTAATGTGGTTCATCCTGCATATAGCAACAATGGCTTGTGTAATAGATGGCCGGGTTCCATGTTTCTGAACAGAAACGCCACTGAATAACTTGTCTATTCAGCCCTGACTCCCCATGTGACATTGCATAAGATCATCTGTACAAAATTACATTTGCCCAGCTCTTAAAAATTAAGAAATAATATTTTTTTCCTCGAAAATGTTGTTGTTTAGTTCAACCTAACATTTTGTTTCTGAAGCTAACATGTTGGTGATGACACATGCAATTGGAAGCTTTCCATTAGAGCGTAGACAACAAAAATGTATTTTCCCACATGACGACACCTGTATAAAGTACCACTGTTGGAATTGGCCCTTTTTGCAGAGTTACCCCAAACGTTTTGCCATCATCTTCCTATTTTTCTGACCTTCTTTTTGTTGACTTTAGGACTCTGGGCACTTTACCACCGCTGACCAGTAAAAAAGTGCATGTGTTCTCTTCTCTAATCATGGTATAATTGGCTCACACCTGTTTGGCATATTTGATTTACCCATAAGTCCCTTATAAAGTGGTATACCATATACTCAACCCTGTACTTCAAATGCTACTAGTGGGCCTGCAGCACTCATTGTGCCACCCACATAAAAAGCTTATCAACCCTGTCTCGGGCCTGCCACTACAGTATCCGTGTTTGCAATTTACTGCTACTTCAACGTGGCATTCAAAACTACTTGCCAAGCCTTAAACTCCCCTTTTATTACATATATGTCACCCCTAAGGCAGGCCCTAAGTAACCCAAAGGGCAGGGTGCTATGTAAGTAAAAGGTAAGACATTTACCTTTATGTTTTGTATTTCCTGGTAGTGACAAACAGCCTATTTTGTTTTTCACCACTGTGAGGCCTACCCCTCTCAGAGGCCAGCATTGGGAATTCCTTAATATACTTTTAAGTTGTAATTCCTGATTGCAGAGGAGTAGATACTTTATGTTTAATATCCTTGGATTGGTAATGAAAAATCCTCTTTATAGGTAAAGTCCGATTTAGCATTACTAGTTTAGGAATGCCACTTTTTAAAAGCGATCGGATGCGATTTGGAAATTTGGAAGGGGGTGACGTTGTTTGTTTGTTTAACCGACTCGCTTGCTCGGAGTATTGACTGGATGCAATGCTGTGTAAAATTACAGCTTAAAGTATCTGCATAAAAAACGCAGATAACTCTCCAGATAACATTGCATGTCTGGATACATTGTTTTTATCTACGACTGTGTGTTTGTGTTCATCACAACCACAGATACTAATTAAATCACAACCAATTCATTTAAACGTTGTGTGTTAGGAATACTGTTTGCCTATTGCGCAGTCTATACTAAATGAACAAACATGAAAGAATGATTTTTTCGCATGTTTAGGAGCCTAGTTACAAGGCCCCCTTTATTTGACCTGCAAGTTCTATACTGAACCACATATTCGAATATATTTATACAGGGGACTCTTTTTAACAATTACCTATTTGTCCTGAAGATGGTCTTACGGACGATTCTGCCACTACAGACCGAAAGGTCGACTATTACGTCTATTTCATCATTAATTGACACTGAGGAATTGTTATCTACTGTTTTAAATTAATTTTCTCTTGATTGACTTATTTGGAACAGATGTACACACTCATGATTTTTAGGTTCTTTTATATTTCCTCCATCATGGTGTTTTATTGTTTCCTGAATGTACCCTATTGATTTATGACTACATTACATTTGTATCTGTTTTGAAGAAAGACATACCCGTGTTCTTTAAACTTTAAACATTTCTATTTGAATAATGTTATTGATTACTGGATTTACTCTAGGTTGAATTACTACCATGAGTTCAACACCCAAATCCCTAGCTATAATTCAAATCTGAATAAGATCAATGAATGAAATCCCTTGTAGGCACTATTACTTACTATTAACTTTTAGAAAGCGAGCATTTCTCTGCACTTAGCACTTTGTGTGCCTTCTAGCATGTCTCCAATACACGTCTGGGTTTAGGTGACAGCTCCAACTTGTGAATACCCTCTAGACAGACACAAACACAGGACGCTTAGCTGCATCTGCAATCATCTGCATATCCAATGAGGATAGCTGAAATCACATGAAGATTATCATAAAACACATACTGGAAGGGAGTGTGTATTGCATGCATTTAATGCAGTTTTTTTAAAATAAGCATATCATATTTTTTCACCACCGGTTTGAAAAATGCACTGGTCTCTCTCATTGATGGCCAGCACCGACATACACTTTTAGACACACCTCCCGCCACAAATTCTAGAATTGCAAACTTTAGAGCTGGGGAGCTACGTTCGAATCTCAGCATCAGCTCAACATCCTGTGATTCCAGGCAAATCACTTTGTCTCCCCGTGCCTACCACAAATGAATGTGTTCTTCTGTAATGTAAATTGTACTCATGCCATGTTGTCGAGTTAGCGCTATATAATATTGCAAGGAAAAATAAAGTAGGGAAACTCGAGTTCACACACTACTGAACGCGCACTCTTAAGTGCATCAGCAGTGCACTATGAATCAGAGTGTTTCACAGGCCTGTCACAGATAAGAAATGCTATCAAAACGAAATCCTACAAAACAATATACTACTGGCCGGCAGCAATTCATACCCGGACAATGTCGGGACGGGCTGCTAGTACATAAATAAAAGGCATTGTCATTTACAATGCCAAGAGCTCAAACTCTTGTAAATGTGAACCCTATTTAATTTCAATGAAGTGACAGCCATTTTCCCAGGCTGCTTGGAAAGTGAAAGCATGCATGGCGCTCTGAATGTTGCAGGAAGTATTTCGTGCCTGCAGAAGGAGAAACTCATTAAAGAAAATAGTGCTTACAGACTAAAAGAGACATACCGTGTAGCAAAATAAGTAAATTGCCTGCCCTCATGGGAAGTTACAAATGAAGACAAGGCAGTACTAAGGAGGGACTAACAAGCCTAATAATGAATCAGAAGCCAGCATTAACAAAAAACAATGACACAAGCCAGTGCAAAATATGGGCGGAGAGTGGATGGAGCTTAACTTCCGTACTAAAATACAGCATGCCTCGCAGAGCAGCGCATGCGCTGCACAGGCTCGACCTAAAAAGGGGTTGAAATACTGTTAATTTAGCAATGGTGGTGGGTGCTGACCAGTGGCCGCTCCTGAAGTAAAGAAACTAGGATTCCATATGTTGGGTTACACAACACATCTTGCTATATAAAAAAGTGATTCACGACCTGGTGATCACTCAAGCATCAATTTAGGATTAAGTAGTAGAAGCAGAAACCAGTGACATCTATGGCAGAGTGAGGAGTCTAACTGCACTGTAATGACCTGTTCCAAATGACACTGTAAATAAGCTATAGGAATGACGTATAAAATGTACTACTTGATGTGTGCCCCATGAAAGGGTGAAAAGCAAAGTTGACCATATTGGACCCACAACTTGCCCATGTATATCTAAATATTCGTTTAAAGATTGTTTTAAAACCCCTACAATGGACTTTACACCATAATAAACCGATATCAGTGTGGTACATAGATTTCTGACTTTGAGAAGGGTCTAGTGAGGGTGCCCTCGTTGAAGTGTAAGACTTTTTTTAACAAAAAAAAAGTCCTCCAAAAACGTACAACACCCAGGAAATAATCCTGATTCTGATAGTAGGCAGGGTACATGAGAAATGTTATTTCTTTGAAAACATCTCACATCCCATCTAATATAACTCCAAGATCTTCAACTTTCAGAGTTTTCACGTGGCCTTGTAGTGATGGCACACTATAAGTGAGCTGGTACAGTTCATCAAAATGGCAAATCCACATATACAACAAAGGAGAAGGAAAGATATCTCAGAACCGAAGAGAAATAATATGAAATCCTGATGGAAACTCGAGCAAAACGAATACATATAGAAACGCCATATAAAGCCTCGTATTGCTCTGGTTTCATATTTATGCTGTAACAATGACAAATATTTAGTTTTTGCATGAGAACTCCTGAAGAATTGTAGCACACAAATACCAGACATTGCTAGCAGTTTCCATCTTCTGTGCTGCGCAGTCACAGGCTGGTATTTGAATATTTACATTAACATTCTACACCTGCTTGTTACGGTGCTGCCCAGCGATAATGTAACATTCCTGAGATAACTCTCTTCAACCTGACACTCTTGGCACATGAAACTCATCTACCCACATATGTTATTAAAGTGAGGATAAAACATATTATGACAGTCATTAATTATGTTGTTCCCGACTAAGTTCTAAAGGGTAACTGGTTTGAGGTTAAGAATTTGCCCGCTAGTGCACCTTTGCCCACAGCCTTGGGTTTCACTGAACCCACCTCTCTAAACTCATGTTCAACATCCCCTTTCCCTGCTTAGGAAGACGACCCCTTCACTGCCTACTTCTATACTCAACTCTCATACGCTCACCTGTCACTTTATTCAATGTCTCTGAGCGATTTTATGTAACTATTTCAAGGTCGTCATTATTGATCTAAAAATATATTGCATCCACTGTATCTCCCACCACTACCTCACAGGGCAGTAAATATGTACTATTCTTAAGGACCCTTCCACTTCCAGGTGACTAGCAACGCAATTGTAGTGGTTGCTTGAGATACTAAGGGGCCTGTTAGGATGGCGGGCGGATTACCCCCGCCAGGCTGGCGGTAGCCACCGCTGGCCTCGCGGGGGCAATCCGCCCACCATCCTCACTGAAATGACACCCCGCCACATTAGGATGGCTTGGGGGTCCGCGGCGGACGGAAAGACCGTCCGCCACTTTTCCGCCCTGGTCGCCTTGCGACCGGGGCGGTTAAGGTTTAATATGGTGGCGGTGTCTGTTTGACACTGCCAGTAATCATACAAGCGAAACCGCTTGCCCTCATGAGCACTGTTGCACGTCCAGCTGGAGTGCTTATGTTTAATTAATACACTCTAATCTTAAACCTATAATGTATCACATTTCATTTTTGTGTCAACATATACTCTATAAACATAAGTTTCGTTCTTTGCCTTTTTACTTGGTTCAAGAGAAACATAAAATGTAACCATTTCCAAATTACATACAGCGATTGTTTTACATTCACAATTCATGTATATGCTTTTCTTTTTACACTTCTTTATAATGCCCTATGCATTTCGGGCCCCTCGGCCCTTCTTCGGGGGCAGTATCTGTGGAAATCAAAAATTACATGTTGTTTGTTTTGGTTCCAATATCGTGAGGGAAACACAGTCAATTATATTTAAGCAAGTTTCATTCCTATTTACAGTGTGTGGAGTCATGCCATTATGTCATAAGAAGAAGCACTGAGTATCCAAAATAAACGGGTGATGAGAGAAAGCAAAAGATGTAGTGTGACTAGAAGCAATTAGAGTGCTGGAAATGAAGTCTGCTCTAAATAGTGAAACTAAGAGACAGGGGGGTGCTACCAGAGTCCCACACCTCATGTTGAAAATACCTCACAGCGCGTTTCACTGACCTTCACGTGGTTACTTGCAGTTTAGAAAGTGGGTTACTGGCTCGTTCAAGCAGACTGAACGCTTTACTGAAAAAATGCGGAGGGAACTCATTAGTTGTCGCAAGCATGATGAAACCTGGTGGCACCCCCCTGTCTCTTAGTTTCACTATTTAGAGCAGACTTCATTTCCAGCACTCTAATTGCTTCTAGTCACACTACATCTTTTGCTTTCTCTCATCACCCGTTTATTTTGGATACTCAGTGCTTCTTCTTATGACATAATGGCATGACTCCACACACTGTAAATAGGAATGAAACTTGCTTAAATATAATTGACTGTGTTTCCCTCACGATATTGGAACCAAAACAAACAACATGTAATTTTTGATTTCCACAGATACTGCCCCCGAAGAAGGGCCGAGGGGCCCGAAATGCATAGGGCATTATAAAGAAGTGTAAAAAGAAAAGCATATACATGAATTGTGAATGTAAAACAATCGCTGTATGTAATTTGGAAATGGTTACATTTTATGTTTCTCTTGAACCAAGTAAAAAGGCAAAGAACGAAACTTATGTTTATAGAGTATATGTTGACACAAAAATGAAATGTGATACATTATAGGTTTAAGATTAGAGTGTATTAATTAAACATAAGCACTCCAGCTGGACGTGCAACAGTGCTCATGAGGGCAAGCGGTTTCGCTTGTATGATTACTGTTATTTGAATAGCACAACTTGGACTTTGTGCTCACCTCAGTAGCACGCATTGATTTAAATAGAGAAAGTTGTTGTCTCATTTAAAAACTTTAGGTGTGCCCAGCCCCTATTTCAATCAATGTTTGACACTGCCAGCCATATTAGTATGGGCCCAATCTGATGTCTTTCCATGGCATCAATGCCGCCACGGAAAGGCAGGTGGTCTTCACTTCGGAGGCCCCCTGCAGGCCCCCGATGTGAAGGCGAGGTGGGGGGTGCACACGGGGGGTACCTGTGGTACCCCCCCAGCATTTGCATACACAAAGCGTCAGGCACCACGCGGTGCCTGCCGCTTTGTGTATGCAAAAGAATACATGCATTTTTAGCATTGTGGCGGGCGGTGCTGAGAGCACCGCCCGCCACAATGTTAAAAATGCAGGATGCGCCCGCCACTGTGGCGGGTGCATCCTAATACCTCCCACGGGACCCCGGTCCCAATCTCCGGGAGGATGGCGGGCAGGCAAAGTCCGCCCACCATCCTAATGAGGGCCTAAGTGTGGTGGCTTAGTGGACAAATGCATCCACAGTAGGGGCCTGTGTTCGACCTCATGGTCACAGGTTCAAATCGCGGTAGGTCCACTCAGCCTTTCATCCATGTGAGGTCGATAAAATGAGTACCATTGAATTGGGTAACAATAAACATCTGTTATTCAGCCCCTTGAGACCCTAGCTTAGGTGATACGTGCGCTTTACAAATACACATGTTATGTTATGTTATTCGTCGCCAAGCCTTACTTCAGATGTTATATAGTGAACGTGTGCTCTCTGCGGAGTTGGGTCCCTGAGGTACCAGACAATGTACTATCAGAGCTTGTTATAGTGGGGCAGCTTAGCATGAGACATAGGAAACCACAGAAAGATGATGATGGTGCTCAACCTGACTTGGTAGGTGGGGCTCATAGGGGACTTCAGGTGCAACCTGATCAGCTTTAATCTATTGTTGGATGTAGACTGGAAATACCTGTTGGTTCGCAGATAGTAAAGGTGACCTTAGCCTGAGGTTAGAAAAGAAAAATGGGATGTTAGTCTTCTGTCAGCCCCAGAATTTCAGTAGGTGTTGTGTGAGTCTGAGGTGTGCTGATAAAGTATTGCTAAGTGTCGAACCTTGTGCCATCTGGTACCTTGCATGAAATTATTTGTATATGGTTAGGCAGACAGTGAATTTCATAGTGTGTTTGAGTTCTGACGACAGGGGATGGGGTGGGAGGGATGGAAGTACTTGGCGAGGTACGAAGGTGCACAAAGTTCCTTGTGCATTGGGCACACACTTTTGGCCTTAGATATCCTCTACATTGGGAGCTAGTGTAGGGCAGAGGCAATTACAACGTGTCTGATATGCTCTAGCCTATCAGACTGCATATCAACTGGGTTGCATAGATATTGACTAGTTGAAGATTTAGGACATCTTTCCTCAGCATTTCAGTTAGTTTAGAAGGCATTGGCATGAGATGCCTATTGTGAGCGCAAGGGTGGTTGTGTGTGTGGGGGTGTCTGAAAATGTGGATATTTCCTTTGCGCTTTTTCAGAACTCCATTATTCTTTCTCCAAAAGGCCAAAACCTGTGAGTTATTTTCAACAGTTAAATGCCACTCTCCACCTTAATCTCTTTAACCATTAGGCCCATCCACACATTGTGCATCACCGCTGCTCTCTATCCACCAGGACCTCCATTGATACTCATGATCTCACTAGGCAAATTACTTCAATGCACACTCCTGGGCTATCACAATAATTAAATGAGTTTTTTAAATGTCCCCACACAACCAGATGAGTTTCCTGCACCTCCAAACACGAGGATCAGGCATGCTGGGTCCCACAGTGAGCAACACAATTACCTGAACAGATTTCTCACACTAACACTGACATGTGTAAATAGCCTTGACTGCCGAATATTACTCAGACCACCTGACCTGTCCCAGGCCACCAAGCTCTTGGTAACTCAATATTACCATACCAATCCCAGCTCCATGTGCCTTCTGTTGTCACCATTTGCAGATTTATTAACCTTCATGCTCTTTCCGGACAGAACACTCTCCTCTAAACCTATTATCCTTCCCCTTACTGAGCGCCTTCAAAGGAGTCTCCAGGAACAACTTCTTACATATAGAGATTTGCCTCAAAGTCAATGTTACATGGACTGCTGATACTGTGATTACTACCTGGACTAATGAGTAACTGCTGTATGCCCTGTAGACCCCATCTACACTGATAATTCGCTGTGTCAAAATTGCTGTATAAATTGCTTTGCACCACGTTATGATGTGTCGTCTGTACGACATTTCCACTGAAGATGTTAATCAAATGCAAAATAAATATCAATTTAAAGTACTTTCTATTCACATGAATTTACTTTATTAAGGTGTATACGGGTGTATATATTAAATGTCTGTAGGGTGCACATTAGTGAAGGTTTGTGGGTACAGAAGCAAATCACAATGTATGGTGTCTGAATGCTTGACGCCCATCTTAAAAACTCAACCAATCTGCGATGGAACAGAATAAAAGAAGCCCAGAAAGGTTAGAGAAACTACTGATATGCATAATATAAAAAAGTAAGAATAAATATTTGGAAGGGGGTTTTGGAGGAATTTCAATTCCATAATCAAAAGTCAAAAATCCTCAATTAGATAACTCCTTTGCAATTGTCTAGTTGTGACAATTGTATGTATCTGTAAAATATTGCTGATATTTTTCATGAACCAAAACAATTTCAGATTGTTTCATAAAATAGTACATACAACTATAGATGATTAAGAGTGTATTATGAGGATGTTTTTCACCAGCGGTTCTGAGCGAAATCAAATAGACAATAAGAGTGAAGCTTAAGGGGTCTATGGTGTCAATTAAAACCCAGAGGTAAAAAACATCCCCGTAATTCACTTTTTCTTTACTTGTTGGGAAAAGCATTGCGTGAAATAATGCCCTTCAGGTGTTGAAAGCAAACGTTGAACCGTGAGTCTGAGTTTCACTGCAAGATTATTATATTAAAGCCAAGTTGCAAGGCCCATGCAGTGCTGTAGGAGAGAAACGTTGTGTGAGTCTTAGTAGAACCACCAGTAGTAGTAAAGGTACAATTCTTATATCTGGCGTTCATGACATTCTGGGGTTCTTTCCTCCGGTGTGAGTAATTAAGTGTACTATTTCTGTTGATATCTTAATATTTTGATGTCCTCATTGAGCATTTAGAATCCCATGCAAAAATATTTGCCAGAAGGAAGTTTCTCAACCAAAAACTGAGTGATACTTAGACTAAATTATCTACCCTTGCCTGGCATTCAACAACTTACACCATCTACTGGAAGTTGCCACCAAATCTGAAATATCAAAGGCAGCACCCTACTCCTCACTAGGGGCAGTGTAATAAAAGGTAATTATTCTGTTTGTGTAAAAGAGGATACGGCCCACCCTGTGGGAACTTGGTGAGAATCAGGGCTATGGGGGCTTCCCTAATGGAGGCCTGTCAATGTGTGGCTAACGGTAAAGAGTATACCTCTGTAGTACCATATTTCTAGGCAGGGGTCTCCAACCAGTAGCTTGGGAGCTATTGTAGCTTTCCAACTACCTCTGAGTAGCTCACCTGTGTGCAGCCCATCTTATTAAATTAGAAGGTTTTTGCTTGGTTGAATTATTATACATATCAAAAAAGGAAATTATGCAGCGTTAATAATATTATTATCTATCAATGCGTTTCATTGAACATAAATAGCTCTCAGTAGAGGAGAGGCTGGAGATCCCTGTTCTAGAACTCTGGGAAACCTTGTTGAGCCTAACAAAGTCTCCCTAACCCTCCTGGACCCCAGTACTGTAGTTATTTTATTTGTTTCCTTGTTTATATCATGCTAATAGTCAGATTTATTTTAAGGTACTTTGGAATGCCACAGCTGCAGGTGAATAATAAAATAGTGAGTGCGAATAAGTGGATCTTAGCTGTATGGGAGTCATATAATGGGGTTACTTATTAAGTTACTTATTGAGTTACAGTTGTGCTACTAGAGGTAAACTTACGAGCAGTTAGAAGTTCCGAAATTAGATTTTTGGTGGTGGAAAGTGGAAGAAGCATCAGATGGTTGAAGGGTACACAGATCAACGGAGAGAACACAACTGTAACTTGTTGTTATTCATCGCTGTGTCAGATGGTTGTCTGACCAGCTCTGAAGGGTAATTTGTTCAGCGTCACTGTTAAAGGCGGAAAAGAGTACTCATAGGTTTATGTCCTGTACTCCCAAGGAAGGAAATGCCTTTTTATGTTAGTCTATTGAACTTTAACAGACTCATGGTCTCTACACTGCCTGGAAAGTTGTTTCAAGTCGCCTCACAGTTTATTGTCGGTTGTGCATGTATTCTTCGTTCTCATTTCAGAAAGATTTATGTATGGTGCATACCACTTTAAGTTTGACTCTTGCACCTACTGAGACCCACTCAGTTACTTTTAACATTGGTTTAGTGTGGTTTAGATTATTACATTTGAGATCCCATCTTGCTGCCTGATTTTGCATTTGTTGAGGCTTGCCAATCAGTATTTTGGAAACACCTGTGTTACAACATGTTACAGGAGCTGGGCAAGACAATGATTGCGCTTGTTACCTAAACTAGATGCCCTGTTTGATGGAGTGGTAGAACTTTTCAGAGTACTGATTGAGAGGTGTTGGCTCCTTCTAAAATGATGGTAATGTGGGTAGGGTTCAAGAATTTCGCTTATGGTTTTCACATTAGAAAGAATTGGAATTGTTCCTTGACCTAACCAGTTGTGATTATCAAAAAGGAGAACAATGGGATTCAAAATCCATTGTTTTATTTCTGCTCAATAAACACATTTAGGTTTTAGTCACACTGAGGTATAGAAGGTGTCTTCTCAAACAGAGTTTGATGTGGCTTAAACATTCAGTGTTGTTAAATTGATTATTATTTCATTTGTGGATTTTACTGTTATATGCTTGCATCTAAAGGTGTAGGTTGTTTTCATTGTGTCAGCCAATGGAAGTAAATATTAGGCCTTGGTGTAGTTTGACTCTGCAGAACTCTGCGAAGTGCCAAAAGAACTCTGCCACGCTCCGCGGAGTTCCGGCACTGGCAGAGCCTGTTAAGTCACGATGTGCGCACTGATTTTTAGCGCTGGGAATTTTGTCATTTGCTGTAAAATCAGTGCAATCTGCACTATTTATCATGCCAGAGGGAACTGCTGCTTTCTGCCGCTCAAAGAGACATTCTACTCCAGCAACAGATTTCTCAACACCAGCGGGCGTGACCTGCATTGACCACCCGCGTTGAGAAATCTCACAAGGAGGAGGTATATTGCATGATTTTTCTATCAAGCGCTCGCCAACTTAATGTTGGTGAGCCGCTTGAGAGAAAAACTCTGCTCCGCGTCACTTCACAGAGTTTTTCGGAACTCTGCGCTGAGTGCGGAGTGGGCAAATCTCCACGAACTCCACAGGCGGAACAGTATTCTTCGCCCACCCCTAGTAAGCATATCTTGATGACTAATGGTGATAAGAAAGACTCCGGGTTATCTCACTGGATTCTTTCCCACTGGTGGACTTAATGCACTATATTCCCATTAGTACATTCACAGCACAGAGCGTATACTTCAAGATAGTATGTGAGTAGGCAAAAGAGGGTGTCTCTCAATACTTTATATCTCAATCAAGGTACTATCCATTGTTATATTGTACAGACCATCTACTTTTATTAATTATATGACAATGGCATGAACTTTTACAAACTGTGTCAGAGAGCAGGCCCCTCAAAAACTAAACCAAGGGATTTACTCTCTGAAAATCTAATGATGTCCCACGTGGTTTGACATCAATGGGAAGTAATGGCCATTCCACAAATTCAAAACATATCCTTGTGAAGCAGGAGGCCGACATTTTTCAAAAGTGATGCCGGCAGGTGCAGTGCTTTCTTCAGGACCTGGTGGGAACACCACTAAATTTTCTGCAATCCACTAGGATTATGACAAACAGTTATCTATTTTTGGCCCAGCACGAGGTTAGGTAGCTCATTGGAGAATATATTGGTTTGCCCACCTCATTTTCTTCACACACCAACCCTATATTTCCATATTTTTTTTTACAGGCATGGCAGTGGTGTGTCAAATGACCTTCTATCATTATACTTAATGCATCACAGAAACTAAATTCTCCATAAAGGTGGAAGACCACAAGGCACCACAGACACTAGTGCCAGTCATAACAATTGTATCCAGTTGAGGGCGGTGTCTAGGCTTACAGTCCGCTCTTATATTCTTGTAAGTAGGATGCTGTGGTCTACTGCATCATATGTTGTGGGACGTTGCAGGTGAATCAGTGCTGCTTGGTGGACTGAACCAGAGACAATGGATAGGGCTGCTATGATTTTGGCTGTCCCCATCATCCTGATAAAAGCTTCAATCCTGATTGGCAGTTGTGAAGTAGCCTGTGTTGTACTGTGGCTCACTTTCATGATGTATGCTGTGATGAAGAGGATAGAAAATGAAGCCTATGATTGGCTAGAGCTTGAGCCTTTATCCACCTTTGGTAGCTTCAGAAAAGAGATGGCTGCAGCCTGCGCCAGACATTCTGGCATCATCCCCTTGGCTGTGGGTGTTGGAGAAAGTGTATGGAAGAAATCCTTAAAGTATGATGCT
Organism: Lissotriton vulgaris; assembly: GCF_964263255.1. NCBI lineage: Eukaryota > Metazoa > Chordata > Amphibia > Caudata > Salamandridae > Lissotriton > Lissotriton vulgaris. The sequence continues at coordinate 1,870,625,275 of NC_141685.1, read as the reverse complement.
AGAATGGGCTCCACCAGGAGGAGTAAAGTTTTCATTTCTTCTGCTTGCTACTCACCCGCCCATTCTGTAAGGGTTGGAAGGAGGAAAAGAAAGAAACCATTGAATGGTCATGAAGATCTTCCACGTCATCTGTAGTGATTGAATGCTTGTTATTGTGCATTCTGAGAATGACAGGAAGGTTTCACAGAGTTGGTCAATGATTAGGCAGCACGGCCTGCCATCGCGAGGTATAAGACAACTAGAAGGCAACATTTTTTGCCTTGCCCCATACGTCCTACTATTCTGTAATGCATTTTACCACAATGGGGAGAAATTAAAACTCCCATAACAAATGTGTTTACTATTTAGAAGTGGAAGACATGAGCAGGTTCTGCTATTTGACCAGTTCAAACTTTCCAATGGGCAGAGGGGTGGCCTGCTTTTTCAACAAATGATTTATTCTGAGTTGTTTAGTGCTCGAGTTGTAGGTTCTTTTCTTTCTTTTCTCCTTTATTTACCAACTCTTTGGTTCATGAAAGTGTTAGGGAGCAGGAAAGCGTGTTTTTACTTCCCGGACCCAAATGATCAGGGTATGCATCTGAAGGAGGGGGCTTGGCATCAACTCTTCAGGTGTCTTTTCATGGATGCAAATTATTGTTGCAATCAAAATTGTACTATGACACACAGTACTTTCTTCTGTAGTTCCTTTGCATGTTATAATAGCAGAAAGCAACATCCATTTAATATATGATATTAAAAACCAGTAAGGGGGTGTCTGGTATGTGCAGTGGGTGTAGCACATTCCATCGTTTGACTGTCACATGCCTACCGGGAATCACGTGTGCTTAGAGCAAACAGCACCCCCTTGATGCCTTGGTGCAAGGGTGTGGCTCTGGAAGTCACCCAAATATTGTAGAAAACAGAAATATAGTTGAGCGCATTTAAAAAAAACCGCCATTGTACGCTCCACCTATATATATATATATATTTTGTATGGTTTTTGTATGCCAATAAAAGATTTTTTAAATAAAGTGGTCAAAATAATGCACATTAAACAACAAAAAGCAGAGCAGTAAGAGTTATGATTCTAATACATCTATGCCTGCCTGTCTTTCTGTCTGTCCATCCATCCGTCCGTTCGTCTGTGCTGTATTCACTCAAACGACTTTCCACTGCGGGCGTGGCTGGGCGCTCGGTAATGGAAGCCGTTGCCTGCAGTAACAAGTCACTGCTCCGCGGACTGGGATTCCGACGGCTCGTTATTTGTACTCGAAGCATGCGTGTCAAACATCTGGCGATCTGAAGGTCAGAAAGAATTCACTTCTTTTCTTTTCTTTGACTCCTAACACACGTGGCCCCCTCTCAAGTAGCTTCTGTGCGCTAGACTCCCCGGTAAGTAACCACTGCCCACGAGACACAGCTCGAGCTCTGTTCTCGTTCCATTGAAAGGTTACAGAAAGCCAGCGTTGCTTGCAACAGATCTGTTCGTGCCCTGTGCCTCGCACAAAGGCGAGGAGCATTTGTGAAGCATCCAGCGTGGTTGTGCTCCAACAATTGAACATTGTACAGAGCTGCTAAGCGAGCAGATTCCACGTGTCTTGTCTGCTCGATTGTGATTTTGTTTCACACCGAGATTAATGTGTTTTTGAAGTGGACGGGTCTGTCGTCTCGCGCAGATTAGGAGAATATGAGGAGGGCTGGCTGCTCTGAAGCCCTGGGCAAACGGACATCTGGGGCCCCTTCTGTGCAGGGTGCACACTGCGAAGGAGGCCCCGAGAACCCCTGCAGAAGGCAGGGAAGTGGCTTTCATTGCGTAGCAGGTGCAGTGGTGCCGGTGCCAAGAGGCCTCGGGGGGACACCGAGCCCTGATAATTACAGTGGGCTCATTCCGATCCTTGACTAGGGCTCCGCTACTGACAGCAGGCCCCACACTCGCTCAGCATACACAGTGAGGAAACATCTCCGGCGTGCATGTTGAGTCCTGGCGAAAACGTTAAAAAAAAAGGACTACGCAGTGAACCAAGCAAAGTAAAAAAAAGTTTGTTCTCTCTGTACCAAGCACAAGCATAAATGAAAAACGGATTAATGGGGGGATGATTCACGGTACTTTGAGGTGTGAAACATTCCCTCGTGTACTGTAAATCAAACAATCTGTGGGAGGCGGAATGATATGCGCACTGCCCGTGCGAAGCCAGAGCTCACGCCTTGTCCATTGGAAAGAGATGGTAACAGTCATGCCAGTCCTAAAAGCAGCCTCCGCAGCCGGAGTCAGCACGCTGCGCAAACACACCTACTTCTCGCATTTATAATGGTCTCCGACCATGTTGGCACCTTTCTAGTTAAAAGAACAGTTCTCCTTGAGTCTGGAGACTAGGCTTCGAGACTGACGTCTGTGACGGCAGCCGTCTCCAGCCCCAAGAGATGGAAAAACTAGACTCCTCGGAGTCCTACGGGTGAAGTTTGTTTGAAAGGTCTGTCGGTTGTGGGGAAGGGGATGGAAAAAAGCAAACGCGTTTAACTGTTTGCGAAACTACTTAAAACTCCTGGAGTTTGGACCATAAAACACTGGACACGAATAGAAATGACTGCGCTTCCCATTCTGTACGAAGAAATTACTGCAGACACAAATAACTTTTCACTTTTTTTAAGCAAGGTTCATATTTTTAAAAGAAGTAAACGGCCAAACAATTCAAAATGGAAATAAAAACTGATCGTTTAAACATAACCAAACCAAGTATCCACTGGGGGCACTTCGCACTCACAGACCTGCATGCGGCTGGCCTTGCCTAACTTTTTCCATTGCTGCGTTGACAGTCGCGCGCGCGCACACACGTCCTATGTTTATAGGACTGCAAGCGATACTTGCCATGTTTGGGGCTGCTTCGGTGCAGCTTTTCCTGTAAAATTCTGACATTTTATACAGTGCACTGCCAGCAGGGCGTTGTCCCCAGTGGACTAACCTAGCGAGCGTGGTATTTCCCTGGGTGCCCCTGCACCGGTGGGAGAAAGACGCGCCCCTCGTGTGCCAGGCACAGGTGACTGACTCCCGCCCAGCCCTGGTGGCTTCGCAAAGGTACCTCGGAAGCTTAGTCAAACCCAGCTGTGAGAAGTCTAGACTCGTGCCACTATGCTGCACATAGAGTTACAGGGACCGTTTGTTAAATGCGCGGCCGTGTGTGGTTGATGTAAAGTGGAAGGCTGGCGCGAAAAGCTCACCCACAAATATTGTAAAACTGTGAGCGCAGAGTTTGTCGATCGAACTGCCCTTGACTCGGGATGCTCTACTGTGCACAAAGGTGTGTCCCCCCCCCCCCCCCCGCAGCCCCCCAGCCCCCCTTACCTTGCTTCTCTCTGTACAGGTGGAGCCCCCCTCCCCCGACGCCCCCGCGCCGCAGTGCATCCCTTACCTTCACCACGTCGTCGTTGAGGTGCTTGGGGTCCCTGTCCACCAGGTCGATCTCCTTGGTGTGGGCGTCGCGGCACGGCTTCTCGTGCATGCACTCGTCTGCCATGACTTTGTTGTTGGGCTTGTAGATGTTCCCCTGCTCCCTGATGGGCGACGAGTACAGGAGCCCCTGCGTGGCGCGCGGCCGGGAAGAAGGGAAGAAAAGCAGCTTTAGGAGAGGCGTCTCACCACAATGCAAGCAGCAGAGCGCAGGAGGCAGGGCAGTCCGTTTGGGAGGGAGCGCAGTGGGCTGCCTTTTAAACGACAAAATGAAGACACACCACACCCCTCGGTACCAGAGCACAGGCTCGCACCACCAGGGGTCAGCGGATAGCGGAGCTCTCACTGCTCAGAGCAGGGAGACTCCGCATTCCAGGGGATTCCCTCCTCCGCCTTTCCCATCGAGGACGCCCACCCCACGAGCAGCTCACGCACAGAAGACCCCTGCTCCAGCAGCAACGCGCTCACAGGGGAGGGGCCGGCTCCGCACAAGCACCTCTACTTTAAAAAAAAAAATAAAATCATTTATTTATTTATTTAATGCGATTTTATATAGCGGGAACATTACCCAAAGGTTTCAGAGCGCTTTACAAAAGAACCAGTTTGGATACATAAGGATTTAGGATTACATGAGTTGCATAAAAGATACAAATAGAAAAAATTGCAAATGTACAAGTTGTAAAGTCACACAAGGAAGAGAAACAAATGGATAAACTCTCAGAATCACATAGGAATGGTAGTGAGTACAAGGGTCTACTACATATACTAGTTTTGTTTATTTATTTTATTTATGCGATTTTATATAGAGCGCGGACTTTACCCGAAGGTGTCAGAGCGCTTCACAATAGGAACAGTAATGATACATGAGGAGAAAATTACAAGTGAACAAATTACAAAAGCAAACGTTAAGTTACATGAATCAAAAGTGACAATAGTGAGCAACCAAAATACATGAGGTAGCAATCTAACTAGTGGTTAGAGTTATCTCCATATACATATATACAAATAACCTTAACCATCCCTAACACGCAGAAAGCCCGGGGCACCCAGGGTGCTTTCTCCAAACAGAACCCCTTCCACGCACCTCTTGCTTATAGGCCCAACCCCCACAACCAGCCCCTCGACCCTCAGAAGGCCACATTTACAGGGGCTCTTTCTGCAAAGAGAACCCCACCCCAGCACCTCACGCAATGATGGCCGTGGCCGAACCTTCACCTCAGAGGACCACACCCCACAAGCACCTCTTGTCGAGAGGACCAACCCCCACAACCAGCCCATCGACCCTAAGAAGGCCCCGTTTACAAGGATACTTCCTTCAAAGAGAACCCCGCCCCAGCACCTCTTACTCTCACTCATTTTCCCCACGGATGACCCCGTTGCCAGGAGCAACTTCTCCACAAACGACCTCACCCACGAAGAAGCGCCTCGAGCCCTACAAGAACATCACCGACAAAGCACCGCTCCACACTTCTCCATAGTGGAGCCCGGTCCCTCCCGCCAGTGCCGCCACTAGCTCAGAGGGAAACCCCGTGCCGTGGAGACTTCATCACCGCTGCCCCTTGAGCACCTCCCAACAGAGCATGGCCCGGTTTAAAAGCACCTCACACTGGGAGCAAAAGAGACAAGCAAGCCCAGATCACCCAAAGAGCACACCATTCGCAGAGCACCCCCATATGAGAACCTTCCCCCTGTACCCCATATGAGAACCTAACCCACCGAATCTGTCAGTCGCACGATCACAAGTACACCCAGATCTACAAACAAATACACGAACCCACATTATTTACACACTCGCAAAGCCCCTAAGCCCACCCACACGTAGAAGCATACTGTCAGTACTGTAGAAAAAGATAAGTATGGCATACACGTGCGCCCACAGCCAAACACCTAGCTCACACATTCGCTTAACATCCCCACAGACAGCGCCCCGTACCATGCACACACACTCAGGCAAGCGCACACACCCCGCACACCCACGTACTCTGGTACACTCACCCTCCACGCAAAACAAGCTTCCCCACTAGGGTGACTGCAGAAAGGTGATACGTGAAGGTGGACACACCGGGCATGTGTGCCACGTGGGAAACCCTAGAGTGTGTGAGGGGGTGAGGGGCTTCTAAATTGGCACTTTCCCCCATTCAGACGAGCGCTGCTAAAACAACACAGGAATACGGACCCGGAACCCTTGGAAAGCGGCATTCCCCCAGCAGAGCCAGCGAGGGAACCGAGCCACCGGGGGTTGCGTCCGTGCACGCCCTGCTCCTCCCAGAGCACACTGGCAGTGAGTGATAGGTGCAGCGTGTGCCAGCCAGCACATACCTGGGCTGCACTGGCTCAGACCCCAGTGATGCCACTGCCACGACCCACCACACGCAGCGAGCGCGAGCGGGCGCCCTACCTCGGATTCCACGTATTTGCCACCAGACATGCTGCTCCGGGCGCTGCAGGGAGCTGTGCTGAGCCTTCAGAAGAGCAGGGACGACTAATTTAAGTGATCTGGGAAAGGAAGGTAGAGCATTGTGGAAAGCGCCGAGAGAGAGAGGAGGTGTCCCGAGGCAAGATTGCTTTTGGACACATTCCAGGGTTTGTCCTCGTTTTCTTTTGGATGGATGACAAAGGGCGCTCGACACAGACACACCCGAGCCTAAAGTAGCAAAAAAAGAAGATGGCAGTGGGGTGAGGCTTTTAATGTCTGCACCATAGACCCCCGAGCAGTGCAAGCCCTTCACGTGCAGTCAGTGGCTTAGCCAGAGTGCCGTGCGCCCTAGTGCGAGGAAGAAAATGCACCCCCGCTTCTTGAACAGTCACGAACAGCTATGATTCGTGGACAGTGGCTCCCTCAGGCCTCCGAGTCTCGGTGCCACTGCACCTGCTGCACCAGTGAAAGCTACCCGTGCGTAGAGCAAAACCACCATTGCTGTCTTATTGCTGCTGTGATAATACGCATTTGGTACATATATGGAGACGTTTTACATTCCAAACAATACCGACTGTACCCTTTGTGTTAATTAATATTTTGAGACTCTGAACTTTTCCATAGGGAAATATTTGCCACGGGCCCATCGCTGACATTTTGACCTTGATGCAAAATCCTTTCAAAGAGTGACCTCGCTTCTACACCGTTCACATCTCTTCTTTAAGCCCGCCCGTGTCTGCTTTGTGTAACACCACGATTATACCCACGCTGGGATTGCCAGGTGAAATGTTGTAAAGATATGAGTTCTAGTGAGGTCTCGCAGTTTACATATTCGCTCAATGTATAGCGGCGATCACAGGGAGCGTCAGCTAAGGCTTGTGATGGCGATACAAAGCTATCGATAGCTTGCCGAGGCCCATCCTCTCAGGGCAGGGTTGTCATGCTGTGCGTCTGGGCAGGAGGTAATAAAAAATATCGACCACTCCTTTGAGATAAGAATTTAACATTTACTGAGGAATGCCTCTCGTGCAATCTGGAATTCCAGCCTGGGAGTCCTGCCCGCCATAAAGCAGACACCATGCTGGCTAATAACTCGTGTCTCAGCAGCGCTTCTGAAGTTTTGCTATGTCAAGGTTGACAGTAGGAAATGGGGTACGTTCGCATGAATTCATTGTAAACCCTCCCAAAACAGAGACCACGCCTTACAGGGAGCCATCTGTGTCATGCTCCCACATCTTCTGTCATTCTTCTGTGAATGAGCCTTGACCCATCCCGAAAAGTGGAACGCCTTGGCTTCCTCACCAGCCCCTCCCTGCCCTCATCCATCAACAAAACAGATTCCCAATTGGCACACTCCATTTATAATGAGTAGACGATTTGAAGTAATAATGCAATCCACAGTTCTTATTCTCCTTCAAGTTTGGACTCCATATGTCATTTATTACAAGTGTAGGTCTTCAAGGAGTCAAAGTAGCCAACACGTGCTTTGTTGAAATTATCGACTTAATCTCAAATGAATATAATCAGCAGCATAGCCATGCTGTTAGCTAGAAGAACATTACAGGTCCACTCTGTACGGAGCTGGAGGGAGGATCCAATTCCAACATGGCTGCCCGAAGCTTCAGCTCAGTGGAAACGCCGCGCACAACATCCTAACGCGGCCCTCCAAGCCCCACTAAATTATCTGTAAGGCCAAATGCCAAAATCGGATGATCTGGAGCATCTGCCGCTGGGGCCGCCAATACTTCCAGCGGCTGCTCTGCCGTGATATCGGCAATATCCACCCCTGGCGACACCTCAAGATGGCACCCGAGGTGAAACGGAGGTAGAAGTGGGAGGGCCGTGGTGAAACCGACCCACGTTATGAGGTAACAATGCGGGGGCCGCGACATCAGGAACGGGCCCCCGTTTCATCTTCCCCGGCGGGCGCCCACAGCTGGTGCAGCCAGTGATCGCTGGATCTGCAGCCTCCATCCGACTGTGTGGCCTGACCGCAGTGTGTGGATCATGGGGGCCCGTGGCCACAGCGGACGGGCGGGACAGGTTACACGACTGAGAGAGGATTTCAATTACAGCGCTCACCCCCTACATATGACGAAGCTGCTAACGCCCCCCCTGGGAGAGCCAAGACAGACAATGGCTTTTTGTCGAGCATGAAAGGTGGGTGGAGACCTGGGGATTTGTTTTAACACTCCTCCAGCTAATGACACGCGTGGACTGTGGTGCCCAGTACAAAAGCGTGGGAGCATTTAGACCAGGGATCATGTGTGTGCAGCAGTGGTGAAAGGAGGTGCAAATACTGAAGATGCTCCTCCTTTTGACTGTCTGGCTTCTTTTTCCCTCTTGTTCTTCCTCCTTTGGGTTGGCTCCCTGGTTTTCTTTGGACTTGGCCCTCGTAACTTTTGGACTGGAACTTGTGTGCGCCCCGCCATTTTGGGACCCTCTCCTGTTGTCGCTCTTGCCCTGGGTGCATCTTGCCAAGTTGAGATGGTTTCCATCGATGCCCACGATCCGGGTCCGCCATTTTGTTGATTCTTGTCCTTTCCTTTGGTCCCTTGGATTCCATCCTGCTGACCTTCGGACATTTCTCTTACGCTGGACTGCCTTATTCATTTCTCCCCCTCAGGTCCCCCCTCTCCTCTCACCTATCTCAGCCTCCAACTCTTCTCCTCCATTTTCCGCTCTCTACCCCTTTTTATTTTAATTTTATTGTATTTTTTAATTTTTATTTCTATTGTCACTCTGTAAATATGTGATATATACTTGTCCAATCCGAATCGCTGGTAAAATGGAATCCTGAGAAAATCTACTATTTGTATATATATGTATATAGAGATAACTCTAACCACTAGTAAATGTAGTCGACCTTTGTACTCACTACTATTCCTATGTGATTCTTAGAGTTTATCCGTTTGTATCTCTTCCTTGAGTGACTTTACAACTTGTACATTTGCAATTTTTTCTATTTGTATCTCTTCCCTGTGTGACTTTACAACTTGTACATTTGCAATTTTTTTTTCCTGTTTGTACCTTTTATGTGAGTCATGTAATCCTAAGTCCTTATGTATCGCAACTGGTTCTTTTGTAAAGCGCTCTTACACCTTCGGGTAATGATCGCGCTATAGAAAATCACATTAAAAAAAAAAAAAAAATAAATAAATAATATGTGGTAGGAGTACTCAGCCAACCATGCAATATTCACTATATGAAGGGCCCTTCGAAAAACTATTAGAATGAAACGAGAGGCCATGCACCAGGTACAGTATTATTAATAATACCCATAATCAAGCCAGAAATTTCTGTCCCTGACGTATCAGAGATGGCTGTGAGTGCATAGCGCAATACAGCATATCACATAACAATGAACCCTAGCCACAGTCACTTCACACACCATTGGAGAGCCCTGGCCTTTGTTGGCGCAGCTCATCCCACTTTGTTTTGTGCGAACAAAGCGGTACAAAAGGGGGTGGTGATGGACGGAGCATCTGAACCAATCAAACACTCACACCCAGTCAACAGATCTGGGTTTAATCCATCACCGTTCTTTAGCCCACTCTGCCACCCCAGTTCAGACATGGCCATATGCAAATTAGTCTGACCCTGTGCCTCACGGGGACAGTCCAGCGTGAACTGCCAAGCCACCCCCTTTTGTATCGCTTTGTTCGTCATAAGTTGGCAGGGTATGCTCAGACGTGAGTCCCTTGCTCACTTTGCCACTGGATTCACGCAAGCCTGGTTGAAGACGGCTGTAATGCCAGAAACCGGTCCTAGGAAGCTTGTTTTCGGTCCAGGGAAGGCATGGCTTGGCAGTTCGGGCTGGACTGTTCCCATGAGGCACGGGGTCAGACTGATTTGCATTTGGCCATGTCTGAACTGGGGAGGCGGAGTGGGCTAAAGAATGGTGATGGATTAAACCCAGATCTATTGACTGGGTGTGATTGTTTGATTGGTTCAGATGCTCTGTCCATCACCACCCCCTTTTGTACCGCTATGTTCGCCATAAGTTGGCAGGGTATGTTCCGACGTGAGTCCCTTGCTCAATTTGCCACTGGATTCAAGCAAGCCTGACTGAAGACGGCTGTAATGCCAGAAACCGGTCCTAGGAAGCTTGTTTCTGGTCCAGGGAAGGCATGGCTTGGCAGTTCAGGCTGGATTGTTCCCATGAGGCACAGGGTTAGACTGATTTGCATATGGCCATGTCTGAACTGGGGTGGCAGAGTGGACTAAAGAATGGTGATGGATTAAACCCAGATCTGTTGACTGGGTGTGAGTGTTAGATTGGTTCAGATGCTCTGTCCATCACCACCCCCTTTTGTACCACTTTGTTCGCTATAAGTTGGCAGGGTATGCTCAGACGTGAATCCCTTGCTCACTTTGCCACTGGATTCAAGCAAGCCTGGCTGAAGACGGCTGTAAAGCCTGGCTGAAGACGGCTGTAAAGCCAGAAACCGGTCCTAGGAAGCTTGTTTCAGGTCCAGGGAAGGCATGGCTTAGCAGTTCAGACTGGACTGTTCCCATGAGGCACAGGGTCAGACTGATTTGCATATGGCTATGTCTGAACTGGAGTGGCAAAGAGGGCTAAAGAACGGTGATGGATTAAACCCAGATCTGTTGACTGGGTGTGAGTATTTGATTGGTTCAGATGCTCCGTCCATCACCACCCCCTTTTGTACCGCTTTGTTCGCCATAAGTTGGCAGGGTATGCTCAGACGTGAGTCCCTTGCTCACTTTGCCACTGGATTCAAGCAAGCCTGGCTGAAGACGGCTGTAATGCCAGAAACCGGTCCTAGGAAGCTTGTTTCCAGTCCAGGGAAAGCATGGCTTGGCAGTTCGGGCTGGAATGTTCCCATGAAGCACAGGGTCAGACTGATCTGCATATCTCCATGTCTGAACTGCTGTGGCAGAGTGGGCTAAAGAACGGTGATGGATTCAACATAGATCTGTTGACTGGGTGTGAGTGTTTGATTGGTTCAGATGCTCCGTTTATCACCAACCCCTTTTGTTTCTTGTAGAATGGGCACATGGCAAAGCTCAAAAGCCATACAATCCACAATTATTAAAAAAACTAAATAAACATCAGCTAACTTCAGTTGTTTCATATTTATGGTCAATGAACCACAAAATGAACAACCTAGACCCCAGTAGTTTATACCTGTCTAGGAACGCAAATCTGTTTGTCCTACACTATTTATTAAGACTATTCCAATGTCGGTCATCATGGCTGTTCTGTTAAATAGAGGTTCTAACTGCTACACTTTGCTCTGTGACCTCAACGTCCTGTGGGAGTGAGCCTTTTTAGAGGCCCACCAGTGCAGGGGTTCTCCCTTCTTTGTCCTCAAGTCCGTGGACTAACAAAATAGAGATTGGCAAGGAAGCTGTAATATCAAACAAATATTTTATTATCACTAGTGAGTGGGACTACATCAATACAGAACCCTCAGGCAATGTATGAGGCAGCACATGGAATACAGAAGCCATGGTGCTTAAATTCACCTTTTGTTGCAGAGTAAGCATGGAGACTCAAAAAGAGGCAGTACAAGTATACACAAGAATAGCTATTCACAAATATGGACAAGTAGGAAATACTTAGTCAACAAAGTGGAAGGGGTAACGGAACTGCTTACATCAGTTGATAATAGTCTGACAGTTACACTTAAGACAGTCACATTCTAACAGTTACAAGCCTTTCTGAGCATGCGCAATGCTCTGGCTCAGTACTGAAGGAGTTAACTATAGTTGATGACTCAGGCAGAATAGTAAAGCAGGCAACAGTGAAGACGTAAGGAGCACATGGCTAACACATGGTTCATTAAAATGGATGCCATAACAAAATGGCTTCAACTCATGCTAACAGTGATTTCTGCCAATTACACAGTCCTACAAGCAGATAGGTCTTAAACTATTATTTTGAAGATTTCTGGGTAAGCCTACGAAGTGCAAAACGTTGAAAATACAGACAACTAGTACACATGATAAGTCTATAGGGTCATACAAGATTTTTCAGGAACCTTCTTGGAATTTTTAATTATCTGTAGCACAGGGATCTGTCCCTCTTTAAGTCCTGTATCATGGCATACAGTAGACAAATTATCTTGCAACGTTTATGGTTTAACCCTATGAAACAGCTTCAACTAATAGAACAAGAAGGCTACAGCAACCACATTTCTAAGGTCTTCATAGAGACTACAGCATCCACATACACATGTAATAGCGTTAACTTTGAGGGTTATTGGGATTTAGAGGTGTAAGGACAAAATATTCATTTGCAAATATCAAGAGATAAAAGTATCAGAAATAAAATTTCGCAGCACACTAATTTCATAATGCGAAAAAAATATAGTTGTCAAGAATATTATTTGTTAGGTAAGTAATATTGTTTTTAAAAATATTGCTGTTTTAATAATGTTTTCTGTAATATGGTTGTGAAAACATTAATATTATTTTATTGTGTTTTAGTTCATATATTAATTGTATGTGCTACTATTATCATTATTATTTTTGGAAGATAGTAAATCATTATTTTTAAAATAGTAAATAATGATTTGTATTGACAATTAATTATTTAATTGCTTGTTAACTATATAAATTGTTTAATTGTTTTTTATTAAAAAATAATATATATTTTAATGATAATTATTAATGTTCATATTAATACATTAACCGTTTTTCTAATTTAAATAGGTTATTCACATATGTAATGTGTTTGAAAGTGAAGTACTTTCCTGATTGCTTCTTAGACTGGAGTCAAAAAAGTATATCTAATCCCTACGATGTCCAATGCTTTCACTACTTTTGCATAGACTGGAGTAGAATAGTACATTTTACTATTCCCGAGTCCAACACTTTCACTATTATTAAACTGTTTCTAGTGGGAATAGTAAAAATAAACCCTCTGAAGTTCAACAGTTTCACTACGGTCATGCTAACTGAAGTGTAAATAGTAAAAGCAACCCCTCCAAAATCGAACACTTTCCCTACTGTTACCTAGACTGGAGTGGGAATGGTAAATGTAACCCCTACAAAGTTCAATGTTTTCCCTGCTATTGCATAGACTGGAGTGGGAATAGTAAATCTAACCCACTCACAGTCCATCGCTTTCCCTACTGTTGTACTGTTTGGAGTGGGAATACTTATTTCATACTCCCCAAAGTCCAACAATTTCCCTGCTGTTGTGCTGATTGGAGTAGGAATAGTAAATGTAACCCCTCCAAAGTCCATCACTTTCCCTACTGCTATGCTGACTAGAATGGGAATAGTAAATGTAACATCTCCAAAATCTAATGCTTTCATACTGTTCCTTCGACTGGAATGGAAATAATAAGTTTGACCCCTCCGAAGACCAAATGCTTCCCTTGCTGTCACATAGACTGGAGTGGGAATAGTATATCTAATAAATATTACCAGAAGACAATACTTTTATTGGTTACATCTATTTTTTATTTCTATTTCTACTATTTTTTTAAAATCTTATATTATTTCCTTTACATTTACAATTATTTAAAACAAATGCTCTGTTTTTGTAATTGTGTTTTTTGTGTTTAAATTGTTTATTTTTTATTTATTTGATAATTTATTTATTATTTTTTAATCTAATTCTTAATATTTCTAAGTTAGACACACACACACACACATATATATATATAAATATATATATATATATATATATATATATATATATATATATATATATATATATACATATCTATACTACTATAATAAAGGAAGAACTTTCAGCCTTTGAGGTGGGTAAACTCGGGAACCACAGCGCCAATCCACACACCCGATACACCGTTGGAATCGTCAGGGTGTGTAGATGGTTATAGGCTATATACATTTTTAAAAAAAACGTTATTTAAAAAATGTACAGTAAACAAAAAAGTAGTCCCTCCGAAGTAGCGCCGGCCACGACGTGCGTGCTCACGCCAGGAGCGTGGGGAGGAGCGGCGTCCAGGAGCGCGACAAGGAGCAGCAGACATGGCGCGGGGGAGGAGCAGTGACGTGAGGAGCAGCGGACAGGCCAGCGGCGGTGCGAGCAGCGGACAGGCTGGAGGAGCGGCGGCTGAGGTAAGGGAGCGGCGGACATGGCGTGGGGGAGGAGCGCTGACGTGAGGAGCAGCGGACAGGTCAGCGGCGGTGCGAGCAGCGGACAGGCGGGAGGAGCGGCGGCTGAGGTAAGGGGACCCATGTCGGGGCAGGCGGGGGACGGGCTGGGCAGTGGTCCGGGCTGCAGGAGAAAGCAGAATGATCCAGTGTTTTTATGGTGAAACAGCAATCATTAACACACCTCTAGGCCAAAAAGATTAGCTATGATGTAAGCTTTCCCAGCCAATGTACACTCTGTAGAACGGATTGGTCAGCTGTACACATCTGCAAAGAAGAACAGACATATTTAAAACAGTATATCAGCAGTGGACAGGAGGGAGGAGCGGCGGCTGAGGTAAGGGGACCCATGTCGGGGCAGGCGGGGGTCGGGGCAGGCGGGGGACGGGCCGGGCAGGGGCCCGAGCTACTTGACAATGTCGGCGCGGGCGGGGGTCGGGGAAGCCTGTTGCTCTCGGACAACGTCGGGACGGGCTGCTAGTATATATATATGTGTGTGTGTATATATATATATATATATATATATATATATATATATTACCTACTGGCGGTCGCCAGTAGGTAGTTATAGTTAGGATTTTTTTCAATGTTAAATCTCAAAATTCTATTTGGAATAACTTTGGCGCCGGTTGACGAATCTGCCTGAAAATTTCCTCAAAATGGCCTCGCAGCGCTCCGGTTCTTCCCTGAAAGTTTGAGGGGGATGCGTCAAGCGGGAGCCGAGATAAAAGGGGGGTCCCAAAATGCATTTTCCCCATGTTAATTTTCATAGGGCGGTCGATTTCACTTTTAGCCCGAACAGCTGAATGGATTTCCACCAAAGTTGGCAAAATTGTAGGGACTGGTAGCCCGATGTGCCTGTGCTATGTCTTAAGATATGTGCTCCAGTGGATTTTTAGTAATTTAGGTTAAAAAAAATATACATATCTAGAGCCGCGCCCTGGTACGCGCACCGGGGAACGCTCAAAGCGCGCCACGCGACTTGCGCGCGGAAAGCTGATTGGCTCTCGGGTGTCTGTAAACATTCGAAACAGTCCGCAGCGGCCGCCATCTTGTACCTCGGTAGGATTGAGGTGGAAAAAATCAAAGGGGGAAATGAGCAAAAGGGGGCAGGGTACACCCCCCCTGACCCCCTAGGTTTGTTGTGGGGGTCATAAAAGGGCCCCACAGGGCAAAAAAACAATTTTTTTTTTGATTTGCGCAGGGGGAGCGCCCGGTACGCGCACCGGGGAGCGGACCATGGAGAAAAAAGAATGACACTTTTAAAAAAAAAAATAGATTTTTTTTATAAATTGGAGGTAGTTCTGAAAAGTTTTTTTTTTTGTTTTTGATGTTTTATATTTTTTTTATACTTTTTAAAACGATTTTATATTTTTTTTGGATTTTTTTCAGGGGAAAAACAAAAACAGGGATTCAAAAACTGCTCAACAGGAGCAAAAAAATGAGAAAATTTAGGGACGGGGAGAGCATCGGTGTTCCTGTCTCTTCACTGCAATGAGTTCAACGCTCTGCTCTCCATAACAAAGTAGTTCGTCACAGTCCACGCATACAAATTTTATGCCTGCAAAGACCGGCTGAACGTTAGGGACCATTCTTGCACGTGTTCTTCCTGAAGGTGTTGCTCCACCAGTGGAGGTGCTGCCGCCATCTCTTCGTGCATTCTCTGCCAGCTCCCTGACACTCTCCCTGGAATAATTTTTGGGGTGTCTTCTTTTGACATGCCTAAATAAATTGGCATTTCCAAAGCTATATTTATTTAGAGGATTGCCTCTGGATAAAATATTGCCACATATTTTACAAGTTACTTTACTTGCATGAACTTTTTTTTGTCCTTCAGGGATGTCATAAAATTTCCAAATAAAGTGGTTCTTTGTTTTCTGGTGAGGAGAGTCCTCTTGCACAAATCCATCTGAATCACTGCTGGATGACTCCCTTGCAGCCATTGCTGTAGATCAGGAAAATTAATGAGTAGAGAATTCACAAAACACCTCTTGCTCTCTCCAAGTGCAAATCAATAGTGAGAGAAATGGGTAGGTTTCTCAAAATTTAGAAAAAAAAAATTATTGAACCAATGAAAAGTGTTATTTTCTGGTCACATGAGCAGGGGCTTCATCATTATGAAACCAAAACTGTTATGAACCAATGAAAAGTGTTATTTTCTGGTCACATGACCCGACGCGCTTACGCTGCGCGCCCGGGGCGCGTCGCGTAAGCGCGTCGGACGTCTACGTTGCGCGATCGTATTCGCTCGAGTGCTTCCGGGTGCGCTTACGCCGTGCGTTTCACGCGGACGCGGCTACGCGATACGTCACAATCATGTTTTCGTTCGCGATTTTGGCGCTTACGGGACGCTCCCCGGAGCGCGCCCCGGGGAGCTTTATAAAAGTACACTTTTCGGGGCGCTCCCCGGGGCGCGCACCGGGAGCGCTCCATAGCAAAAAAAAAAAAAGAAATTGGGAAAAATAGTAGGGATTGGTAGCCCAATGTGCCTTTGCTATTCTCAAGTGGTTTTTTCGAAAAATTAACTTTGAAAAAAATATATATTGTGCTACATTGGGCTATATATATGTTAGAGCCCAAATGTAGCCCAAATGTAGCCCAATGTAGCCCAATGTAGCCCAAAGATGGCCACCAGAGACAAAAAAAGCAAATATAGCCCAAATATCAGCTAGATGTAGCCCAACTGTAGCCCAATGACAGAATGTACC